>NW_024038764.1:1407500-2020741 GCF_016077235.1 Cyprinodon tularosa | reverse complement strand
ATGATATCTGAAAAATTATTTTTATCTAAGCTACAGCTATATCTTTACTTCAATTAGAGTAACCTTCATGTCTGTAGGTCTTTCACAACCCAAAACGAAGCACAAACAAAATGGCTGATCCCACCTGCTCCTCCCTTTGTTTAAACTGCAGCACCACACTCTGTCACCTTTAAGCTGCTATAGCACCCCTCCGAACAAACGACTGCTGAGTAAAAACCGTAAATGATATCTGAAAAATTATTTTTATCTAAGCTACAGCTATATCTTGTCTTCAATTGGAGTAACTTTCATGGCTGTAGGTCATCTACAACCTGAATGGGAAGAGAAAGAAAAAGACAAAACGTTTTCTCACACCTGATCTTTTAATTGAGCTAGCTGCAGCAGGTCCCTCTCACCCAGCTTTCTGGTGCTTAAAATGTCCTCCGAACAAACGACTGCTGAGCAAAAACCGTATGAGTTATTCAAAAAATTCTTTCACCGTGAGCGTCAGCCATCCTTCGACTCCAACTATGCCAACTTTGGTGTATGTGTGTCTTTCAGAAAAATATTTATGACGAGTTGAAAACATATAATGTCATTCGTTTTTTTTCTCCCCACTGCTGCTCCAAAACCAATGAAAAACGGCTCTGATTTTCATCGACTTTAGGTCGGTCTGGAGCGTTTTTAAGGAAAAGTATTAATCCTACCGTAATTCTGAAGACATTGTGTGAGTCCAGAGGTTTCAGCCTACAAACTGACCAAAAATGGTGACTCTAGCTATAAATATGTGGCCGTGAGGGCGATTTTAAAATGTTTTTTGGTCTTAAAAAAACGGCTGCCTCACACTCTAGCTTTTCAGTCTCTCCACTCTAGAAGGGTGGATTTTGCTAAAACTTTGTGGCGCTTGAGGTCTGATTATACAAAAACCGTAGCAGTTATCAACATACCGTCTTCAGTTTTAAATAGACGAAGGATTTATCTACAAACTGAGCTTTAAACTGTTTTTCTACATGAATGTATGCCGACACAGTGAGGTGCTGTTTTTTATGCTTTTTTTCCCTCTCCCCATTCATTTCCTATGGGATTTTTTTTGCGACGTTTTCGCTAATAATTCGCAAACCTTCGGACTAATGAGAAAGTTTTATACAAGCACGCATCGCACCATTGGTCCCTACGCGTGTGCCAACTTTGGGCCCGATCCGACGAATGGTGCGTGACTAGTTACACGCCGAAGTTTTTAGGGGACGAGGAGAACTATAAGCTATAATAATAATACGCGGAATAAATATGTGCAATAGTAATAGGTGGGCCATGCCTTCGGCATGTGGCCCCCCTAATAATAATAATACGCGGAATAAATATGTGCAATAGTAATAGGTGGGCCATGCCTTCGGCATGTGGCCCCCCTAATAATAATACGCGGAATAAATATGTGCAATAGTAATAGGTGGGCCATGCCTTCGGCATGTGGCCCCCCTAATTACTAAATATGTGAAAGACAACTGGATTTCAATAGCCGGTCCAGAAGTTCAAACTTCATCATTTAACTAATGATCATATATTGCTTTTACCCTTGATTTGAATGACCTGTTGATTAACTAATAGTCCAAGTTCTAGTTATTTAATATATACAAGGGCGTAGGTTTGATTTGAACTTTGGTAGGGACACTATTGGTCTGGTGTCATTGGTGCTATGCAATATGCATGCCCTTTTTTATGCTCGATGTGAGCATCCGTACTGATAAGAGGTATTCATTGTTAAAAGAGAAAAGCAACATTTTGCTCCACTAATAAAAATGTTATAAGCTCTACACTCATTAGATGCTGTTTATCAATGTTTGAAGTATCACCGGCTCTGATCAATGTGGAATTAGGACTGTTTTCCACTTTGAAAACGGTTTGATTTGAACGACTAAGAGAGAAGGTAAATACAGTATTTTCTTCTGAAGATATAGAATTGTGCAGAGTTAAACCCCACTCTTATATTTGTACCTACTATGCTCTCTCTGTATCAAGCAAAATAATACAATCATTAAAATATTAACTTCACTATAAAAGTTGAACATCTGGGCTGTAGTTACTCTGTGTCGCCCATTTCATGTATTTCATCTGGGGCTGAAAAAAATTAATCATATTAATTGATTATTTCAATAATCGTCAACTAATTTAGTGAGTGATTCATCATTAACTGGAGAATAGAGACTCTAAAACATACAGTAATATAAATGTAAAATGTGCATTTGCCCACAGAGCAACCCACTTAGATCAGTTATTATATCAAAATTGTAAAAATAAAAACAAAAAAATGAAAACAGTAATATCAACTAAATATCGGTAAAAAGGAAACCCTCACATTTTCTTTTTTAGTTGGCTGTGGCTAAGAATCAGAAATGTTGATGGCTTAAAGCCTTTATTTGCCCATTTTTCCAGCAGTCTTCAGAACTCCTGGCTGACTCAGAGTATTTCGTTTTATAAAAGAAAAAAAAAGGTTTTTGTTCTTTAGTGAACATGATATTATTTTTTTTTTATCGGGACTAGTTTTGTAGCCTAATATTAATTGTAGTAACCGCTGCATTCTAGTGTGAATACGTTTTCAATGTTGTGCTCCAAGCACACGGACTAGAAAACAGCCAATCAGAGAGAGAGAAGGCGGAACCTAAGGCAGAACAACCAATGAGAGTGGAGTTAAACAGCGCAGCACAGTTCCATGCGCTGCTACATGAAAGGGACAGGAGAGACCAGGCAGAGGAGCTGCGAGAGGAAAAGAAGCCACTGCTGCAACAACTACTGCTGGAAATTATAAACATGTTGCTCACATCCAATTATTGGTCGGGACAATTAGGTCGGTTCAAAATTTTGGTAGGGACATGTCCCTATGGTCCCTATGCAAACCTACGCCCATGAATATATACATAATCCGCTGGTAAAATTGCACAGAATTAGTGTTCATTCTATCAAGAGAGTCATAGGATAGGTGTAATCTTTTAAAAGAGGTATAGCCAAATATATTTCTCAAACATCTTTCTCATGTCAAAAGCTTTAGTTTATATTGCTGATTTGGATGAGGTGCTGTGAGAGATAAGTCCTTTCTCACTTCACAAGAACACAAGTATGGACTTGTGTTCTCACCAAGTACGTTTTTGACAGGAACTCTGGAAGTTTGTCTAGTTTGCAGCATTTTGTGGTCACTGTCTTATTAATCTTGCAAACAAATGGATGCTAGAAGGGCTGTAACCTGTGTATCCTGATTAACACGATCTGTTTGGAGATTGAAGGGTAATCTTCCAACCAGGTAGTTAGCAGCACAGAAGTGATGCAGGAAGCCATTGCTTTTCACTTTGCACACCTCTGACCTCCAGTAAAAGACAGACTCTTACATCTACAGTGATACTAAGATGACTGCGCAGTCATTGGTTTGGGGAGGTGGAAAGAAGACTGTTGTAGATTTCAGCCAACAAACAATATTATCATCATGGGAGAAAAAGTCAAGGGGATGAAAAAGTATAGTTACCTCTGGACAACAAGCTAGACCAGGGCCCACAACCTTTCATGTCCAAAGAGTCGTTTTACTCTGAGCCTGCCTAAATATTAGTTGTTTGGAGCATTTGCAAAATGCTATTAATACAACCTAGTATTTGTAAAATACTAAGTGACTTTTTAATAACACACAACCTGTTATTTTTGTTAAATATCTGGCATAGAAAATATGTTGCCATTTGTAAAGATAAATTTGATATATTTGATGATAAAACAAATAATTCCTAAGCTATTTAAAAGAAAATTGAAAAAATTCTGAAAGAAATTCTTCTATAAAGAATCTCTAGGATCGGGGTAACTGATCGATATGGGCATGATGACTTGACAAAGGATTTAGAAGGCCCCTCTTCTGTTCTCAGAAGATAAACCTGTTTTGTCTCATCAACAGAGTAAATTTACAAGCAATGTTAAGTCTATATGTCTAAATATGTTATTTATAAAAAAAAAATTGAATTTCATATGTTCTTCTGTGAACACATACCCAATCCAACCCAATCTATTCAAAATGTAAATTTATAAACAAAAATGATTATACTCCAAGTCAAACATATTTAAGTTTAAAAACTATTGACTAAGCTAGTGAAACTGAACGACGCTACTACATTCCCAAGGAAAAGAAAAGAAAATGCTTGAACAAAATAATCAATAAATGCATTTATTATTATGAATAGATAAATAAGTTATGCATTTATATCACAAGTCAGCATGGATTTTATGTTTGAGAAGCATAGTTTATCCTGAGGAGTTTGGATTGAGGTCAAATTAGCCTTTAACTATTTAACATAAACTAGAATGTGTTTGAGTATATCCGTGAGGTCCGCCCAGCAAATGACTTCATTTTTACACTGCATCTATGCCGAAAGAATTTTCTCAATTTGCACCTGATTTAGCTATGGTGAAAATAAATTACTGTTACATTAGACAGCATGAAGAGGCTTTGAAAAAGTTGTAAATGGTTGAGTTTTTTACTTCTTCGTATAACGCAATGTTGTGCCGTAAATTCCCCCCTGGAGCCAGGATGAGGAAAAAAGCAACACAGAGTATAAAATCAACAAATGCTGTGATGGGCAGCTCATTTTCTGAGCAGATTGTAGGTGTATCAAGCATAACCTAAACCTTACTCTATTCCTGTAGACTAAGGAACAATGATACAAACAATCTGCAGTAATCTGGTTATGAACGTTGCTTCAGGACTACTTAACTTAAGCAGGGGCTAAGGAATGAAGTCAAATTTGCTCTGCTGTCATTGTTCTATGTTGAAATTCCAAGAAGATAAGAGTCTATAAGCTGATCGCTTTGTCCCCAAGCACAGTGGGGAACAGGATTGCTTGTCCCTTTGGGAGTGTCTTGTAAAGGTTTTGCAGCTCTTGCATTTTTCCCCACAAAGTTAAATGTAATACCAGCAAGGACATTGGTCCCCTGAGTCCAAAGGCAATATCATGGCTGATAACATTTCCTGATGAAGATGCATTCGTTTGTTGCCTTGGTCGATGCAACAGGTTACAGTATCAGTGCTTCAATCGGACAGATTGGAGTATACAGAACAGGTTTTGCCTCATGCAGATTGATTCAAAATATAACAGTTATTTTTATTTTTTTTTTCTCTATTCCTGCTATTATCAAAATAAAAAAATTGCTGACATAACAATTTTTAAGGACAATACAGACATTCATTCTTTCTATATTAGTCTAACTGATCACCGATATGTGCTGGCAATTTTTAGAAAAACAATGAGTAGCAAATGGAGGTAGCAGCAATTTATCTCCTTCACCTGATCTTAAGGCATCTCTAACCAATGCACCCAAAATGTTGGCCAGTTGATGTATCGGTCTATCTCTAATCAAAATAAAGTAAAAACTTGATCCTATTTAAGAAAATGGCCACTATGACAATGCATAGTTCAATTCACAGTCAGTGTGATTTTATTTTAATTGTGTCCCACAATCTATCAGTAAGACTAAGGCTTAAAGATACAAACACTTTTCTTAGTAGTGAAAAACCGCTATTGTGATAATCTTTGGAAAGCAAGATCAAAGAGACATTTTATTCAACATGCCAACTCATTTCTCTTTAATCTCCTGAGAGGTTTAAATGTCTATATTACTACTGGAGATTTGTGTGGACTTTATCTTGGTTAATCAAAATAAACTGGATATTTTATTAGATTGAATCCCTGAATAACCATTTTTTTCCTTTTCTCTACAAAAGTTAAATATCCAGTAATCTCGTGGTGTGTACATAATAAAACAATTTACAGGTAATTGTCTTCTCCTCATCCAGGTCCCTGTGGGACAATAGGATAAACTACAAAGAAACACAAAGCCTCATGCTGTTGTGCTGTGCCTTTAAATAGGTTAAAGTAATCCAGCCTTCTGGAACATATTGCATGGTAATGATATCAATTAGACACAACTGGAGACAATACTATATCTTAGAAAGTATTTGGGTTTTTTCAAATTATTGTAATTTTAAAAACATGAAGTTTTGTATTTATTCAATAGACCATCAGGAAATAGATTATATTTAAGGAGGAAAATGGAAGGAAGATATAGTTTTAGGATTTTCTACTTTAAAATCCAATAATGATCTAAAGGGTAATAATATAAGAAGAGTAAAGAAACTTCACACACCCCCCTGTTTATGTTTTATTATGCCTGTGAATATTATGGAATAAAAAAAAAAACTTCCGTAAATTATACAGTGGGGCCAAAAAGTATTTAGTCAGCCACCAATAGTGCAAGTTCTCCCACTTAAAAAGATGAGAAAGGCCGGTAATTTTCATCATAGATATACCTCAACTATGAGAGACAAAATGAGAAAAAAAAAAATCCAGAAAATCACATTGTCTGATTTTTAAAGAATTTATTTGCAAAATATGGTGGAAAATAAGTATTTGGTCAATAACAAAAGTTAATCTCAATACTTTGTTATATACCCTTTGTTGGCAATGACAGAGATCAAACGTTTTCTGTAAGTCTTCACAAGGTTTTCACACACTGTTGCTGGTATTTTGGCCCATTCCTCCATGCAGATCTCCTCTAGAGCAGTGATGTTCTGGGGCTGTCGCTGGGCAACATGGACTTTCAACTCCCTCCAAAGGTTTTCTATGGGGTTGAGATCTGGAGACTGGCTAGGCCACTCCAGGACCTTGAAATGCTTCTTACGAAGCCGCTCCTTCGTTACCCGGGCGGTGTGTTTGGGATCATTGTCATCTTCAATGCCCTTGCTGATGGAAGGAGGTTTTCACTCAAAATTTGACGATACATGGCCCCATTCATTCTTTCCTTTACACGGATCAGTCGTCCTGGTCCCTTAGCAGAAAAACAGCCCCAAAGCATGATGTTTCCACCCCCATGCTTCACTGTAGGTATGGTGTTCTTTGGATGCAACTCAGCATTCTCTCTCCTCCAAACACGTTCTATTTTGGTTTCATCTGACCATATGATATTCTCCCAGTCATCGTCTGGATCATCCAAATGCTCTCTAGCAAACTTGAGACGGGCCTTGACATGTACTGGCTTAAGCAGGGGGACACGTCTGGCACTGCAGGATTTGAGTCCCTGGCGGCGTAGTGTGTTACTGATGGTAGCCTTTGTCAATTTGTTCCCAGCTCTCTGCAGGTCATTCACTAGGTCCCCCCGTGTGGTTCTGGGATTTTTACTCACCGTTCTTGTGATCATTTTGACCCCACGGGGGGAGATCTTGCGTGGAGCCCCAGATCGAGGAAGATAATCAGTGGTCTTGTATGTTTTCCATATTCTAATAATTGATCCCACAGTTGATTTCTTCACACCAAGCTGTTTACATATTGCAGATTCAGACTTCCCAGCCTGGTGAAGGTCTATAATTTTGATTCGGGTGTCTTTTGACAGCTCTCTAGTTTTGGCCATGGTGGAGTTTAGAGTGTGACTGTTTGAGGTTGTGGACAGGTGTCTTTTATACTGATAACGGGTTCAAACAGGTGCCATTAATGAAGGTAACGAGTGGAGGACAGAGGAGCCTCTTACAGAAGAAGTTACAGGTCTGTGAGAGCCAGAAATCTTGCTTGTTTGTAACTGACCAAATACTTATTTTCCACCATATTTTGCAAATAAATTCTTTAAAAATCAGACAATGTGATTTTCTGGATTTTTTTTTCTCATTTTGTCTCTCATAGTTGAGGTATATCTATGATGAAAATTACCGGCCTCTCTCATCTTTTTAAGTGGGAGAACTTGCACTATTGGTGGCTGACTAAATACTTTTTTGCCCCACTGTATATTGGTAGATGCAGACAAGTTACAACTATTTGTTCTGAAACATTCCCCTACCTGAGTTTTAGATGTCTGCACCTCATCCAGAGTTATTGTAAGCTGCTTCACTGTGTCTCTTATTAATGCTATCTCTAACTGTATAAAGTAGGCAGATTGTCATGCAGGACTAGGTATATAGTAGAGCAATACTTTCCTCTTATGAAAAATAGTATTCCCCAGAAGTTACAATGGATATATAAGCCATTTTCAAAATAGTTTTTAAAAGAGATCCTCTGCTTTTATACAATTGCTGGATTTTTGGTTAGATTGACTCCTAAGTGATTAAGAGGAAGGAAGTGTTGGGATCCTCAGGCTTGCCCACCAGAGGGCGCTGAGGATCCTCTTCTGCTCTCTTTTTGTCTCTTTCTCTTAGGGCTGGAGTCACTCTCAGGTTCTGGAGATTACCCTCTGCCTCCAGCAGAGTGCGCCGTGGGTCCTCCTGAGCTGAGCCTCTCACACACCTGTGGCTGATCTACTAATCAGGAGGACCACAGTATTTAAGCTACCTCCAGACCTGGATTCCATGCCGCAGTTTTGATCTTAGTTGGTTAGCGTCCTGAGCCTCTGTGATTGAAGAATCTTGGTTATCTCTAGGTTGAGATCACATTCTAATCTCTCCTTTATCTGTGCCTCACAGGATTCCTGTCCCTTCGTAAAGCTCTGGACGAGCTTAACCTCCTGTCTTCTCGTAAAGCTCTGGATGAGCTTAACCTCCTGTTTTCCTCGTAAGCTCTGGAAGAGCAACTTCACTGGAACCCTGTCTCTGGTCTGCAGCTCAGGGAGAGCAGCATCCCAGGAAACCAGTCTCAAGCCTGAAGCTCTTGGAAGGTCTAACCGGCTAATCTACCCTGGTGAGCCAACCCGAAGATTTCTACATGGATGAAACCTGACGACTTCTCTGAGGAGTTTCCCTAGAGGTTCCTATGTGGATTTCCCCTGTTGTTCCCTACGGTGAGCTGGAAGCTCATCCTGAAAGACCCTCCGTGTTTTCCCCTGTTGTTCTCTGCAGTGAGCTGGAAGCTCCAACCCAGGACTGCCAGACTACTGTAACCCTAAGCTAGAAGCTTAGCCACACCTGAACTCAGCTACCAGCCTTCTTCCCTTCCTTGCACAGTCCCCAGTGAACCAGCTCCCTGCCTGAACTGTTGATGTTTGTGCCACAATAAACTCTTTTGGACTTTTTACCCAGTGTCTCCGTGGTGTTCTGCATACTTGGGTCACTTTAGAGAATCCATCATGACAGAACACTGCGGCCAAACACCAGACCCAGCAGACACTCCACGGAGCTTAACCAAGGAGCAAGCTGATCACACCCTGGAACGCGATTCAACCCTCCGTGAGCTAAAAACCAAATCCGAGTCAAAGAAAACAAACGTTTCTAGGCTTCGGGGGAATCTCAAGATGGCGCCAGCTCAACTTCCGGTTCCGGAGCAAAACCCGCCTCCAAGGTCAGAACCAGTTCCGTCACTTCCTGTTTTCCGTCCTTCACTATTTTCCGGCGAATCTAGTGAATGTAAAAATTTTCTGTGGCAGTGCAAATTGTTTTTTGAACTTTATCCGTCCAGTTTCCCTGACGACGAGAAAAAAATAGTTTTTATTCTCTCACAATTATCCAGTAAAGCCCGAGAATGGATGGAGACACGTTTTTCTGAATCCAGTATAACTTGTACCTTAGAACAGTTTCTAAACGAATCTATTCTAAATTATTCTGATAAATCTGCTGAGTCTCATGGTCTGTCCAATTTCACACAAGGAAATAAAACAGTAGAGGAGTTTTCAATAGACTTCCGGGTCAGAGCCGCTACTTCCGGCTGGAGTGAGTCCATGTTAAAAAACATCTACTTAAACGCTTTAAATAAGGAAATTAGGGATAAACTAGTAACATTAGATGAACCTGCAACCCTGGAAGAACTAATTTGTATATCCATATATCAGGATCACAGACTACGTGCCAGAGCCAAGCCTAGATCTAGGAATCCAGTTCAACCCAGCTCAGCCCAGTCTAGCCCAGTTCAGCCTAGTCCTGTCCAGTCCAGTCCAGCCCAGTCCAGCTCAGTCCTGCCCGGTACAGCTCTGTACAGCCCTGTTCAGTCCGTCTCTGCCCAGTTCAGTCCAGTTCAGCCACCACTTACATGATCGTCAGTTAGCACCATCCATTAAAAAACTTAAAATCAAACCACAAGTCACAACCCAAACAGTCAGAGCTCCCGTAATCCGTGAGTCAGACCTCTGGAACTTCTATTACTGGGATAGAGATGATCTGTTCCCCTTCTTGTCACATCTTCATAAGCCAACTAGACCCGCACCGGAACCCGCTAACACTCCAATTAATCTTTGGTCTCAGTCAGCCTCTGAACCAATTAGTCCAGTTTCCATTAAACCCCGACGTGGGAAACGGCGTCGCCGTAAGCCAGCTCTGAGCCGTCTAGAGACCCCTGAGTCAGCCCCGTGCCGTCTAGAGACCCCTGAGTCAGCCCCGTGCCGTCTAGAGACCCCTGAGTCAGCCCCGTGCCGTCTAGAGACCCCTGAGCATACACTTAAGAGGGCTTCAAAATTTAGTGTTGGTGAAAATGTGCCTCCAAGGTTCCCTCAGCAGAGGCCACTAATCGCCAAGAACCCTCCACCTACGCCTCAAGCCTCCTCAGAGCCTGAACTTGAGCCTCCTTGGATGGTCCCTCCGTTTCCTGAGGTGGAACCACTGTCGGTGGTCCCACCTGCTCCTGAGGCTGAACCACAGTCGGTGGTGTCTCCTGTTCCTGTGGTGGAGCCACAGTCGGTGGCCTCCCCAGTTCCTGAGGCTGAACCACTGTCGGTGGTATCACCTGCACCAGAGACTGAACCACATTCGGTGGTTCCGCATGTTCCTGTGGTGGAGCTGCTATCGGCGGGCTCCCCTGTTCCTGACCGGGAGCCGCAATCGGCGGGTTCCCCTGTTCATGACCGGGAGCCGCAATCGGCGAGCTCCCCTGTTCCTGACCAGGAGCCGCAATCGGCAGGCTCCCCTGTTCCTGACCGGGAGCCGCAATCGGCAGGCTCCCCTGCTCCAAAGCCGCAGTCGGCGGTTTCCTCAGAGCCTCCTCCAAAGCCGCAGTCGGCAGCTTCCTCAGAGCCTCCTCAAGAGCCGCAGCCGGCGGCTTCCTCAGAGCCTCCTCCTGAGCCACAGCCGGCGGCTTCCTCAGAGCCTCCTCCTGAGCCGCAGCCGGCGGCTTCCTCAGAGCCTCCTCCAGAGCCGCAGCCGGCGGCTTCCTCAGAGCCTCCTCCAGAGCCGCAGTCGGCGGACTCTTCAGAGCCTCCTCCAGAGCCGCAGTCGGCGGTCTCCTCTTAGCCTCCTCCAGAGCCGCAGTCGGCGGCTGTTTCTGAGACTGTTCCTGAGCTGCCGAGGAGGGGACGGGGTACCCCGTGGCGGTACCTGCTGAAGCTTGGGCGTCATCCTCCTGATAAGCTGCTTCGCCCCGCGGCAGACCTCCAGAGCGTCAGCTTCGCCTTCGGCCTCGCGGCAGACCTCCTGAGCGTCAGCTTCACCTCCGGCCCCGTGGCGGACCCCAGAGCGTCAGCTTCGCCTCCGGTCCCGCGGCAGACCCCTGGAGCATCATCTTCACCGTCGACCCCGTGGTAGACCCCCAGAGTGTCAGCGTCGCCTTCGACCCCGCTGCCGGCCACCTAAGACTCTGCTCCGTTGCCGGATCGTAGGCCGGTATCCTGAACATCAACCGTGTCTCCGGCCCGGCGGTGGTCCCCCTAAGACGCTGCTCCACCTTCATCTCAACGGTCGACCTCCTGAGCAGCAACTGCGCCTCCGCCGTCGGTCCCACGGCAGGCCACCTGAGACTGTGTCCTGCAGCCGGCCCCACGGCAGGCCACCTGAGACTGTGTCCTGCAGCCGGCCCCACGGCAGGCCACCTGAAACTGTGTCCTGCTGCCGGTACTTCGGCCGGCCACCTGAGACTGTGTCCTGCTGCCGGCCCCACGGCAGCCCACCTGGGACTGTGTCCTGCTGCCGGTCCCTCGGCCGGCCACCTGAGACTCTGTCCCGCTGCCAGTCCCTTGGTCGGTCACCTGAGAATCTTTCATGCTGCCGGTCCCTCGGCCGGCCACCAGAGACTTTGCCCAAGAAAGTTTTTGGGTTTTCTTTTGCTTTCGTCCACCATAAGTGGATCGTTTTTTGTTCTGGACTCTGTTTTTGTTTTCTGCCCTCCTGGCCTGTTTCCCCCTTCGCCCACCCTGGGTGGGTTGTTTTTTGTTTGTTGGACCTTTTTTTCTGTTGGTTCTGGCCCTCCTCGCCCTAGTGCCCCCGCCGCCCGCCCTGGGTGGGTTGTTTTTTGTTTGTTTTTTGGACTTTTTTTTTCTGGGGGCATCTGGTATCCGCCCTTGAGGGGGGGGCTCTGTTGGGATCCTCAGGCTTGCCCACCAGAGGGCGCTGAGGATCCTCTTCTGCTCTCTTTTTGTCTCTTTCTCTTAGGGCTGGAGTCACTCTCAGGTTCTGGAGATTACCCTCTGCCTCCAGCAGAGTGCGCCGTGGGTCCTCCTGAGCTGAGCCTCTCACACACCTGTGGCTGATCTACTAATCAGGAGGACCACAGTATTTAAGCTACCTCCAGACCTGGATTCCATGCCGCAGTTTTGATCTTAGTTGGTTAGCGTCCTGAGCCTCTGTGATTGAAGAATCTTGGTTATCTCTAGGTTGAGATCACATTCTAATCTCTCCTTTATCTGTGCCTCACAGGATTCCTGTCCCTTCGTAAAGCTCTGGACGAGCTTAACCTCCTGTCTCCTCGTAAAGCTCTGGATGAGCTTAACCTCCTGTTTTCCTCGTAAGCTCTGGAAGAGCAACTTCACTGAAACCCTGTCTCTGGTATGCAGCTCAGGGAGAGCAGCATCCCAGGAAACCAGTCTCAAGCCTGAAGCTCTTGGAAGGTCTAACCGGCTAATCTACCCTGGTGAGCCAACCCGAAGATTTCTACATGGATGAAACCTGACGACTTCTCTGAGAAGTTTCCCTAGAGGTTCCTATGTGGATTTCCCCTGTTGTTCCCTACGGTGAGCTGGAAGCTCATCCTGAAAGACCCTCCATGTTTTCCCCTGTTGTTCTCTGCAGTGAGCTGGAAGCTCCAACCCAGGACTGCCAGACTAACCCTAAGCTAGAAGCTTAGCCACACCTGAACTCAGCTACCAGCCTTCTTCCCTTCCTTGCACAGTCCCCAGTGAACCAGCTCCCTGCCTGAACTGTTCACTTTCCATGACTCATGTTTGTGCCACAATAAACTCTTTTGGACTTTTTACCCAGTGTCTCCGTGGTGTTCTGCATACTTGGGTCACTTTAGAGAATCCATCATGACAGAACACTGCGGCCAAACACCAGACCCAGCAGACACTCCACGGAGCTTAACCAAGGAGCAAGCTGATCACACCCTGGAACGCGATTCAACCCTCCGTGAGCTAAAAACCAATTCCGAGTCAAAGAAAACAAACGTTTCTAGGCTTCGGGGGAATCTCAAGATGGCGCCAGCTCAACTTCCGGTTCCGGAGCAAAACCCGCCTCCAAGGTCAGAACCAGTTCCGTCACTTCCTGTTTTCCGTCCTTCACTATTTTCCGGCGAATCTAGTGAATGTAAAAATTTTCTGTGGCAGTGCAAATTGTTTTTTGAACTTTATCCGTCCAGTTTCCCTGACGACGAGAAAAAAATAGTTTTTATTCTCTCAAAATTATCCAGTAAAGCCCGAGAATGGATGGAGACACGTTTTTCTGAATCCAGTATAACTTGTACCTTAGAACAGTTTCTTAACGAATCTATTCTAAATTATTCTGATAAATCTGCTGAGTCTCATGGTCTGTCCAATTTCACACAAGGAAATAAAACCGTAGAGGAGTTTTCAATAGACTTCCGGGTCAGAGCCGCTACTTCCGGCTGGAGTGAGTCCATGTTAAAAAACATCTACTTAAACGCTTTAAATAAGGAAATTAGGGATAAACTAGTAACATTAGATGAACCTGCAACCCTGGAAGAACTAATTCGTATATCCATATATCAGGATCACAGACTACGTGCCAGAGCCAAGCCTAGATCTAGGAATCCAGTTCAACCCAGCTCAGCCCAGTCTAGCCCAGTTCAGCCTAGTCCTGTCCAGTCCAGTCCAGTCCAGCCCAGTCCAGCTCAGTCCTGCCCGGTACAGCTCTGTACAGCCCTGTTCAGTCCGTCTCTGCCCAGTTCAGTCCAGTTCAGCCACCACTTACATGATCGTCAGTTAGCACCATCCATTAAAAAACTTAAAATCAAACCACAAGTCACAACCCAAACAGTCAGAGCTCCCGTAATCCGTGAGTCAGACCTCTGGAACTTCTATTACTGGGATAGAGATGATCTGTTCCCCTTCTTGTCACATCTTCATAAGCCAACTAGACCCGCACCGGAACCCGCTAACACTCCAATTAATCTTTGGTCTCAGTCAGCCTCTGAACCAATTAGTCCAGTTTCCATTAAACCCCGACGTGGGAAACGGCGTCGCCGTAAGCCACCTCTGAGCCGTCTAGAGACCCCTGAGTCAGCCCCGTGCCGTCTAGAGACCCTTGAGTCAGCCCCGTGCCGTCTAGAGACCCCTGAGTCAGCCCCGTGCCGTCTAGAGACCCCTGAGCATACACTTAAGAGGGCTTCAAAATTTAGTGTTGGTGAAAATGTGCCTCCAAGGTTCCCTCAGCAGAGGCCACTAATCGCCAAGAACCCTCCACCTACGCCTCAAGCCTCCTCAGAGCCTGAACTTGAGCCTCCTTGGATGGTCCCTCCGTTTCCTGAGGTGGAACCACTGTCGGTGGTCCCACCTGCTCCTGAGGCTGAACCACAGTCGGTGGTGTCTCCTGTTCCTGTGGTGGAGCCACAGTCGGTGGCCTCCCCAGTTCCTGAGGCTGAACCACTGTCGGTGGTATCACCTGCACCAGAGACTGAACCACATTCGGTGGTTCCGCATGTTCCTGTGGTGGAGCTGCTATCGGCGGGCTCCCCTGTTCCTGACCGGGAGCCGCAATCGGCGGGCTCCCCTGTTCCTGACCGGGAGCCGCAATCGGCGGGCTCCCCTGTTCCTGACCAGGAGCCGCAATCGGCAGGCTCCCCTGTTCCTGACCGGGAGCCGCAATCGGCGGGCTCCCCTGCTCCAAAGCCGCAGTCGGCGGTTTCCTCAGAGCCTCCTCCAAAGCCGCAGTCGGCAGCTTCCTCAGAGCCTCCTCCAGAGCCGCAGCCGGCGGCTTCCTCAGAGCCTCCTCCAGAGCCGCAGTCGGCAGACTCTTCAGAGCCTCCTCCAGAGCCGCAGTCGGCGGTCTCCTCTGAGCCTCCTCCAGAGCCGCAGTCGGCGGCTGTTTCTGAGACTGTTCCTGAGCTGCCGAGGAGGGGACGGGGTACCCCGTGGGGGTACCTGCTGAAGCTTGGGCGTCATCCTCCTGATAAGCTGCTTCGCCTCCGGCCCCGCGGTAGACCTCCAGAGCGTCAGCTTCGCCTTCGGCCTCGCGGCAGACCTCCTGAGCGTCAGCTTCACCTCCGGCCCCGTGGCGGACCCCCAGAGCGTCAGCTTCGCCTCCGGTCCCGCGGCAGACCCCTGGAGCATCATCTTCACCTCCGGCCCCGTGGCGGACCCCCAGAGCGTCAGCTTCGCCTCCGGTCCCGCGGCAGACCCCTGGAGCATCATCTTCACCGTCGACCCCGTGGTAGACCCCCAGAGTGTCAGCGTCGCCTTCGACCCCGCTGCCGGCCACCTAAGACTCTGCTCCGTTGCCGGATCGTAGGCCGGTCTCCTGAACATCAACCGTGTCTCCGGCCCGGCGGTGGTCCCCCTAAGACGCTGCTCCACCTTCATCTCAACGGTCGACCTCCTGAGCAGCAACTGCGCCTCCGCCGTCGGTCCCACGGCAGGCCACCTGAGACTGTGTCCTGCAGCCGGCCCCACGGCAGGCCACCTGAGACTGTGTCCTGCAGCCGGCCCCACGGCAGGCCACCTGAAACTGTGTCCTGCTGCCGGTACTTCGGCCGGCCACCTGAGACTGTGTCCTGCTGCCGGTACTTCGGCCGGCCACCTGAGACTGTGTCCTGCTGCCGGCCCCACGGCAGCCCACCTGGGACTGTGTCCTGCTGCCGGTCCCTCGGCCGGCCACCTGAGACTCTGTCCCGCTGCCAGTCCCTTGGTCGGTCACCTGAGAATCTGTCATGCTGCCGGTCCCTCGGCCGGCCACCAGAGACTTTGCCCAAGAAAGTTTTTGGGTTTTCTTTTGCTTTCGTCCACCATAAGTGGATCGTTTTTTGTTCTGGACTCTGTTTTTGTTTTCTGCCCTCCTGGCCTGTTTCCCCCTTCGCCCACCCTGGGTGGGTTGTTTTTTGTTTGTTGGACCTTTTTTTCTGTTGGTTCTGGCCCTCCTCGCCCTAGTGCCCCCGCCGCCCGCCCTGGGTGGGTTGTTTTTTGTTTGTTTTTTGGACTTTTTTTTTCTGGGGGCGTCTGGTATCCGCCCTTGAGGGGGGGGCTCTGTTGGGATCCTCAGGCTTGTCCACCAGAGGGCGCTGAGGATCCTCTTCTGCTCTCTTTTTGTATCTTTCTCTTAGGGCTGGAGTCACTCTCAGGTTCTGGAGATTACCCTCTGCCTCCAGCAGAGTGCGCCGTGGGTCCTCCTGAGCTGAGCCTCTCACACACCTGTGGCTGATCTACTAATCAGGAGGACCACAGTATTTAAGCTACCTCCAGACCTGGATTCCATGCCGCAGTTTTGATCTTAGTTGGTTAGCGTCTTGAGCCTCTGTGATTGAAGAATCTTGGTTATCTCTAGGTTGAGATCACATTCTAATCTCTCCTTTATCTGTGCCTCACAGGATTCCTGTCCCTTCGTAAAGCTCTGGACGAGCTTAACCTTGCACAGTCCCCAGTGAACCAGCTCCCTGCCTGAACTGTTCCCTTTCCATGACTCATGTTTGTGCCACAATAAACTCTTTTGGACTTTTACCCAGTGTCTCCGTGGTGTTCTGCATACTTGGGTCACTTTAGAGAATCCATCATGACAGGAAGTTTATTTAAAGAAACCACAGAGACAGCACAGTTGTGTTCTATTCATGCACTTAAGTTTTTTTGAATAACAAAACATTCAGATGACAGTTTTTTATTCTTACATTGTGTATTGTTACAAATCCCTGAAACTAGTAAAATGTATATTTGTAATGTAACAATATATATTAATTAAAAAGACGTATCAATACATTTGCAAAATACTGTAAATATTTAAGATTTCTTAAAAAAAAAAAAAATATATATATATATATATATATATATATATATATATGTATATATATTTTTTTTAATTTAAAAATATTAATAATAAATTAATAATAATAATAACAAAGTAGGAACAATCAATTTCTGAAACTAATTGAATCAATAGCTTTTTGGAATTAAATAAAACTTTTTTTGAATAAAACCAGACAACTACATTTCAACGTCTGTTTTGCTTTCTGAGGACCCAATTCAATTATTAAACAAGCTTTTATCAGCCAAAAAGTACGTTTTTTTTTTTTGTATGTTTGAGTTTACTTCAGCTTTGACACATATTAAAACAAAGACCAGCCTGTCAGAGCTCATCAAAGCAGCTCAGGTGTCTCAATGAAAACAAAGTAAGTGTTTTTTACTTCAAATCTGTATTTTATTTCAGATTCATCAAGTTTAAATGTGATTATAAAGAAGTTACTTAGAGGAGCTCCTGTTTTATAAAAACAGGCTTCAAATATGATTTTATTTCTTATTTATTTCCGACTTCCAGACAATATGTTTATGTTTCTTATTTGAAATGGAAGGAAAAAAATGGTAAAATAGTTTTTATTTTATAATCAGTTATTGTACATTCCACTTTTGGACAATCCTCAATACTTTTGACTGAGAGGGGGACTCAAAGTAAGACAAAATGCCCAAAGAGGTACACAAGTCAAAAAAGGTTGGAAACTCGGATATAGAAGATAGTTTTAGCGGTTTTATAGATAATGTAGAATCTATGCATACAATTCCTAAGAAAATCAATTACAGTCAATCAATTTTGCAGGTGGAAATAACCAATGTTGCTTCTCAGAAATTACATTTTTGTGCCACTAATCTATCGTTTCCTCACTTGCTGTCACACACAAAGGTTTCATTAGCTCCTTTAACTAGTGGCCCATGTAATTAACCAAACATTCATCAAGTCACGGTAATCCGAGAGATTACACCAAGACTTGTTCAACAGCAGTTTGTTTCAAGTATATTACTGGCTTAAGGCTGTAATACATGTCCACATACTAAATCATTCTAATACTGCACACTTGTCACTGATGAGTGTAAATTGCTTTGTGCCTTGTGTCATTGGGGATGAATTACAGCAGCACAGGTTACTGACATCAGCTGCCTGTGGCAAGGCTAGGCTTGGTGCATACACTTCTGAGAGCCAAGTACTGTATGAATGTGTGTTTCCAAACATTCTTTGCTTACCTATTGCATTATAAAGAAACAGTGCAGTAAAACAACATCCACAACCTCTGAAATCAAGCTGAATGCTTCCTCCCATCCTGTCACCAGGCACCCATCTTGTGTTCTGTACTCCCATATTCTCCACCTCCCCCATCTCGAAGCAAAAAGTCCTAAATTAGCTCTGACCTTCTCTAATGAAAAGTGGAAGCTACACTGTGGCTTATTACAGTCTGCAGGGCTGAGCCTCTGAAATAGCATGCTGCTATTTACCGGCCCCCAAGAGACAATTACCAGTCACTCCATATGTAACTTTCCTCTGCTCTTTCTTGCAAGCAGGTGTTCTTTTTAGAAACAATAGACACTGATGATGATGAGCCAAACAGCTGCTACTCATTTCCTGGCTCTTCTATATAAACGACAAAGAAGAATGATGAGGAATATATGGCAGGGGAAAAAAATACATATTGGATTAAGAAATTATAAGAAAATATTTTTCCAATATATTGTTTTAGGAATATGCAGCAGTCACTTCAAAGACCAGTGGATGAGGTGCTTATGTAATAACAGGGTGGAGTGGGGAACAGAAACATTTTGATGTTAAAAATAAGGAGGTTTCATATCTACTTACAGAGACTGAAAACTGGTGATGCTACAATGATCCACAGATAGCAGAGGAGCAGGAAGGGTTGCAGAGGCAGTGATGATGCTTTTATCCCCAGAACACGGAATATTGCTTTAATCCAAGAAGATTGGGGAGAGAGGTGTGTTGCTGACCAAAGGACCATAGCTTATTTCAGACATTGTGGCTACTATGATAAAAAAAAAAAAAAAAAAAAAAAAAAAAAAAAAAAAAAACAGGTAGAAATTGGTCATTGGAAATACTGAGGTAAAGCTGCAAATGCTGGTGGTGTAGCTACTGGGCAATACATGTTTTTTTTTTCTAGGCTATGGTTAAAACTTCAGTTATTTTAGCGTTTTAAGGCTGGAAGAATTTCCATAGGTGAAAAGTATTTTTTTGTAAATGGCTACTCTCTCTATACTCTAGCAGCATAGCTATCTCTATAGCTATGCTGCTATCGTCTTAGACTGCTGGAGGACATAAGGAGCTCTTTTCCTTATTCTGTTTCATTATATCGCTATTCTCCCATTCTACAGTATCTTTTTGCTCAACTTCTTACTCTGTGTTCTCTCCACTCTTTCTCATCATAATAGTTTCATATGATCTGCTCCTGTTTTGTTACTAAATTGCTTAGCACCAAAGACATTACGGATTTTTTGTCAGGGTTTCAACTACCCAGGCCTCTAAGGTCTTGTGTCTGAAATCGACTCTGCATGCCAGAAACCAGAACCAACTTTTAGTTTGTTTCGTTCTAACTGTAAAAGTGATTAAAAGTGCATTTGTTCAGAGCAGCATTTGGCTGTGCTACCTTAAAGGAATAATACACCCAAAACATGAATAGCCTTCATTTTCTACTCGCCCCCATGCTGAACAACACCCTGGAGTACTTTTTTGATATCTCAAATGCATCTGGAGATCTGGGAGGCTTCTTGCTGTCTGCTGACATTCAAATAATGGAGGTCTATGGTGACCGAGACAGAAAGGTCCATAAAAGTTCACAAAAAACGTGTCAATATTCCTCCATACTGCTCGTCCAATGTATTCCAAGTTTCCTGAGTGGGTAGCATCCAGAATTTACTCGAAACAAAGTCATTTAGAATGTTTTTAGAGCATAAACAGTAGTGTATAGGATTTCCTGAAAGCGCGCACATGCGCGATCACGACGCTACGGAAGCCGGCAGACCAAACCAGATGAAAGTGCGCATTCAGCGTCTGCTCTTCCAATAATGCAAGCGTAGAAGAAGAAATGTGCCGTTTACCTGTGCAAAGAAAGAAACAACGAAAGAAAAATGTCTGAGGACTTCAGTGTTGAGGAAGAGCATGAGTTCTTTGCCGAGCTGAATGCGCTGGTTTGGTCTGCCGGCTTCCGTAACGTCGGGATCGCGCACGTGCGCGCTTTCAGGAAATCCTATACACTAATGTTTATGCTCTAAAAACATTCTAAATGACTTCGTTTCGAGTAAATTCTGGATGCTTCCCACTCAGGAAACTTGGAATACATTGGACGAGCAGTATGGAGGAATATTACAACGTTTTTTGTGGACTTTTATGGACCTTTCTGCCTCGGGCGCTGGGCACCTCCATTATTTGAATGTCAGCAGACAGCAAGAAGCCTCCCAGATCTCCAGATGCATTTGAGATATCAAAAAAGTACTCCAGAGTGTTGTTCAGCATGGGGGTGAGTAGAAAATGAAGGCTAATCATGTTTTGGGTGTACTATTCCTTTAACATAATGCCACAACAGTATACTTTTCTTTTTCTTTTTTTCTCATGTACAGCACTTTGAAATTTCTTGCTACCAAAATGTGCTAGAAGTGCTTTTCCTTGCCTTACAGGAATAGACAGAGTGAGGATAATTAGATGCATTTTCTTTTTCAAAACTCTGCCCTGTGTTGCAATATTCCAAGCCTTCTCTAAAAACAAAAACAAAAAAATTTTCCACATCAGAAGTCCTCCACAACAACTTGCAGACAAAAAAAATATTTCTCTATATCTAGGTTTTACATGGGTATAAGAGAACTGGAAGAGAGTTGGAGGGAAAAAGAATAATAGTAAATAGACAGACTGACAACCACAAGTAAAGACAAGGCCATTTATAACCACATTCAGCTTGATGAGACTCAGGTGTAGACAATAATGACAAAAGCAAAGACCTTTTTTTTCTGGCAAACCATTTACTGTACAGAGACACTAGCATTTTGGCTAAAGCTGATAAAGGATTCAAACTTTATTTAAGTCTTTGATGACATTTTTTCCATAAATAAGAAAAACATTTGTTTTCCATATATTCTCTATGAAACCCAATTGCTTTGTATAAATTAAAGGCCAACCAAATGAGCTTTTATTTTTTAACACCACACCTTTTAGAAGTTTTGGATGCAGATAAGTGTTCTTCTTACAGTCAATAGAAGAAGGTTTTATGAAAACTTCGTTTGTTAATAGTGAAATCAGGGCAACTTTTCCGTTTCGTGAAGAGAGTTTACCTCTGTGTAGGTTATCGTAACATTCTCCCCCGGGCTAACCTGGGGCCCGTTTCACAGAGCAGGTTTAACAAGCTCAGACTCAAATCTTGTCTATTTCACATCTTCATACACATGTGTGTAAAATGTATTACAAGCCATTATCATGGGAGCATCAATTTGACAAGTCTCCATGACAACAGGCAACAGAAGGTGCATATTTCACACCACTGGAACTGGAGATTTTAATGCAGAAATTAAGAAAATAAAATTGGAGAATGTGTTTAAAAGACAGAGAAACAGAGCTACAGCTGCGAAAGAGAGGGATATTGTATAGCAGAAGATTATTGCCCTGCGTAAGTTTATAAGAAGTCCACCATGGCCTGCTGTTTAAAAATTATTAAAAGCACCCACCTCCCTGTTGTTCAGTTTGTAGATCACTAAAATAGGATTCTTTCTTGTTAAAATCACATTCCTAGGTGGAACTGTATTAACAGATTTTCTAAATTATTGTCACAGTCTTGGTTCTGTTATGTTGTCTTTTGAGTATTGAGTTTTACTTTTCTCTTTTTACTTTTTTGGATTTTTGGATTCCTGCCTCAGTTGTTTACCTGTCATTAATTTTTCAAAACTCACCTCCACCCCCCTGCCACTGCATTTGGGTCCTCAAACCCTGACAATTACATTCTTGCCAGCAGAAACTGAAACTCGGAAGTAAAAAAACACAAAATTGTACTACAAAGAATAAAGTTCCATATACCTAGAAATGTTTACACGTTTTAAGTGGCCGTTGTGATTTTTTTTTTTAGCTTAACTGAATATCTAGGTGCGATATCGGAAAAATATTTCTTCCTCATCAAAACAATTGAGAAATATGGAGATATGAAATTCATTTCTAGACATCCAGAATCTTTATTTTAGACATGAAGAATGTCATTTTGTTTGAAATGTTCATTTAAAACTGTTCCTACAGTTCTGACAAGGAATCTGATTTTGACCAGGATAAATTCAATTGATAATATAATATAATTAATATAATGCATATAATTTATGCATTTATTCCAGTAGCAATCTTCTCCTGTTTTCTTGCCTGTTTTCATGGTGACTCTAGTTACGCACATGGTCAACTCTGAGTGAACCTAATCAGTGTCATGATGGGTATCTGAATTTAGCCCAAAATGCAGAACACACACGGAAACTGGGTAAAATTTCAACAGAGTTTATTGTGATACACAAGCACATGAAAAAGAATAAGTTCTGGAACAGGTTCAGGGCTGGTTCATTAAAGTCTTGACTGGGACTGGAGACTGTTGGTTAGCAGAGTTCATGGGAAGCTAAGCGTCAAGCTTCAGGCTTAGCATGGCAGACCTTGATCTGAGCTTCCAGCTCACTGCAGAGAACAACAGGGAATATCCACATAGGATTGCTCCGGCTCCTCCAGAGCTCCTCCAGAGCTTCAGACCAGAGACAGGTTTCCTGTGAGGCACAGACAAAGGAGGGATTAGAATCTGATCTCACATTTGAGACAACCAAGATTCAATCTGTAACAGAGGCTTAGGAAGCTAACCAACTAAGATCAACACTGCGGCGTGGAAGCAAGGCCTGGCAGGAGCTTATAAAGGGGACGTCTCATGGTGAGTCGATTAACAACAGGTGTGCAGGAAGACTCCAGCTCTAGGAGACCCACGGCGCACTCTGCTGGAGACAGAGGGTAACCTCCAGATCCCAACAGTAACTCAAGTCCTAAGGAAAAAATACAAAGAGCAGAAGAGGATCCTCGGCGCCCTCTGGTGGGCAAGCCTGAGGATCCCAACAATCAGAGTTGATAACACTAACTTACACCAGCCATTGAGAAACCAAAAACTCAAACTTAGGCTAGATAAATTGACAATTGAGGATTTGAGTCTGAGTTTGTTACAGCTGCTTTGTAAAAAATAGTCACATGACTTTTTATTAGCCAACTATTTTTTTTATAAAAAAAATCCCCTTGACAAATAAAGGATTAAGTATCAGTATATATTATATTTAATTGTATTTCAATTATTGTTTTTGACCCAATTTTATCAAGTTTATCCAAAGTTTATCTGTAAAAAGACTACTTGGCAATAAAGCATTTTTGGTTATTATTCTGATTTATGTCATATAGTGAACTAAAAAAGAAGTAAACATTTTTGCAATGTCACATTGCAACCACAAACTATGAAAAATTCTGTTTGGGATTGGTCCGATACATTCACGCAAAGTAGAGCAACATTGGTTATTACAAGTAGTAATAAACCTAACATTTAAAATTTATTACAAATAAATATGTAAAAACTATGGCATACAATTCTTTTTGGTCAAACAAAAATATCCCCAAGCAGACGGAAAAAAAGAAAGAAAATGCAATCTGTCCTTTCCAGATTCCTTGATTGAAACGTGAATGTCTTTTAGGATATTTTACAAAATAAAACTGTATTGCTGGAAGGTTAACATTTATCCAGCAAAACCAGTACCGATTTAGCTCCTGACCAACATCTACCGGGTCCTGACCCTGAAAAAGAAAACATTCAGTTTTTGTACAATTCTTCCTCCAACACTTTTGAACAACCTGTTGAAAAACTTTTCATAACACTCTTTTTCATTGATTTATTTATATTTTTCTCTCCCTGCACTGCAACATTGGCCAGACTTGTTGAGCACACGACTAATAATTGTACCCTTACTCTCCTGCATGAGTTTTGGATTTCTGCTGGTTCTTTAGAATTATCTTTCATGACCCAAAAGGTTTAGATCAAAAAGTCTGGTCTACGAAGCTTTACCATGCTGTATGGTACAAAGGGTGTAGCTTTTGACCCTGCTTTACATTTTTCCTGAACTGTATTTTTGATTACTTGGTGTGTTCCCTGGTTTTGTTTATTCATATACCTCTAAACAGCTGTAGCTATACAGAGTTAATACTACACACAAATTGACTCTTTTCACTCTACAGATGAGCTTTGAAGGCCATTGATTAAATGCTATTTCTGAGTGTTTCTGCATTCTGTCTTCTGACATCTCAGTAATGCAAGTTGTACAAAGGTGCTGCACTATAGGCAGCCTGCTAGAGTTACCCTGAAACTGTTCATTGTTTCTATCATATTTGGAGGTCCGCAATGTTTTTATTTTTTATTTATATATATATATTTTTTACAGTTTAAATACTTTTTGCAGAATTGTCCCATGCTGGTTAAGTTGATATAGGCTGCTGAAATTGCCTCTTACATACTTACTCTTACTTACTCCACTTAGGAAAAACTGATGTGTTGCATAACCATGAAAATGGGAAAAGGGTTATTTGCACATGGGAGAAGTTAATTAAGCTTTCAAAAGCCCAAGTAAATCCAGCAATAAAACCCTTAAGTCAAAATAAATTTAGGAGAAATGCCCCAGTTGTAAGATGGGTGCAAATAGAGGGCAAGGCCGCACTTCAAGCCTTTAAGACTTATATTGTCATAGGAGGTCTGAGGTCACTGACATCAACCATCAAACAGAAATTGTATTTTTGATTAACTACTGATGGTTCTCCTCTTTTGGTCTGTGCATGGAGAGATAATAATTGAGAGACAACAACCTTAATTCTACACATATTCTTGAGCAAGATCCATTGTTGCGTAATAAGTAAAGCTAAATGTTATTTCCTCGAATTAGACACAGAAATAGGGAATTAAACATGATGTTAATTAATCAATTCTTACCTTGATGTATATTAGGAGAAATAAAGATCAAATTTTATTCTTATATGTTTGGATATATACTATCTTATAGCATACAGTACATCATCATTTGTAACTTTTATATGCCATTAATTCTGTCTACAGATTATGTATAGGGATCAAGAGGGCCTGGTGCCTGTTTCCACCAGTCTACGGGTAAATGCAGGGTATACCATGTAGAGGTCATCAATTCATCGCAGACACAAAGACATAAGCTCTACTTTTCACTTTTCGTGTCACTTTTGCTCATTTCACATTTACAATATGCAACAGTATGTTCTCCACCACAAACCTTGCGCTGCAAGCTGGATTGCTGCAAGATCTGAGTTTTCAGTCTCAGAACAAATCCATCTTTAAAGACTCCAACTAATACGTCCGTCCCCTAACAACCAGCGAGTCGGACCAATGACATGCCAGCCGTGTTTTTTTGATGCGGGACATGTGGGAATGAAGACAGTCAAAAGGGCCTTGCCAGGGCATTACAAACATTGCTATGCTGGAGGACACACCTGCCGATACTAATTGATACCGCAATTAGCTGAAATAGCAACAATTTCTTGTTAAAAAAGGAGCAAAGAGAAGCACTTTGTGCATTTGTAGATGGAAAACATGTCTGTGCTTTCCTTCCAAAATGATTTGGAAAAAGTTTGATTTTATTTGCTAGTTATGAAAACACTGAATCTCGAAAGCGGGTACTAGCTGGCATGTCACCCTTTCAGCTTGAATTGTACTAAATGTCCCTACCTTTAATGGACAGACTGAATGACAGCCATCTCAGATTGAAACCCTAGAACTCAACTCAGTTCTACACATAGGGCCGGATCTAGCAAAGGTTTGCGTGTATAAAAACGTGAGCTATTTCACTGCGCACGCTAAAAAATGTACAAACTGATCTATCAACAGCGTGCTAAAAGGATTTGGTCTTTAAAACGTGCTAAATTGCGCCTCTTATCCATTTAGTACTTTTTCTGCAATGAATATGCAATATGGGGCGTTTACACGCAAAAGTGCGTCTTGTGGGAGGAGAAAATGTAAATATATTAATTTAGCACTCGCAAAGTGATTTATCAAACCTGAAAGCAATTTTGCTAACGGTATCTGACTCTATATTTAACACGTTTCAAAAGAAGGTGCAAATGGTCTGTATGCGTAATTGCGCACACATGGCAGCGGTTATTGTTGCAAGAAGGAGACATGGAAATGAAGCAAGGAGACGCAGAGAACGCATTTTTTCACTCCGTGTGAATATTTTTGGAATGAACGAGGAAACGATCATCAAAACATATCGTTTATCCAGCATTGCCATTTTGGAGCTGTTGGGGGAACTCCGAATGGATTTGGAGCCAGCCACAAGGAGGACCCACGCAATACCAGATATCACAAAACTCCTTGCAACATTGCACTTTTTTGCATCTGGGATCTCCCAATCTCGTTTTTCAGAAGTGCTGTCCGACGTTCTAAATGCCATGTCGCCCTGACGCCCTAACTGAGAGAACCCTGACCTCCTCCTTGCGCTTGTGGAGCAACATGCCAATGCTGCGGGGATGCGTAGGCACAGTCATCTTATCCACAGTCACTTCTTGTGAGCCATTACTGCAGTGAAGTAGAAATTCAGCCACATACCACCTTAGGGAATAAAGGTTGCCAAAGTTTATATATATATATATATATATATATATATATATATATATATATATATATATATATATATATATATATATTTATATATATATATTTTTTATTTTATTATTTATTTATTTTTAATTTGAGGGGGTGGGGGTGTCACTGTAAGATTAAAATTTCTTAATGCACTAGTTTGCACAAACTACAAACTACTTTGCCGCAAACCACAAAACGCGCAAAACCATCATTTAAATAGGGCGTCTCCAACAGTTTTGCACCTGCCACCAGTTACGCAATCGCTCTTGTTAAATCACCCTGTCTGCCAGCGCATGCGCACTGATGTGGTTTTTTGAGGAAAAACGTCCAAAAACGTACGAAATAGTGTGCATAACTTTTGGTACGATTCATACGCACTCATAATGAGAATATGTTGCCATATATGAAAACCTTAGTAAGTGCTGTTACGCCCACCAAGGACACAACATATTTGAGGACACGAGACGAAAATGAGGGTTCAAAAAAGATATTTTATTAATAAATTCTCTCCGTTTTAGTTGTTCTTGGTCGGCTTCTTCAGATGTTCTGCGAAGAGAAAAATAGTTAACGGCCCTCAAATCACGTGCCCCAAAAAGTTAAAAAAAGAAACCCAAAGTAACAACAGAAAGTTGGACCTGGCAGGCCGACCAAACAGAATAAAACGGTACAGCAGGGGGCCAACGCTATACAGGGCCGTCGAAGCCCCTACTGGCACCGGACTAAAGGCAAAAAATAACCTAAGCAAAAGAAAAAATCGAAAACAGGACTACCGGTCCCGGCAGAAAAAGTTAACAAAGATACCACATGGCAGGCTGGAACGTCCGCTGCAGGCCGCAGCGACAAGACAAGTGCGCAGCGCGCACGATGGAGCAAATGAAGCAGGTGGAAAGCGGCGTCCAAACGAGGTTGGAAAGGAACGCGAAAGGAACGCGTTAACGTGCTGAAGGCCAGCCTATTTATAGGCGGACGACAGCACCACAAATTAACATAATTAACTCGCTAAAAGAATCCCAAAATATATTAACAAAAGATCCTTCAACTAAAGTCTATAAGAAAACAAAGAAAAGAAATGGACAAAAATCATAATGTGCCTGGGGCACATAACACCCCCACCCAAAGACTCTGAATGGGGTCCGAAGCAAAGCTCAACCCATTCAGAGAAAAAAAGGAAAGCAGAACTAGAGTCATGAGAGTGCGTCGGCCACGACATTGTCTTCTCCTCTCACAATAAAGACACGCTAAAAGGAAAGCGGGACTAGAGTCAGGAGAGTGCGTCAGCCACTACGTTGTCCCCTCTTCCTACAATAAAAACGCGTCACATAGCTTTCACATCCAAGACATGATCTAATGCGCTCTCAATGCCACCGAGCGCAGCAACCACAGCCGTTCCACCAACTCCAGTCTGCGTTCTTCCAAAAACAGCCCCTTCTCTATCAAAGCCAGCTGTCTGAATTCGATCTGAAGTTCCTTTAAACGAAACGGGTCAGCTGCAAATGAGGTTTCCTTCGGCGATTCATCAAGACTCCGTGTTAAAACTGCAGCAGGAAAAATATCCTTCGTGCACTCACTAAAGACATCAAATGTGGCTCCTCGAGCAAACTCATCCAGGTCAAACTCCACGACCACCCCTGGAATCTAGCCACACTAAATCAGGAACACTCCATCCAATGTAGGCTCCCGAGCAAACTCATCCAGGTCAGACTCCATGTCCACCCCTGGAATCTAGCCACACAAACTGTCAAGCACACACACAAAGCCACAAAAAACACCAGAGTCAAATCGTCCAATCCACAATAACCTCAAAATGCTCGGCTTCCCGTGCATCTGCAGCTGCCCCGACACCTGCGTCACCTCGTTCACTGGAAACACAACTGATAGATTTATGCAGAGCGGGCGCACGTTCATTACCAGCAACAGATCCTTTGTGCATTTATGCAAAGTGTCCAATGTGGGCCCTCGAACAAACTCATCCAGGTCAAACTCCATGTCTACCCCTGGAATCAAGCCACACCAAATCAGGGACACCTCTGCACAAACAAAGCTACAGCACCACCAAAACCGAATGCTCTAACTAATCAGCGCAACGCGCGTCAGCTGCGCAAAAATACACACAAACCCAGCACAACCGCCAACAAACAAGAACCAACCGTAGGGCACGACCTGTCTCTAAAAGGCACACTTTGTTTAAACAAGCCCCCAAAAATATGTTACGTCCACCAAGGACACAACATATCGGAGGGCACTAAAGGCAAACTTTGTTTTGACAAGCCCCCAAAAATATGTTACGTCCACCAAGGACACAACATTTTCGGGGACACGAAAGGCAAACTTTGTTTAGACAAGCCCCCAAAAATATGTTACGCCCACCAAGGACACAACATATTTGAGGACACGAGACGAAAATGAGGGTTCAAAAAAGATATTTTATTAATAAATTCTCTCCGTTTTAGATGTTCTTGGTCGGCTTCTTCAGATGTTCTGCGAAGAGAAAAATAGTTAACGGCCCTCAAATCCCGTGCCCCAAAAAGTAAAAAAAAAGAAACCCAAAGTAACAACAGAAAGTTGGACCTGGCAGGCCGACCAAACAGAATAAAACGGTACAGCAGGGGGCCAACGCTATACAGGGCCGTCGAAGCCCCTACTGGCACCGGACTAAAGGCAAAAAATAACCTAAGCAAAAGAAAAAATCGAAAACAGGACTACCGGTCCCGCCAGAAAAAGTTAACAAAGATACCACATGGCAGGCTGGAACGTCCGCTGCAGGCCGCAGCGACAAGACAAGTGCGCAGCGCGCACGATGGAGCAAATGAAGCAGGTGGAAAGCGGCGTCCAAACGAGGTTGGAAAGGAACGCGAAAGGAACGCGTTAACGTGCTGAAGGCCAGCCTATTTATAGGCGGACGACAGCACCACAAATTAACATAATTAACTCGCTAAAAGAATCCCAAAATATATTAACAAAAGATCCTTCAACTAAAGTCTATAAGAAAACAAAGAAAAGAAATGGACAAAAATCATAATGTGCCTGGGGCACATAACAGTGCTCCTCTTTGAATTTCATTAACACTGATAAGCTATCACATCTTTCTCCATTTCTTGCTGTTTTCACCTATTTTACTTTTGTGAAAATTATATTTTCTAGAAGTTCTTTGTCAGTCACCCTTTTGAAGCCCTCCTCCAAAGATTCCCCTGTTAATTCATTCGTTTGTTATCCACCAAGCTGCACCAAAGTCTTTTCCCCTCAATTTTGTTAATGCTTCTAGCTTCACAAGTCTCCACTATACAATATTTTGGCACTTCAGACCTCTCCTACTAGTTTGTTTATTGGTTTACTTAACTGAACCATATTCTAATCTGCAAAAGGGTCTCCCTGATTAACTACAGTAGTTTGAATATAATATTGTAATCTTCATTTTGTTGTTCCTTGGAATTTCTAGATTGTTCATTGCTTGACTGTTCTGTGCTGGACTCCTCTTCAATTGGCCTCCTTTTTTGTTTCGCTTTTTTCTAATTTTTTGACTCTACTCTATTCTTCGTTTTCACCTCCTGTTTCCTCGGCACTCATGATCCAAGACATTTCTTGGCAAGCAAACAGCTTCTTTCTCCCTCTCCGGAAGTAGCTTTTCATTCGTCATTTAGTTTCGAATTTACCCTTCCCTGTGTTGTCCAGATAAAAAGTTAGTGGTGCATCACCCCAAGGTCTGGCCACAACATAATTTTTATGGGTTCCGTTATCAGGACCGAACCAGTAATGGTTACAGCGAGCTCTTCGTAAAATGTAAAAATACTATTGCCAATTATTTCAATGGTTGATATGGATCACAAAACTGAAATCCTATTTATGATGTGGTAACAATTTTGAGACCTTTGAAAGCATGATTTAAGAAATTTTCATACCAAATAAGGCCTTAGTTTAAAATTAATGAACTGACTGCATTTTAAGAGTTTTTAAGGATCTGCAGGAAGCTTTTCCTCTGCAGCAACAGAGGAGAAGCTTCCAGGGTGTTCAAGTTAATAGAGGTGAAACTGACATTTCAGAGGGAGAAAGTAAGAGAAAAACAAAAATTACCTCTGTTTTCATTACTTTTGGTGTTAAATCAAAGTTTTATTTTAATTGCCAGTACAGAAGGGAAGTAAGAACACAGTAAATTCATAAATACACCTTTTCTCTTAAAGTAACATCATAAGTGCTAAAAAACACAAGTCCATGGTTACATTAAAGTACATATTCACTCAAAAAAGTTGTTAAAAATTCAATTTTTAATTATTGCAAAATCTTGGTCTAATTATTGTATCAAAGCAAGTAAAAGTCCCAACATCTGCCCACTGTTTTCAATATTAAACAAATAAACAACTACTTAAAAAAGAAATTGAATCAACAGTGATTCTTATAATTCATTTAAGGCCAAAAGAAAAAAAAAAAACATCAAAGCTTGCTCTTTGACAGCAGTTTTTCTCATCAAAAGTAACTCAAAGTCAGGCATTTCTTTGTTTTATGTGACAGTGGAGTTGCGCCATGAATCGGTCATCAAAACACAGAATAACAATATAATTAGAGAGGGAGAAATAATGAAGACTTTTATCTTTTTTGCTCTTTGTTCTGTAAAGCACCTAACTCATCTCCATACAACTAAAAAGATGAGAACACCTTTCATCAAACCACATAACAGGACTGTATGTAGGTATCTTTTTACAGAAGATCTCAGTCTCTGCCCTCACAAAAAGAAATACATGCAAACTATGCTTTTTCTCATTGACTCTTGAATTCAGAGTTGGAGTAAATGACAGTGAACTAACAACAAATCACAAGCACCCCAAGCTTCTACACTTTAAAGGCTTCACAGACATTAGTCTGCAAAAATAAATGAATAAATAAATAAATATCTAGATAAATCTCCCTCTACTGCACAAACAAACAAGTCCAATTTTCCCACAACAGCACTTTTTAATATGATTAAAACAACAGACAGGGAAAAAAAAGCGTATTCCTTTAATCATTCATCAATTTCAACATTGCCTTCCACTGATCAAAGATCAGGTTACAGGGTTAGGGGGTCACTGAGAGAAACCCCGACATCGCTCTCCTTAGTGACACCCTCCAGCCCATTCTGGGAGGGTTCTGTATTTAGCCATATCCACCCTCCCATCAACTCTCACAGATGCTGTCGCCACTAATTTGCAGTCTTAGTTGAGGAGCTAAACCGGGTTTGCCTTTCCAGTATCGCCTTTTACTGTCAAGGCACAGAAAGTGGGACTCAGAATTCAGGCAGACAGAAGAATGTTTGAAAACAAAACGTTTTATTGACTGTTCTGTAAGCTGTCGCTCGTCAGTGGGGACCAGTTTTCTCTTTAAAGGTTGAAACTCAGATTAGTGACCACAAAACTCTGACGGGGAATGATAGCGACAAGCAGACGCCAGCAGACAAGGAAGAGCAGAACAATCCAAGGGAAGATTCCAGAGCAGGTGTAGATGCAGGAGCAGAAGATCAGAGAAACAAAGATGTCCTGAGGGGGAATCCAAACCGGGGTCAGGAGATAGATCCAAGGTTGTTAACAGGCATACTCCAAAGCAGTCAAAAGATACAGGCAAAAGAGACTGGAACAGGGGCAATCAAAATTCAGGAGTCAAGAGGCAGAAACTAGTCAGGGTCAGGTAATCAAAAACACAACTGGGTATGCTAGAGAACTCTCACACCCACATCGAATAATCTGGTGCTGATGGCTGCAAACAAGCAGCTGAAATAGGAGCTGGAACAGGTGGATCAGATGAGAGAAAACTGCGCAGAGCTAAGCAGGTGGAAGAAATGAACCAATAATCTGTGCCAAGATCAAGACATTTACATTTTTATCTGAATGATAAACTGTAAAATCCTCTGGATTTACCTTTGTAAACCTGGAATTATTACTATTATTGTTTAATAAATGCCTCTTTTAACATAACTTTATTCCTGACCTATGAGATGAGTCAAAGGATCTTTTTTAGCTATACTACTAATAGGGTGAATCTTTTGGACAATTGGTTACTCTGGGTTTATTAAGAATGCGAGGGTCCAGGATACTTTTACTTTACTTTTTTATAGTTTTATATATTATTAAGAAATCATTAGTTTTTAATTTTTTAGCGTAGAAACTCTAATAAGTCACAGCACTAACAACAAAATGAAGGCTATCTTTTTGTGTAGCATTCAAGTGTACAATGCTACTGACAGTATATTACTGTAGACTGGCTTCAGATGATCATCTCACAGTAATTTATTTTCTCCAACTGTTCACCCTTAGTGCTTGCAGAAAGGCTAGCAGGGCCATCTATCTACCTGTCTGCTTGTTTTTAATTTCCTCGGGCAAGTCAGAGGCAGCCTGGGAGATGACAGGTCTCACAGCATGGTGGCTCAGTGCCATACAAAAACAGACTTGGTGCACACTGGGAGCACCTTTCAGTCTCAGAATTGATCTGGAATAACATGATCACCCACTGTCGGACTGCCATTCAGATATTTCTAAAACTACTGTCTGAAAAAGTTTATTTTTCTAAGAAACTATCCATGCATGATTAAAATATAGGGCTTCATGGTGCCTGTTTAAATTATTTTTACTATTATTCTTGTATTATTTAAAGGTGACAGGCTCCTCCTTCACCTTTCACTTCACGTACAAGCTATTTTGAAGCACAGCTGTCAATTAGTTTTCCCTCACACTTATTCAGCTGGGAAAAGTGACACAAGTCAGTACAGGCAATTCTGCAGAGGTTGCACACACCGTCCATCAGTCCTGAAGCCTTACCTGCATCTGGCAGGTGAACCTCTTGTACAGAATGGGAGTAATGAGTAGTTGCTGTATACAGCAGCTGTGGTACACTGAAGCAATTTTTTTCTTCAAATGATTATGTAATTTATTATAGCGGCTAATAGAGGGACTTCAAGCATACATGAGGCCTGAAAGCTGGTGATTTGTGTGTAGTATCCTAGGTGTTCTTAGTGCTGCAGTCTTTTGGACAAAGAGCTTTGAAATATTGTGATTGCAATTTTCTATAAGCACTGTCCCAGTTACAGCTCCATGTTCATCAGTGATTGGCACAATTGGCCCCTTAACCCTGTGCAACCCCTTTATTTTCACTTTCTTAAGTTTTTATATAGAAATATATATATATAATGCATTCTTTACCACTTTGTCAAGCAAATATTTGGTTGATTGGTCTAGATTATGTCTTCAATTATAGGGCTCGAGGTCTGGTGTCCTCCTCCTTTTAGATGGGTTGTGCTTCCATTAAGACCATCCATACCTGAGTCACATGGCTAATGACCTGCTTATTTGACTCAGATGTGCTTAAGCAGAGAAATATCTGAAAGGTGTAGGACACCAGACCTTGAAGACTGAAATTTAAGACCTCTGGGCTAGTTCTAAACATATTACAGGGTCCACATTCTGTTATTCATTTATCTAGCATAGACTAGACATAGATAAACTCCCTCTTTCTTTTTATAATGTTCTATGTACTGTTTAATGGCTAGCATTGTCAGGATCCCAGTTTTTGTGTTCGTCTGTTTGTCTTGTCTTTTGTGTTTCTCCCTTTCACCACCAGGAGGCGCCTGGCTCCGGTTCGCCTCCTCACACACCTGCAAGCTGTTGCCTCATCACTGCTCTTAAGCTGCTGGTTGCCACTACTTGGACACCAGAGTGTTTGCCAGTTTGGGGAAGTCTTCCTGCAAACTGGACCTTTTCGGACCGCCTTCACCCAAGTGGGATCAACTGAGTCTTACACTGAGCAACGGATTCCAAACACGAGGTTTGGATCCAGCCACCTTTGAGCACGCTGAGATCACTCTCTGAGTAAGGAAGTCATCTTCACCACGACCCGTTCAAGTACCACAGGAAAACTGAGTTGCAACCAGCGGCTGCATCATTCCACTCCGTCCGAGTTCTCGGTAAACCCTGTTCCGCCCTCCACCGAATCAAACAAACCCTGGAAGACCTACATACAGACTGGAGTCTACGTGTCTCCTCTTCTCTGGAAACGTGAGTGGCAACAAATCTTCTCCTTCAAGATTAACAACTCCAATTCCCCACTGAGCCTGAATCTAACAGTCTGTCTTCCCCTCGTCTTTAAGTTTTCCGGCCGAGCAGAGTTTGGAGAAACTCTGCACCGAACTCTAAATACCTTTCAATAAAACCTGTTAAACTTTTACTCTGTGTCTCTCTGTTTGGCTTCATTGCATGAGGGTCCGAGCTTTAGATAAAACCATGACAAGCATGTTGTATCCTGTTAGACTGATTTTGTCAGGGTCTTGGTTTGTTAGTTCCTGTTTTTCTTGGTTTTCCATTTGTTGTCCTCTGCTGCCCTCTTGTGTGCTCTTTCCCTTGCTCTGTTTTCTGTTCTGCCCTCACCTGTTTTCAATTCCCTCGTTAGCCCTCTCTTTGTCTCTGTTCCCTTTAAAAGCCCTCCCTCTTCAGTTCCTGTTTGCTGGATCCTCGTCTAACATCTGCCTGCCTTCCTCGTCTCTCCCTGGCTCCTAGAGTTTTGGTTTACCCCTGATGTCTCCTTGGTTCTGGTTCGTTGTTGTTTTGTTGGATTTTTTGATTCCTGACTCAGTTCCTGTGAACCTTAATAAACCCACTTAAATTCACCTCTGCCAACTGGTCTCTGCATTTGGGTCCTCCAAACAAACACCGTTTCATGACAGATTTAGAGGAATCTTTGCACAGCCTGCATTTTAGTTCTTATTCTGAGTGGTGTACAGTGTTGGGCACGTTACTTGGAAAAAGTAATTAGTTATAGTTACTAGTTACTTCTCCCAAAAAGTAACTGAGTCACTAACTGCTTTACTTCACAATGAAAGTAACTAGTTACTAGTAAAAGTAACTATTGCGTTACTTTTGTGTTTCTCGCCCTGTAACCCTCACCTTCTGTGTTTCAAAAGCCAGCTGCATAGAGTGGATGACAAAGACAAGTACCTGCAGAGAGTTTTGCATTTATTGCAACTCAACGTAAATGACATCTGGGGGGAATATAAACCCCGTCAGATAGCGTTCCCCCTGCTTAACATGCTGGGAAAGGTATCTGATGGGCTTCTAAACCCCGTCACATAGCATTCCCCCCTGCTTAACATGGGGGAAACAGTATCTAATGGGCTTCTAAACCCCGTCAGATAGCATTCCCCCTGTATAACATGGGGGGAACTGTATCTAATGCGGTGTAAATATCATCAGGCTGCATTACCTCTACTCATGGGTGTGAAGTTTTTAACAGGGCGTTCAGATCTGGTGAGTGTATGAAATTAATAACTGGGGATGTCTAATTCTGAAATCCTGTGTGTTTGGGTTGTTATAGATACTACAGTATAATGTTAGTAACGCCGTTACTTTCAACGCTGTTACTCCCATCACTGGTGGTATACCTTGGTCTCTATTTTTATGGTTCTGAGTGCCTGTTTCAATGCTGCATGATTAGTGCCTCTTTATGCTGTCTCTGTCCAACCTACTATAGCTTTTGATAAAACTTCTCAATGTTAACCACATCTCCATTCAATTAATGCTTTAAACATGTAGGTCATTTCCTGATGGTTGCTCCTAGCCCTTGTGTCGGACATTATATTTTTTTGGTTTTTGTCCTGAAATAGGAGCTTTCTTGTCCAAGTATCAGTAGCTTCTGTCTCCTTCTTTGACCATTTTAGTATTCCTGATGACTGGCAGGGAAAAGTTATGAATGGCTTTACTTGTTTTCACTATGCAACTGGTACATTCAAACCTGACTCTGACTCTATGTCTGTATTATATATAAATGTATATAGGGAGTGACTTCAGGAGCTGTTGGAGGCCTGAGGTAGGTAAAAGCTCTGGAAGTCTGGTTCAAAATCACACTTGTGCTAAGTAACTAGGAATCGTCATAGAACAAAGCCTGGTTACTTGGAGTGCATTTCAGATGTGTTCTATTGGACCTCTTGCCGTTTAAGAAGTCCTGCTGATCATTATGATTATTATAATATTATGATGCTGCTAATTCAACAATTCTGTAAGCTCATCTTATTACTGCAACCTAGATGATTGTGATGGTCACATGGTCAGTAACCCCACACAACACCACTTTTTCATAAGTTTTTTTTAAATCAGAGTAGCACAAATATATTGGTTTGTTTTTGACAATTTTGAAGACATTAGTTCCAATTGTAGCGCGCACATTTGGTTAACTTTTGTTTATTTAATTTTGTCAAATGCTTAATATATTTTCTGCTTTCTTTTCTGGTGCTGTGGGAGTGCAATCAACTGGGGGAATGTGGCTGACATCATGAACTGATTGGGTGGTACCATCTAGAGTTCCACTATGGGGGAAGACCATGGACTCCACATTTTAAAATATGTTGCATAATTTCTTCTTCTTACTTTTGTGATTTGCTCATTTTGTTAATTTGTATATTGATATTTAAGTTTAATCCTTAAGCTAACTGTTTAGTTATTTTTTTTTGTTAATTTGTTGTAGATGTTCTCCCTACCTCTTCCTCAGTGTGTCAGTCTGGTCTGATCAGCCAGTATTTAAGTCCCCTTTGTTTGCTGTGTGTCAGGTCAGTTTTTTGTTTGTTCAGTTAGTTTGAGGTTTCATATGTTTGAACTTAAAACTTTTTGCCCTTAGTTAATTTCTTCATTTGACCTCTTTTAAGGGCCCTGAATTTTTTGTTTGGATTATTGCTACTTTGGGGAAATAAAACCCAGTTTTTTGACAATCACCACTGTGTCCTCATGCTTGGCTGGCTCGGTCCCTCACAATGATATAATCTGGCAGCAAGGTGGAATCCTGCTGGTTGGGTTTTACTGTGGCTTAAAGATGCAACTAAACTAATGTTGTGATGTTAGTTAATAGCTCTGCAGCACCACCATTAATGTAACTACAAGGAATCTTGATCATCTCAACTATTGGCATACAATTGCGCAGCTCTGAGAAGTCTTGCTAGTTTACTGGTGTTAGTATAATGCGGGCAAGCATAAATCTCTGCGAGAACTCCATATACATATTAACTAGAAAGCCTTATTGTGACTAATACAGTTGATCTAGCAAGACTGAAATACCCTGCAGGTCCTTCAGTGTTGTATCTAACAATGATAAAATTATATGATGCAGGTAAGTGAAGCCCATTGCGACGGCAAATCAACCAATACGGCTTGATTTTAACAATAGGGAATGACATAATCTCTGGGGTAAAAGGAATCCAGTTTTCAGCCTTTAGAACCTTGTTTCTTCATAGCCATTTCAGCCACCATTACAGTTCTAACATGGAAAAAGACATTGTTCTATTCATTGTACTGCGCCCTATGCAAAGCATTAAAGCATTTTATCATCTAAACACTTAAAAGTTTTACTTTGACTGCTGACCTAAAATGGGATCATAAATGAAAAACTGCTTAAAAGGGTTAAAAAAGGAACATTTAAGTACTGTTGATGCAAATAGCATCCATCTTGAATGTGGAAGTTGATATCCTCTTGTTTCACTGACTTTTAGACTCATAATTCTAATTTTCAGGGGCTGTGTAATGCACCAACATGTTTATACCCTGTTCTGGGACTGCGCATTGCTCATTACAACCTTATATCAATAAAGAAAACAGGTTCAAAGATGACTGACAGAGCTGGTATTAATTTTAGCTTAAATATTTGTGTTATCCACATACATATTGTTACATTTTATGATTAACACAACTGAGTCAAAATATTTAAAGGCAGAATATGTTCTAAGGGGAGTGTTGACCTTGTGGTTTAGAGCATCTCACTTGTGCTATGAGAAGGTTGCAAGTACCTGGTTTGATCCCCCAAAGCCTCCACTCTGGGTTCCTGATTGCTTCCCAGGCACCACACATTAAAGATCACATTTAATTTAAAGAGTGCAAAAAAAACCTAAGACCATTATTACGGGCTGCTCAGTGGGTAGCACTCAGTGCTGCCTTGCAGCAAGAAGTTTCCGGGTTCGATTCCCGGCCCAGGGTCTTTCTGCATGGAGTTTGCATATTCTCCCTGAGCATACGTGGGTTCTCTCTGGGTACTCCAGCTTCCTCCCACAGTCCAAAAACATGGCTGTTAGGTTAATTGGCTTTTCTAAATTTTCCTTAGGTGTGAGTGTGTGCGGAATGGTTGTTGTCCTGTTTGTCTCTGTGTTGCCCTGCGATGGACTGGCGACCTGTCCAGGGTGGACCCCGCCTCTCGCCATTTGACAGCTGGAGATAGGCACCAGCACTCCTAGCGACCCCATCAGGCATAAGTGTGACAAAAAATGGATGAATGGCTTGATAACAGTTAAAACAAAATATATTCTTGACAAATTAAGGATTTTATGCTTTCCTCACTGTACTGTATAAATGTAGGCCTATGTATGGCTGTGAGATATGCAGCCGGCAACTTGATGTACACCTTTGGGAGTGCTGAGCCACTTGCCTGAACACAGTCTATAAAAGGATTTCTTGCCATCACAGTTAATTCTTGGAATCCTGTGATTTCATATATATATATATATATATATATATATATATACATACATAGATGAGAAGGGTAGATGTTACATTGAGCTGCCCCGATGGGGGATTATTGGTAAACCGCCAGGTAAAAAGAAAAGTTCTTACACGGCTCAGAAGTCAGGGTCATTTCACTCAGATTATCCACTATTAATGTGATGCAACCATCAGATCAGATTCCAGCTTTATTCTTGCCGAAGCATTAATGGATTTTAAAGTCAAACTAACCGGATTAAATTATGTATTTGTGTTTTATTTTTATCTGCTCCCAGGTCCCTTTCACTCCAGAGGGGGACTTGATTAATATACAGTACAATTATTGGGATGCAGTCTGTGTGAAAAGACACAGATGTGTAACTTGCTCATTTACTCAGTGAGCAATCCTTTGCAATGATATTTGGCATCTCTTTCATTTTGCCACCATGTTTGACTCTTCATCCAGACTGTTTTTTTCCTCTTTGTAAGATTTATGTAAGATTAGCTATTGTTTCTCACAGGAAAAATATGTCACTCTCCTATCTGCGCTTATGGTTGTGATTGGTCTGCTACCTTGAACCTGCCTATTTATGCATGGACGTTCAAAGATTCATTATCAATTCAAGCTGGATTGACTTAGCAAGTTGATAACCAGCTTTGTGTACTACTGATCCTGATTGGCATTGTTGTTGATTGGTTAAACTGATAGCCATATATAATTGAAAAATTCTATACATAGATATTCTCAAGAAAAATATCCATCAGAATACTTATCGTTGGAAAAAATGGCAGTTCTACTATGAATTGACCTGGTGTGGATGGATGTAGTATATGCATCCCACCCTTTTTTCAGATTTTAATTTGCAAATAATTTTAAAACCTCTTTTAAAAATGAGTGTTCAGATAATGAGGTGTTGTGATTATTTTTTTGTGTTTCTAGGTAGCTGTTTATTATGCTACTTAAATTTTCTTATGTAGAGTTACTTTTTACTTGTTATTGTTAGGTCATTTATGTTATTTGATAATTTTGTGGGTTTTTGTTAGATTATTCATAAAATTTCTTCATATTTCCCCAGCTTTGCTCCAGCTGGTTAGTTATCTCTGCTTCTGTTCTCTCTCTTAGCCTCAGCTGCAACTTATTTCTTCTAATTAGTTAATCTACTTTTTTGGCCATTTCCCCTCCTCTGCTTATATATTCTTGTCTTCTCTCTTTCTGTTCCACTAGATCCTTCTGTTACCAAACCTAATATTGCTCTTGATCTGCTCCACTCAGTGCTCCAAATTGCTTGCTCAGTTCTATACACATGACAAAACCATGTATTAATTACTTTGCACTTGAAAGTGATGCAATAGTTTGTAGTATTCTGTCATACACCCATCCTTCCATCCACTAAACCCACGTTCACATGTGGACGTGCACTGACATATAAAAGTGCTCAACCTAATGGACAGGATATTATATGCTCCCTGAAGTGGTTGCTAGTCTATCTTAGAGCAAACCAAATACACATAATAATAAAAAAATCTGGTCTTGCTATATGTAGTGTGGAGCACCTGTTGACCCCCATTGATTTTTCTATCATTTTGTTTCTATCAATGTTATTGTTTTCTATTGCTTATATCTAAAGACAAGCTTGTTATTATGGTTATGAGGATTTTATATATATATATATATATATATATATATATATATATATATATATATATATATATATATATATATATATACACAGTCACTCACTGGCCATTTTATTAAGTACACCTGTCCAACTGCTCGTTAACACTTAATTTCTAAGCAGCCAATCACATGGCGGCAACTCAGTGCATTTAGGCATGTAGACATGGTCAAGACAATCTCCTGCAGTTCAAACTGAGCATCAGTATGGGGAAGAAAGGTGATTTGAGTGACTTGAACGTGGCATGATTGTTGGTGCCAGAAGGGCTGGTCTGAGTATTTCAGAAACTGCTGATCTACTGGGATTTCCACGCACAACCATCTCTAGGGTTTACAGAGAATGGTCCAAAAAAGAAAAAACATCCAGTGAGCGGCAGTTCTGTGGGCGGAAATGCCTTGTTGATGCCAGAGGTCAGAGGAGAATGGCCAGACTGGTTCGAGCTGATAGAAGGGCAACAGTGACTCAAATAGCCACCCGTTACAACCAAGGTGGGCAGAAGAGCATCTCTGAACGCACAGTACGTCGAACTTTAAGGCAGATGAGCTACAGCAGCAGAAGACCACACCGGGTGCCACTCCTTTCATCTAAGAACAGGAAACTGAGGCTACAATTTGCACAAGCTCATCGAAATTGGACAATAGAAGATTGGAAAAACGTTGCCTGGTCTGATGAGTCTCGATTTCTGCTGCGACATTCGGATGGTAGGGTCAGAATTTGGCGTCTACAACATGAAAGCATGGATCCATCCTGCCTTGTATCAACGGTTCAGGCTGGTGGTGGTGGTGTCATGGTGTGGGGAATATTTTCTTGGCACTCTTTGGGTCCCCTGGTACCAATTGAGCATCGTTGCAACGCCACAGCCTACCTGAGTATTGTTGCTGACCATGTCCATCCCTTTATGACCACAATGTACCCAACTTCTGATGGCTACTTTCAGCAGGATAATGCACCATGTCATAAAGCTGGAATCATCTCAGACTGGTTTCTTGAACATGAAAATGAGTTCACTGTACTCAAATGGCCTCCACAGTCACCAGATCTCAATCCAATAGAGCATCTTTGGGATGTGGTGGAACGGGAGATTCGCATCATGGATGTGCAGCCGACAAATCTGTGGCAACTGTGTGATGCCATCATGTCAATATGGACCAAACTCCCTGAGGAATGCTTCCAGCACCTTGTTGAATCTATGCCACGAAGAATTGAGGCAGTTCTGAAGGCAAAAGGGGTCCAACCCGTTACTAGCATGGGGTACCTAATAAAGTGGCCGGTGAGTGTGTATATATATATATATATATATATATATATATATATATATATATATATATATATATATATATATATATATATGGACGATAAACTAGATTTTTACCGATGCTGTCATTTACTGAAATAACCGGTGACAAATTTCCCATGTCGGCAAAAGTAATAAACTTAGTTATGCCGCTTTTCCTGTGTGCTAGTGGGGCTGGCAATTCGTTACCATTTAAGCCTGTGCAGCGTGTGTGTAATCACGTGACTCCACCTATCCATTCAAAAGAGTAAACAAAGAGAATGGTGGAAGAACCCAGTGAAGAAGCATGCAGAGATTAAGCTGAGCGTGCGGCAGACAGATTTTGAGTGTGGGTGTGTGGCTTTAAATGATTTACATAATTCTCAATGTGAGCTTAGTTCCGTGGTTCGCTGATCAAAAGAACACGAAATTCAAAGATTGGGACTACCCAAAGTAACACATCCAACCTCTTCCACCACCTATAGCACAACCATACTGTTGAGTTTAAAGATGTGCAAAAGGCCCTGTTACTTTTGCGCAACAATGTTCACAAGAGAGGTAACATTTTCTGGTGTTCAATGAGACATTGTTGAATCTTTAAACATGAATGGTATCAAAAAATTTATATTTCATAGAAACTGATATGTCATGTGATTTGGTCAGTAAATAAATTAAACATAGGTCTGTTGCATTCCCTGCACAGGCTATTATTATTTATTTCGTGCATTTATAATCGTGATAACTGTCCAATTTATTGTGATATTCATTTGAAGTCCTATCGCCCAGCCCCAGTGTACATGCCCTGTATGTATGCATTGCATGCATAGATTGAAATTCGACTGAATTTAGTTTTTTAAGGTGTACTTGTATGTGCAATAGTTAAGGTTCACCAAGGGCAAGGCAGTCCTCCAGCATGACTCAGACTATACTTCACTATTACAGTGTTTCCCACAGGATTTTAGGAGACTGTGGTGGGAGAGTCTCTGACCCTCGGGGGTTTTCATGTGGGCACATTTTTGAGCGTGAGGTATCCCACTTAAAGGGGGAAGTCATTTTTTTTACCTTGGGCCCTTGATTTTACGTTATTACATCATGTTCTACTCACCCATATGAGTTTTGTGTCATTTGGAGCTGTTCTGTAGATATTCCGTTAGGTTATATCCAAGTAACATCTTTCTATGGACAACGAGTTGAAGGCACAAACTAAACAGTTCATAATTATTAATTTATGGCATTCATAAGCCAAAAGGTATTCATAACATGTAGGCGAATCACTGTCCCCCAGACATCCACGGCTATTTTTTTTATATTTATATTTTTTTTAAACAAAGCAGAGTGTGTATGACGTCATCCGCGCGCCGGACTGAGGTTGTGACAGACAGCCCGCGCCACAGGCAGCTACGCTCTACCCCTTCTATCAACCCAGTCTCATGGGAAAATGTACCCCCACTACGTTGGTCCACACTGCAAAACGTAGTGGAGGTACATTAATGGCCATTTTTTTTGTGGTACTGTTACATTTCTTCTGCCTATACGTTTTCTATTGTTTTACGTCCTAGTCACGTGACTTTCAAGATTCCAGCTGGGAGAACAAAAAAAACATATATATGGCCGACATTCGCTCATTTTTTTGTGGAAAGATTAATGACTTGAGTTTGTTTTTGCATTAAAATGAGTTTTGATTACATTCTAGTGAGAAATGTATAGTTTGTTGCCAGAATATTTACTCAGGGAATGTACATATTCACTTGCTTGTTCGTTTCTTGCAAAGATTTTTCAAGATAATGTAAAACTGTAACATTTTGGTATAAACATGGCTGAGATTTCTCTAACTTTTAGTGGGAAAATCAATAATTTCAATCAGTTTCTGCATTTAAATGGGTTTTGATTACATTTATAGCGAGAAGTGTAGGGTTTATTTACATAATATTTACTTCGTGAAAATACATAATCACCCGCTTGCTAGTTTTTGCTACGTTTTTCGGATCTCGTCAGGATTATGTGAAATTGCAACGTTTTGGCTGCTACCCATCGCCTAGCATTTAGCTGCCGCCCCGATTCAACATTGAATTCTTTGTGATTTAACTCCATCTGACGGATCAAACCCTCGCCACTGCGTGCGTTGCGTCTGAGGTTGATTTTCAGATCAATGCATTACGTCGTGGCATACGGGAGAAACTAATTAAATTAGTTAAAAAAAGGATCATGGGTTAAGATCGGATGTGTTTTATTTGGAAATCTACCGGATCCTTTGTGCAATTAACTTCCTGTTTGGTGCGATCTCATTGATGGGTTTTGACCAGATTTTGACCAAAGAGGAACTAAAAAAAGCAAAAAACAAATTGAATACACAACCAGCATATCTGGAATCAATGACAGAGAGCGACTGGGACCAGAAGTTTATTAATTTCTCCCCATTGATTTCCATTCAAAATGTTTTCGATCCCACCGGGCTCTAGGGAAGGGGCGGGCATACCGCCACCTACTGTTTATGAGTGTGTAGCAACATTGTTTTACATCTATTAAATTCTATTTTTTTATTTTGTATTCTGAAGATAAATAAATAATGCTTTCCTTAATCTATAAATATCTTTTATATTTCCTTTATTTCCCAATAATCCTTTAAGACTCCATTCTTGGCCTGTCCTTTCAACTCTTTTCAATTTCTTCCTTTCAGGTCCAGATGTTTTACATTTCATCAATACGTGTTATACATTTTCTATCTCTCCACATCCTTCACATTTATCATTATTTTTCCTCCCTATTAAGTATAAATTGTCATTTAAATAAGTATGACCTACTCTTAATCTGATCATTATTATTTCTTCCCTTCGGTTTCTCTCATTAATATTTCTATTTAATACTGACTTTTGTACTTTATATAACCTTCTTCCTTTTTATCTTCATTCCACCTTTCTTTTGCCATTTTTCAATTTCTTTCCTCTTAGTAAATGATTTTCCATCCCCTTTCCCTTAAGGAATTGTAATTGTTATTTGTCTACTTTTCATTCCACCTAACTTTCCGTTAATTAGCTTGAAAACAGCACTTTGTAGGCACCCAGTTTCTCTAACAATGGCCCTTTTTGGGTTACCCTCCATGCATTGGGTGTCAGTTCAGTGGCAGTTCCAGAACATTTTCTTAGGGTTGACCAGGCAGCACAATAATGTGCATGTGGCCAAAAAGTAATAGGGATCAAATTCGGTTCAGAGTCAAGCTATTGGGATCAGGCATCAGGTTCAATTTGCATATTTTCTTAGCCAAAACAAGGATTTGTTGGGCTACTGTAATTTTGAATTGAAAAACATCCTGAATGGGAAGTCTTCAAACCTGAAAAACAAAGTCCAAAGTTTTTTTTTTTTTTTTGGAATGATTATGACCTGGATGTCTAAGAATCTTCACCAGCTTATCAGGGAAATGAATGCCCACAATGTCTATATTCTCCAAAAGAGAATAACAGAACAGACCTTCATGAGGCCCTTGTTAAAGCTATGCATATATTTATGCATCTATACTCTTCAAATAACTTTCTGGTTCGACGCAACATTTACATTAAATGGGTTGAGAGGTTGTTCTTTACCAGTAAATACATAAAAGATTCCCAGATGACTGCCGATGCAAACTCTCCCCTATAAAACCTAAAACTAATTCTTATAAGAGAGTAAAATCTGTATCAGTCTTCATTAAATGTAGCATATTGTTGTACATAATCGATTGCTTTATTTTTGGTGTCAGCTTTTGGTCAATATGCTAACCTTAAAAGGTCAAAGTGGGAAAATGTAGTAGTAGTAGACAAATTAGCAATTAGAGGAGGCAATAACAATTACAATTCCTTTAGGGAAAGGGGAAGGAAAATCATTTATTAAGAGGAAAGAAATTGAAAAATGGCAAAAAAGGTGGAATGAAGATAAAAAAGGAAGAAGGTTATATAAAATCTGGTCAAAACCCATCAATGAGATCGCACCAAACAGGAAGTTAATTGCACAAAGGATCCGGTAGATTTCCAAATAAAACACATCCGATCTTAACCCATGATCCTTTTTTTAAACTAGTTTAATTAGTTTCTCCCGTATGCCACGACGTAATGCATTGATCTGAAAATCAACCTCAGACGCAACGCCGCAGTGGCGAGGGTTTGATCCGTCAGATGGAGTTAAATCACAAAGAATTCAATGTTGAATCGGGGCGGCAGCTAAATGCTAGGCGATAGGTAGCAGCCTAAACGTTGCAATTTCACATAATCCTGACAAGATCCGAAAAACGTAGCAAAAACTAGCAAGCGGGTGATTATGTATGTTCACGAAGTAAATATTATGTAAATAAACCCTACACTTCTCGCTATAAATGTGATCAAAACCCATTTAAATGCAGAAACTGATTGAAATTATTGATTTTCCCACTAAAAGTTTATACCAAAATGTTACAGTTTCACATTATCTTGAAAAATCTTTGCAAGAAACGAACAAGCAAGTGAATATGTACATTCCCTGAGTAAATATTCTGGCAACAAACTATACATTTCTCACTAGAAATGTAATCAAAACTCATTTTAATGCAAAAACAAACTCAAGTCATTAATCTTTCCACAAAAGAATGAGCGAATGTCGGCCATATATATGTTTTTTTTTCTTCTCCCAGCTGGAATCTTGAAAGTCACGTGACTAGGACGTAAAACAATAGAAAGCGTATAGGCAGAAGAAACGTAACAGTACCACAAAAAAATGGCCATTAATGTACCTCCACTACGTTTTGCAGTGTGGACCAACGTAGTGGGGGTACATTTTCCCATGAGACTGGGTTGCTTCTATTCATTTCGGCTAGCTAATCTGAATCTTTCAATTCCATTTCGAGAGCGAGATGATCTGTAGTAGTAGCACTAGACATCTTCCAGGCATGTCAGTAAAACTAGTAAAACTGCAGTTCAGCAGACAGGATGAATGATTGGTAGCCGGGGATTTGTCTCTTAATGGCACTGGGTTACGGGTGTCATGAAAGTACAGATGTGGAATGGTCTGATAAACTGACAGATCTTTTTGTTGTTGTTTTCTCTCTCTCTGTGGCTATATACGACTCTGGCGGGCCCAAACAAGACTGTGGCAATGTCTTGTTCATTAATGGGAAACACTGCTATTATACGGAAAGATATTAGGCTTAAAGGAATAGTACACCCAAAACATGATTAGCCTTCATTTTCTACTCACCCCCATGCTGAACAACACTCTGGAGTACTTTTTTGATATCTCAAATGCATCTGGAGATCTGGCAGACTTCTTGCTGTCTGCTGACATTCAAATAAGGGAGGTCTACGGTGCCCGAGACAGAAAGGTCCATAAAAGTCCACAAAAAATGTGTCAATATTCCTCCATACTGCTCGTCCAATGTATTCCAAGTGTCCTGAGTGGGTAGCATCCAGAATTTACTCGAAACGAAGTCATTTAGAATGTTTTAGAGCATAAACAGTAATGTATAGGATTTCCTGAAAGCGTGTTCACGAGCCTACGGAAACCGCGGCAGACCAAACCGGATGAACCAAACCGCTCATAGAAACCTCCAGCCTGCTTCAGCTGGAGGTTTCTTACTGTTAAAAGGGAGTTTTTCCTCTCCACAGTCACTCCATGCATGCTTAGTGTGAGGGATTGCAGAGAGTCAATGAGTCCTCACAATCAGCTGGTTTTCCTTAGATAGAAATATGTTGAAGAATATGATTGCGTTACCTGTATAAATAAAGTGAATATTTTCTAAATGCAGCTTTTCTCTGAGTCTCTGAAGGTTGAAATATTGGTTGGCATTCAAGATCCGTAGGTTTCTCACCGCTGTCTGTTTCAAATCCCCAACAAATTTTATAACTATCTGGCAGACAATAGAAAACCAAATAACCACAAAGACAAACAACATAATAAAGACACAAAAAGACTAAGAAATTCACACAAACAACTACAAATATTGCTACAAGCCCCTAAAGGCAAAAAAAAAAAACAAAAAAAACAGCTCACAAACATTTCTCAAGCATATTGGGTATCCTGTAATGGTGCAACAAATGTGTGGTAGCAAAGCACAGATGTTGAACTATTCAAATGGTAGTGATTATTTTTTTCGTTGGTGCAGACAGTCTTCAACTTATTGAACTCATTGAATACTACGTATCTCTATGAAATCATACTCGAAGTGCTGTAGTCTTATTGATATTTTTCTCACATAAGGAGAAACTTGTTCCCTTGTAAGAGCTGAATCTTTGAAGATGATCTTGAGGCCGACTTCAAAGAAGACATATGTGCTAAATGATGATGGTGTTGAGAGGAACATTTGGTGGAGTAGAAACACTGAGATACTAACATGACTAGGGGGATAAAATATAAATATTATTGCACTCTAACATATGTTGTATGTATGTATTGTGAAAAGCTTTGCATCTCAAACCTGCACAAGCAATATGGATGTAATAAACCAACCAATTGGTTGAGAAAATTAAATGCAATAATTTTGAATTGTATTTTTAAACAGGTAACTTTGGAAGTTGATAAATCGAGTAAATTGTTTATATATATTTATTATTTATTTTAGTCTATTTTATTTGCTGGTAAACTCTTGTTTTAAGAATAAATTGCTCAATGGATAAAATACATGTATGAAAGAAAAAGAAATGATTATGTGTAGAAAAAAGGTTAGTTTCCAATTATCTATTTTTCAGTATTCATAAAATCTAAGCCCACAATCAACACAGCTGTACTTTGCCTTGTTTTAGGAGTATGCAGCCATCATGCAGTGTATCATAATGTGTTTTTTTTTTTATTATTTTCAAATCAGCTGTAAAGGATTTTCCCCATAATAGAACTACAGTGCTTATACAACTTACATTCATCAAAAAAGGGCTTTCAAATTGCCCTCCAAGAAATTCCCCTTTACTATTATTGTAGTGTCTCTGTTTATTACAGAAAGAAAGAAAAAAAATATTTAAATTAACACATAAATGTAATAAAATGTGTGCACATTATTGCATTTTGCCTGTGTGATTGAAACCATTGTTGACTGTTGAGTAATTATATAGTTATTGCTCCACTTGGTCTACTTAACACTCCACTGTAGTCAGGATTTTTGCCACTTCCTGGCAGTGTGTAATACCATTCAACAAAATTAGTTCAGGTTATATGATAAAATTTAAAATTGATTTTTAGATCATGGTTTAATCACTTAATTAGTAAACTAAATTCACAGGCATAATTATTATATAATCAAATTATATATTTTTTTAGTTTTCAGGGTTGTTTTTTCATGAAATTACATGATGCTGTAACTTCAGTTAATGATTATTGGATCACTAAAATAATTGCCAATTATTTAAATAATCAATCACAATTAATCAAATTGATCTTTTCAGCCCTAGATGCTTTTACGGCATTGTTCATAGGTACCTGTGCTTTGTCACTGCAGTAACCTTATTTATGACAACAAACAAACCAAAAAAAAAACAGTGAAAAGAAAATCAATCTTGGACATTGAATGCATGAATATACAATTAGAAGTTGAGGCTTCTATGCCATTTGTACTGCACCACACCAAGAAAATAATCTATTCAATTTCCCTCGAGACCGCAGGTGCTATCATTTATCATTTGCAGAAAGACTTCTAAAGCAGATAAATGCTCTTCATAGTAAGAGATAAGTCTACCTTACCATATGTGGCCTATTGCTCTGCCTTAAAAAAGATAGAGGAGTATTCACCTGTTTGTGCTTTTTCTGGCTTTAATGCTCAATACTTCAAACTCTGTCCAGACAAATTGCATTTGCGTTTGTGTAAACACACTCTGAAAGCTGCAGGATAATATCTCTAGTGTGAATCCTAGAATTGGTAGGTTTAGCTCATATCTGGTTCTAAAATTGTGACACTGCTTGGTGGGGTAGAAAAGAAGAGATAGAAAGGAGTGCCAGGTTTGGTGGAAGTTAGTTGAGGACACAAATGCAGATATAATGGGCATAAATAAGTTTTGGTGATTTAATTAATGTTCCAAAGGCAACAGAGGCAAAAATCCAGGAACAAAATAAAGAAACCAACAGCCAGTACTGTAGATGCCAGGGAGAAACACACACAGGGAGCCAGGCAACGAAGCAATAAGAAACCAGGACTGAAAAACTGCAAAGGGAGTATCTACATGGGAGACAGAACAAAGGCTACATTCACACTGCAGCCTGAAGTGACCCAAATCTTATTTTTTAGCCCATATGTGACTTGTAACTGATCTTTTCCTGACAGTCTGAACAACACAGATCCAGTTTTTTCCAATGTGACCGACACCGCTTGGCTATGTGGTCCTGAATCCGATACGAATCTGATTTTTTAAAACTGCGACCTGTGTCTGAACGGCCAAGTCGCATTCATCCGAGCTGAACGCCATTAGTTCTTGCTACACAGAAGCGGCAAGAAAAACAAACACTGTGGCAGATGATGATGCGGGGAGCAGTATTTATGTTTAACCTTCTTGAAAAGATTGAGGTTTTAAGGTTGGGAAAGATCACTAGATGGGCTCCAGCACTACCATCCATGTTTACTTCCGTAAACACAGAGCACGTTGGCTTGTGACGTCATTGCGTCCTCTACTGCTCATGCGGGACACTTAAGCTGTATTAATGCAGTTCACACAGGAGATCATATACAAGTCGCATACATTTGGAAATGTGAACGGCAACGCAAAAAAATTGGATTTCACAAAAAAATTAGAATTGAGCATCAAGGCCTGCAGTGTGAATGTAACCAAAGACTGGGGTAATAAGCTTATATGATGCAGGCGTGGATAGAAGGGACTAGAAGGAAACTAGCACAAGGGGGCAACACAGAGTAACACAAAACACAACACTGCCAGGAAACAACTACAAAGACACAAATTTACACATAAGCTAAAAATAAACCTAAAAGAAAGGGCAGAACCCTGACACAGAGTCTCATCATTTTTTTCCTAGATTAGCCTTACCGATCATCTTCCACTGGATAAAATTAAAAATGTTAAGATGGTGAAATAATACTGTATATTACTTTCTGATCTACAACAGGTTAAGATAAAAAGCCCAAGGACAGAATGCATGGCCAAAACTCAGTTCAATCTGAAAAACTCACACAGAAAGAAAAAGACAATTAGAAGAATTTTACTGATACAATTATTTTAATACTTTAGACAATTATTTTAGACAAAGTCTTAGTGGGACTCATCAAGTGAGTCCAGTCTTCACATGATGACTTTATGAGATCAATGGAATCTGGTGCGCTATTGCTTGGTTGGAAAGAAAACCTGCAGCCACACGGCCCTTTCTGGAACCATTTTAACACCCCGATTGAGAGTGAAGAGACATCGAGCTGGAAGTTTTCCTTACAGTATCTATGCGAGAAAGCGATGTGATTGTATGCTTTATGATAAGCAATAGCTTAAGCGTAAGCCCAAATGACAATTTTTTTACTGTACCGTATTTACCCGGCTGACGGTTTTTCACAAGTTCTGTTTTAGCCTGGTGAAATTAAATTAGTTAACGGATTTAGTGACACATTCATGCGAGTCCAATTAAGGAATTCGGGTTTCAGTAACTTGAAATGATTTACAGTATTTTATTTTTATTTATCGGATGATGCAGGAAAAGGGATTATTGAGATTAATTATTAATCTTTCTAAAGGTTTCTAAATTTGTAAATGTTTCTAAATATTATGACTTACTTAATATCAGAATGGGTATGACAAAGCATAATTTGTAATTGAAATCAAAACGGACTGAAAGAAGGAGCGATGTTTTTCTGCTAAGAAGTCATTTCAGTGAATACTAGCTATGTTTAACATTCACATTCTGACAAAAGATATAGTTATAATGTCAATCTGGGTGATTATATTCTATATAGTCTTACTAACAATAGTACGAATATCACTATACAGAAAATTATAATTTTTTTCAATACTGTCTCAACAATTTCAAAATGTCTTATTAGACATCATGAAATTATTGCTCTTACTATTTTTATTTGATATTTAGTGCACAAATATCCATCCATCCATTTCTTACATGCTTAGTGGGGTCGCGAGGGGTGCTGGTGCCTATCTCCAGCTATCTACAGGAGAGAGGCGGGGTACACCCTGGACAGGTGCCAGTCCAGGGCAACACAGAGAAAAACAGCACAAACAACCATTTACGCACACACTCACACCTAAGGAGAATTTGGAGAAGCCAATTAACCTAACAGTCATGTTTTTGGACTGTGGGAGGAGGCCGGAGTACCCAAAGAAAACCCATGCATGCTCAGGGAGAACATGCAAACTCCATGCAGAAAGACCCCAGGCCAGGAATCGAACCCGGAACCTTCTTATTGCAAGTCAGCAGGGCTGCCTACTGCATCACTGAGCAGCCCATAGTGAAAAAATAATCTGATAAATTAAAAACTGGGAAAACATTATCTCTCTCTCTCCCTCTCTCTCTCTCTCTCTCTCTCTCTCTCTCTCAAAAAAGGGTGTCTCTATATTATATTGGTTTAATATAAGCTTGTTTTCGCTATAAGTTACTCACAATAGATGTAGTGGCCAGAAATCTTACCTAAGTAGGGGTAATTTATCACATTTTTACACAAGTAAAGGTTAAAAGAAAAATACTATAAAACTACTTTAACCCAGTTAAATGTAACTGATTAAATGTAAGTAGTTACTACCAACCTCTGGGTTTGAGGAATAATAATAATATATGTGATGAGACATCATGACGCAATAAATAAATGTCCAGCCAATGTCATTTCCTTGCATTTGTTTGTATGATTCAACTTTAGGGATGAGATAGTGATTGTGCACTGTGATGTACTCAATTATCCCCTGGAGTTTTTTCTGCCAAAAGTTGGCATTTGCATTCATGCTCATATGACCATGACTCCCTATTGCTCCCTTACTGGCATGTTTTCTGCCTTTTTTCTCATATCACAATCTATTTACCCCCTAATGCCATGACTCATATAATGTCTCTCTCCTCTCTGATGACCTTCCAATAGTAGGTATTGGTAACATTATCCACAATGCTTTAACAATGTGACTTTAAAACCTCAAATGATTATACGATACAATAACAATCAAGAACTTAATTGATACATTGTTGGCCAAAGATATTTATTACACTTTCAGTTTATATTCCTCTGCAGATAGGTTAAATAATTAAGTCATAAGGACTTGACTAATTCAGTCATGAACAATAAATGTAAAAAGTTAATGAGCACCCACCAGTGCAGCAGTTTGTTTGATGTATCATATGATCTAGAAGGTAATTAATCATGATGTGATATGGGAAAGAACGTGAAAGTGCAACGCAGTCCAAGGTCGATTGTCTAAGCATGATGTCTGCTCCTAAAGAAGAGGTGCTTTGATTAGATGGCTGCTTTAGGGGATCTCCAGGGGATCTCCATATGTCCATGTGCAGCAAAGGAAACTGGATCTGACTGTTACAAAACACTAAAGTGTAACTCATCTATTTTTAAAGATGGGGTGCCCTGTGGAAAACCAAATTATGTCAAAGTTTAAATAATCTACTTATGTATTAGTGTAATGATTTGTGAAGTAGCTGTGGAAGGAAAACACTGTAGGACTGCAGAAAGAGCAACATAGTGGGTATAATTGGCTTAATGACAACTATTATACAAAAAAGCAAACACTTAAAAGTAGACATGAGGTGATCGAAGAGAAATTGAAACAAGGAAAATTGTTATTAAGTAAAGCCTAGTTCACAGTGCAAGATTATCATGCCAATTTATGCCCATATTTTCCTACTCCGAGAGTCCCAATATTATCAAGATGGTTCATAAGATAATACTAAAGTAGGAAGTGTGCTTGATTTTAATACATTATGGGGCCTTACTGGAGTCCTCCCCTTTAGCAACAGGTTATTACAGAAAAAGGAAAACAAAACTGATCCACCACTTGTCAGACACTTATTTTAAAGGTAAACTATAATTGTAATATGTTTCTTCAGCCTTGCTGGTTCATGTTTCTAAATCCTGTAACAAAGTACCCGCTCCTCTGTATGGTGTATGCACGCATCTTCTTTATAGCAAGACAGAGCGCTATCAAGGAACAAAAGTTTTTTTTCTTTCTTATTTCGAAGTTGCATTGGGGTGAGGGGGTGTACTCTCTTGTTAATTCCATAGACCACCATGGATTTAAAGTACAAATGTTATCCCGTGTTGTTCAGTTTGTGTTCACTTTGTGATCCTCCCAGTTTAATGTTGTAGCAGGGTAGGGAATTGATAAATGACCATCTTTTATGAGAGATATATTTGAATGTTCCCATTTTAGAGCCATCCCAAGCAAATAAACACTGACCTTATTCAGCCAGATATCAGTAGCAGCAATAGCCTGGTGGGAGTAAATTGGAAATACCCATAAAATTGTGCAAAAATTTGCTTAAAATTCAGGTGACATTTGCATGGAAACATAGCTCAACTTCCCAAGCTTGTTTAGAATCAAAGTTAAGCTTCAGTCAGTTAAAGGAGTGAGGATATATTTTGAGTATTATATCGTGTAATGCTTGCACCCTTAAATATCCTTACAAATATTTTTTGATGATCTTTAGTGATGTCTTAAGCATATATAAACTTTAAACTGGATTTTTTGATACACGTCTCTATAGCTGCTATATGAAACACATAAAACAGAAAAAAGGTCTAAAAAAAAGAAGGGGAAAGAGCTTGTTGAAATTAACAATTGTACCATAAGCCAGAAATCGACACAGTGCAAAGGTTTTTAAACATCCCCATAAGCAATGAGCAGAAACTGTAGGGTGACAAGGGGGAAAAAATTATTAAAATGTTCCACAGTCGAAAGCGCTCACATAGTAATTAAGTCGACAGCAGCTTGGCTCCAACAGCTTTATTCTGAGAGTGTAATGTATTTCAATAATGATGGTTCTTGGCGGAGAACTGGCTTGTCGTCACGCTCTCTCCCCCAGATAACCCTGTTATTGCTGACCACTCTGACTGGGTGTGAGTCCATTTGGAAGTGCTGGTTTTCTGTAAGAAGGGATGAAGGAGGATGAGAAAATAGAAAGACAGACGAACCATGAAAGTGTCTCATTGCATAAGTAACATAATTGCCTTTTTCTTGCAAAAGGTCATTGAGTCAACAGTAAATACACTCCAGCTCCCTGCTGCTTACTGAGTATTTTTTATGCATTATCCTAATTTTGAACCCATCCCCGCTGCTCCAACCACAATACCTAATCCTGACAGAGGCTGCAGTGGGAAGCAATCACAACATGTACCTTTGAACATAATGGAAGCCTGCCACTTGGACACATCTGGCTATATGTCATTGTAGATCTGGCAGCCTAGTTGTTAATCTGGGTTCTACAGATTTGTGCCTCCGTGGCTGTTTTTGTGGTTGCCGACCAGGGAGTGTGTGGGACTACTTATGTCTGTTTGTCCATGAAGGATAGGTAGGGTAAAAATCAAAAACATTGATTGAGCTGCTGACTAGAAATGGAGGGAAAAACAAATCCCTAATTGTTCCTGAGCTCATAGCTGCCTGATATAATCTGCAGAAGAACAAAACAGGTAAAAATATCTTGCAAACAACAGATCATGCTCTGATCTAAAAAAAACTAATTTTGCAGAAGTGGATTAGAAAGTGACATGACTACTGTAGTAGTGGAATGGAGGATGGAGAAAGTGTGCAGCCATTGGATGACCAGTGAAATGAGAGTGGTAAAGGGGTCAAAGATGTTTGCAGATCAGCTGGTATGTGAGAGCATCCTTAGCTTAAAGGTTTAAAATCTTGAACGACGATTGGCCAAGTTGAGAAAGTGGAGATGACACAACAGACCTTATGCAGTCATGTGACAGCTGCCCGATTATGCCACCATGCTTGATGTCATGGTTTTGGTTTTGTTTAAGTTTTCTTTTTGAGTTTATTTGGTTTTGTGGAACCATATTTTTCCTTGGCCTATTTGTGAGATAAAATGTTTTGAGTGTGCCTGCCTGAATAGGAGTGAGCTTGGAGAAATCCTGTACCAGCCCCTATGCTGTAATGTTTAAGGTAGTGGGGACAGAAAGCAGATGCCTTCCTACTCTAGACAAGTGTGAAGGGAAGATTACAAGAGATAAGAATAAGTTCACAAAGCCTCCTTCATGCCGTAAACAGGAAAGCTGTTCTGAGTGTTTATCTAGTTAAAATGTATGTCCTTGATGAATTTAATTGTTTTTTATTAGGAATAACCAACTGGTCAAGTGTGAGATCTTAATGGAGGGGGTGGGTTCCTTCCCCTCGGGGGAATCTGTGCGTGAGTAAGGTATAAATGTGTATAATGAAATGCCTCAGTCAGAGAGAGCTATATCTCCCTCCATTCAAGGACATTAAATAAATTTTAACATTATTTCTTGGAAGAAATGTTTCCACCTCCTAACTTCACAGTTTAATTTCCATGTTTCATTTGAGCTGTTTTCTGTTGTATTTGTGTTCTTATGGATTTCTTGTTTACCCTCCCTTGCCCTCTTGTGTCAGTCTCTTTCCCCTGCCTCCCTTCTAGATTATCCTGCCCACACCTGTTCCTCATCTGCTAATTAGTCCTCCCATTGTTTCTGCCTACCATATTTGCTGGTTCCTCTTTATTTCTTGATCCATATGTGCTTTCCCTGAAGTCTTCTAGTTTTGGTTTTTCTGTATTTTCTTATTTGGGATATCAGTTGCCACCTTTTGAATTATTAAATCTGTAAGAAACCACCATAGCTTCTATCTCTGCATTTGGGTCCTTCAAACCTTCACACAACCTGACACTGGCAGGCCTAAAAAACATCTGTGTGTGCGTTATTGATAAAAAAAAAATGTTGGAAAAAAAATTCAAAAGAACAAGGAAACATATATATTTCTATAGGTCTTTTCCCTTCACTAAGTCACCTATTTATTTTGATGGTCATTGGAAGCAGTCAGCAAAAAATAAGAATATTATTGTAGATTTAATATAAATGGCTCTGGTATTGCTGTGGTTTCTGTCACATTTGAAATTATTGCACAATGGGAGGCTACAGAATAAAATATCTAGTTTGCAGCATTCTGATGTGGTAGACCACTATGGACCATGTGAGTAGATCTGGGATTGAGAATTGTGTGTGGTTGTGTGGCTGAGACGAAGATTTCAGCTTGTGGCCTGAGGTTGTTGGTAAGTTGGTAAGATAGTCCGGATAAAATGAGGACTGACTGACGTTCTTAGGATGTAAAGCAGGCGGCTTGTGCAGATGTGACCAACAGAAAGAAATATGGAGAAGCAGTTCCCAGTCATGGAGAAAGAGCTATATATTTTCACCAGAAAGCTTGAACGGCTGTTCACTTTTAAAGAGGAATCCTGATCATTGTAAGTCAGGGAGAGAGAATCTGGAAGTAATGGCCGGCAGTTGTAGCTTGAAAACGGAGTCAACCATGTAGGGATCTGTCTCCTTGAAGTATCTTGGGGGGTATACACACAGAAAGTTTAGTTAGGACAGGAATCTGGAACACCAAGGCTTAGGTTTACACACGAATGAATGACTCAAAGCTGGGCTTTTTGTTACCATGATAAGATTGGGTACACATGTTTTGTCTCACTCAGGTGCGGAGAGGCAGTCAAGCGATCTCAGGACACCTCTAGCAAAACCTAGGAAGAACCACACAACCAGCTAAGCCAACAGTCCCAACTCCTGACAGGTGAGGCCATGTCACAAAGAGCTTTTTGTAAAGTTTGCCAAAATAGTTTTCAAAGTTTGTACTAGGTGAGTGTGATGTAAAGCAGCACTGTAAAAAAAAAAAAAAAAAAAATGCACAGCTAAAAAAAAGCTGTCTGCCCCATATTGACCCTCATAACAGTCATAGTTGTCACACTTTTTTTTCTCCAAGATCTGGTCACCAACCCTCTATGTAACATCCTTTGTATCCTTCATCTTTTAGAATGCACTTATTATACACTCTAAAAAAAGTGTATAATACATAAGGTCTGAAATACAAATGTTGCAACAAAAAACCAATCAAGACATACCTGTCAACCAAATTTGACAAGTTCAGCAAGGAGAGCATTATTCAGTGTAAAAGCCAGGATGACCAACCACTTGGATGATCCACAACTAAGTGTGAGGTGACTGTTGTGACTATTGGTCATTCACTTTGTGGTTACAGTTTGCCGATGTTGTTAGCACTCATTTGCAGAGTCTCCTTCATCCATGTGTCCTTCCTGTTTCTTTTCAAACAGAAGCCTTTCAAATCAATCCAAAAATTCCTTTTTGGTCGATTGTGCTGCAAAAAGGAAGAACAGTCCCCATCCTTCAGATATACAGAATAAGTGTATTGTTGACAGGTGACTTGGAAAAAGAAGTCAATTTCTGAAAAAAAAAAATGAGCTGCACAGAAGTGAGCTGCACAGATTTGGTAAATTTCAAGATAGGAGTAGAGGCTGTCTGGATATTGATTTAAGGTTCAATGCTGCATGGCAGACATGATTCATAGACAAATAGTCACAGCAGACATATGGTGAAGTTTTATGATTGAATTAAAGCTAAACTGTTTGACTTAGTAAATGCAAATTACTGAGTGTGACAGAAAATGAGTATAGCAAATCAGTCAGAAGCTGAGAACATAGACCCCAGAATTCAATCAGTCAGTGTGCAGATGTGGAAACTCAGGTTAGTGACCACGAAACACAGACGGGAAAAGATAAAGAGCATGTGAGTCACTAAGCTGGTCATGCGTTTGGTCTGAGCCCAGAGGAAGGAGTGGAATTTGTAAGGATTGTTTTCCACAGCATGCTGCAGGAGCTGCCCCCAGAGTTCCAGGAGAAGCAGAGCAGACTAACAAGCTGAAGCCAGCAGACAGTGAAGAGCAGCATTATCCGGAATGAGAATCCAAAGTCAGATTCAATGCAGGAGCGGGTTTCCAGGCCAGAAGATCAGAGACCCAAAGAGGTTTCGAAGGAGAATCAACGCCGGCGTCAGGAGACAGATCCAAGGTCGAAGCAGGCAGAATCCAGGAAAAAGTCCGAAGGCGGATCAGGCAAACATAGCAGAACATCAGCAAACAATACTCGGACCTCCAGAGGCAGAAACTTGTCAAGATCAAGTAATCAGAAAAACACACAGGAACGCTAGAATACTCTAGCGTATGGCTCGAATACTGATGGCTGGGAACAGGAAGCTTAAATAGGCAACAGGAACAAGTGGATCTGATGTGTAACCATGAGCGCAGGATGGAATTTAGCAGATGGAAGAAATTATCCAAATCCAGTATCCCGTGCCAAGATCATGATATCATTATTGCCCAATAAGTTGAGGATGCTCGGGAGTGCTTATCCTACTTGATTCTGAGCGGTCTTGCTCCATGGTCTCTTATTATCTCGTGGCTGCCAAGGGGATCAGATTGTCTCTTCATGGATCAAATATAGAAATCTACTTTCTTGAAATTGTTTTGGAGAGTGAAAACTTTTGTATGACTATGACATTTTATGCATATGTTTAAAAAGTTTGAGTGGAAAAGTTTAGGAAAAAACAAGTGCTGTGTCTAAAAAATGGACTATCAACCAGAGCCAAACAAATGTATCTTCTGAGAGATAAGAAAAATTATTAAATAAATATGAAAGACCTTCAGCAAGCAGAATATTTGCTTCAGATCACTTGAAAGAATTACAATACAGTCTCTGCAAGGAAAATGTAAAGAAATGAAGGATGACTATGCAGAAGACTGTATCTCTTTTTGTCTGTCTGCCTCCTCTTTTTCGTGGCTGCAGTGCTGTGGAAGCATAACTGCTCAGTTCTGCATTCTTTGTTCAGCATCTGTCAGGAAAGATTTATGCCTATTCATTTATGTATTGTAAGGAGCAAAAATGCAGATAAAGATGGTTTCAATTTGATTTGGTTATAATTCCTATAATCTTTTGGTCAAATATATCATTACAGAAATGAAACCAGTGGTTTTATTCACAGAATTAGTTCAGACTGAGAATATGTTCCCTTCTCTTTTTGTCTAACCTTGCTGCCTTCAGACAATGAATTGTGAATGAGTCAGAAAACCATAGTTTTATATTTGACTACAATAAGCAGAAGTTAGTATATACAGTCTGAATGAACCAAACAAACTCCAAGTGCCACTGAAACTGTCCAAGAAGCAAAAGTTAAAATAACTGCATCTTTGTTATTCTACAGCAAACTAATTGAAAAAGGGATTGGTCATATTTTTTATTCCCTTCACAAAATGTGGTTTAGCTTCACATTTTCTGTGTTTCCCCTGTAAAGTATACATCGTTTTGATTAGTGACTGAGAACATTTCTGATGTCACTCTGGGAGCGCTACCCAGAATAAACTCCAGATTCATTCTTGGTAAACCGCTGTTGACTACAGTCAAAACTGGACCAATCAGAGCACGTGGGGCGGGACTTGACGATGCATCACTCTCAGCACCTTTCTCCTTTTGAGCTATCAAAACAGCAAGATGGTGATTGCAACACAGTAATGCTTTCTGATGTCCTAAGTGGAATTGGTCTAACTTGAAAACCTCAACAACATACAGTTCAGTTTCATTTTTTAAAGGTTGCATCTGCTATTTTCAGCTTGACATTTTTCATAGTCTACAAAATTAGAAAAAACAGTGTGTTACTTAGAGTTTTTGCATCACATCCATAGTAATCTAATACATTATCCTGATGATGCTTACCCTGTTAGTCCGGCCAGATTTTTACTGGCTGGCCAGGTTACTGTACCATCACTCACCGTATGCTCAAGACCCTCAACTTTACTAATGGGATAAAATTGTTTTTTTCATGGAGTCTTTAGAAAGAGTCACGGTCTATCTGTGATTCTTCTGACTTAAACTGTTCTTGCTCTCTTCTTTTAAATGGCCAGGTTTAAAAAAACAGTGTTCACTTTAAAAATGCAGTCATGCGTGCCTCAGCGGTGCTCCATTTCTTTAGACCCACCACCCTGCAACTTGAACTAAATGGCTTGTTATCAGGCCTTTCCAGGGCTGAATGGTATGCTAATTTTTGCAACTAGAGTGAGGTTTATCCCAAAGTTGCAGGTTAATAGCACTCGAGGACTGGACTTGGACACATCTGCTTTGTAAATGTAGAGGCCAAACAAAGTAACTATAAATCTAACAGCTTTGTACCTCAAAGAATTAACCTAAGATATCTGCTTTTGTGCCACATCAGTAAGAGAAAGAGTCCCTGCTTGGCCACCCCCGTAAAACTTTTCTGATGCTGCAGCAGGAACAGCCCGTTATGTCCCCTTAAGCCACGAAGGTGGTTTAAGGCCTATAAAATAGTCAGAGTGAAAAAAAAAATACCCAGCAGATAAAATCGAAACTTTGCTTTTATTTACTTACATGACTTCTGTGCTACCACTAGATACATATAAAAATGGCCATACATTGAACTAAAGGGAAAACATAATTTTAACAGCAGAGAGTGTTGTCATAGTTTAACAAAATCCAGTTTTGGATCTAAAGCTCCCTCACTTGCCGTATCTCTCTCTATCCTTGAAAAGGCATTCAATATAAGCATTAGACTGTTGGGGTATTTTTTGGAAATGGTAGATTAACTAAAATGAGTATGTAAATCATCAGTGTAGTCCGAAAAATTTAATGTGTCAAGTGAGCATCAGTGATCCTGAGCTATCTCTATAATTATGCTGCTATAGGCTTAGACTTTTGGAGGACATAGGGACCCCCATTTCATCATTCTGCTTCATTCTATCTCTATTCTCCTATTCTGCAGAATCTGTTAGTTCAATCTCTAACCTTCTGCTCTCTCTGCTTTTCCTCAGAGTAGCTTTGCCTCGTCTGTTCCTGTTTGGCTGTGACGTCATCCTGGAAAGAAACATCAGCTGTGCCCCTTCCATCAACACCCTTGTTTATAGATGTTGGAGATCGGCCTGTTTTCCAGTGTGGTCCTGTTTCTCTGACCGTGACTGAGTGGATGTGCTCTCTTCGTCCTCTGGCATGGGAGCTGCCTTGGAGCTCGTCTGCCTGGCTGTGTGTTTCCTGGATGGGGCCGCCTTTTACAGCTGCTTTTTGTATCTCTGCTTCTGTCTCCTTGAACCCCAGTCGGCCTCGGCAGATGGCCGCTCACACTGAGCCTGGTTCTGCTGGAGGTTTCTTCCTGTTAAAAGGGAGTTTTTCCTCTCCACTGTCGCTACAAGCATGCTTAGTGTGAGGGATTGTATTTGAGTCAATGCAATCAACTGGTTTTCCTTAGATAGAAAACTTTGTATCAATTTGACTGTATGATCTGGTTGAACTGTAAAGTGCCTTGAGATGACATGTGTTGTGAATTGGCGCTATAGAAATAAACTGAATTGAATTGATGTGGCCAAAAATCCCTTGATGTGTTTTAAACAAAGACTGGTTAAGAAAAACAAAAAGACAATAGCCAAAAAACAACATTTTTTACAACCAAAACATGCTAAATACTATGTTTGCACAAGCAACACATTGAACCTTGATACAGAGGATACTCACCCCACTCCTGTCTACTAAGAGCAGAGAAATTACCCCATATTTTAGATATGCTCAGAAAAACTAGACAATAACAGACGGAAACAACTAAGTTTGCTTTCATGAGTTTTGATTTCTGCTGGGTCATTCACACAACCATGTAAGAATTTGGCAGAGACAACTATAAAGCATGAATTCATCCTGTCTTATGGACGGCTCCGAGTGGTTGTGGAGATATTTTACTGCCATGTTGTAAAATCCTTATCAATAACTAAGATATACTTTAATTTTCGTCTATTTATGTCCAATCATTGATGGAAATACATGAAAATATTTTCTTGAGAACTCAGAGACTAACACAGCTCCCAAATTTGCAGTAACAGTGTCAGTGCACCAAAATCTCAGAGGAATTTTTTCTGACATTACTGTGTATCCATGCTACAAAAATTAAGATAGAAGAATTTTTCAAGGCAACATTCCAAGAAATATTGATCTAATGAAACTATGTCTGCTGTTTACATTTTGTGAATTATTAGTATAAAAATTTAATTTATTATAATTTTTACAGGTTGTAGTATGAAGTGAAAAAGAAGTAAAATGTAATTGTACCGATTTGGTAAATACAGAAGATGACAGCTCTGGACTGAAAGGGTCGTCTGTAGTGCTCTGTATTACAGTAGATTTCCCTCTGACTCAAATAAAGGCAGGCATACACTGCATGAGTTTTTGCCCTTTTTGGGCCGATTCTCCAGTCATGCAAGAATTTTTGGGATCGGGAGGAGTTTCAGCCTTATCATGCATCCTGTGTTGTGTCGTATACAGAGGGTAACGAGGGGCAGTTAGCCTCTCATGACCAGCTCCTGATGAGGAATCACGAGGTGTGGAGAAAATCAAACATGATTTCATTAAAGAAATTCTGGGATGATTTTCCTGACTAAATAAATGTACCAAAACGTAAGTTAAATGACCTGTAATAGTAAAGAAAGAGATAAGTATTTGCTACACTCTCAATTGATCTGTCCATCCATGTTCTGGCCTTAAAAAAAGCCATGGGTTCTGACTAAAAGAAAGTCTGTAAAAGTCCTGGTTAAAGGGAGCTGCTGCCTGAGTAAACACCAAAGTATTTATACTCCCCATATTCCTGTTTTGTTTTTTTGATCTACCGTACCACTATCATGTTTGTTTTGTTTACATAAGATAAGATGATTTTTTTCCAAACCATTGCACAGAGCGTTTCACCGGCACTCCACTAATCATACTGTTCATTCCTGGAACAGCCTACAACTGTAAAGTCATCAGATTATTTTTTTGTCATTGCAGGACTCCATATTGGGGAGCTCAGATATATAGACTGAAAAGGAATAATGCATCTGTATCACAAACACACAGTCTCACTAAAGGGGGTCTGTTTGGAATGTAGTCACCAAACCAGTCAATTGTGAGGGCATGACATAAAAAAAAAAAAAAGAAAAACATATATACACACAACCACATATATATATATATATATATATATATATATACACACACATAAATATAAATATATATATATAGTCTATACATTCATATACAGCTTGAGGGTTCTGCACAGTTACTTTGCTGTTCCTAGAACTGCACTCTTCTGGACCGAGATCTCTGATGTTTTTCCAGGGATCTGCAGTAACCATTCCTCCAGTTTGGGGGTCGCTGTCCCAAGGTCCCCAATGACTATGGGTACCACTGATGCCTTGACCTTCCAGGTTTTCTCCAGTTCTTTCATGTTCTTTTTTCCTGATGTTGCAGTCACTTGGTATTGCTATGTCAATCATGACGGCTTTCCTCTGCTTTTTGTCCACAACCACAGGTCCGGTTGGTTGCCATTACCATTCGGTCCATCTGTGTTTAGCTGTGATTGTAGACTGTGGGTATTAAAGTCTCCATTCTCCTGCACCCTTGCATGTTGCCTCTCTAGTTAGGGTTATTTAGGTAGTAACATGGTAATAGAGCCCTGTTCTCACATCTTGTCCATTTCCTTCATGTTGTTCTAGTAGCCCATTTTGTTGGGATCCAGAGGTTTGCCCTCCAGAGGGCGACGTGGATCCCTTTCTGAGGGTTTCTGCTGCCTGTTGGGATCCAGAGGTTTGCCCTCCAGAGGGCGACGTGGATCCCTTTCTGAGGGTTCCTGATGTCGGTTGGGATCCAGAGGCTTGCCCACCAGAGGGCGCTGTAGATCCTCTCCTGAGAGCTTGTGCTCATCTGTAGCAGCTGTTCCCCATCAGCTCATTAGGGTGTTTCCTACATAAGCTGGAAGAGAACTTCTGAGCCAGAATGTTAAACTTGTTATGGTTAGCAAGCCTGAGCCAGCCTGCCTGTCTGACCCTGTAAACCTGAACCTGAACCTAACCTGCTTTGTCCTCTCTGCCTCCCAGGTAGAACCCTGTCTGCATCCAATAAACTCTTGGACTTTTCCCCTGCCTCTGTGTGTGTGTGTTTCTGCATTTGGGCTAGAAATCCTGCCGATCATGACACATTTAACATCAAGGTGCTGTGGTTCCCCAACACCTGACACAGACCTTGTTTGGCCGGGCAACGTCTGAGCCGGCATGTCATTCATTATATTGTCTCTCATCATTGTGTGAGGTAGGAATTAGCTTGAAGGGTCTTGCCTAAGGACTCACATGGTCATCATGAACCTGGGCCTACCATGTGCAAGTCGGGTGACTTGCCACTTGAGCTATTCATCCGCCGATAGGCAGTAGCGCAAAGGGGCTTGCCTAAGGACACACACTGTCAGCTTATGTTATTTTTTCCTCTCCCCAGGGGGGATTCCAACCCGCTGGGTTTTTATATATATATATATATATATATATATATATATATATATATATATATATATATATATATATATATATATCAAAAGTGGTTTAATGCATTTACAGGAAGATGTTTTTGGTAGAATGTCTGGGCATAATCTTTATACAATACCAAGAAAAATCATCTCACAAATATTTTGTTTTATTTGCTGAAACATTACCCCAACCTTTTTTTTTTTTTCTTTTTTGCTGAAATATACTTTTTGTTTTTTTTCCAGAAGGCTGATCTGTATTACAGAAGATATATTTTTCCCTGCATTGCCTTTCAAATATTGGATAACAGCAAATAGTGCTTAATGGGAGGAAATAGGTCTGTCCCTGGGGCTTGTTTAGCTGCAGCAGCCTTGGTGCCTCAAACCTCTCAACGATGCTCATTCACTCTCTCTCACCCCTTGCTCCACCCTCTTATTTCATCTTTCACTGAATTGCAATGCACTTCTGCAATCCTCCACTGTTTGGGCTCTTGCATCATTGTACAGTATGTGCTAAGCCTCTGCTGTTATAACCAAAGAGGCTATTGAGAGGGAGGGTAAGAGCAGGGAATAAGGTACCTGGAAAGATGTAAGATATCCTGGAAGAGGCTGATTAAGAAAAGATTGAAGTGCAATTCTGCAAAAAGTTCAGAACTCTCTCTTTTTGTTTTGGAGAGCTTGAGGTCTGCAGTAATAGCGGCAACACAGATACAGGTACAAGTTAGGGAAAAAGAAAAAAGATTTACTTTTCTAACTCTGAAAATATCATCCCCATCTTAGAGCATGGAGGTTACACTATCATACTGTGGGGAGAGTTCTTAGCAGATAGTAAGGGAAGCTGGTTAATATAATGTAAAAAGATAAATTCTAAGGAAATTCTCAAAGAAAATCCGTAAGCAATCGCTCAGGAGAGGGGTTTAACATGACACTTTTTGGATTTTTGTTTTTTGTCTTATAACCATGGGCGTAGGTTTGCATAGGGACCATAGGGACATGTCCCTACCAAAGTTTTGAACCGACCTAATTGTCCCCACCAATAATTGGATGAGAGCAACACTTTTCTAATTTACAGCAGTAGTTGTTGCAGCAGTGGCTTCTTTTCTTCTCGCAGTTACTCTGCCTGCTCTCTCCTGTCCCTTTCACGCAGCAGCGCATGGAACTGTGCTGCGCTGTTTAACTCCACTCTCATTGGTTGTTCTGCCTTAGGTTCCGCCTTCTCTCTCTCTGATTGGCTTTTTTCTAGTCGGTGTGCTTGGAGCACAAAATTGAAAATTGATTCACATTAGAATGCAGGAGTTCTGAAGACACAAAATGGGCAAATAAAGGCTGTAAGCCATCAACATTTCTGATTCTTATACACAGCCAACTAAAAAAAGAAAGAGTGTTTCCTTTTAACCAATATTTAGTTGCTATTACTGGTTTCATTTTGTATGACTCTTTGAGAAAGTTCAGGTATAATTATTAGCAGGTGTTATTTCTCTTATAGAGTACAACAACAAGAAATGGGGCCTAAACATCTGCTGTTTTTCGCTTAAAAAGCACAATTAGGGTTCCACATAATAATAGTTCTATTTTATTGACTATTTATACTTCTAGAAATAGGATAAAGACAAGAACAAACAAAGGAAGAATATAAACATTGATTTTATCTTACGCAGATTTCCACACAGTCTATAAGTAAATTAGTACAAACATTAATGTCTGGTAAAAATGCTGCTGAATCTGGCTGTTTATTTTGGATAATGTTAAATTACAGATAAGATAGTGTTATATTGTCTTTTATAATTGTTAAAAATTATTTTATATTTGAATACACTTAGACTCATTCTTAGTGTTGTGTTTGTAGATGATGCCACTAAAAATAAAATAGACATACAGTAAGGAGCTATTTAAACAGTCAGACAGTAAGCTATATAGGACAATGATAAAAGGTTGTGTTACATTTAATCCTTTACTATTAAAAATGCACTTATACATTATATGATTATAGGAAACACAGATATTCAGTAATAATGATGCAGGGCAGCTTGTAGGTGAAGCAGCTGGCCCTTCAGTGCTTCAGGTGATGTCTAAATAAACCAGGTGATACTAAAATATTTCCACATGAGGAGTACTGGATGGAGAATATTGACAGACAAAACATTTTTTTTATCATATATATATATATATATATATATATATATATATATATATATATATAGTATTTTTACAATTTTGGTATAATTACAGATCTAAGTGGATTGCTCTGTAGGGGAAAGGGACATTTTACATTTATATTATGTTTTATAGTCTCCATTCTCCAGTTAATGATGAATCACTCACTAAATTAGTTGATTATTGAAATAATCAATTAATGCGATTAATTTTTTCAGCCCTAGATAAAATACATGAAATGGGCTATACAGAGTAACTACAGCCCAGATGTTCAACTTTTATAGTGAAGTTAATATTTTAATGAATGTATTATTTTGCTTGATACAGAGAGAGAATAGTAGGTACAAATATAAGAGTGGGGGTTAACTCTGCACAATTGTATATCTTCAAAAGAAAATACTGTATTTACCTTCTCTATTAGTCATGCAAATTAAACCATTTACAAAGTGGAAAACAGTCCTAATTCCACATTCATCAGAGCCGGTGATACTTCAAACAAGCATCTAATGAGTGTAGAGCTTATAACATTTTTATTAATGTAGCAAAATGATGCTTTTCTCTTTTAACAATGAATTTGTCTTATCAGTACGGATGCTCACATCGAGCATAAAAAAGGGCATGCATATTGCATAGCACCAATGACACCAGACCAATATTGTCCCTACCAAAGTTCAAATCAAACCTACGCCCTTGCTTATAACAATACCAAATGTGCAGAGTCAATAATGTGTGATTGCTTTTTCTCAGCAGAGTATATGAAATGGTTTGTACTATATATCACCCAAGACATCAGTAGCTCTTAAACAAGTCGACACAGAAACAGTCCTCCTCTTTTCAACACAGAACAGTAATAAAGTCCTTTTCCATCTAATATCTTTTTGTCTCTTGTTTGCTGTCAGGTTAAAAAAGAAAGGATTTGCATAATCCCACTGCATCCTCAAGCAGCATATTCTGTAGAAACAGAGCAAGTGTAAACAAGATTCCCTTAGGCTGTTACTTTCACCTGCTGGAAGTGGGCTGCAAAACCAAGGCCACATTCAGAGAGCCGCTGGCTTTTCGTGCCAAGGACTGGTTTTCAGCTAAAAAAATGAAATGAATTAAATATTACTTGATGAATAGCATATGAGGGCTTGTGCTAAGGCTGCAAAATATTTATGAGGAGAAACACTACAATCATCACTCCTTTTGGAGATTTGTTTTAGAATTTGTAAACACTTGGTCAAAAATCAAGACCCCTGGATCCCTGTTTTGTTTAAAGGTGGCAGTTGTGCTAACATAAAATGCACTGCAACCTTTTTCTAAAATATAAATATTTCTAAACACAGTACACATTTGTGCAAAAAAAACTATATTGAATCCAGTTTCTCTCTTTTTTGTCCATTTGAAATGTATTTATAGCTTTAGTTCATTCTATCACATTAAATGTCAGGTAAGTACATTAAGCCTTTGGTCATGTGGCAAAATGTAAACAAGCGGCATTAATGACCTTACAGAGCACTCTAAGATCTAAATTTTCTCTTTTGTTTTTACTGATGTTTGTTGGATTTTGCATGTTTTAACTAACGCAAACTCACTCTTTAATTTATTTGCACCTCAGCAAGCCTTTTCTTTTGCCGCAGGTGTGAGCCTCGGCCAAAGTCTAACAACAGGACATCAAAACCACCCTGAGGAGGAGGGGTTGTGGAGCAAGGGGTATTTGCATGAATGTTTCTACATCTGAACATAGACATGGACCATCGTAGGAAAGTTGTGGAGGAAAGTTGAAATACCAAAAACACAGAGCAAGAAAGTTACAAGGAATACAGAACAGACACAGTGAATTTATCTCGGGCCGCCTTATTCACAATCCAACATAAAAATACAAGGAAATATTAGGTTGTGTTGCTCTATCTTCCAACATACCATAAGCACTAATGCCAGGTGACTTCACATGACAGAGGCATGGAGGAAAACTGTCATGGTTTTGAGGTGTTTGGCCAGACAGAGAACAAGGAGCAGTTTAAGATGTTTATTTAGGCTACACACAACAATGAATGGTTCAGAACGGGAGCCACAGGCGAGGTTTGGGACATCAGTGTTTGGGGCTCTGAGGGATGAAAGAGGAAACTGATTAAAACTAAGAAAGTTAGGGGAGTCTGCGTTGTTCGCTTACCGCCAGTTACGGAAAACCTATCTGGGGAGGATGAGACAGGTGGGACTTAGGCGGTGCCCGAGCAGTACCGCAGCAGAGGGGCTTGAGGGGAACGCCAGAGCAAGATCTGAGCAGTAGGGATTCAGTCTTCAGAGAACAGAGACAGACGGGTGAGCAAACCAGAGCTCAAGGAACTGAGGGAGACAGGAGACAGGTTAGAATCAAGAATTCAAAACTTCAGGTTAACAAAGATCTGTCAACAGGATGGAGGCATAGGCGTACCACAATGGTTTAACACTCTGGCTCCCTTCAGCTGACTGAAAGCTCCTCATAAGCTCCAGCACAGCAGTCCCAATAAGCCGCAGGTGCGGGGCCACACCCACCTGTCAACAACAGCCACCTGTTGAACAGAATCAGCAGAGCACAGCACGCAGAACCCTGACAGAAACCGCAGCAGGAAAGTTGACTAATCTTCTGCCTTTTTGTTTGCACTGAAAAGACAGATTTAAATACATGGACACACATTCAGCATTTTAACAAGGTTAATACAACTTACTGCTGCCTTGTTCTGTCAGGTGTTGATTACCTTTCACAGATCCACACAGACTTAACACTGTGCTTTTTTTTTTAATTTAGTCTTAGTCTAAGTCACAATGATGAAAACCAATTTTAGTCTTAGTGATATTTAGTCATTGCCTTCCCAATTTAGTCTTAGCCTTAGTCTAAATGACGAAAATCTATTTTAGTCCTTTTCAAATTTTTGTCATTTTTGTCATTAGTCAACACTGTTAGTAATAAAACTTCACACACTGCTTCTCTTTTTCTCTATTTTATTTAAATAACACTCTGCAGAATAGAACTTTTCCATAAACACACTGATTCTCTGTTTTAAATATATCACACTGTACGCATTGGTCCTTTTGTCGGCTTGTTTCATCATATCCACAAAGTCTTCATTCTCAGTGGTCCTTGCAGGCAGGACAGAATGCCCAATCCACTTTGCCATCCAGGGCTCTCTGCTCTTTGGCTTCAGGTTTGTACGGTGGGGGTGTTCCCAACATCTCTGCAACAGACTTCCCGTCCTTCCCCAACATTTGATTTGGCTGTGGTGGCAGTCATTATCATGCAAGTTATTTTGTTGTCCTTCGTGTTTTAAATGAAATGGCTCCATACATCCAGGCATTGTTTTCGCCCAGCTCCTCCAACAAACCATACACCGGCATCCGAACCAGACGCAATGACTGCGAAGTTGAGCTAGCCACGGTTAACTATGACCAGTATAAGCCCTCTGCTCGTACTGACTGAGCAGCGCTAGTCACTGTGGGACAGGCTCTGTGTAGGGACAAACAGGGCAACTACACGTAATCTTCTATGAAGTTCAAGAAACACTTATATTAACAATTACAAATCGTCCATGGCTTTTAAATTTCATCTGGTTTTTGTCTGGTTGACGAAAAAAAACTTTTTTATTCTCATCAAATTTTTATTTTCTGAAAACTATTTTTGTCCGTCATCGTCTCATCATCGTCACGGAAAAATGGGTGTAATATTTTAGTCATCGTCCTGGTTGAGGAAATTAATGCTGTTTCTTAAGCAGTTTTTTATCTAGACATGCAGCGGTCAATCAGTATCATTACCAACTTAATAGATTCATCTTACACCTTTTTTTTGCTGGACTTTCAGAAAACAGAAATAGAAGCATCCATTTTTTACATGAGTGAGTCTAAAACATTACATTTTCAACATATAAGAATGCTGAGCTTTTGATATTAGCTGGTAGGTTAGTATTTTCATCAATGATAACACTTCTAGCATCTTGTTTTATGTTTTGTTTTGCTATATATGATCCAAAGCATTTACTATTTATCAGTCTTGTGCTGCAGTACCTAAGACAAAAAACAAAAAATGGAATTTAGCTTTCATATTTCAATTTCTTAGCAAGAACATTTGGCCTTAAAACACCTAAGCATAAATGAAAAGTTTCTTGAATTGGATAAAGTATTGGTATAAAGCTTAAATATATGTATTTCCATAATCCTTCAGTACAACTAGCTCCTTATGTCAAAAGGAAATGTACAAGCCCAAACCAGCACTGGGCCCAGTTGTTGTTTAAAAGGCTCATATTTTCCTCTTACATTGTTAATAGGACTAGAAATTTTCCATAAAGATAACATAAAAATAGGCATGTTAAGCAAATAAAATAGAGCAGAAAATTATTGTGACATAAACACAGAAATCCAATAAGCTTTAAAAATATTTTTCCTTACTGATATTTAATATTTTAGCACATAAGGCGGTCTTTCAGAGTTTACTCTGTCAAAGGCTTTTAGATTCAAATATCAAACAAAATCAGCAATTAGCTGCAGAGAAGTGCAGACTATTTAGTGAATAAAGCAGCATAATTACTTTCACAACGTGACCTCTTTATTCTGGCATAAAACTTTAGATAGAGCAGGTTCTTTGAATTTAAATGTTGGTGTTTTCACTTGTTTTTCATTTTCATTAAGCATTCTTCCCTTTATCCTCTATAAAGCTGTAAAAGTGACATTTCATTATCCTAATGTGCTTGAAAATAGTCTTCATGTAAAGTCAAACACTGATGTGAATCTTTCAACATAGGTATTTTCAAATAGAATCTTAACAGAGCTTTCAACTTCAGCTCCTTTGTTTCTGATGCCAGGTTAGTAGCCATGACAAATATTTCTCCTTATTGCATTTTCTCATGGAACTTTTTTATCCTTTCCAGCTTTCTAAAACTACACTCATGAAAGTAAACTTTAGAACATACACTTGAGCACATCAGTAGGTATGCCTTTAGGCATGAACTCCTCAGAGTTTGCTGTGTTTGTGCAGGATACAGGAATCAATCTAGAGCCAGAGCTTGTGAGAAGATAGCGGACAACTCATCTCAATCTGCCTCTAACTTGACTTGGTCTATTCTAATCTGTCTGCACTTCACGCTTCATATTTATATTTTAATCGATGTTAGAAAAAAAGTTTTACCAATTTTGTTGAGGTATTTGAAATCTAGCCTATTACACAATCAAACACGTGAGCAACCCTAATCAAGCACCCTTTTCTTTGTCTCATACTGTAAGTTGATGCAATTTGTTGAAAAGGACAGGAAAAGTATTTCAAGCATTTCAAATAAAATCTATTATTTTATATCATATTTGAATGATGGCTGCCAAAATCAAACTACCTTGGCAGTACCTGCTGGTTAGACAATGGAAACTAGTTTCAATGTCGTTGACAAGGCCACCCTGGAGAAGGACCAAAAGTTGATTTCCTGAAAGAGCACCAATGACATGGGCCTAGGTTTGCATAGGGTCCAGTGGGACATGTCCCTACCAAAATTTTGGACCAACCTACTTGTCCCTACCAATGATTCTATATCAATAATATGTTTATAATTTACAATACAGCGACGTTGCAGCCGTCACTGCTTTTCCTCTGTTAGCGTTGCTGCCAGGTAACTGCCACTGCTGCTCCATATAAGTTCTGCCTGTCCCTTTAACTTATAGAGCAGGTAACTGTGCAGTGCTGTTTAACTTCACTCTCATTGGTTGTTCTGCCTTAAGGTCTGCCTTCTGTCTTCCTGATTGGCTGTTTTCTAGTGATCATATGTACGTATGTGTGTGCTTGGAGCACGAAATTTACATTTTATTCACACTAGAATACAGCTGCGATTACAATTAATGCTAGGCTACAAAACTAGTCTCAATTAATACAAAATATTATCTATGCTAAAACGGGCAAAAGATGCTGATTGCAGTTCTGTAAAAAAGCAGAAGAGAGTGTTTTGATTTGTGAAACTAGAGATATGTAAGTAAACAATGTTTGCATCTCAAAATAATATTTAATTCTGAAGTACTGTATAATACATTTTATCAACAAAAACTCTTTTGTAAAACTAAATATTCTGAGTCCGACAGGAGTTCTGAAGACTGCTGGAAAAATGGACAAGTAAAGACTGTAGGCTATCAAAAATTGTGATTCACAGCCGACTGATAAAGAAAATGTGAGGGTTTACCAATAATTCGTTGCCATTACTGTTGTTGTTTTTTTTTAAATAGTAATAGTAAATACCGTATTTTCACGACTATAAGGCGCATATAAACGTCTTTTTTTCCCCTCAAAATGTGCGGCGCACCCTATAGTGCGGTGCGCCCTATGGGCCGGATTTATCAAGATCCAATTTTGCGTGCAGTAATTTGCGCTCGCAAACTGGAATTTTGCGCGAGGGGCTGGACCATGGTTTGCGGGTGATTTAACAAGAGTGACTGCGTAACTGGTGGCAGGTGCAAAACTGTTGGAGACGCCCTATTTAAATGATGGTTTTGCGCGTTTTGTGGTTTGCGGCAAAGTAGTTTGTAGTTTCTACAAACTAGTGCATTAAGAAATTAAAATCTTACAGTGATATATAAAGAAAAAACTTTGGCAACCTTTATTCCCTAAGGTGGTATGTGGCTGAATTTCTACTTCACTGCAGTAAAAAAAAAAAAAAAAAAAAAAAAAAAAAAAAAAAACAGGTGTTTTGTATTGGCCTGTAGAAAAATGCACATACCAAATGGCTCACAAGAAGTGACTGTGGATGAGATTACGCATCCCAGCAGCATTGGTATGTTGCTCCACAGGCGCAGGGGGAGAACCCCGACCCCGTCGGACAGCACTTCTGAAAAACAAGATTGGGAGATCCCAGCTCTCGCTGCAACCGTACGCTGGAATGACCCAGATGCAAAAAAGTGCACCGTTGCAAGGAGTTTTGTGATTTCTGGTATTGCGTGGGTCCTCCTTGTGGCTGGCTCCAAATCCATTCGGAGTTCCCCCAACAGCTCCAAAATGGCAATGCTGGATAAACGATATGTTTTGATGATCGTTTCCTCGTTCATTCCAAAAATATTCACACGGAGGGAAAAATGCGTTCTCTGCGTCTCCTTGCTTCATTTCGATGTCTCCTTCTTGCGACAATAACCGCTGCCATGTGTGCACAATTACGCATACAGACCATTTGCACCTTCTTTTGAAACGTGTTAAATATAGAGTCAGATACCGTTAGCAAAATTGTTTTTAGGTTTGATAAATCACTTTGCGAGTGCTAAATTAATATATTTACATGTTCTCCTCCCATAAGACGCACTTTTGCGTGTAAACGCCCCATATTGCATATTCATTGCAGAAAAAGTACTAAATGGATAAGAGGCGCTATTTAGCACGTTTTAAAGACCAAATCCTTTTAGCACGCTGTTGATAGATCAGTTTGTACATTTTTTAGCGTGCGCAGTGAAATAGCTCACGTTTTTATACACGCAAACCTTTGATAGATCCGGCCCTATGTGTGTTGTTACTGCGGATGTTGTTGAGACCACCATGAGAACGTTAAAGGGGGAAGTGTGGGTGTGGATTGTGTATAACACAACAGGTAAGTGCTTTATACAGAACTTCTCCTCATTGAGAAGATAATGAAAGAGTGGCTGAGGGAAGTGTATGTAAGGAGACCAGGTGGTTTTTTTCCACGCATCACCAACGCTGTTAAACCATGCGTGCCCATCTCACAGCCGATGGGGAGGTCTGACAAAGTATCTTCAACCGCTCGACATCGGTGTGAACGGGCCGTTCAAAGTAATGCTACGTTCACACACAGCAAGAGCAGCAAAATCACGTCTGCTGCTTCATTTTTGCTGCTTGTACCAGTTAGTTCTGATGTGCGGCTGAAGCAGCTTTGCTGCTCTTTCTGCGCAGTACAAAAGTGTGTCTGACGCACGTTGGACAGAGCTACTCTATCCTTTCTTTGCCTTGCAGCTATATTTGCTGTGATCAGTGGGAATAAAGTAGTTTTAATATGTTTTTAAGTGAGAAAGTCCACCTGAAAACTTAATCATTACAGTCAGTTCATCTAGTCAGTTCATCCAGATTACAATCCCACCTTCCAATATTATTTCTTTCAGACCCCCTACTGGTGCACTGCCAGTAGGATCCCATTCAACAGCAGCCTCTGGCCGGGTCGCCTCCTCACGGTTCACCGCGGCAGCTGGTAGGTGTTTTTCATCTAAATAATCTAAAGTGCAGGCACCAGGATAATAAAAGCAAACATATTCTGCCGGCAGATTTCTGCATTTTCAGTTAATTTATGCGTCAATAAACTGTTTCATAGGAGTGATCACAGCGCTCTGTGTCTGTCTCACGGCCAGCTCCCAGGTTTGATTAATACTTTGTAATAAATACATGAATAAAGCACAATCATACTCAGTTTTGCTTCCGCTCTATTTTTAAATACGCAGTAGAGGTATTTAAACGTAGTAGAGGACATGTACCTGTATATAAAACCTGCGCCCTATAGTCCGGTGCTCTTTATGTGTGTGTTAAATACAGTAATGGCACGCATAACTGAGACTGTGCCTTTTACTAAGGTGCGCCTTATGGTCGTGAAAATACGTTAGTCCCTTGAATGTGGGTAGCTACTGGCTCATTCCTGGCGGCCTCGTCGCAGACTCGTCCCCGCGGCTCCGGCATTGCGGTGGCTGGGGGGCTTCCTCGGGGCTGTCTTTCCTCCTCCTTTTGTGGGGGTCTGATTTCCGGGGCTTGCCCCCCTTGGTGCCTTTGCTCTTGGGGTCCCTTTGGGCGTCTGGGGCTTTGGGTTTCCCGGCGCTGGACTCAGTGCTCTGGGGGGTGCGCCTCTCCAGCTCTCCACAACCACTATTTAGCATTTTCTCTATGGATAAACTTTACATGCACAAGTGCACCCTCACAAACAATTATAGGTGCTTGGCTCCAGGTACTCAGAGATTCACTTCCATACAGAAAGCCCACATTCATATCTTCAGGTAACACAGAGTACATGTCAGAATAAATAATACTACTTCAGCGATAGTTTCAAGGTGTTGCTTTATTGAATGTCTCGTACCTTGTCTTTCGGTTGTGCTGTTCTTTTTACATCTCGTTGCAGGTGATGAAGCAGACTGAAAATGTTTTGTCATTGTCTCCTTTCATCTCCTCTTTCTTTCAACTTTTCTTTTTTTCTATTTCTTCTTCTGTTTTTCTGCTCTATTTACATTGCAGTGTCCATATAAACTGTAAAACTCCCTGCATAATTATAATAAAGCAATTTATATGCATGAAACAAGTGGAGCAGTATGGCAATTGCCATACTGCTACACTTGTGAAAGTCAAATCTGTTGGGCTCTTTTTGGCATCAAGACAATTATTCTTATTGCCACATTGCCAGACAGGACACTGTAAAAAAAAAACAAAAAAAGTCCCTTGAATGCACACTGAAAAAACAATCTATAAATAAGTTAAAATTTCCTAAACTAAGTGTATTTTACCTTAGTTTAAGCAGGTAAATGAGATAATCTGCCAATGGACTGAGTATTTTTAATCTTAAGATAATTAGAAAATATGCACTTGAAATAAGACAATCCAATTATGTTTTCTTATTTTAAGTGTAAATTGTCTTGGCAAAATGTCTCCTTTACCTCCTCAATCCAAGAAAAAAATGCACATATTTTAAGAAAAAAGAAAAACTTATCTAAATTTATATTTTTTTTCAGTGCATTATTTTTCTTTGTTTTTTTTTATAGAGAAAATATCAGCATATCAGATAAAAAAAGAAAAACAAGAATGCGTTTTACTTTGTTTACCTCTGCACAGATCTATAACTGCAAAAGAAAATAAAGGATAAATCCACATTTAACATTTCTACGACATATTTAGACTATATTTTGTTAAATAGGCATGAATATACCTTCTGACTTAGTCGCTGGTAATGCAAACTATTGCAAGGGGGGGGGGGGGGTTGGGGGGACAATTCCACATTGATCAGAGCTGGTGATGCTTCAAATATTGATAAACAGCATCTATTGTGTGCAGTGCTTATATAATTTGTATAAATGTAGAAAGAAATGCTTCTTTTCTCTTTAACCAAAATGCGCTTCGATGCTAATGTAAAGCATAAAAAAAGCAGCAGGCATATTTCGTAGGACCAATGACATCAAACCAATGAAACTTAAGACCAATAGTATCCCTGCCAAAGTTTAAATCAAACCTTCACCCTTGGCCAATTATCTATACTGTGATTAACAAAACAGAAAACTGGTGTCTGAAGAATTGGGTAACGTATAATACTCCTCTCTTCCAAAGGACAAATTAAATCCACCTACTAGAAACTGTTCCAAAAACCTTTACACACTTGAGCGCTACATGCCCTGCACAAGGTAAGATTTTAGGATTAAGAACATCCTAAGCTCAAGTTTCTTGTACAAGGTTTCTACACTTGGTGATAAAATATGATTCTATGGCTTATCATAGACACAATTAACTTAGAGGGCTCGAAAGTATTTAAAATCACCATTGAGATTAACAGGATTCTGTAAAAGATGATCAAACATAGAGAAGAAAAGAAACCATTGAAGTTAAAAACAGCAATATTCATTCATATACCCTCTTAACCCCTGCTAAGTAAAGGAAGGGGGCTGCTACCAGTCAAAGTCAGTGGCTAACCTTGATTAGGTTACCAGTGAATCACAGTCTAACACACAAACGGACAGCTTTCATAGACATTTATGCCTGAAGCCCATTTAGCGTAGTAAATTGACCTAATGGTTTTAGATAGTGGAAGCATGCGTCGGTATCTGCAGTCCCTCTGCACACAAACTCCATTCTAAAAGGCCCTGACTTGTATTCCAAACCAAAGTTAGTTTTCCTGACAGGCAACAATACTAACAATTATGCCAAAGAGCAGCCCACAAGGATTTGTGCTCACTAAATATTTATGGAAGTAGTCTTAAATAAAATGCCCAAAGAAGAAATGTAACTACTGTGAGGCTAGGGTGTCATTCTTGGGAGAAATTTCACAAGAGGCACATCAAAGATTGAACAGATATTTGGTTAGTGACCTGGTCCAATAATCTAAAATAATAATTGTGATGCATAATAGATAAGACTCTACATATTGACTCTTTGATACAATAGTTACGCTGCTTTTTGATCTACCTTCAGTAAGGGATGTAAGAAAGTTTAGCGTCTATATTTAAACTATGTGTAGATTTTTAATGTCTTGCCAATGTGTTATTATAGAATATACTTTAATCTTTTTAATAAACCGAATGAATCTATCACCTCTACGGAGCTCTTCAGCTTTTGTCCTTAGGATCTCCTGTCATGCATGTTTTAAATGTTTCCCTGCCTCCTCACACCTAACTTAAAAAAACTGTGCCTAAAGGAAACTACAGCCCTTGATGAATGCCAACAAAGTACTGCAAATGTTTAATTTAAGTTAACTGGAGAAGTGACAAGTTATACCTGCAGAACAATTAAAGACCCCTGCTCTATACTTATAACTAAAATCAAAGTGTATGAAAAAAATACATAAGAATGTAATTTTTTTAATTGAACATATTTTTGCTCTTCTTGATGGTTTTACAAAAAATAGAATTGATATCGAACGACATAGATAAGCACATTAACATAGAAATTAGTGTAACGCTGAAATCTGACAAGTGAGGTACTATTTTTATTATTTATGTTTTTTTTTTTTGTCTAAGTGTATTATCCTCTGAATTCTCAAGAACTTTCATGAAAAAGGCAAAAACTGTATTTAAGGGATAGAAAGGCTTTATTCCTTTCCAAGACTTAGAGAACTAAGAAAACTGGGCAGAAAAAAGGGATTCACCTGGAATAGAGTTGCTAAAGAAAATAAACTTAAAGTAATGTATATTCAGGCAGCATGCTTTGCCACAGTTTAAACAGTTTTTTTTTTATATTGTACAGGTAAGCTCTGTGTTTCCAAGTTTAATGTTATCATCCCGATTCTTTTCTGAGAAGAGATTACCTGAAGCAAACACTTTAAATAACACTTCATAATGTGTATGTATTAAATAACTATTGCACATGAAAACAGTTTTTGTAGAAATTGCAATCTCGTGTTACAGAGGGCAGCGCAAACCACCGGGCTTGCTTCTTTAGAAATTCGGCCCAGAATACCAGTTAAAGAAGCATTTTATACACACAACCTGCCAAATCATCATGTCATTACATCATATATCTTTGTAAAAAGGGGAGGCATCACTGGCTCCGGCCTTATAAGAATAACACATCATTCTGGTTCAAGGACACTTCTAATGCACAGTGAGAGAGCTATCTGTTAAAAATAATCCATTCTGTCTTGGCTCTCATTTCATTTCCTAACATTGTCATAATTAGATAGACTGCTTGGGAAAACATGAGCCATAACAGCTAACAGGCAGGTGTTATTAGGGTTTTAACAAGCACATACATTCTAACAGATAAAACCGTTATAATTTAATAATTATGATTTTGCTCATTGAATAAAACATGTTGTTTTGTATTTAACATATCTAAATTCTTTCCTCAACAATAAAAGACTCTTTAAGTCTGTTTCATTATCTGATTAACATTTGTCCAACATTATTTTCAACAATACACTGTATTGCAAAAAGTATTCACTCACCTGCCTTGACTAACATATGGCTTTAAGTGACACCCCACTCCGAATCTATAGGGGTTTGATATGATGATGGTCCACCCTTCACAACTGGAACATTTTCAACTCTTCTGGGAAGGCTGTCCACAAGGTTTAGGAGTGTTTACAGCAATTTCAGACCATTCTTCCAAAAGCATATTCGTGAGAAGGTGTCAGGTTGAATGGAGGTTTTGAGGACCCAAATGCAGAGGCAAGGAGGCAGAGGTAAGTTCTTGAAGATTTGACTGAGGTAGGAATCCAAAAATCCAACATAGCAATGTAAAACAAACCAGAACCATGGAGACATTGGGGAAAACAAGCACGAAAAGGAAAAGGTGAGGAGAGACAAGGAACCAGCACTGAGGAACTGCACAGGGAGAGTTTATATAGGAGACTGAACAAAGACAGGAGTAATGAGCTGATTAGAAGCAGGTGTGAAGAGAGGACTCTAGAAGGGAGCTAGGGAAAAGGAGACCAACACAAGAGGGCAACAAATATAAATCTAAGAACTCAAATATATCCAGAAAAGACAACACAGTAAGAATCAAACCAATTAAACTAGAAAACATGAAGCAAAGTAAAACTGAATACTCAAAAGAAAGCTTAACAGAACCAGGACCATGACAAAAAGTGTCTCACAAAAGCTGTGAAAATATCAGATCTAGTTCAACTCCTCATATTGGTAAATATAGCAGACAGACCAGCTAACAAAATGTACAATAAAGGAATGGTTTTAGACATACAACGTTTCCATCAAGCAAACACTTCCTGAACTACTATAAATTATGCATTACACACAGAACAATAAAATCATCATTACTCCAAAAAAAGAACAAAGAACAAAAAAATTCTTCTTTCTACTTTGGCAATTATGGTTTTATTTTTTCAATCTACCCCTTGATTACTGCTGTTCAGGGGTCAAAGTAGATTTAAAGTCACAGGGTTTTGATATAAAAAAAATACAGAAAGAACCTAAATAATTGCCTTGTAATGCCATGGCAATCAAGACCTAAAATAAATGAATATGCTAACTAAAATGTTGACATATGCAAAGTAAACATAGAAAATGTTTTAATGACAGTACAAGGAAGCATTTACATAATGTTTGTAATAATTAGAAACAAGAACAATGAGCGAGAAATATTCAAAGATCTATGTACCTTTTCATCTGGGTCTTTATCCAGAAATAAACTGATTTCAATTAAATATTTTATTTGGATATAAGTTAGGGATTCCTTTTGGTACTTTTAAAGGTTTAATATCACCTGAGCTGGAAAAAAGAAAATATTGATAGTAAAGGGATGTTTTTCTGCTTGGCAGATGATGATCAGCCACATAGTTTATTAAGTAGTGAGAGTAGGAGGAGCCACACTGCTGAGAGCGGACTATTGGTGTGGAGAGCGTACACAAAGACGCATTTCTGCAAAATCACAGAGTGAAGATCAGAGCAGAGTTTGTAAGAGTTGAGCGCGCAGTACTAGACAATTCGGGGTTATTTTCTCAGACCCTGCAGCTGCTGCCATGATCCATCTGTGCTCCTGCAGCATGTGCAATGCTGCATGGGAGGTGGGCAGCAGGATCAAACAGGATGCAGCAGCAAGGCTGATACTGCTTAACTGATGACAGCAAAATTATGCATTTTAAACATTTGACTGACGACCCACAAATTTTTATTTAGCCTTGTTTCATTGACTAAAAATCAAACCTATGACTAGTCTTGCTGTAGTCATCAAAGATCCATGTTTATCTCGTCAGTTTTCATTATTGTCATGAAAAAAAAGGAGTGTAGACTAAATTATTTAATCATCCTCATCATTGACAAAAACAACACTGTTGGTAAAAAACGTTATTAAAAAAATATATATATATATACAGTATATATATATATATATATATATATATATATATATATATATATATATATATATATATATATATATATATATATATATATTTATTTATTTATTTTTTTTCCTTCAGTAATACTGATTTGACTGACCTAAATTGGTCTATTTGCTATTGCTTTCTGTTTTTTTGGTGCTATGGTAAAGTAGTTGTTTAAAGAACTGAAAAGAAGAAATGGAAGGATTGTGCTTGTCCTCTTATGTAAATAGCTAAAAGGCCACATTTTTCTATAATGTGCAAGTGTATGTGTAAAGCCTTCATGTTATATGTTTTTTATTCTGTGCAGGGGCAAGATCTGTGTTTTACTCTTTGACATTGTGTCCTAGATATAACAAGGATTAGTGTTGTTTTTCGTTTTGGGGGGGGTAGGGTTGTATCCACAATCTGGGGTGAATACTGGGCACACAGGAGTAACAGAGGGTGTAACTGGTCTTAATGCCCCTCCTCTTACCCAACCAACTAATCTACTCACAAAAGCTATCTTCACCCAAAGAAGCTTATAAACATGTCTACCCCAGAGGGTACCCCATATGTACAGTACAGAGACAAACTGGTGCCTCTTATACTATTTGCTTCTTCTGTTGTTATTACAATAAAATGGGATCACTAGTATAGGAAAGACAAAATATACAACAACCTGGAATAAAACGACAAGTGCCCCATGAATAATTGATGCATTTCATCTGATCTTATTTTCTTTCCATGACAGCAAAAATATGTAGCAAATAGCACCAGGGGAAATCTACAAAAGCTTAGCTTATCCCCTGTAAACGCATTATTTCGTAGAGATATTGTGAAGTTATTCCAACTGTGGTGATGGCTGTGCTCCTAATATCAACCCCTCTCCATAGTGCTGGATATTTAATACATTATGGATTTTAATACATCACAGTCAGATGATCTCTTAATAAATATTCTGTCCTACTTTGCCTGCCGAGATGGTTGTAATGCAGTAAGCTTGTGAAAGCCAAAGGCATGCCAACTGAGCACTGATTTTAACACTGCTTCTCAACTGTGATACCAAAGTAAACAAACAGGTTACAGCCTTCAGCAGTGGATTGAAGAAATCCTATAAAGAAACAAAAATAAATAAATAAATAAAAAAAAAAAAAAAAAAAAAATATATATATATATATATATATATATATATATATATATATATATATATATATATATATATATATATATATATATATATATATATATATATATATATATATATATATATATATACATACATGTCTTTTGAAATCAGTTACATTTATTATTCCTGAAACACAGCTTTTTCATCTGATTTTCAAAAATCTGTAAAGATCTTTATATGAAATGTAGGGAACAATGAGTCTGTCTGTTTGGTTTTATCCCAAAAACGAACTACGCTTACTAGGCCTAGGTGCATCTGTTTAGTTGCTTGGTAACACAAATGATAAATCAAGCTTGGCAGCAACTCAGTGCTTTTTGGAATCTAGAAATGGAAAAGGTGAGTTGTTGAAGTTCAAACTGGGCACCAGAATTGGGGAGAAATAGGATTTACCTGACACTGAATGTGCTGTTTTTGTTGATGATAGATTGGCTGCTATGAATATTTCAGAAGCTGCTGATCTACTGGGATGGCAAACACAATCATTCACAGAGATCAGCTGAAAACAAGAAGGTATGCAGCCAGCGGCAGTTGTGTGAATGAAAATGTCTTTCTGGTGTCAAAAATCAGAAATTATTTACAACCTAGTGATGTGGGATGCAATTCCTGAAAGCACATGCTGAACAGAGAGTGCTAAAACAGCAGAAAACTCCCATTGATTAAACACAAAAAACTAAGACTACAATTGGATTAGGTTATTTCTACTAAAGAACAGATTGCAAACGCTTGTAGCTGAAGCTGTAGTCTGAGTGGGACATAAGCAAGATGAAAGCATGGATCTATCCTGCCTTTTTACAGCAAATTGAGTTAACCCAATGGACTTCTTGGAACACTTTGTCATCCTTACTAGTAGTTTGGCATTGTTTAAACACCTTAGCTAAATAATTAATGAACAAGTCCATGTATGTATGACAGCTTGAAGATCATGTGACAAATTTAAAACTAACTGTCCAGTGCTTATCTAAGCTATATGGTCTTTGTATAAATAAGGCAAAAGTATGTTCCATAATCCTGGCTCAAGAAGATAGATTGGTTTTTCAGTGTTATTTGGACTCTACCAGGACTACACCCTGCTTCAGAATATATACACTATATTGCCAAAAGTATTTGCTCACCTGCCTTGACTCACATATGAGCTTAAGTGACATCCCGTTCCTAATCCATAGGGTTCAATATGACGTCGGTCCACCCTTTGCAGCTAGAACAGCTTCAACTCTTCTGGGAAGGCTGTCCACAAGGTTTAGGAGTGTGTTTATGGGAATTTTTAACCATTCTTCCAGAAGCGCATTTGTGAGGTCGCACACTGATGTTGGACGAGAAGGCCTGGCTCTCAGTCTCCGCTCTAATTCATCCCAAAGGTGTTCTATCGGGTTGAGGTCAGGACTGTGCAGACTGTGCAGGCCAGTCAAGTTCATCCACACCAGACTCTGTCATCCATGTCTTTATGGACCTTGCTTTGTGCACTGGTGCACAGTCATGTTGGAAGAGGAAGGGGCCAGCTCCAAACTGTTCCCACAAAGTTGGGAGCATGGAATTGTCCAAAATGTCTTGGTATGCTGAAGCATTCAGAGTTCCTTTCACTGGAACTAAGGGGCCAAGCCCAGCTCCTGAAAAACAACCTCACACCATAATCCCCCCTCCACCAAACTTTACACTTGGCACAATGCAGTCAGACAAGTACAGTTCTCCTGGCAACCGCCAAACCCAGACCCGTCCATCAGATTGCCAGATGGAGAAGCGCGATTCGTCACTCCAGAGAACGCGTCTCCACTGCTCTAGAGTCCAGTGGCGGCGTGCTTTACACCACCGCATCCGACGCTTTGCATTGCACTTGGTGATGTATGGCTTGGATGCAGCTGCTCGCCCATGGAAACCCATTCCATGAAGCTCTCTGCGCACTGTTCTTGAGCTAATCTGAAGGCCACATGAAGTTTGGAGGTCTGTAGTGATTGACTCTGCAGAAAGTTGGCGACCTCTTCGCACTATGCGCTTCAGCATCCGCTGACCCCGCTCCGTCAGTTTACGTGGCCTACCACTTCGTGGCTGAGTTGCTGTCGTTCCCAAACACTTCCATTTTCTTATAATACAGCTGACAGTTGACTGTGGAATATTTAGGAGCGAGGAAATTTCACGACTGGATTTGTTGCACAGGTGGCATCCTATCACAGTTCCACGCTGGAATTCACTGAGCTCCTGAGAGTGACCCATTCTTTCACAAATGTTTGTAAAAACAGTCTGCATGCCTAGGTGCTTGAATTTATACACCTGTGGCCATGGAAGTGATTGGAACACCTGATTCCAATAATTTGGATGGGTGAGCAAATACTTTTGGCAATATAGTGTATATATATATATATATATATATATATATATATATATATATATATATATATATATATATATATATATATATATATATATATATATATATATATACCTTGAGGTTACCAAGCCAGATAAGGTTCAGTTGAAGTCTTTATGCCAGCAGTATATACTGCTTTTGTAAGTTAGAGATTTCGGTGATAGAGATTTTGGTGTACCTGCCTTCCTTCAACAATACGGCTTAATAACTGGTTTACCGTGTCGAGCTGACCATTGGAACCTGGTCATTCATTCACTCATTCATTCATGGAGTTTTCTGAACTACATTGAACAAAATCTGCCACCAGATCTCAATCCAAAAGACCGCCTTTGGTATGCGGTGTAACCGGGGGCTCATATCCTGAATAGGAAGGCAACAAATCTGCATCCACAATATGTTAACGCCTCTGAGGAATGTGTCTTAGCCCACATAAAGAATTAAGGCAGTTCTAAATGTAAACAGAGTGTAAAATGTATTCTCAACATGGGCCTCTACAGCAAATGGGAAGCATGAGATGAGAAAGTCTGGAGATAGTTTCCGATTTAACAAGAGTCTTTTTGAGTGGTGTTCTGAATTTGCTTAGAGCCTTTACTTATAACCACTGGAGGTAAGGGGTTAATTATGCTGACCCTAGTGGTGGGGATAAAGGTTAGTTTGGCGAACAGGGAGGAAGGACTCTTCTGTAAAATCTGCTTTCTATATTTTGTCACACTTTAAATCACTGGTTTTCAGTCTCCCACCTAGTTGTTTGTGAGTGTTCTGAATTAATTGCCAAGCAGATGGGAACTGTGAGGGTGGTGTGCAGACATGGTTACTGACTATGGGACATTTTCTGACTGCGGGCCAACCTTTTTATCTGATCCATACAAAATGTGACAAGAATCACTGTGACACTTACACCCTGATTACTCAAGTATTCTTTTCATTGCAAACTTTCTATTGCATAGTCATGGCTCAATGCTGCACTTATCAGCAGTTTCTGATTTAATAGTTGATTGACCAAGTGCATTAGTTTAGAGTGCAGAGATTAAAGGATTGCCTGATATGAATAAATATCCAGACATATTCGGTGAAAATTTTCATATTTTAATGTTTCCCGCTTGATTAAACATTAAACCAAAACTTTATTAAAATTTTAATTTGAAAAATATTCCAGTAGCTATCGTTGCATTCAGACATGTATTCTAAATCAAATCTTTCAAAAATGAGTAATTTCAGTATGTTTTTCAGGTAGGTGGTACCTGTGTAGAAATTGGAGAAAAATAGAGGAAAATGTACCCTGATTAATCTACCGTAAGTTATCATCTAAGGTTGCAGTATGAATGACAGTGTGCAGCAGACAACAAAACAATTCAGGCAAAGGCAAATTAAGTGTTTTTTTGAGTCTCTTGAAATTTGTATTTGTCAGACTTTTACTAAGATGATGCAGCTAATAGTACTTTTAGTTTAAAGAAAAGTTCACAAATTCTAATCTCGACTGGGGCCATTTTACATGTCATTGATATTCCCAAGCCTTGTGTTGCTTTTTCTTGGCTACTCCAGCCAAAAATGTATGCTAGGCTAACTTGTCACTTTACAGTAAATGTCTGGAACTCTCAGGACCCTGCAAAGTGGAGGAAGTCTTTTAGACTACCCAATGTCCCTCTTTCAGTATATGTGCTTTCCTTCTCAATTCAGTGCAAAAAGGAGTATATTTTCATTCCTGAAACCCTGAATGCTATTGTAATGCTTTGATCTTATTCATTAAACAATGTATACGTTAACATATAGATACTTGAAAAATAACGGTGATAGTTGTCCATAGCTGCTTACAGATACAATCACTTGACACAGGCTGAAATATAGAAAATATGGCCATTATTTTACAAAGTTTTATATTAAAGTACTGTATATCAGAAGCAACCAACAAGCTATTAATCCCAATTAGTATTTATGTATTTAGAATAAAAGTTCAATGAAGTTGTTTATAGTACAGGAGTTTCCTACAGGTTGTGCTAAATTCACAATGTCACAGAGCCCTCAGCTTCAGAGTGTTGAGATCACTACTGGACTTCCAAATAAAATAATTCCTTGGTCCACTGACAACATTGGACTGTCTTTAACTATGTTGGGGGAACTTTTTAAAAATTGGTCTAACACTCTTAGGTCATTTATTTGAAATATAATCAGATAAAAATAGCTGTGGTTCTTTTAAGAAGAACTGGAAAAATAAAGACTTTTTATTTGGCTGATATAACACAATATTAGTAACAGCTAATGAGTGAAAGTAATTCCTGTAGGACAAAAGTATTTTTTTTTCACAAAATTCCCTCTATCTCTATCTTTTTCACCCAACCTTCTGAATTATTCTCCCAGATCCCAGTCATTTAGTTGTAAATATTTGTAGAAATCAACTTGTAGTCTATAACTCTAGATTTAAGATAAAATTTTTATTTTCATGAGGACAAAACTACTTGGTTTCAACCTTAGTATATGTAGGACAAGGCCTTAGCCTTACTCTTGATATTTTATACAAAAAAAGTTTACCTGTAGATAGTCTCTGGGATTCACAAAATAATGTAATATTTATAATGCATCAGCAACATAAACTTTTGCTCAAGAGAGAGAGTCCCTCATGAATGCACAACCATATTGTGTTCTTTGAGTAGCAAAATTAGATTTACCTCTACATGCAGGGACACATTTAATAAAGCGGGTCTTAATATGCCATTGTGTTTGCTGTAGTGACTTTCAGTATCTACCTTATCAAAACCAAATGTCATGTTTAATCAAACGTTTCTGCCCATAATAAAGGTTAAAGGTGATTAAGTCAGCACTACTGAACTAAGTTTGAGTTTTAGAAGTTTTGGTCAACCTACAATGGTAACAGGATGGTGTAAACTATTAGCCTGACATAGTCCTACTCAATTCTAGTCAGAATATGAGTCTGATACTGCTCCATAGAGCTGTGATTATGGGGCGTGTTTTGAACGAAGTTTGTGTTATATGACTCATCCAATTACACTCGTTTTACGTAGACGTGGATGGCGCCAATGATCTGTATTGGATGCCGCACATGATGTTAAATAAATATTTATAAACATAAAACCAAAGCCAAGAGTAACAAGTAACTTTTGTTTTAAAAATGTAAGGAATAGAAAGTACAGAAACTTGTGTGAAAATGTAATGAGTAGAAGTCAGAAGTAGGGAGAAAAATAAGTAATGGAGTAAATTATAGATACCTAAAAAGTGTAACAAAGTAATTGTACTTCATTACTTGACACATTTGCCTGTTACTATACAGCTTAAACACTTCATTGTTCAAGAGCACTGTGCTGCAGTTTAAGAATAACTGACCAGAGGCCCGTTTCATAAAGGTTTAACAAACTCAGACTCAAATCCTCAACTCTGAACTGATCGAGTGTCAGTATTCTGTGGGACAGTTTTAACACAGTATCAATACATTTTGGCAATGTGTCGAAACGTTTCAAGATGCCTCATTAACCCATCACTACTTGTGACTCTTGACTTACCTGAAGTGTTAGTTTTCGCTTTCTTGATAATGAGGTCCCTGAAATCACATTGTCTTTGCTGCTTGGGCGTGATGCTTTTCGGAACACCGTCACCTGCTTCGCTGGTTGCGCCACTGAGGTCAACAATAAAATAGCATGTGCCCTCTGGGCTACCATAATTTGGTCAGGCTACTCGTAAGCACACAGCCTGCCAAATGTTGAAAGGGCAATATTATTGCCATTACTGTTAATATATAGTAGACATTTACACATTCGGTGATAAAATGTCACAGGGGATGGTCATTGAAGAAGGGGGAGGATTTTTTTCTGATTTTTTTTAAGAATGGAGATCCCCCTCATCTCGAGTACTGCTTGTAAATACCTGTCAAAGAAGTCTGTGTAATTCTGCAAATGTGCTGATGGATAAGATCTGGATGTATGTGATGGACTGTGAGGTGAAATGGTAGTAACTTTCTGAATATGAAAGGACATTTAATTCCCTGTGAATGAATGCCTCTCCTTCTTTAATTGGATTGTCAAAAGGACAGTTTTTTTAGACATAATCCATCCTATGGACCTAAAGATTATCCTTACAAAAAAGTAAAAAAAAAAAAAAAAAAAAACAATACTGGACTTGGTTTTCCAAGTCTGAAGACATTTACCTTCCAATCCAGGAAGTTTTTTTCAATTAAAATGTGAGAATTAGCATTGAGTTCAAAGCTTTATAGTATAGCCCAACAAAGCCTTGTTTTGGCTTAGAAAACATGCAAATTGAACTGTACGAACAGGTCCGCCCCCTAGTAATGGAGTTCTTTGTTAGTCTGCAATACCCGATACTGCCTCTGAATGTCCTAGTGAATTATTTTGTTTTTATTGTTCACACAAAACTACGACAGAAATCTGCTTATTAAATCAGGAAATAAAATGACATGATTGTCTTTAAGGGTGGTAGAGACAGAGGACATTTATTTAGGAAAACCTACTCCTGGCCACGTTAACTCTGGGGAGTCTGTTACTATTGTAAGAGAAGCAGAGGTTGAGTAAACTCTCTTGGGGAAACAAAGTTTCCCTGATTTCAGGTTTAGAAAACTTAAGAATTTTCAGTAAACCTGCTTTGTGAAATGGATCTCTGCATTTGTTTCCATAGCAACTGAAATGCTACTTTTACCTTTATTGAGATGAGAGTGTTATCTGATTTAGTTCTAATTTTAGGCTCACACTGGTAATCTTAGGACTTCTCTGGTAAATGTATTAGATCTAAAAACATAATTATTTACATTTTAAACAATTACCTGTCCCACTGCTGGTAACCTCTAACTAAACAAACATTGAGCGCTGCCTTATCTCTCATCACCTTGTTCTTTGCCTCAAGGCTGACGAGCAGATTCATTGATGAAATTGTAGGTGATGTAACCACTGCCACTTGTGCTTTTAATCTCCAGGCTGAGACAAAACACAAATAAAATCCAACTAAGATCCAATCTCAAAGTATCAAAATAAATATGTAATAAGTAGTTTAAAACTTAACATAATATAAATGAATATTCATCTCTTTGTTCTGTTTCAAAAGAAACTGTATTTCTTTCAGTAAGTTTTAGTAGGCAGAGTAGTACCTGAATTACAATTTGACCAATGGTGTTACTCCATAGCTGAAAGCGACCCTGTAAATCCCTTACTGACCCAGTTTCCCATGACATGCTGGTTTCTGTCCTCTAGTGCAGCCTAGAGCATATGTAATTCTAATTAAAGACGCAATAAGAATTGGCCAGAAGTGGATTTGTTTTGCATTATTGCAATGATTCAACTTTTCATTCTTAGTATAAAGAGGAAAAAATATCAACTCAGAGGGCAATCTGCAGGTTTTGTTTGAAGCACTCTGAGAATGTTTATTTTTTACTACCCCCAGTTTTCATAATATATTACATTTCAAAAACAAATAAGTGTTATTATTATTATCATCATTATTATTATTATTATTATTGTTGTTGTTGTTGTTGTTGTTATTATTATCATCAACATTGGTAATAGTATTATTATTGTTACCATCAGGACAAGTGACAGTCTCAGCTGGGCCCAGGACAAAGATATTAGGATATGGGCCCCCACCCATGGCATTCATATTTGATTTATATGCCACCTTAATGTAGTGTAGGGGTTTTAGTACCTGGATGATCACAAAGGCTGTAACTTCGGTGGCATAAATACTCATGCAAAGTCTCACAAAGCAAAGAGGCTATGGGAAATAGGTCAGACAAAGAGTGGTTCACAAAGCCCTACTGAAGGCTAAAAAACCGAGGCACATGACTTTGCCAGGTACATAGGAGCAGGAATCTTATACTGGAGCCAGGTAAAGGGTTGTGGTTTGTAGGGTAGTGACTGGTGGTCAGATTCTTTCTCACGGAACCCAGCCAGGCCAAGACTGGAGTGTCAAGAGGCCAACCCTCCAGTGGTCCCACCACCATGAGAAGTCAGTGCAAATAGGATTTGGCAGCAGTCCCTTGAAAAACAACACATTTGAAACCAACTTCAAGCAAATTGTGAACTTCTCCATCAAATATGGAATATCCTGAGAAGATGCTCTTTCCTCCCAGCTGTTTTGCATAGGCCTGAACCCCCTCAACCAAATAATCAACAAGGCTGCTATGGATACCGACTCAGGAAAAGGACCACTGTCAGCTACCTCCTTGACATGGATGACAAAAACTTGTATGTCAGGAGTGAACAAGACATTCAATCGCTGATCCACACTACCAGAATCTGAAGCAAGGAATACACCAGAATGCCATTCGGGCGAGAGAAAAGTGGCCAGATAGTGACAAGGAGAAGAGACAAAGAGGATCACACTACCAGAAGGGAGAAAAGTGGGTGTACAAGAGAGCTACGAGTACCTTGGAAAACCACAGGTACACAGCTAACATCAAGAGGTTGCAAAGAAAGCAGCAACAGCCAAATACCTGCAACCAGTAAATCAAGTTCTAAGAAGTAAGCATAATGGTAAGAACAAGGTCCAGGCAATCAACAGCTATGCCTTGCTGGTAATCAGATACCCTGCTGTGATAACAAGTTGGCCTAAGGATGGAATTCAAGTTATTGATGTTGAAACACAAAGCTACTCACCATGCATGGTGGATTTCACCCCAAATTCAAAGCTTGAAACGAAGGGAGTAGAGGATTCATTATGGGAGGAAAAAACCCTGCATGGGATGTACCACCAACAGATAGCTGAAGTTGCTGATATGACCAAATCCTACCAATGGCTAGAGAGAGCTGAACTGAAAGTCAACACAGAAGCACTGATCATGGCAGCATAGCAGCAGATCTTGAGCACCATCGCAATAGAGGTCTAGATCTACCATTAAAAGCAAGATCCAAGGTGCAGGCTATTCAAAGAGGCCCCAGAAACAATCCAGCATCTCACAGCAGGATGTAAGATAAAGGCAGAAAAGAATACATGCAACCTCATAACAAATTGTCTGATATTGTGTACAGAAACTGTGCAGAATACAAACTGGAGACCCCCAGGTCAAGTGGGAGCCATCTCCCAAGGAGGTGGAGAATGACATAGCTAAGTTCATGTGGGAATTCCAGATCCAAACAGACAAAATGACCAACCAAATATGCATGTAATCATTGCTAAGAAACAGGGGACAGCAAAAGTGATCAAAGTGGCCAGTCCACAAACATGGACACATAAGGAAAAAAGAACTTGAGAAATTGGAGTGTTAGCTTTGTATTTTGATAAAAGGATGAAATACATGTGCAGGTACTCTAAACAAGTCTGCTTAAGAAACTGGTAATTATTACAAAATCAGGCAACATCGAGCAATAATGCATAGGTAATCCTCCTCACCATGTATGCAAACTGTATCTCCTTAAATAAATGTTCAATCAACACATCATGGCTTTGTGTATGCAACAGAAAACATGTTTTAATGTACATTTGAATCTTTGGATGGATGGATGGATGGATGGATGGATGGATGGATGGATGGATGGATGGATGGATGGATGGATGGATGGATGGATGGATGGATGGATGGATGGATGGATGGATGGATGAAATGAAAGGAAAGATGGTAAAATGCTTAAGCCAACCACTATTATCTATGTATTATGCCCCTCTTTGATCAAAGGATGCTACATGGTATTTTTATTTGAAAAAGTATTGCATCAAAATAAATATTAAGAATTTCTGTGTGATAATTTAAATTATGTTCTACTGTAGGCAGATTTTTATTTTTCTCTTTCACTGAAGCAGCTCATAATGACCTCTTTACATTCGCCCTTTTCTCTCTTCCTTGCTTTGCTGAGTTCTCAGAGTCCCCAAGGGAGAGAGGAAAGGGAGTCTGCGTGCCCCGTGTGATGATCAGTGAGTCTTGGAGAGATCTCGACAGCCAATCATTTGTCTTTTAGTGGCATCCCGCTTGGCTTCACATTTCAGGATGGTGCCATTCCATTTACTCCTGCCCGGAGAGCTTTTATTCATGTATTGAACAGACTAGTTGTTTTTCTTGGTCCTGACAATGTTCTCGGACTCTGACAGATCTGTTCTCTTTTTATTCGTGGGAACATTTGCAGAGCTTTGTTTCCAGACATGTATGTAGTATGCTCAAGTGTATATATAAAAAGCTCAGCTCCATAAATCAGAATAGATTAGTTAAAGAAGAGACATTTCTTGTACTTCCATATTCTTTCCTTCAGTGCAAAGAAGAAAGTTTCCCTATTAAAAACGTTTTCATACCCAGCTCAGTTAAAGTGGAGAAAATACATTAAGGGAGCTAATGTGATTTTGGGCTGAGCAGATTAGAAATGTCTTTCATGGTCACATTCCAATATTAGTCCAGAGTTAAGCCTCAATGTGTGTTTCTTTTGTGCTTAACCTCATAATGTCAAGAGACCCATAGTCACTTCTGGCATGAATATTCTCTTTGAGCAAAGTTAGCTGTTCCACTGATCTAAAGCTGCACAGTAAAGGTAAGAGCAGGGGACTAGTACTAGGCAGGCAGGAAGACAAGAGTAAAAATGGACATTCTAATAGATATTTATTGCTTTCAACTCACTCACTCCTCTTCAAGTGACACAACGTTTTCTACGAGGCAGCACAAGAGCAAACAAACAGAGTGGAGTCGATGGCCTTACTGATGATCTGTCCTAGTGGACCTAGAGTCGCGGCTGTCAGCGGGAGACAAATCCCCAGTGTAAACATGAGCAGTGACTGATCCACTTTCAGTTTTAAATGACCTCCGCGCCGCCACCGAGTCTCACCGATGGAATTCAGAAGCCTCAATCAGGCTGAACTCCTTTCTCAACTTAATCCAAAGGGGATTAAGGAACCAAATCAATTAGAAGCTGAGGCTAAGAAGCAGAAGTCACTAGCTATCTCTACCTCCCTCTCACTTATGCCCCCCCTCTCTTCATGCTGCTAAAGACAACAGGTTCTTAATGGCATTATACAGAGTAGGCAGGGTCAAAGGCTTGTAATTATAATTAAATACAGCTGAGTAATTGGAATGGTGTGCAAAGTTGTTGTTTTTTTTCATTAAAGGGTGCAGATTTGGGGGCCTACCAACAATACATGGATTGTATCTAATTTGGTTTTAACATTTTATTTTCTTTACGCTAAAATTATTCATATTCAGTCTTTGTTGCTCTGATGCTGAGGTATAAACGAGTATGGCAACTGTTTACATATCCTTCTAAATTAAATCCTATACTTTAATCCCATAAATTAATCTCAACTGTTCTTAGAAAAACAATGGTTTCTTAGGGATAACTGTTTAACATACAGCACTATAAGGGTAAGGCAGAAGTTATCTTCTAAAAACTAGTGTCTTGATCTTGGTGCTGATGACTAGCTTAATTCTTTATTTTCATTCTCCCACCTAGCTCCACCCAGTTTCTCATTACCACTCAACATTCCCCATGTGTTCTAGGTTCTAATTGCTCCCAGTCATCAGTGCCAGATTATTCTTGTGCCTTTGATATGGGTTTTCTTGCGTTACCAGTTTGTGTTCTGATTGACTGATCCCAACCTTTTTTATTGTCTTTGGACATTTGAGCCTGCCTGTCCCTATTCTGATCTGTTTGCCTGGCTTCTATTTGATTATATCTGTGGACTGTACCTGGATGTCTCCTGATTTTTCCCTCTGAATCATCCTGCCTTCCGTTGTTTGCTCGGATCTAATCTCCTGTCAGTTCTGTGACCTGCAAGGTTTCGGCGTCTGGAGCGGCCTGTGCAGCAAAGGCTGTGTCTGGTCAGTGGTTTTGCTGGCATCCACCTCGTTCTCGGGCAGGAATTTTACTCTACCAGGTTAGTGACTCACACGTTCAGATCATCCTCCATCAGGTTTTCATGGTCTCCAATCTGTATTTCCTCTCTCCAAAGTTGCCTGCCTTAGACGCCCTAACAGCTGCTATTCTGATCCATCATTGTTTTGATAAATGCTTTTTGAAGTTACCCACTGTCTGTCTTGCCTGAATACTTGGTCCCTCTGTTCTGTGTCTTAACAAAAAAGAATGGAACACATTTCTGCCTATTGAGGCATGCTCGTCCATCAAAATTAACAGGCTGGGCAAGGTAAGCATTAAAGCTGCAGTCTGTTGCATTGAGAAGAGAGCAGACTTCGACTGAAAATTTGAAGAAAAACAGGTTTCACGGCACTCCCCCACCCTCTCTGCTTCACTCGTGCCCCACCTCCAAGCTCCACCCCTCTCACAGCATCTGCGCGGCTACCGCATGCGACCAGAAGCGTCCAAGCAGCGTACACAGCATGGAGTGTGAACCGGTAAGAGCGATAACACTCACCTCCAAGCAGCTAGATATAAGATGCTGGTTATACCGAAGTTTGCTGTGTAAGCAGTTGTTGGCAGGGGCAGTAACGGCAGTTTCTCTTTCGCTGGTGGCTGTCGCTCCGCCATGACTTCCACGCACATCCTCCTGACTTCGGCAGCCGGGCGGCAGCGGCAGGTTCAGCGGTGAGAGGGAGGGGGCGGGATTCAGCGTGTGTGAGCTGTGATTGACACTCCATCAGACGCTCCTCTGGCTGTGATTGGTTGTTTTGTCTCGTCCCGAAATATTCTTTCCAGATTGCAATACAGGCAGTAGGCGGTACCAATTGAAGCAGTTTTTTTCACAGGTTACATATCACATGTACTGCTGTCTGGGCATAGGGACAGTTTTAGCCAATATGACAAAAAAGTGATTTTTAAAAACTTACAGACTTCAGCTTTAAACAGAGAAGCGGTGCAAAGCTCCACACTAACTCTGGAAGTGTCAAGGCTGTGAAAGTAGGACCCAGAATTCAGGCAGACAAACATTTTTTTTGTTTTTAAGTGAGAAGCTTTATTGACTGCTCAGAGTGCTTTGGCATGTCAGCTGGGACCAGCTTACTGGAATCACTGTAGAGATGGATACTCAGGTTGGTGAGCATGAAACTCAGACTGGGAATGATAACGAGCATGTGAATCACTAACATGGTTATTAAGTTCTGTCCTTGCCCAGAGAAAGGAGTGGAAACCAGTCAGATGATTTCTCCACAGAATGCAACGGGAACAGCCCAGAGAGTTCCAGGAGTGAGGCAAAGCAGACTGGCAAGAGGAAACCAGCAGATGCGGAAGAGCAGATGAATCCGAAAAGAGAATCCAGAGCAGTTGACGAACCAGAAGCAGAAGTCCAGGCCAGTAGATCAGAGAGCTGAAGAGTTACCGAAGGGGAATCCAAGCCAGGGTCAGGGGACAGATCCAAGGTCGTTAACAGGCAGAATCCAAACAGCAGTCCGAAAACAGGAACCGGCAAAAACAGACCTGAACAGGGGCAATCCAAACTCAGGAATCCAAGGACAGAAACGGGTCAGAATGAGGTAAAAACACTACAGGGTACTCTAACAAACTCTCACACTTGGCTTGAATAATCTGGAACTAATGGCTGGAAACAGGCAGCTTAAATAGGAGCTGGACCAGGTGGATCAGATGAGAGCGAATGAAAACTGGGCGGAGCTAAGCAGGTGGAAGAAATTTACAAATAATCCAGTCATCAATGTCAAGATCATTACAGAAAGAGCTTTGTGGCTTTACTGCTATATTAGGAGAATTATCTGCTAAGGCTGCTTTTTCAATAAACTTCAAAAATATTTGTAGAACAGTGATTAAAAAAAATTGTTATAAAGAAAAAATTCACAATGCCTGTTTAAAACTTTGAACAAATTGTCGTCAAGCATTTGGAAAAAAGATCCTCATGTCAAATGAAAATAAACCACAGCGGGTCTCACATATGTGTGTCAGAAAAGTATCAATCCAGTCTGAGGCCATCCTTTCTGTTAATTACGTTGATGGCAGCATCAAGCTGAATAATATTAGTGAAGATAGTCAGAACAGATGAGATCAATTCAGGTAATTGTCTAAGAAAACCTTGCTGCAAAATACCTAGGTCTGAAATGGAGTTACAGCTTTCAACCTAACAATAATTAAATCTACAACCACAGCTGCAATGTAATGGTTTACATCAAGGATCTTTCATTCCAGCCCTGAAAGTCATTTTAGATCTGTCTCTGCTTCCACATACCAGACTCAAATAGTTGAAATCCCTCCTTGGTATGCAGTCAAGGGCTCCCTCTGAATATCTCATATTGGCAATAGAAAGCATCCTACTTCCTCTTACTTATTGCAAGCACTACTCAGATTGCCCTTATAATGGCTACTGCTGCAACCGTCCCCTTTGGCTTAAGTAATTATATATCCTTACTATTTTGCACTATTTGGAAGGAGCCAAGTCCTCCAAAGTAATGCTAATGACCTGATAAATTGAGTGAGGGGTTTTGAAGCAGAAACACATCTAAAAGATGCAGGAATCCGGACCTCAAACAATGGATTTGAAAACCTCAAGTTTAGATCAAAGCATACTGAATGTCAGCTTTAATGTGACTCAGGGGAACTTAATAAAAATGAATGCCACACTTTTCAGATCAAATTTTAGTTTGTAAAAAATAAAACCATGTACAATTTTTCAAACATCAGTAATAAAATGAATGTTAAAAGCAAGTTTGTTTTGATCTGTTTCATGATCTAGTCCACTCATTCTTTTTGCCTGTTTGTGTGTATGTGAACTTCTTTTTTCAAAGCTAAATTTCTGCATGCAAAGGCTGTTCTTGCCTCTTCTTACACCTTTCTCCATCCCTTTCAAACTTTGCTGTTGAATACAGAGGTTCTAGGGGAAACAAGTTCACTCCAGCAGCAGAATGTAAATAATAGGGCTGTTGCTGTGTGAATCCTCACTTTCTCCCTCCCTGTATTTCTCCTCCTAGTCCTAATGAATCAAAGGAGATCGGTTTCTGTGCAGCCTTGTCTTAGAGTGGCTTGACTACAGAGGATGGCAGCTGAAGGGATGAGTAAGTTTGGGTGGGGTTTCTTCTCTCCCAGAAGTAACTCAAAGGGCAAAACAGAGAAATTCAAATTGCAGCAATGTAATAGAGTTGAGGGTTGTTGCCTTGTTCTTTAAACATGTACATTTCTTGAAATACAAGAAATTTGGTTTCTCTTATTCTGTATTTTAATACTTATTATATTTATCAAGAAGAAAATTGTGAAATTCTTTAAGCCTCTTGAAGTTGTCCCAATTAACCCGCCTTTTATTACGCAGGAGCAAGAACCATTGTCTTTCTGTCTATGTTTCTCGACTTTAGGTGCTTAATAAACACAATTTCTCTCAAATCCTAAAGTTATCTTAGGCTATGTTCACACAGCAGCATGAAGTGACCCAAATCAAATTTTTTTGCCCACGTGTCTGATCTTTTTATTCCAGTCTACACAACACATACCCGATTTTTCCAATGCGACCCAGGCCACTTAGCTACTGTATGTGGTCCTGAATCAAATACAAATCAGATCTTTTCAAATGCAACCTGTGTCTGGAAGGCCAGGTCGCATTCACCCGACCTGTTGGCCATTAATACCCAACAAAGGTCACTATTCTGTCTTGCAATGGGAGCAAGAAGCAGAAGCAGTTAGAAAAACAACAACATGGTGGACGATAATGCGGTGAGCAGTCTTAATTTTCAATACTCTTAAAAAGATTGTGTTGTTAATGCACTGGCTTAGTCTTCATTTTACACAGTAGATCACACACAAGTCACAGATATTTGGAAATGTAAATGACCACTCAAAAGAATCGGATTTCATAAAAAAAAAAAATGGGAATTGATCATCAAGGCATGCAGTGTGAACATAGCCTTAGAAAAGTAAGCCAAAAATGTTGCATTTCACATGTTTAACTGAGTTGAGCCAAAAATAAACATCTGCAACACATACAGATACAAAAAAGGCCAACTTTTGACTTGTTTCAGAAGCAAATCATATACTGCTGTGTCCAGGTCACTAGATGTGTTGATATGTACTGTAGTAATAACAGCAAGAATGCTTACCTTATTCGATAACAACCATATCTATAACTATTTAAATATGTGTCTATGATATGTGATTTTTACATAAATATGAATGTTTTTGTTTGTTATGGGACCACAATAAATCTTCTTATCATCAGCAAAGAAAGTCATACAAAGGTATCACATTTAAAGCTGCTGGGCATGGTACTAACCTTGCTGCTGCAAATACTTTTGAGATGGTTGCTAAGTTGTGGTAGCTATTTTTCAATATACTGTAACATGTGGCTGTGTTTACATCCCATTCAATTTGAAATATGATACAGTACAGAATTATACAGTATGGTTTGGTGTTTATCTATTTTGCAACTATGCTTCATTTACTAGGCTATTTTATTCATGGTTTGCCTATTTAATCACGTTTATCGACTTTTAAAAATCTGTTGCATCGTGCCTTTATAAGGCTCTTTGTTTTCCTTTCATTCTCTTGTTTTCATATTGTCTTTTAGTTATCACTATTTTTTGTGTCCATCTGTCTTTCTGTCTGCCTGTATATGTAATCAATAGTCTCTTCATTATACAAATGGAAGGAGATGGGAGAAGACTACAACAGGAAGCTGATCAGATAGCAGAAGTGGGAGGGAAGGACATTTCAGATCCAAATCAGCTGAAACGAATTGCAAGGGCTCTGCTGATTCATAGGGCAAGACTTTACTTTGGGTTGAATGGGCATGATTCAACAACAAACCAGCTTTGATAAATCGCATTTAGAAACAGTGCTTTACTTACATACAATTGTAAGAAAGGTGATCAAATATTTCTAGTGTTCCATTGAGAAACAGTGCACATATTAAAATTAGAGACTTTATACCTTTTGGAATTGCTTTTTTCTTTCATGCATGATTTCAAATATGTTGATATGAAACTAAACACAAAATTTTCAAATGGGGATTTTATTTATTAGAGAATCAAAGCCTAATTTACCAGCTCAACCTATTTTGGATAGTAGCGCCCCCTTTTGTTCAATCTTGATTAACTGTGCTTTATCATTTGTTGTAGGGGTTAAAGCTACAGTGTGTAATTTTCAGCGACATCTAGCGGTCAGACTGCAGACTGCAGCAACATGAACGTCTCCCCCCACCGCTTCTCCCCCCCAACAGTACGGCGAGCGTTACGGGACAAAATGTCTTCCACGACGTCCGCATCACCTACCTTCTCAAGTGATGAGGTTTGTTTACATAGATAATTTTACAGATAGTATTTCATTAGTCTGTGTAGGGTATAGATTTCATGTAGACTTAAGATAATAAATATACCCGTTATTTTTTCTACGTCGTTGTGACGTTTTGGTGAGCTGCTTTGCATGGTGATATAAACAGACGAAGGAATTGTAGTCATTAGTTTAACAGCGAGATTGTGTTCGCTGGAAGAATATATATTCCCCGTTTACAGAGTCCAAGTCTTGTTTGTGGCACGGGGGTTACAAGGCGAGGAAGAGGGAGAGGAAGAGGGCAGAGAGGCCGGGGTGAGCGTGCAGCTGGGGCCAGGCGAAAGAGGGGAGCCAGCGGGGTGAGAGCAGAGGAGGAAAGGCTTGAAGATCTCCAAAGGAGCCGGAGAGAAGTAACCGAGGTATATATCCAGAAAATTATTTTACAGAAAATTACTGAATCATTACCTGTGAAACGTCAGGGACGTTGCTGAATAAGTATACTGGAGAGTAACAGCATCATCACGCAGCATGTTATTGTTTTAGACAGGTCTGAGCATCCTGTACTCCAAAAACTGCAGTGATATTAGACAATTGTGTGTGTAGGATTAATTACCTGTCCAAGAGAAAACTGGCAACTTGAGCGTCACTTTGAAAACCTTTTTCCTCCATCAGTGACTTCCATCGTGTAAATGCCGTGCCAATGTTGATCCGTGTTTTTTGTCGTTTCTTGTCACTCTTGCGTTTATTCTCGTCGTGTTTCCGCTTCTTAGATGACGGGGGTTCGGTGTCCGCCGCTTTTCGTTGTGATACAGAGTAGGCATGATCCTCCATTCGTCTGATGTTTGGCCACACAGTGCCAAACAGTTTGCAAAGTCACTCACGCCTGCCGCCTTGTTTACCTTTCTTGTTACCGAGGCGCAGTATACCTGCTTCTTCTTCTTCTTTGGTTTCAGGCAGACTAAACGCTTCTCAGGCATAATACTGCCATCTACTGTTCAGTACCGTCTCAGTTCATCTCTCTCAACTTGCCGTAGTTATTTTCGAGCGTCATGGGAGATCTCGCAATCGCTAGTTTGTTGCCTCTGCGCTGCCGTAGCGCAAAGATGTCAGCCTCCATGGTTGCGAGACCCGCTCCTATGTAATTATAAATAACGAATTCTAAGGCAACGCAAATGTTATGGTTAAAAGGCTGAGCTCATAGGTGATGATAAATAACATAGTTATGTATAATATATTAAATTTCTGAATTTATATGCCTGTAATTATTACACACTGTAGCTTTAAGTTTTGTAGAATCAAAAAATCTCCTGTTTTAGCATTCCTTACAACAAACTAGGTTTAATCTTCATGTCATAAAACACATCATGCATTGAATTTTAGCCATTGAACAGTTTTAAAATACCTGTTACAACCATATTCCTGATAATAGTACCAGCCATTTCTATTGCTTTGAACCACCATGAGAAACATTACTACAAAAATACAGAACAGAGTTCTTATTTTCCAAGGAGCGGCTGACCTACCAAAGGTATTCTAAGACCTAACCGACAGCTTGTCAGGGAGGTTGTAGAAGATCAAGAAATACAATTATGACTGAGGAATAAGAAAGAGATTGGGCTAAAATGTCACCAATGGGAGAGTTTCTAGGGCTCAATGAACTACTGAGAAAAAAATGATGAAACAATTATCTCTGTATAAAAACTCTTTAGAATCACCGAGAAAAACATACTATCTAAAAGATGCCTCCACATTCTGTTATATCTGACAGAAACCATATATGACATGTCAGAAACAGGGCATTGTACAGTCTAGCATGCTTGTGGTATTTCAATGTGCTCCAAAAATATGTTTCCTGTATATTTTTAAAATTTGAGTTTAGCTCTCAGGGGAAAAAAAAAAAAAAAAAACTAAGCAAAACTTTTTGTCATTAATTATGAACCTTAAACCTGTTTGGTTCTGCACTACTGGGGCCAAAGAGACACCCCAACTTCCCATATGAAGGATTTTGATTCATTTTGTCAGTTTGGACTTGAAACAAATGCTTGGTGCCAAGATTTGCTTTATAGATTACAGATGTGGCCAATTTAAAACAGCCTATTTAAAAAGAAAGTGACCCAAAAGCCCTCCTTTTGCAGATGTCTGGCAGTGCTCTTCCTGTTCCTCCTTGCACAAAGGAGCAGGTGGCGGTCCTGCTGCTTGGTTTTTGCACTCCTACGGCCTCCTCCACGTCTCCTGGTGTACTGACCTGTCTATTAGTAGCGCCTCCAGCCCCTGTACACTACGCTGACAGACACAGCAAATCTTCTTGCCACAGCTCCAAGTAATGTACCAGAATAATGTGCCATGAGCTGCACTACCTGAGACGCAGTCGGTCTTATGATATTATGAGTGTGAAAGCACAGTCAACATTCAAAACTGACCAAAACATCAGCATGAAAGTAACGGTGTTGAGAAGTTGTCTTTGGTCCCCACCTACAGAACCACTCCATTATTGAGTGTGTCTTCCTATTTGCCAATAATTTCTACCTTTTGTCTATTCCATTTGTACAAGCGTGTTGAATTGATTGTCAATCACTGCTGCTTCCTAAGTGGACATTTAAATTTCACAGAAGTTTGATTTGAATAATTTTTTAATGTATTGTTTAGATTTTCCCTTTATTTTTTGAGCAGTGTATTTCTCTGCTTTCTTAAAGCAAGTGTGCAAAACTTTCGATCCAAGTATTTGCTTCATTTGAGATATTTCAATTCTTTTTTGTTTTCATTACACAGGACTTGATACATATACTGCCTTTCTTCAATACTTGTCTATGTTACTTAAAAAAGGTGGAATCCTACTTCGAATGAGTCATGTGAAAAGTGCTTCCTACTGGCTAAAAGTTACACAATTTTGTTATAATCATAACTTTTAATAATGTTAAAATAAGATTTCTGAGCCATGAAGGAAGCAACCTGATAAAATCGAATAAAAAGATGAGTAAAAAACAAAATCAAACTGTTTATTCTATCTCATTATCTAAACACCTGTATGAGTTGGTCTGTCCTGTTTCAGAAGGTGGCATTGTATTTAGGAACTGAGAAAAACACAAAGCAGAAACATCTGGTCTTTTTTCAGATTTACTTATATCAAAAGATATAGCTGTTGTTGTTCCGAGCTCCTCTTACTTCACCTTTTGTTGAGTCAACAGTAGGATCACTATCATGGGTAGATCTCTGGACCCCTGTGCTAAATCCAGACAGTTTTCTACCTTACGGATTTCAGAAAAGTGCATGGATGATGCTTGTCAAATCGGAACTGCAGCATGCAGAAAATTGATACAAAAACAGAAATTACTCAAATGTAGAGAGAGGCTGAAGCTCTCTATGATAAAACCCAACATAAGTAATAATGTATTGTTGTTTAACTTGGGCAGTGCTTATAGTGTACTTCCTGCCACAAAACAGACTGTGTACAACACCTTAGTGCCATATAGGAACATCCAGAGATTCCTAAGCTAAATGAACTTTTAATAGGAAGCCTCCAGCTTTCTTGTTGTATCTCCTTCCATACTGCCAACACTTTTTAGACAGCACCTATCATGGGGACCACTGTTCCGCTGCGGCTTAAAAGTCCACACTGATTTAATTAATGAATTTGGATAGAACCTTCAAAAGGGAAGAGACTTCCTGTCTCTTTTAGTCACACTGTTCAAGCCACATAGCTATTTGCTGGGGGCTGAGGTCTAATGGCTGCTTTAACAGTTTCAGCAGGGAAACTGAAGAATACAGAGCAAATAAGTCTCTACTGCAACAGCTTGATGATTGTTTTCTTCGCCTTTGCAATGGATGGCTCTTTTAAACTTTTTGAGAGGAAACTGTATGTTATAAAGTGCAGGAGTTGGTAGCCTTGAACATTGATCCAAGTAAGGTCAAGATCAGCTCTTTTAATTCAATGTGGGTGGCACAAGAAAGGCTTAGACCACTTTTCTTCTCAGCTCTTACAGACTGAGGCAGATAGTCCATGATCTATACATGCTTTATATTCAACAGCACTGAGGATGGTTCACAGTTCGCTGTTTTTTAAAACCCTCCCAAAAAATCCCCATTAAAAACTGTTTTCTAATATCTTTATTTTACTACCATCAATGCGGGGATCCCATTGATATTGTATTTACTAAATATACAGAAACCTTTCATTTGTCATGATGGGTACTCTAAGAGTGACCCAAATATGCAGAACACCACTAGACGGACACAGGAGTAAAAGTTAGCAAGTTTATTTGTTCACAAGCACACTGATTTCACTGGTTCAGGTTCGGGCCTGGAAACTGGTTCACCGGAGTCTGCGTGAGAGACAGTTCAGTTAGCGTTGCACCTTGGAGCTGGCGTTCTTGATTGTTACTGATTGTACCTTGAGGGTTCTTGTAGATAACTTTGAGAGGGTCACTGTTGGATCTGGAGAGGAGTTGATCAGCAGAGTCCGCTTGCTGCTTCAGCGTCTTACATCTAGTTCTGAGCAGACCTTGGCTTTGGGTTTTCCAGCTCTTAGTCCAGAGCTGCATGGAAGTTCACTGAGGTTCTTCAGGTTTGGCTCTGAGGGTCGGCTCGGCAGGTTAGCTCTTCCTGAGCTCCACAGAGGAGATACTGGTTTCCTGGAAGACAGAGACAACGGTTAGAATCCAGGCTGGATTCAAAATCACAAGAGATTCACTGAGAGTCTAGGCTTAGGCGCTGACCAACTGGATCGGCACTGCGGCGTTGAGGCAAGGTCTGAAGACAGCTTATATAGTGGATCCTCTGATGATCTGATGGGCTGCAGCTGTGCAGGAGGCTCACTCAGAGGGATCCACGGCGGACTCTGCTGGAGAAAAGGTGGAACTTCTCCAGCTCCCAACAATATTGTGCTGCAAAATATGCCATTATATGAGACATAGAGAAAAAGGTCAAGATAGTATATAACATTCAGTGTACATAAAAAAAAAAAAATGATGAAGGCAGTGATGTATGACAATGTGTTAAAATTCTCACATATTTTCATCAATTTATGATGGAAAATATTTTTTTCTACATATAGCACTGATCAAATTTTATATACACTAGTTAGTGGAGTGGTTTGCTTGGTTATTTTGGCTATTGGTTGGGCACACACCAGACATGCAGTTTATAAAAGTAAAACACAGAGACACAAAAGACACCCATCTATACACACATGCTCTTATTATAAGGGCAGGTTAGATAGACCATTTAATCAAGGAGCAATGTTATTGGACCATAGCATGGAGACAGAGTACCTGGAAGGCACACACCTACAGTATGTGGTGGGAGAACAATTTAAATTCTTTGTAGATCAATGCCCAGGCTGAGATTCAAAACTAGGACCTTATCACTCTAAGCCAACATGGCTAACCAAAACTCTGATGTTTAGCTCTTATATTGGTTAGAAATAAAGCAATTATTTGTATGATAACAGGACGCTCTCACTGAAACCCTTCTTCAATGTAAAAAAAACAACACTTGAATAAGTTAAAATAAAGTGTATGAAATTCCAAAATTAAAAGGGTGAGCTCTGGAAATCAGTTTTACATTTTTCGTTCATTGTGTCCTGTTCACATAAAAGCTTAGTTGTCAGCTGGAGAAAGAGAGATCACAGCACATAAAATACCACTGAGGTGAACCAAAAAACCTCCTCTTTGAATTTATGTGTAGGGAATGAAAAATGGCAGCCTTGCAGCCAACATAACTTGTTCTCACCTGCAGTCTCTATAGCTTACCAAAGCTCTTCATCCTTAACTGCTCAATTTTCAAAGCCACTGCCTGGTTCCATATTCATAATCATTCCTGCATGAATGTCCAATTTTATTTCAGCCCGTAGACAAATCACCTGCTTGGACTCAGAACGCTAACCACCGTTCTTTACACAATGATGGATCTCTTTTCCATTTACCCACAGCAGCTTTATTTCAGATCTGAAAGCAAACATTAGTGCCTGGCCCTTTATCCCTCGCCCTAATGTTTTGTCTCTTTCTCCCCCTCTACATTATGTCTCTTTATCCCTCCTCATAGCAGGGCATCCAGGAATTATCTGTAAATGCAACAAGGAAGTGATAAAAAATATATCTTACACTAGATCTAAATAAGCGCCCAGCCTTTTATTAAAACTGAGACACAGGGGGTAACCCTGAAAGCTAGCAAGCGGAGACCATAATTAATCTTTTTTTTTCTTTTTAGAAAGACACTTTTGGTATCAATGTTGAGTATAATCTGCTTAAAATCGGTTGCTTAAAATCAACTGCTGGATTATTTAAATGTATTTATTAAAACTTTCACTTATTTAGTCAGTTCTGCATTTCAAACTAGTTAAAGGTTATGAGGGAGATTGTCTGCAAAAGCAAGCCATCCTCAAACTTTTTAATTGGATTTGGGTCTGTATTTTGGGCTAATCTAACAAAGGGTTAGGCTCTCTCTGAACCACTTTATTGGTAACATAATGGTAACTTACAACTTGCTACGACCCTTACTGGTTGCAAACTTCAATTAGGACTTTTTTTTTACTTTTTTTTTTCATTGGTTTCCTTTATTCTAGTCTTTCCAAGAAGCCAGATTTTTTTGGTGCACAAGTTATAGATGTCCTGTTAATAGATGCTCCCAAGGTCGTTGCAGATCCGGGTAGCTCCTCCAGAGTAACCACGTAGGAGATGCTTCTTTGATTGATCCTTCTTGCCTCACCTATCAGTGTAGATTGGCAGCTTTTTGATAGGTTTTCAATTGGGCAAAATGTTTTTTTAAGTTTAGATAATGGATGGACTAATGTTTATTTCAGAAAGGACTTTAAAGGGGATCTAGTATGCTTCTTTTTAAACCTTTATAATACGTCTCTGGCCTACGATAAAGAGAATTCACCATCTCAGTGCTACTGAGTTTTAGCTAGTTTAAGAATGAGCTGTTTAATGGCTCTCACTTTTATATTATAATTTGTGTATGTTTGTATGTTTGTTTTACTTCTCTTGGGTGACTGGGTGAGCAGCTGGCTTACGCTCGACTGGTGTTGCTAGGTGAGTTTTAGTGGCATCTGGTCTTGATGTATTTGGAGTTGTTGTTGTTTTTTTTTTTATGACACCAACAAAACTTACTAGTTGCCCAAAAAAACAGCTGGATGGTTTTTCTTTGCACTTTTTTAGAAACATAGAGACCCAATTTGAAGTACTACTTCTACTATTTATCTAATTAGACGACCTAAACATTACTTGATTTGATCTAAATTTAAGGGGAAGGACACAACTGCATAACACACATTCAGCAAATTTTTAGTGTGTGATCATATCGTAAATTTAAATGCAATATTTGAAAGAGAAAAATGGGAGAAAAGTTTCAGGATTATAAAGAGTTTTCCATTTTTGTGAAAACATTCCTTTTGTCATTTGTTTTTCTTCTCTTTCCTTTTGGTCTAAGGACTCTTTGAAAACCCATTGTTTCCCACATGAGAATGTATGGCAGTCACAGATACTTGGAAGTAAAGAAATGTCCACATGATTTATGTGCCATATGATTTGCAGTATAGTCGCAGAGAGGACAAAAAGAAAACTGACTGGCGTTTTAGCAGCATTGTTTCTGCTTTCATAAGCAGCGATTCGTTCTGCAATGAAAGAGATGTGTCATCTTATTCAAAACTCCAACAAGCTTTCATCACTTTGTTTGTCCCTTAGCGCTTGCTTTTGTTTCACCCACTCTATCTCTCAAGTATTTTTTGAGGAGCTTCATTTTGGATCTCTGTGTTTGATGTCTTTTTTTTTTCTTTGTCATGCTCCTTATTCAGATTGGAGCCTGGCCTTTGTCTCTGTTCTCTAAGGAAATGTTTCATTCTGTCTACAAGGATGTGGGTGGGAAAACAGATTGGTCAACAAACAATTTGGGACTTCAGCTTTGAACAGATTTACAAAAGACGCAAAGTTATGTTCAAAATTAAAGGTCTATTTTTTATTCTTCTAAATTAATGACATTACTAATCAGACAAACAAAGTGTATCACCAAGTATAAATGTCCTTGACTTTCACAATGTCATACAGAGGAACATGAGCAGGATCAATTTCTATGTCTGTGTCCAAGAGAGCAGATCTGCAGCGCACCTGGCCCACATGAATTATTTGTTTAGGGAAACTGTAAACGGCTGCATGTGTTTGCGAGTGTGTGTCCCTCTATTTATGAGTGATCCATCCTCACACAACCATCTGGCCAGAGTCTGAAACATTTACTGTAGGTGGTTCACAGGTGGCCCTGCCAGGTGTCAGGGTGCCCTGGCATTGGCAGGCAGGTGGCATAGTTATTTGGGAGAACCATTCACCTGTCTGGATCCTAGAGCCAGCTTAGAGAGCTAAAGCATGATTTTCCTTCCATGTTTAGGGTTTATTTTATGTTGCAGCGCCATACAAAATCATCTACACCACTGCTGTATCTTTCTGACAAAGTCCATGTCTCACCTTAAGCAAAGTATCCCTATAGCATATTACTGTCAATACATGGTCTAGCTGAAGAAGTTGTTTTCAGGGTAATGTGCAATGTATTTTTTTTTAACCACACACATATGGCATCCGTGACATATTCTGGTCTCATCTCAAAGGCCCTTGTTTCTCGTTTTTGCTATGGATCTATTTGCCTTTTTTAACTTCTCATGGGCCTTTAAGTGTCTTCCTCTCTCAAAGATAGATTAAACAATGCTCCACAGCAGTGATTCCAAACTGGGGGCACACAAACACCTAGAGGTCCACAAATGCATTGCAAGGGGTTCATGAAAATTTTTTATTTCCTAGGTAGTAAAATTAAATCGGGCTTGGATGGGTTTTGCTTTGTGAGGACCCCATTGAAAAATTAAACAAGCTTTTATCAACCAAAACGTAACTTTTCTTTACAGGTTTGATTTCACCAAAACAAAGCAGTGGGTGTAGAGAACAGCCTGATATCTACTGAGCTATTGGAGCTCATCAAAGCATCGCAGGTGTCTTAATTAAAACAAAATAAAAGTAATTAAGTTAGTCTGACTATAATTTTTGTGCTGTATTTTGTTCCCAATTCATCAAGTTTAAATGTTATTACAAGAAAGTTACTCAGAGGAGCTCCAGATTTATAAATACAGGTTTATAATATGATTTTATCTAGTATTTTTTTTTTTTTTTCAGTTCTTTGCTAACCTACAGGCAACATATTTATGTTGTTCTTTATTAGAGTTGGAAAGAATAAAATACTTAAGAATTAAATGCTCAGGTTAAAAGATTAAGTAAAATAGTCTTTATTTCAGTTATTGCATGTTCCACTTATCAATACTTTTGACTGAGAGGGGTACTCATGGAGAAAAGAAAGAAAAAATGCCCAAAGGGGTACACAAGTAAAAAAAGGTTAGGAAACACAACTTTACAGCATAGAATGTTTAAATCTTTCAAAATTAATTTGTGTTTTGTATTTATGCATTATATCCATCCATTAAACAGTTTTACAAATATTTTAGGTTTTAGATGTACTTTTGGTGTATGTAAAATGTTCAAATAATGTGAAAATCGTTTTTAAAAACTACAATATTGTAATTGTTGGTTACAGTTATTGATGTATTTGTTGGAAGCTGGAGAAGTAACTCTCTTCTCCAGCAGAGTCCGCTGTGGATCCTCCTGAGCAGAGCCCTCTGCACAGCTGCTGCTCGTTACCATCATCAGGAGGACCCTCTACTTAAGCTGTCTTCAGACCTTGCCTCAACGCCGCAGTGTTGAGCCAGTTGGTTAGCACCTAAGCCCTGAACCTCTGAGAACTTTGCTTGCTCTGAGATCCTGACAGGATCCTAATCTTGTCTCTGTTTTTCCAGGAAAATCTGATCCTCCTTCGTGAAGCTCTGGAAGAACTTAACCCACCGAGCCTGCCCTCAGAGCCAAACCTGAAGACTTCCCCTGGATTCTCTTGCAGCTCTGGACCAAGAGCTGGAGATCCTAAGTCAAGGTCAGCTACCTTTCAGAAGCAAGACGCTGAAGCAGCTAACGGACTCAGCTAATCAGACTCTCTCCAGTTCCAACAACCTTCCTCTCCAAGATCCATTCAAGGACCCACAAGGTACAAACCAGAGACTATCAAAGGACAAACCGCTAAGAGCCCAGCTAACTAACTGTCTTCCTCACAGACTCCGGTGAACCCGTTTGCCCAGGACCATAACCAGAACATACTATCGTTGGATTGTCTTCAATAAACTCTGTTAACTTTTCATCTGTTTCCTGTGTCGTGGTGTTCTGCATAATTGGGTCACATTAGTGTACCGATCATGACAGAACACTGCGGCCAAACACAAGGCCCAGCAGATCACTTCACCCGCCACTTGGAAGAGCAGGCGGCCCAACTAAATGGACATGCCTTGGCCTTACGTGAGCTAAACACCCGCATTGAAATGCAGAACCAGGTAATTCAAGGCTATGCTAATTACTTTAATAGTGCTAACGCCATACCGGCAGCGCAACCATTTCCGGGTCCAGTTCCACCTCCGCGGTCACCAGCAGTGACGTCATCAGAGTTCCGCCCAAGCCTCCCTGAAAAATTCTCCGGTAATATGAAGGATTGCAGAGGATTTTTATTTCAGTGCAGATTATTGTTCCAGAACTCTCCCAACAGTTTTTCGACGGACTTTAAGAAAATAACCTTTATTCTCTCTCAACTAACAGGAAGAGCTTTGGAGTGGGCCCAGGCCAGATTCCCCTCAGATGAAAGTCTCAACTGCCGATACTCTGATTTCATTTCTGAGTTCTCCCAGATTTTTAATCAAGAAACTGATCAAACAATTGACTCTCGTGCTCTTTTCAGTATTAAGCAGGGAGATTCATCTGTGGCTGATTTTTCGATCAACTTCCGGGTTAAGGCAGCAGCTTCCGGATGGAATCAAAGTGCTCTGAAGGGAGCTTATTTCATGGCCTTAAATGAGAATATTAAAGACGAACTGGCAACTCTCGACGAGCCAGCCTCCCTTGAGGATCTAATCAAACTGACAATTAGATTGGACAACAGAATTAGAGCCAGAAGCAGCTCCAAGTTAAGAAATTCTGGGTCTCATGCCTCTACATCTGCTTCAAATATTATGACTGTTTCTTCTCCTCCCACAGGGCGACCTAAAGCCCAGTCCCTCCCTCTGCCTGTTCAGGCTTCACATTCTGATGGTATGGAGGTCGAACCTATGCAGGTGGGACACACTCGGCTTACTCCTGAGGAGAGGCAAAGACGTTTTTTGAGCAGACTTTGCATCTATTGTGGTGAAAGTGGACATTTCATTGCTTCCTGCCCAGCTAAATCAAACGGCAGGGCCCGCCAGAGGATCTGAGGAGTCTGGCGGGCCAAACCAACTCTAAGAAATCTCCTCGATTGATGCTTCCTGCCACTTTGTTTTGTGATAATCAGAACCTCTCCTTTTCTGCCTTTATTGACTCAGGCTGTGAACGGAACCTCATAGACTCTAACCTTGTTCAACAGTTGATGATTGAAACTGTTCCCCTTTCTCAACCTCTCCGTGTCTCTGCCATTGATGGGAAAAATCTCCACCAAGTTACTCATCAAACTCAACCCCTCGAGCTCCTCCTCTCAGGTAACCATCGTGAAACTATCACATTTTTTGTCATTCCCTCCGCATGTTCCCCGTTGGTGCTCGGATTCGAATGGCTGGAGAAACACAATCCACGCATTAATTGGACCGAACGTCACGTGGAAGCATGGTCTACGTCATGCCATGAGACTTGTCTTCGGTCGGCAGCCCCCGTGGTGGGGCCTCCTAGAGGGGGGGAGGAGATGGACTCCCCTGACCTATCTTCAGTCCCCTTTGAGTACCATGACTTGGCCCCGGTCTTCAGTAAGGTCAGTGCTACGTCCCTTCCACCACATAGACCATATGACTGTGCAATTGAGTTGTTACCTGGAGCACCGTTACCCAGCAGCCGTTTATACAACATCTCCAAACCAGAACGAGAGACAATGGAGAAGTATATTAACGAGTCTTTAGCTGCTGGAATTATTCGTCCGTCCTCTTCTCCTTTGGGTGCTGGTTTCTTTTTTGTTGGCAAGAAGGATGGTTCATTAAGACCATGCATTGACTACAGAGGGTTGAACCAAATCACTATAAAGAATAAGTACCCTCTACCTCTCCTAGCCTCAGCTTTTGAACCAGTTCAGGGGGCAACAGTCTTCACCAAACTGGATCTGAGAAACGCATATCATCTCCTCAGAATCAGAGAAGGTGATGAATGGAAGACTGCTTTCAAGACACCATTAGGTCAGTTCGAGTACCTGGTGATGCCTTTTGGTTTAACTAACGCCCCCGCCTGCTTTCAAGCACTAGTGAATGATGTTCTCAGAGATTTTTTAAATGTGTTTGTCTTTGTCTATATAGACGACATACTCATTTATTCACGGAACTTAACTGATCACAAGAAACATGTCCGCCTGGTGTTACAGAGGCTACTGGAGAACAAGTTATTCGTCAAGGCAGAAAAATGTGAATTCCACCAACCATCAGTGACCTTTTTGGGGTTTGTGCTCGAGGGCGGGCAGGTTAAGCCTGCTGAGGACAAGATAAAGGCGGTATTGGACTGGCCGATTCCTGAAACTCGAAAACAGCTTCAAAGGTTTTTGGGGTTCGCCAATTTTTACCGTCGTTTCATTAGAAATTATAGCCAGACGGCTCAACCTCTGACCTCTTTAACTTCGGTTAAGAGGAATTTTCAATGGACTCCCGAAGCTCAGTCTGCTTTTGACAAACTGAAATCTTTGTTTTCCAGAGCACCGGTGTTAATTCAGCCTGACCCTTCTAAACAGTTCATCCTCGAGGTTGATGCTTCGGATTCTGGCGTCGGAGCCGTCCTTTCCCAGAGACTCGACTCAGATCAAAAGATTCATCCATGTGCTTTTTTCTCCCGCAGACTCTCATCAGCAGAACAGAACTACGGTGTTGGAGATCGAGAACTATTAGCCATTAAGTTGGCGTTGGAGGAGTGGAGACACTTGTTAGAGGGAGCTGAGCACCCGGTTCTAGTCTGGACTGACCACAAGAACCTTGCTAGCATCCAGTCTGCCAAACAGGCCAATCCTCGTCAATCCAGGTGGTCCATTTTCTTCTCCAGATTTAATCTCGTTATCTCCTACAGACCCGGATCAAAGAATGTGAAACCAGACTCCCTCTCGCGCCTATACTCCGTCGATCAACCCGAGACTCCAGAGCCAGTCCTCCCGGCCTCTTGTACTGTGGGAGTCGTGAACTGGGAGATCTCCGATCTCATTAACTCCGCCCTGGCCACGGAACCCGACCCAGGTAACGGTCCGGCTAACAGAACTTATGTCCCGTCTTCCGTCAGGTCCAGGCTCATTCAATGGATGCACACTGCCAAATTCTCGGCTCACCCTGGAGTCAGTAGAACCATCGCTCTCATCACCAGACGCTTCTGGTGGCCCACTCTCCACAGGGACGTAAAGGAATATGTGCTGGCCTGCCCCATTTGTGCTAGAAACAAGGCCTCGCATCAGCCACCCTCTGGTCTGCTTCAACCTCTTCCGATCCCTTCACGTCCATGGTCCCACATTGCCATAGATTTCGTCACTGGTCTCCCCGTCTCTCGAGGTATGTCCACAATACTCACCATCGTTGACCGTTTTTCCAAGTCCTGTCATTTAGTCCCTCTCAGGAAGCTCCCCTCGGCGTTCCAGACTGCTCAGCTTCTCGTGAAACACGTCTTCAGATTACATGGCATTCCCCAGGAAATCCTATCAGACCGTGGTCCTCAATTTATCTCACAAGTTTGGAAAGCCTTCTGTTCAGCTCTGGGTTGTAAGTCTGCTTTGACTTCCACAATCATCCACAATCCAACGGTCAGACCGAGCGCATGAACCAGCACCTTGAATCCACCCTCCGCTGCCTAACTTCCAACAACCCCACCGACTGGAGCCAGTATCTCCCTTGGATTGAGTACGCCCATAACTCCCAGAGATCCGCTTCCACCGGCCAGTCACCATTTCAGGTCAGTCATGGATACCAACCACCACTTTTTCCCGCAGATGAAAAGGAGATATCAGTCAGGACGATCAACCAACACATCCGCCGCTGTCAAAGGTTTTGGAAGGAAACCATCACCACTCTCAACAGATCATCAGAAACCTCCAAACGTTTTGCCGACTCTAAGAGACGTCCCGCTCCTGAGTACACCATCGGACAGGAGGTATGGCTGTCTACCCGGGACATTCCCCTCAAGGGAATGTCTCGGAAACTGTCTCCCAGATTCATCGGTCCGTTTAAGGTTTCCCAGGTCATCAGTCCCTCCGCAGTCCGTCTCCAGCTACCTCCGAGTCTACGCATCCATCCCACCTTACATGTGTCTCAGGTCAAGCCCGTAGTCTTTAGCCCTCTGTGCCCGCCATCCGACTCCCCACCACCCGCCCTGGAAGTCGATGGTCACCCTGCATTCACCGTCCGTCGCATCGTGGACTCCCGTCGGCGAGGTCGCGGCTGGCAGTACCTCGTCGACTGGGAGGGCTACGGACCTGAAGACCGTCAGTGGGTTCCCGGCTCTTACATCCTCGATCCTTCCCTGATCGAGGAGTATGAGCGTTCCTGCCCATCTACTTCCTCCGGACCGCCAAGGGGCGGTCGTTGAGGGGGGGGTACTGTTGGAAGCTGGAGAAGTACCTCTCTTCTCCAGCAGAGTCCGCTGTGGATCCTCCTGAGCAGAGCCCTCTGCACAGCTGCTGCTCATTACCATCATCAGGAGGACCCTCTACTTAAGCTGTCTTCAGACCTTGCCTCAACGCCGCAGTGTTGAGCCAGTTGGTTAGCACCTAAGCCCTGAACCTCTGAGAACTTTGCTTGCTCTGAGATCCTGACAGGATCCTAATCTTGTCTCTGTTTTTCCAGGAAAATCTGATCCTCCTTCGTGAAGCTCTGGAAGAACTTAACCCACCGAGCCTGCCCTCAGAGCCAAACCTGAAGACTTCCCCTGGATTCTCTTGCAGCTCTGGACCAAGAGCTGGAGATCCTAAGTCAAGGTCAGCTACCTTTCAGAAGCAAGACGCTGAAGCAGCTAACGGACTCAGCTAATCAGACTCTCTCCAGTTCCAACAACCTTCCTCTCCAAGATCCATTCAAGGACCCACAAGGTACAAACCAGAGACTATCAAAGGACAAACCGCTAAGAGCCCAGCTAACTAACTGTCTTCCTCACAGACTCCGGTGAACCCGTTTGCCCAGGACCATAACCAGAACATACTATCGTTGGATTGTCTTCAATAAACTCTGTTAACTTTTCATCTGTTTCCTGTGTCGTGGTGTTCTGCATAATTGGGTCACATTAGTGTACCGATCATGACAGTATTGTTATGGTCTATATAAGACCAGCCATTCCTTTATTTTATATTTTTCTACAAAAAGTTGTTTTTCTGAGTTTTTAGCATGCAAATTTACCCTCAGTTGATTTAGGCAGTGCAGTCAACTTCGACCACCTTCAAAACAGTTTTATACATCAGTGCATTTATTTTATGTGGACTGCTTCTCAAACTTCTCTTTTTGGAAAGATTTTCAGAAGATGATTTAAAAGAAAGATTGTTCTTAAGATGGTATAAGAAGGCTCAACTTACCAGTTTATATCTAAATGTTTAATTATATGGCTTTTTTTCTATTTCTTTGCAACTCAAATAGAGAAAGAAGATGAGACTAAGGAAATAAGACAAGGCAGTTTAGTAAAAATGTTATCTCTCTGTAGAAAAGTATTACAGAATTTACCTGCTTGCTGCAGCCTCCCATTGGATGTTTGATCTGTCCTCCATGTTCTTCTTAAATATTTTAATGGTCTGAAAAACTGTCTGAACAAAGAGCACCCTTTAGGTAACAAATGTAATGTTTTAAAGGCTTATAAGACAAAATAAATCTTCCATCACTTGTTAGGTATTGAGATACTAAATGTCTATAAACTCAATGATCTTGCACAGGAGGAACAGGTTTGTCCTCAGAGCAGCACATTCTCATGCTTGTGGACAAATGATTGATGCAGTGTTATAGTAGCAACACCTCTCTGGCTCTTGTCTATTCAGGCTTGAAGGTATGTGTTGAAAACAACATGCAGGTAGCCTGCAGTGCAGCGAGCATACTCTTGGTCTCTTTGTTTCTCCCTTTTTCCCCTTCAGATGTATGTAGGTGTTGGGACTGTAGTCCATGAGTCAAGATAACGAAGCCTGACAGTCTCCTCATTATTCAAATCGACTCTCCACTCTGAAAAGGGGTGATAGATGAAGTGCTGTGTGCGGAATATACAGTAAACTGTAGTCAAACCTGAACATTGGAGCATATGGGTAGTCTGATGTTTGTCCTCCACTCTCGGCACCGATGGTTATATTACGCTGACATTTACAATGAAATATTACCCTCTTATCATCTGTATAGCGTCACATTTTTTCTTCATAAGTTGGAACGATTGATCTAAATATCACATTCATCCTGCTTAGCACCAAAGCAGTGGAGCTCGCATGCAACAGTTCCCAAACAACAGGAGATAAATGAATTCCCATTATGGTGGTTAGCTGGTGTTGTTTGAGGACCCAACCTGGCCAAATTGGATGCTAATAGATGTTCTTGACAGTGTAATCACATTGACCTGCTAACAGTCTATTCGGTGACCAACCAAGCAGCCATTCAGATAGCAAGGATTTGCTGTAAAATATAAGCACAATTAGTATCAATCAGCATCATTGTCTGGATGTGTTTTTTTTGTAAGACAGAGAGCGAGAAAACACATGTGACCTTCTGTGAAGAGACGGGAAATAATGATCCATTATTAGGATCCTCATGGAATATTGATACCAAAGTAGCAGGTGGCGCCCGCTTGCAGGAGACTCGCTGAAATGTATTGTTCACACCTGCAGTTGTGCAAATGATTTTTTTTTACACCATAAACTTCACCTACTGTAGCTATATAGTAGATTATCAAGGCCCTGTCAGAGAGGATAGTATAGCATGTCTAAGCATAAAATAATGCTGCATTTGAGGTCAGGATGAAAGGATCTAATTTACTTTTCTGAAGATGTCAGCAGAAAGACTTAGGTACCTTTCAGACATGCTGATCACTCATGTATCCAGTCAAAAAGGCTGTGAGTGACTGCTGCTGAACTGGTAATATTTACATCACTGTATGATTTATAAGAAAACAATCTCCTATTATAAGCCTATAACAAATGTGGTATTTCAAAAGCTATTTTTTATAAACTCCTTAGACAGTCACTTTCTAGTAATGTCATACTTTATAGAAGAGTTTTGACTTTATCAGATCCTCTAACAGCTGTTTCTTTTGGAAATGTTCATATGCTTTGGGTTTTATTCCACACTAAATCTGTTCAATGCATAAAAAGTAAAAATAATGCTGACATTAAAAAGAAATTATACATGGCCAGAAACTTTTGACACCTAAAACTTAGTGTGTAAAACATATTTGTATTTAGTAAAATTTACTCCAGTACCCATAAAAAATCCAACATTGCAGACTGCCTTCTGAAGTCATCTAAATATTACACAGAATCAGCCTTTTTTGTTTGTCAAACTCTTTATTTCACCACTCTTCTGTGAAGGAATTAGTGATCAAAAACATACCTCTGCACATCACCCTGAGCATTTAATAACATAAAACACAACAGTGATGTTAGTGTAGGGATAGTTTTCATCATCACAGACAAGAAAACCTGTCGGATCTGATAAGAAGATGATGGAACCTAAATACAGAGTCAATCAAAAAATTAAAGCATAAAGCTCAGAGGTTACAAAAGAACCAGGGGCGAGACAAAAGTTCAAATTCCTGCTGAAAACTGAACCTAAACATAAAGCAAGGACTACAATATGAATGGCTAAGATTAAGGAGGGTTTAGGGGTGGAATTGTCCTTTCTAAGTTCTGACTTAAGACCCAATTGAGAATTTGTCGGATACCGTGATAATTACTGTTCAAAGTATAGTGGAGGATGTTTTTTTTCCAAGTGGATCATCAAAATAAATGGTTCTCCTAATTGTCAATAATTGTGAAAATGTAAGTAGACACTAAAATTCACACCACAGTCCTAAAACTAAACTCTCACCATGATACAGAACATTTTCTGATGGGGCAAAGGTGATGTTCATCTTATAAAAAGCTCCAACATTGTAAGAAATACTAGAATACACATTCACACACCCACACAAACAAACTCACCCACACAGCCAACAATGGTAGGATACAGTATCCTCTATCTGTGGTCCATAGATCATCTGCTGTGTCTTAGGTACCGGTAAGTTAAGCCTTGGAGCTTTGATCTGTGGTTACAACCATAGTGAGGGGAAAAGTCAGTTAAGATTCAAGCGTCTTGACATTGCTGGATGCAGTTGGGCCATGGGCCACCGATTCAGCAGAAGAGCTTTACTGACAGGGTCTTAGAACTTTTTTCTTTCAAAGTGAAAATGAAAAATATAACGAAAAAGGATTTAAAAAAAAACTAGCCTTTTCTTTCACTGCATGATAACTTGGCAGAGCACAAAATGCATGAACCATGCAGCTCAAACATGCCTCATCTATAATAAATCTATGTTTTGCATTGTGGCATATGCAGAACTTGTTAATATTGCAAGATATGTTGTTAATCACAGAACAAATAACTGGGGAGTTGTTAAAGTAAACCAGAGCCTTTTGAATTCAGTTTGATGTAATATCAAAGGCTTATTAGTCTTTTAGTATCCTCCATTGCTCTGCAGACAAGAAAGCTGAAAACCTTAAGCGAGAAATTCCATCCATCCATCCATCCATCCATCCATCCATCCATCCATCCATCCATCCATGATTAGGTCCCAAGGTAAACCGATCCTGGCTTTATGACACCAACCGAACCTATATATATATATATATATATATATATATATATATATATATATATTTTTTTTTTTAAACTGCTGCATCATGATCTCCTGCACATGTGCATATAGGCAATAGATGAATAGTTTTTACATCTGCACTATTCTTACCCCATAGCCCACTGGCTTAATCATATACGTATGTTTCAAAGTCCTCCTAATAATTACATACTGTATCACTATTAGTCTTCTCATCACAGTCGTACAGTAAGTGCCTACAGCCCTTATTTACCCCCAAGATCTTGTTGATAGACCACTAAATTATCTTAAAAATGCAGGAGACAAAACTATACAAACTCTTATTTTATTTAAAGTTAGGTATGTTTAAAAGAAAAAAATATCTTAAAAATTAAATATTGAATTAAGCTTTATGTTCTTGGAATAATGTTAATAAATAATGTGACCCCAGGCTTAGTAGAGTTAGCTTAACTTCAATTTTTTCAATAATTAATGAAGTACTAAGATTAAATATAGCAATCCTTTATTCTATTTAAATGAAAGGATATAGAGATAACAATATTGGTGATTTGCGAATTAAACACTCTTTAGGAAAGCTTAGAGGTCAGGGACACTGCTGCAACAGATTGTTATACTGAGTATAGTGTATTTCAGTGTACTTTTGGCTTTGAGCAGGCACCTCATAATGTCATAACATATTATTGGATGCTACCCTTGATGTTTTAGTATCACTGTTGAATATGCTTTAAATATTGAACTTCAGTACTCTACAGCACTGTTTAGCTTTTTTACATTTTCCTTGCAAATAAACACACTTTCATGTAATCTTTCAAAGTAATCAGGGAAATATTTTCCACTTTCTGATGGTTGTTCGACCCTTATCCATCTATTGCCCACCTGTGGTTTAAGACGCAACAAGGTTTTAGCCAAGGCTGACGGTAAAGAAGTTGGATTTTTTTTCTAATGACTTTGACTACTTCTTTTCTCCTGTCTATGTAAGTATTGTGTACAGAAGATGTTTCAGGCATAAAGAATATCTGAATATGGATTCACATTACCTGATAATTACTTTCTTAGGAGATCTGAACAATAAACAAAGCCAGCATCGAAACAATCCTTTCGATTATGTTTTTGGCAATTTTTCAGCCAATTGCTCTTTGAATATTGCCTTTATGTTGCTACATTACTGTTTCATCCTGGTCAGATATTTTATCTTAGGAACTTTTAACTCAAAATAATTAACAAAAAATGGAATTAAAAGCCCTATTTTAGTATTGTTTTTTTTATAAATGTGTTATGGTGTCAATACTACAGATGTCCATCTTTTTTTTTTAGGAGCTTTGTTATTTCTATAGAATTTGTTGGTTTAAATTGACCTAAATTTACCTGAAATGCATGAAGGATCCAATTTTGAAAGTCAAATTGGGGAAGTCCATTAGAGAGTTGCAGGGTAATATAATAATGAAGACCACTTTAAAGGATGTTAAGAGTGTATAACTAACTGAATGCAAAATCTAAAGAAATTAGATACATCTCACAATGTTTACAGAGCACTGCATTTAATATAAATCAATATTAAGCTGTTTTTTTTATCACTACTGTGAATGTTCTAACCAAATAACTAGACACCCATCCTTCTTCTTTAATCCTTTTCTCACATTTTTTTTTAACTTCTATCCAGGTCAGCCATGCAGCAACAGCAGGGCAACCCGAGCGGCCCAGATGTTTCTTCAACCCTGTAGCTCTATTCAAAGTAACAAATGGCCCTGATTCTGTAGTAGATGCAGGGAATTGTTTTATTTGAGTCCTGTTATACCCTGGTGGCTCATTGAAAAACTGTTCACCATGCAGTTATAATTCCCCTTCCATAGGATTTCAAGGACTTGACAAAGTCCCTTTTTTTTTAATCCTGCATACGCTTAATGCTGCACACATGCTTTACATAGGCAGAATATGTTAGGACAGTTAAAATGATGTATTTTACGTGCATAAGTTCACAGAAGATATGCAGTTGTTACATATTTTCAAATAAATTAATCAGAATCACAAACTCGTTTTTTTTATGTAGCCTAGGTTTACCTGACTTTTTAAAGAATGTAATCAACCCTCAAATAGATGCATATCAATTTGTTCTCTATAGGTCCTATAATGCATGGCAAGGTGCTGACTACTGATGGGGAGATATACATCTTATTTTCTAAAGACTAGGTTTTCAGAGGTGTTCATGGTCAACTAATTGACTCCAAGGAAACTCTCTCTCCTACTTGATAGCAACTGCATTTATCAAACACTTGTTAGAGTATGCATGTCAAAAAAATCACTAATCTTGTAACTCATCCAGATGCAGTTTTCCAAAAGATGATTTAAAATGCATTCTGAAAAAGTATGTTAACATGTTTTTCATATAGTGAAGGCACATTTCTCTGGGAGGCCCTCTAAACAATTACACTTTTGGATCTTCTTTCTTATTCTTCAGGCTAAGTGAAAATGAAGAGTCTACTGTCTTTTTGAAGTTATAAGGAAACTTCAAAAAGACTATCAGCTCAGAACACACATTTAACATGCAGAGAGAAATTAAAAACACGTTTAGATAAAATAAGCATCCTTAGAAGACACCCCTTGATAATATATAAGGTTGTTCAGAAACAAAATACAGTTAGATAAATGTGCATAATTGCACCGTATACTAGCTGAGTATATAATATGGGCTGCTGCTTTTTTACAATCTATGGCAGTATGAAAATGTATATAAGTTAATTCAACACCAGATCCTCACCACATTTAGCTAGATCAAAATATGTCTGTTTGTGTGTGTGTGGGTGGACGTGAGGTGGGGGAACAGACTAGTGACCTGTCTGGGGCGTAATCCGGTGGAGACAGATACCGACACCTCTGTGACCCTGGAGGAATAAGCATGAGAAGATGGAGGGATGGAAGAAGCTTACTTCTGCTTTTCAGCTCATCTCCCAACAGTTCTGTTGTGGACAAAAGTAACTCCTGAACACCAATCTATTTTCAATGTGAATGCTTGGATTTGAACAGGTGCCAGTGGAAGAGACACCTTACATCTCCAAATTTAGCTCTTGTTGTTTGCATGTTACAGGGATGTTTGATCCTGATCTCTTAGTAATGCGGTAACGTTGATTTCTGTGCCAAGGAGTCAAACAAGGAGTTTTTCAAGCAGCCAAAATATTTTATATATACACCTGTGGAGTCTAACCGATGTATTGCCATGAAAAATAATTCATAAATTTTTTTTCCACAAATTGGTCCAATTATAATCCACAAAACTATGCGCTTTATAATTTTAAAGAGGTATCAAAACCTGCAATTATCCCTACTAAATCAATACTTTATACATCTGCTATTCCATTGTATAGCTTTTGCAGAGTATCTATTTAAGCAAAGTGCATTCAGAAACAACACTATTTGTCTGTTTTTGCACAACAGCTCAATCATATGGAACACAAAAGGCCTTTAAATCCCACTTTTATTGCAATAGAGTCTCTGTTAGATTTGGTGTATGATTTGATTGGAACATTCTACCCCTTAAAATGCTTTGATCTAAACCTGTGGTGCCTAGTCATTTTTTTTCAGCAACCACTGCATTAGTTTGACTGCTTTACTGACATTACATAAATCAAATGGTGATCAAAATGATTCTGCACCACTTATAAGCTACTGAGGATGTAATGCAAAATTCTGAATCAGGGGTGCTAGTGCAGAGACAAATATGCAACATAACAAAGCAATGGGCGTTGAGTGCAAGGATTGGGAAAGAATCCAAACAATTGGACTCAGGCTGTATAATTAGGGTTGCTCTGCTGGAAAGTGACAATTTTGGCAGACTGCCATGTCTTAGTAGATCTGTCTTAATACTAAACTCTTTCCGTTTTTTGATCATGGATGAGTGTTCTTTGAGAGCAAAGACAAATATGCATACAACTGTATTATCAGAATGATATTATTAATTACAGAGGTCATGATTATTCTTCGAAGCAGTGTTGACTATAGTGGAAAGCGAACTAATGTGAAAAAGACATTTGACAACCAGCAAAATAAAGAGCTTTTTAATAACACTAAAACGACAAGATGATCAGCTGTTGTGGTGATAAATACTATATTAATACCATTCTTTCGGATTCTCAAGCTACTTTTCCTCCTAACACCCTGACAAGCTTTCAGCACCATGGACAGCAACAATAAATCTGCGCTGCTCCTCCGCTGTGGAAACTGCAGTATGAGGAATATTTAATGCTTTTAGAGGAGCTGTCCATGGTGCTGATATCATGATAATGGCCTTGTGTTGATATTATTTGGAATCCAACAATTTCACATTCGCTACAGACAGAACACATTTTCTAACGAGCCTGACCACCCTTCATGCTTCACGTGCTCTTATTGATTAGTTAAAATGTCTGATTAAAAGAATATAGTTTATGTTTTTCTCTTATTTGTCTTCAGGAGTTTTTTCCCCCTCTGTTGTCTCTACAAATGGAGTGATTTTCCCGTCCTCCACCACGCCCCCCACCCCCACCCTCCCATCGTGCTGAGTGCTCTGTTAGAAGGCGGGTCAGTGTGGGAGAAATCCTGAGGCCCATCAGCAGTTGCGCCGAGTGGAGCGATGCGCGTTTACTGAGCCGGAGAAGAGGAGAGGAGGACCGCTTCCTTTTCACCGCACTCTACTATTACAATCACTGCCTAACAGCGAGCATCAACACCTCTTCTTTAAATGATACGAATGGAATTCTGCTTTGGAATTTTCTCTTAATTTTTATATATGTATTTTTTTCTTTCATTTTTTTTAACACTCGGACTTCATTAATCCGGAGTCAAAAGCGGTAAGGTAAAAGCAAATCAGCCCTCCTTATGTGTTAGTCTTGTGCTTCTTACAACTTAAACATCTGTATCTATGCATTGGATGTTATATTAAGCTGTGTTTCCTAATACTGAAGTTGGTCTGGATTTTTTTTTTCGCTCGCATATGCGATGGGATTTGGATTGATGGAGTTCAGGCAGAGATGCGGATTTAAGCGCACTAAGAGAGAGCTCTGCTCATAGTTTGAAATCTCTCGCGTACCCTACAGTTTGCTGTTTTGTATGCGAACGCGCTGCTTGATGGGCAGAAACATTTCGGCAGATTATCAGACTTATGAAAATGTAATTTCGCTAATAGAGTCGTTTCATGATGAAAGAAGAAAAATGTCGAAACTGAAAGTTTCAGTTGCCCGAATCGTGGCTGCTCTGACATATATGAAGCAGAAATTGGCTCGACCTGATTTATAAATGGGTTCGATCTACCGAAATTGAAATGTTGAATCTAATATAATAATAAAAAATGCCTTGTGGATGCTGAAATCCTCGAGCGGCAGCCGATCTGCGATAGTGCGAGAAACTGAGGGGTGGTGGGGGGGAATTGTCGTGATCTATGAAGGGCTCCAGGTTTTTGTCCCGTTAAGTTTTTTATTTCATGCTTCTACTTGACTTTTACATAGATATGCCCATCTTCTTATAAGCTATTGCACCGTGGTTAAATGACTTCCAATAAATATAATTTTCTCTAGAGTCATATTTATCGTGAAACGACACGAAATCATTATTAGGTTCTCAAAAAGCAGACGTGATGGGATTTCAGGTGGGATAGAACTAGTGGCGTTATTTTCTTAAGAAAAGCTTGGAAGAACTTCCACATATCGCTCATGTTTTAAATATTTGCTTTTATTCCTTTTATTAGGTCATACATTTCCGTTCTTATGCTTAGTGCTTACCGCAGAAGGCTAAAGATGGTTCTCATGCCAAAAAGGCATTGTGTTTCCCCACACAGAATAAATATTTAATATATCATAAGCTGTACTTAGATGAGTCCGGTCAGGATCTTTACAGCTTTTATCAGTTCAACTAGATAATTTAGACCTAGGGAAGAAGCTTATGTGTACGAAGTATGTCTTACGAACAGGGACGTGGCTAGACCTATTTTAGGGTGGCTGAAGTCATCCCTTCGTTGGTATTAGCCACCCCATAATTATTTTGCGATTTTTATTGTTATTTTTTTATTTATTGATTTTTTTTCCATATAACCCCAAAAAATTGCAGTAAAGCACTGAAAACGAGCCACCAAGAAGGCAAGTTAATCTGAAGATAAGTTCCTGTTAGTTTATTTACAAACACAATTATTTATACAATTATTAATATCGTTAGGATATTCATTTCCTTCATTGGCTCCGCGTCCAGCGTCACGTCACGTGGTACATGGCCATCAACTGGACCATAGCAGCTGTGCAGTGCAGCAACAGCGCGCCCTTTGAATCTCCACACAGTCATCGAGCTTGATTAGGAAAGTTATGGTTGCGTGCAGATACATACGGTGAGTTTGCCATTTGATGTCAGCGGTTTACATTTTCTTCACTTTACCTGGAGTGAGGAAAGAGACAATATAGGCCTAATAGCTTGTCTGATTCAGTAGGAATTACGTTACCATGGTGAACAAAGTCAGTGGTGTGGGAAAACACGATGTTGTTGTAGCCTACTAGCATCATTATAGTAGTTTTGTCACAGGAGCAGTGATGGGCAGTAGCGCCGCTACATGTAGCGAAGCTATTAGTTTAACTACATTTTCAAGTAGCTTGACCGTAGCGTCGCTGCTTTATTTATCAAGTAACTTTCCTGTAGCGACGTTATTGTTTTGATCAAGTAGCGACGTAGCGTCCACAAACGCTACAAAATCCAGGGCAAAACTAAGAAATGAAACCAGGTTTTCTATTTCTAAACAGCAATCAGCCACAAAACTACTGTAAATAGCAGTTTCAGCTGACGCTTTATAAGTGGCGTAGTAGCACAGGCACACTCCGTAGGGTTAAACAAGCGCACCTTTTCCGAGGCTGTCGTTCTATTGGCTGGAAAGGTTGCTAGGCAACGATCCAACTGCAGTCTGAGAGAGCAAAACAAATCCGCAAGCAGAGCGTAACTGAGACCCGTGCAGAGCGGAGATGGAGGCAAGCGAGAGGAAAAAATATCTGTGATAATATAGAAAATATCTGTTTAAATCTGAGAGAAGAAACAAAGATTTTTGAGAGAAGAGAAAATATTTGAGAGAGAGCGCATGTTTTGAGTGTGAGCATTATAAGTTTTGAGTGCAAGAAGATGAAATTCTTTTCTCTAATTGAAGTTATGTGCTCTTGCATTATGGCAGGATAATTCTCCCATATCTATGTGCCACCAGTCTGATAGGGCGACACTGTGTGATATGGTAGTGCTTCCTTGGGTTGACTATAGTTCTAAGTTGTACGTTTCATATACTGTTGATTTTGTGTTTTCATTAATACATTGTACTTAAAAATACTTCCTTTATTTGCATTAAAACTTTGTCAGACTGATGTGAAAAAGTCTCAAGGATATCCTTCTTTGCAATGATGCTATTGCCTATTGCCTACTGTCCATTTATGCAACTTGTATTTTGTGGTTAAACTTTAGATTAAGCAGAAATCTATCAAAGATAATGCTGCATTTATTGTTAAGTTCCTCACATATATGTGTTTCTCTCTGTGCCAGGTGTAGAGAAAGACATGCCAAAGTCCAGGTCACACACACACACCAAGCACTCACACAGAAACAGGGTTATTGCAAAGCAGACAGGGGTTCCTGACAGGTTGTGGGTGCAGGGGAGATGGGGAAAGATGAATGGCCAGGTTAAGGGTTTATGAAGATGTTGGGAGTCTGTTGGTTATACAACTGTCTTCTGTAGAAGGTTTCCATTATGATGAGTGGCGAACCACTTGCCTTCTTCCATTTATGCAGTAATGCATGGCACCTACCATTTACTCTTTGTAATTTAGCACATTTTAACTGGTGTAGTTTAGTTGGTGAAGTAGCATTAGTGAGGGAAGTGTTTCCCAGGTATGTTGCTCTTAAAATAATGAATTTATAGACAGCGCCTTAGAAAGTGCACTGAAAAAATTTCGGCGCGCGCTATGCGCGCGCAATATCTTACCTAGGGGCTAAGCCACCCATGTCTCTCAAACCTAGTGACGGCCCTGCTTACGAAGTATTTTTCGGTTGCCGTCACCATATGACTTGTACGTAGATTTCATTATGTGCATCCAAACTGGTTTCCTGTTTGCATCAATATTTGAGACTTTTATTTTGATAATATGAAGGAAGTAGTTGTTGGGCTGATCAGTGGCGCAGTGAGTAGCACTGCTTTGCAGCAAGAAGGTTTCTGGTTGAATTCCTGGCTTCCTGCATGGAGTTTGCATGTTCTCCCTGAATAGGCGTGGGTTCTCTCTGGGTACTCCGGCTTCCTGCCACAGTCCAAAATATGACTGATAGGTTAACTGAATTCTCTAAATTCTCCTTAGGTGTGAGTGTGTGCCGAGTGGTTGTTTGTCCAGTTTGTCTCCATGTTGCCCTGCCCCAGGGTGTACCCTGCCTCTCGCCCAAAGACAGCTGGAGATAGGGACCAGCACCCCTCGTGACAGAAAATGGATGGATGGATAGTTAGTTGTTAACTCTCCCTAGAGTGTCTGAATTAATTACACAGGTATTTAAATCCTGCTTAATTGCGTTAAATGCCAGTTTCCCAATAGTAGCTATTTAACAATGGTAGAGTTTGCGTTTGCCCACACCTGACATTAAAATAGAGTCTAAACACTGTTGACATATTACAGAGGGGTTTTTTTGCGTGTTTTTATTATGGATTGATGAAAGATTCGAAACAAGTAAAATGAGAAAAAACTAAGCAAATGGACTCTATTAAGATCATTTAAAGCTTACTTTTAAATCCATGAATCCTTTTTTTATATGTGAATAAGATCATGAAAATGACAAGAACTATACAATCTAGTAAAATCCAAAGAAAATTATTCAACACTAACTATACAGTTAGAACAGCTTATGATTTTTGACACAAAAATAGCAATACACTGCTAACATTGTATATTATCATTAAAAACGTATGGATCACGTTTGGATCACGTATGGATCACGTTTCTACAAGTATCATTACTTTGCAAAAAAAAAATTATTTTACATGGATCTGAATATGTATAAGAAAATGGATGGATATAGATAAAGGGAAAGACTACAGAAAAAAAACAACAAAAAAACAAGCAGCCAAGAAAAACAAAAACCCAAAGTGGTGTAACATTGAAGGGCCAGATTCTTCTCTCCTTACTCTGCTAAAATGCAAATTTTAACCTATGCAGTTCGATTAATCTTTAACGAGTGTGCACATTCTTGCTTTGTGTGACCAGTACACTAACAGGTTCGAACCTATGTCACACATGTGTCTGCTGTGACTGATGTCAGATTAAATTGTTGCTGCAGGCTGAAGCTTGTGATAGACAGGAATCTCAACAAGAAACAGAAGGAGAAGTATGAGCATGCACTGGGGTTGGTCTCCTGTGCATTGCAGGGGACCCGTCTGTATTACAAAACATGTCAATAAATCTGCTGCAGTGCCAATGTATCATTTATTGCCACTCTGTGACTATATTCATGTAGGTCATCTCATACACTTGTTAATAATTAAAAGTGTATATCCAGTAAAATCTGTTATTATTCTAGCAGAGTTGTGACAGGACAAACTGCCAACTATCAATGGGAATTGGGTTTTACAAAAAAGGGCAGCAATATCAATACATTGAGATTTTTTTTCTTCTTTCTTATCTTTTTTTTTTTTTTTTTACCAAAAATAAAACTAGAGAAAGGGGGGAAAAAAATAAATTTCTCTCTAATCGGAAATATGTTTCGCCTCTTAAAAATATCTACATATATCCCAACAATGTCGGCCTTTGCAGTAATGAGGTTAGCTAAAGGTTTTGTTTCATAATAACTCTTTAAGAGTAAGTGTCAGTAAAATATTTCATGTTAAGTTGGCTTGTAGACCACATTAGACATTCCATTTGTGGCATTACAGCAGCAGTACATTTCTATTAAGTTTAGGGAATGTTTTTTTTTTATCATTAAATTTTAAAAAGTGCCATGCATTTGCACTCATCTTTCTTTATTCTAGCATTCCTAAATTAAACCCATTGTTACAAACTGTTTGAGGAAATCAGCGGATTTGTCAGTAAAGCATTTCTATATATACTCAAGGCTTCAGAAATATTAAGCTTTACTGGCCTCAAAGGATTGTTAGAGAATGGTTATGTAAAAAAATAGCAGAAGGCAAGGAGCAAAGCATACAGGGCAGGGACAAGGAAAGCGTTAATCAGTAGCCAAAGCTAACCATGGTAGCTCTGGAGGAGCCGCACAGACTGATAACACTGCTAGCTTGATTATGTTGGTAGAATAGCTATTACTGTAATTGGACATTCAAGAATTGGTCCTTTTTTGCAGAGCAGTGAGACTGAATTAACTAAAAAACAAAAGACTTAATAACAAATCTTCTTCATGATGGAACGTGATTATAGCAAAATTGATGGATATAAACTCAAAAAGAGTTATAGCCATACATGTAGCAAATTTGGTTTTACAAAGTAATGACTTTGAGCTGAATTCCAATTTGTGGTACACATTTTAGATTTAGCAATAGGAAAAACCTTATAGCATTTTTCAAGTATGAGCAACTGTTTTGGTTTTAAATCCCAGTATTAAAGTTTGTAATTTAAAATGCGACAAAATAGAAAAAAATAATCATTATATAAATTATGAGTTATTATGGTACTATGCAAAAAAATATATATATTTTTCAGGTCTTAAAATTGGAAGAAGAAAATTATCCATCAGAACATTGGCAATAATAGCATTCTCTTTAAATCAATGGCGTTCAGGTATACCTGATAGCCTAGTCAGGCATTACACACATTGGGTCATGTTAGCTGAAAAAAGGCCTGGCTTGTTAGTATACCCAACTCCCATCTCAGATTTCATATACAGCTTTGCCTATTCACGAAGCCAGGTGCCTAATCTTCCCATCCCTATATACATACTCCATCCATGCTTTATAATTGTATAGGGCTGAACCAACACAGCAGTGTAGAAGGTTATTTTTCCAAATAAAACCTTTTAACCTCTGATCCATTCTCTTTTTAGACAAAGACAATCATCCATCTAAGCAACACAGAGTTGTCAGACACAGAGCAGTACTAGGACACATATGCGAGCATACGCAGTGCATTAGCATAGGTATCGGTTACCTGAATTCAATAGCTTGCCTGCTGCAGCAAGATTAACTATTCAGGGCAGGTGGTTAAAGGGCCTATTGTGTTTCTTGGTTCTGTGCTGCTGTCATGATTGGACAATGCATTTGTCTGGATGGCAGCCCACTGCCAAAACAATTGCAAGGGCAAAGGGCTGGAAGAGTACACACATATATAAGGTTTCACCTTGTACATCATTTGTAGCTCTGCTGAGCAAAATTAAACAGAAGTGTACAAGTGGAGTTGTGGCAAGCGAAGGTTGTGCCTTAGTTGTTATTCTTTAACAGTGTACCCTTAGTGACAGAAATAATTTAGATATCTATTTACCAGACGAAACAATTGGATTCAAATATAAAATGCATCTCCAATCCTTACAACTCTCTGTATCTCTGTATGTGATTGTGATCCCTTAAAAGAATATAAATGAGAGAAATGGTGAGAAAGAGTAGTGGTGGATAATTAGTCATACTATTCAGAATCCCAACAGGCCCTTACAGCAAGCAGCCTAACATTTGATGCTGATCACTCGTTCAGCTTGAGCTCAAAGGATTTCCAGTGGTCATGGAATCAACAGAAGTGGTCTCTGAGATTAATTTGTTTCTTTATCTCAGTCATAGATATGTTATATGAGAAATATGATCTGAGGTCAATCTTAAACTTGGAGAATGTCTTCTGTTGAGCAGAGTGACTGATGAGATGGCATGGATCTCATGGGTTTTTAAGATTTGTTATTAGTGCATATTTTGATGCTTTTATAGGATGCATAAAAGAATCAGATCATCATTGAATGGGTTTCGCAGTATCTTCTTTCTTATCCATAGGGAGGATTTTTACATTCTGTGCCTACTTTATTATGCTCAATATGACTTTTATTATTACTATGCTCCATTAATTGAGTCAAACCTCAGTGTGTGTATTACAAGTGACTGATTTGTTGTATGAATCCAACTCACACACACACACCCACCAAATTAGTTTTGTAAGTTTGAATTGAACATTTATTTTCTGCTGAAAGAACTATATTCATACATCTTTTTTCCCCCACCAGGTCTGTCCAAGGTGTTTTTTTCTAAGCTGAAGACCGAATCATGGGGCATGAAACTTGGTCAGCACTGATTGCTACATGCTTCAATCCAGGAAGCCGTCTCAAAGACCTAAACTTAAATCACCAGATGCGGTTCTGAATCATTGACAGAGCACTGAAAGGATCGCCTACATTGTTACTCTTTCACCTTTTTGCTCTGTTTAGAAAGAGGGTATTTTTTTAACATATCATAGACTTGGAAGACGATAATAGAATCCATCTATTGTCATATCTGTTCAACAAAGTAAAAACATATATTTTGCTGTCTTCATAGACAATCTATATGGGATATAACATTCAGTGGGTAAACACTGGAGCTGAATTGTGAACAGATGGTTTTACAACCTTGAGGATATATCCTACATTCCAGCCTTCTTGTGTACACCCTGTCATTTACAATGATGAATCCTAACGGCCTACTTGGACGTTTTCTTATGCTGCTAAGTTCCTTTTTGAGCCTAAGTTTAGGCTTAGAGTTTACTGGTTCTGAAGACCAGTGGGCTCGTTACGTCCGCTGGGACGCAAGCTCTAGAAGTGACCTGACATTTCAGTTCAAGACGTCGCAATCTGAAGGCCTGCTGCTCTACTTCGATGATGGTGGATACTGCGACTTCCTGCTGCTTGCCTTGTCTGAGGGAAAGCTACAGCTCCATGTCAGCATTGACTGCGCTGAGACCACCATCACCTCTGACAAGCTGGTCAATGACAGCCGCTGGCACTTTGCTGCCATCAACAGGGAGAACTTGTGGACCAGCTTAGCTGTGGACGGTCACACTAAGGCCGGAGAGGTGCGGCCCCAGCGGCAGTTCATGAAGATTATCAGTGACCTCTTTTTGGGCGGGCTTCCAAAGGATATCCGGACTTCTGCCATCACCTTGCCCTCTGTCCGTGACCTTCCACCGTTCCAAGGAATTATCACCAACCTCAGTTATGGGAGTAAGATGCCCACTTTGGTCAACAGCCAGAAAGTCCGGCTGGAGATGATGGGCCTTTGCACAGAAAACCCTTGTGAGAATGGTGGGATCTGCTCACTGGCAGATGGAGAAGTCTACTGTGACTGCTCCAAAACTGGATATGTGGGTCAATACTGCACAGAAGGTAAGAGGGCTGGCTTTGTCTTTGTCTGTGTCAAGCAATATATATTCATTAACGACTTTGTAAAAAAAAATAGAAGGGTTTCCTTTGAATTCAGATCTGACGTAACACCAGGTTTGTGTTTTTTCCAGGTTCTTAGAAAAAAAGCCTCTTAATATTCAAACATTTTGCATACACTGTTAAACCCATCTCTTATTGTGTGGCTTAGACCTCAAAGTATTTTGCTGAATCATAAATCTCAATAGAAGCTTCAGGAATTAGTCTTAATCTCCATAACTGCATTGCCACTCACCTAATGTGATCTGCTCCACAACCACTATTCATTTATAAAATGCCTTGAAAAATGGTCATTGTTTGCAGCAATGCCTTTACGAATCAGCGTAATTTCTCTCAAGCCAGAGCGACTCTGCGCTTGAAATATTTAATGCAGATCTTGCAAGACTTGAAGTCTGAATATTTCTTTGTGAGCTGTTGCACATAAAGCTAAGCAAATCTCTGTATTTCACGTGGGAGTTAAATTGGAGGTGATGTGCTCAGCATTTCCTCTCCCTTCACTGTTATTACATTTGATGAGGCAGTGGTGGATACACTATTAGCTGATGTGACTAAAATTACAACTCTGGGTTCTTACTCCTGTTTTTTTTCTTCATTAAATGTATTCAGATTTGACAAGGTGCTGGAGGGACCTAAAGGTATAAAGTTTGGTTAAGAAACATTACCTATTTTTGCTCTGCTTCTGGGCTACGGCCATCTCTTCTTAGGGGAATGTAATAAGATGCAACTCTTTGACAATGTTCTATCATATTATATCTGTGTTCTTTTAATGCTTTAAACATAAACACCTTTTTCAGTTTGCAGCCTCACTTGTAAAAAGACCATTGTTACTTAGGTTTTTCTCTTATCCCTCTTTTACCTTCTACTACATGTTGGTCCATCACATTTAATCCCTATAAGAGTGACCACGTAAGTTTGTAACTTAAAAAGCAAATCAAGCTAAGTTGTTTGCAGCTAAAAAGCTTAAGGGGTGTAAGTATTTTTACCTTTAGAAAGGGATCTACATTCCAAAAATAAAAAAGCAAATCAATAAACACTAATATTGCAGATTTAGTTCCTTACTATATTCTTATAGATCATAGAGGATCACTTTGTGTTAACAGACCCATGTTGAAAATCCAATAATGGCCCACTTCCTGTGTGTCTGACTCACACTTAAATGGTTCAGAGATGACTTAAAACTCAGGGGAATGCTCACTAAGTGCTTCTGCACTGATTTCAAGCTATTTTGAACTACAACTAATAAAGGGAAGACATACAAAATTATCATTTGTTGAAGATATATTTTAAAAAGAAATTTTTCTCAGTTGTGTCAATGTATTTAAAGGTGTTTTGCTTCCTAATATCTCCAACATTTGCTTCTAAAAATGAACCTCTTTTGAGCCTAAATCTTCAGTGCTTGCCTGTGGCATTGGTCAGGACAGCACGCGATGTGCTGGTTGCAGAGCAGCCAAGCGAACTGAGTGGACTTGACCTCTTTTTCGCTTCATCCCATTTGCTCACTGTCTGAGCTGAAGAGTCAATAGAGAAGTAGGTAGGTGGTCCATTTGTCTGAAAGCTGATGGGGAGAACTGTGACATCTTTGTGTAAAAACAATCCAGGATTTTAAGAGGGCATTTCCTACTCAGGCCAAATAATAGCTTAGACAGGGGAAGAGGCTGTCATTTCATTGCCTTGAGGCAGAGGAAGTGTGACGGGTAAATTCAGTAACAGTGTTTTGTAACCTAATTTGTCCCAGGAGGTCAGCTGTGGTGCTTCAACCACAAGCCCACTGTTTCCTCACCCACACACACACCCTCAAACCACCCCTGTTTGTCATTTTGCACTGGTTTGAAAGAGAAAAGGAGAAGAGCCAAGAGCATGCTCATGTTTGATCCAAGTGCTGCTCTTTTCTACCTCCCTATTAACTGATGTGGCTGATTGTTGATTATGCAACAAAGATGGGGAACCATAATTAGAGAGATAATGAGAACAGAGATGGCTAATTTGCCTGGAGAATGGCGGCACAAACACCACCGTCAATTTTAGACTGTCTGTTGGCAAATAAGCCACAGTTATTTTTATTATTATGGCCACATGTCATCAAGTGGCAAAGTACTTGTTGTTCAAGCATTGCTTGAGTGAATAAAGCATTTTCAGGGGGCAATTTAGAGTAACAACACTCTAAAAAAAATTTTGAAGCAGCATATGACCAACTGCTTAGCCCACCTGTCTTTGTTGGTATACTGTGAGTGCACCATGCATTAATGAGCAACAATAGCAATCTGTCAAACCTGTGAATATTTATGCGCTTTATTATCACACAGTGTGGTCTAAGGTTTTGCGAGCCTGTGCTCAAACACAATTGTACTCAGTGGTGTGCGTGCAATCACATGCATTAACGCGGACAAGGCCCTCTAGCTACTTGTTAAAGCAGCCAGATGGCTGACTGACTGAGCGGACTGGGCCTTGAAAGCATTTTGCCAGCCTTGTTCCTAATAGTAGCCCACCGGCCTGGCAGAAATATGAGAGGGGTGAGCAGATTTAACATCAGAGAAGAACAATGTGAAAATTGGGGGAAAGGGAAGCCTGTTTGTGCTGCTTGGCTTGCATAAACTTTCTGACCCACTTTGCCAGTGTTTGAGACAATTTCTCTAATAAAGGAATTTTGGAAAATTTCCTTAACCTATTCAACTTGGCCATAGATCTCATCATCTTTCTATCGTTGGCAGACAAATTCCCTGCTCTTATTAATTATTTTGTCTTAATTTCCTAATGGCAACACTCTGCAAATTAAGTATTTCTCATTTTGTTGATTTTTCTGCAGTATGATAAACCAGAACAAAGTAGTGCATAATCTTGAAGTAGAAAAAAATCAATACAGGGTTTTCAAATCTTTCTACAAATAGAAAAATAAGTGGACTTTTTAAGTTCAGCTCTCTATTCAGGTAACCATAAAAAACCTCCAGAAATCAGTAAGTAGACTACATCTAAAGCAAAAGGGTTTGCAAGGAGGTCAATAATGAAAGAATCAGCAAAGAGAACCCCAATAGTGAATAAAACCTAACAGTGAACATTACTGCGATAACAACCTCCCCACTATTAAATATTATTTCTGCACGATCATGCTGTGGGAATGCTTTTCTTAAGAAGAGACTGGAAAGCTGCTTTGAGTTAATGTCGATAGAGCTTAAGCTAATTTGGAATAGTTTAAACCTTCGGTTTGTAAAAAGGATAGAAGACACAAAGTGTTGACTCAAATGGCTGAATACAAATTGCAGCCACATTTTTTTTATTCCACATTACTCTACAAACGATGTATAATTCTCTTACCCTAGATAATTATGCACTGCTTAGTGTCTGTCTGTCATAGAAATTCACAATTAGAGGCAATGAAACTCTGCGTTTGCACCAAATTTCATTTTCTGTCACATTTGTGACAAAAATGTGAAGGAAAGGTGGATGATTATCTTAGAAAGACACATTGTATCTTTTTTTTCAAACTCTTTATTGCCAAAGCAACATGCTTTATTTTCTCTGTAAATATACCAAGGGACTGGTAATTATAACTGATTTGGCCAATTAACTGCTGGGTCGTTAGATTTTGAAAACTCTGAATACCTTTGGGCTTTCCCATTTAAAGAAAAGCTGCATTAATCCAAGGTTAGCAGGAGCTACAAAGGCTTATGTAAGTGAAATGATCACCTTTTTTATATTTGGTTTTATTTCAGACTCTCAGACCATGCAGTCTTAATAAAGCATTTAAGGTTGCATATTTATAAAAAAACAACTATGCATTGACCTGACAAAATGCTGTATAATTGAAGGTAAGAACAAGCAAACTGTTAAGTAAGTGCTGAAACGTTGCCTTTGGGCTTAGCTCTGGGGATTAATAAAGAGACATGGAAAAAATGACAGTTGCTATAATCTTACTATAAAAATAGGTCAGGATGGAAAAAAAAAAATGGCTCAGGGACTTGCCTGATTCCAGTGCAGAGGGCATTTGTGTGTAGTGCCCAAGCTGAAAATTATGTTTGGATTTGAGGAGTGAAGCTGCTGGTAAAATAGAACAGGGGATTACGCTTGGACCACATGTCCTCTGCAGCACATTGGCTTGTTCTGAGCGCTGCCGCATCAAGAGAAAGGGTTTAATCTACATGGAAAATTTGGCAATTTAACTAGCATGCAGTATGTGCACATTTATGTGTGCCAGCATCTGTGATGTTAGGAGAAAATCGTTTACCTGCTGATTCAGACACATCGTTTAGTTGGTTTCAGGCCTATGGTTCTCACAAGCTTGAACTGCACTGCTGTCCATCAGCCTGCACAATATATATCTCCCTCCCCCTCTTTCTCCCATGCTTTGCCCTTCTTTTTGCTTCACCAATGTCATCCATCTTGTGTTGGAAGAAAGATAGAACCTGCACATTTATCTCTGTCATAGATTTCATAATAATTTGAGCAGATGCATATAAAAGTAAAAATTTATCAGGAAGACCAAGTATAAAGCAAAAGCTTCATGATTTTTTAAAAGGAAGATTTAGGTTAAGAGTTAATTTTACTGTATATTTTCTCTAATCCTCACAGAGTCACATTTATACTCAAGGCTTAATATTTATAACTAACCCAATTAAAGTTTAGGAAATGTATTGTAACAAGTTGCAGAGAACCATTAGGTTCAGCTACTTACTATAACTTTTCCTAAATCTGGCTGGATATTTGACAATTATCCTTATCAAAATTAAAAAGGCTTCAACAAACCCATTAGTTTCTTGCTTTCAACCATTTCTGAAGATTAATGTCAGCTTTATTGGACCATTAGAAGGTAAGCTGATATGTAGCATGGCTTATTGTTCCATTGTAAGCCTTAACCTACCTTAACTTAGTCCCGGTTTCAACAATCTGACATTTAGGGAAGATTAGGAATACACCTAACATGGAAGATGCTGGAACACCTGATTCATTCTCCACACTGAAGAAAACCTGAGATCAACATGGACTGAGAGATTGCTAAAGAAGAAATTATTTAACAACCCAAAACTGATGCCTTCAATCACTACTAAAAAAGTTTTCAAACCTATTGCCTGAACCTGTCAAGGAAGCAATTATGAGAGAAGAGAGAACATATTCATATTCTTCAACATGAATGCCAAAGATGACTTGTAAATTTTTTTTAGGCGCTGTGTATAATTTCATGGGGTTAAAGTGATACTAAAAAAGCCAGATGTATTCCACTGGTGTTAGGACTTCTTTAATTTTCTCCTTTCACTCCTCACAGGCACTAAGTTCATGAATAGGCAATGCTTTCTAAAGCTTAAGCAGAAGTAAAAAAAATAAAATAAAAACTATAAATAACTTGACTGATGCTAAACTCACTCAGTGATCTACTCCCTGAATCACTCTGGGATGTGCAACCGATGTCATCCTAAGGTCAGACCCTGCTGAGCATTAGACTTATCGTGTGTTTTTGTTGTTGCCATAACATATTGTCTACAACTATATGTATCAAAAAGTGAGCATCCCTCTGAAAAACTACAGTGTTTGTAAAATATATAAAACCACAGCTGTTGGATTAAAGGTAAAAATAGTGGAAGTGGGTCAATAAAAAACAACAACATGGGCCTGACCACAAGCATCTTGAGATCCACAAACCTCACAGCTCCATAAATCCTTTAGGGTGTGGATTTATGTATACTTTCTAAAGGCGTGAGGAAATCTGTGTGATACAAGATGTGAAATATAACAATGCAATCATCTGAAATGTGAAAAGCTCTGACCAGAAAATAATCCTAATCTGACTCCATGAGAGGATGGGACAGATGAAAATATTGGTGTTTCTCTCTACAGGGTTATAATGGAACTAGCTATTTAACTCAGGCATGTCAAGGTGCACCTCTTTGCTCCTTACATGACGATTTGGTGATAAAAGGGTGGTATGTTTTGCATGTTAGATCCACATGCAAACTCAGCTGTAGTGTGACTCTAATGCAATGCTTCTCTTTGCCTTTCTCTCTCTTTTTCTGTGACAACCATGCAGCAGTCCTGAGAAAACCAGGTGAGTCTCAAGAGGAATTAGTCAGAACATAAGTTAAAAAATAGTAACAGTTCATGTTGTTCTGTCTTCATTATTTATGTGCTTACCAGAAATACAGGAAATGTAATGGCAAAGTATGTCATAGAACAACCTCTACAACTACAGTACCTCCTGAAAAGTGCTGTGACCGCTAATAGCCGTTTCTGTGCTTTGACTTAAAAAAGCTTTCAGATGTACTTTTGCAAAGCTTTGATTTTTGTGTGATAGTCATGGTTTGCAACTGTGCAAAGCATGTTAACTGACAATACAAATGCCGTATTGGTGTGCTGATTTTTCTCTCTCTCTCTACCTGTCTGGTTTTTTCCCTTTTCAAGAACTCGCACACCTGAAGGCAGACCAAGGTACTTTCTTTTTTTAGTCATATTTTTTTCACTCACTTCCTGACTGAGTTCTGGGGGATGAATTTACTCTGCCTGCCTCCTTCCTGTCCTCACACATTTGTGTGCTAGACGTCTCCCTGAGCTGGCACAGAAAAGTGTGTGTGCGTGTGCTTATGGGGGGAGGGGGGTGTTGGGGGCGTGTGATTGTTTGCGTGTGTAGTTTGGTGGGGGGAGGCTGCATGACTGCATGACATGTTCCATGTCTCCCCTTTTTTTCTTTGCTGCTTAAGGTTGGTTCACCGATGTGTAGCTGTTCTGCAAAAATCTGCCATTTTTTCAGTTAAACACACATAGCAGTTTCCACTGTTTGAAGAGGGCATTTATGAGCAAAAAACAAAAAAAGAACAGGACATAACTATAATTTGGGATGACAGTTTATACTAGGCTGGAGAAGCATATTAAAAATACAGAAGGCAATGCTTGACAGTCCAGTACAAAGTGAAAGGAGTGCTAGTGTATCATATTTGACCAAACTTTTACTCAATAATTAAATTTATAGTGCAGTCATCTATCTATCTATCTATCTATCTATCTATCTATCTATCTATCTATCTATCTATCTATCTATCTATCTATCTATCTATCTATCTATCTATCTATCTATCTATCTATCTATCTATCTATCTATCTATCTATCTATCTATCTATCTATCTATCTATCTATCTATCTATCTATCTATCTATCTATCTATCTATCTATCTATCTATCTATCTATCTATCTATCTATCTATCTATCTATCTATCTATCTATCTATCTATCTATCTATCTATCTATCTATCTATCTATCTAAAAATTGACCTTTTATGGATTTGGGTATGGGTACACCTTTTAGACAATCCCTTACTCGGTATGTTTGTTATTTTTTTAACAGGAACCTAGAAATGTATTTTTTCTTATTGTGTAAAGGTTCCTCAGGTTTAAAGACGCCTAATAGTTATACTTTATTATATACTATAGATATCTAGACATTTGAAATGGTTAACACTAGGCATAGACTGCTTACTGGTACATCATGGTTTTAAAAAGATCTCAATATAAAGTTTGGTAAGATCACCTATCATGGTATTTCTGTGATTTAAAGTATTTTTAATCATAGGCCAGAGAATGATAAGGAGGCACTGGAGTTTTTTTCTTGCTGGATGGAGCATAAGTGATACAACACTCCTCCTTTTATCAGTTGCTGTGCCCTTCCAGTCAGCTGGTTTGAAAATAGTTTCTACAGATTTTTCTAAGATTTTGAACTAATTCCACCATTTGCCAATTTGTAAACCTCTTTATTTATTGCACTGACATTGTCGTCTCATTCTTTATCTTAACCATTGCGTTTGAGTTTCTTTTTCAGTGTGGTTACATAGTTGCATTAGTAATGGAGAAGAAAAGCCCTGAAAACCCCCAGAAAGTGCCTACAGTTGAATTCAGAGCAATATTACCTAAAAGCTACTATAATTCCTGTTTATTTTTATTGACTATTGGGGCCAATTGACTTAATGAAATCTGATGGATAATTATGGTAACCCCTACAGTACTTAAACTGAAAAACCTAGGTGACTTATTTCTATCAATTATTGAAGAAATATAAGCAGATTAGGTTACTAGAATTACGAAAAAGTCATACTACTTTAGGAATTGGGCACCTGCCTGGTTAGCACCATGTTGCAATTTAAAAAAGCACTTGCTTTTAACATTGTTTTTTTTCAAGGCTTCATGCAAAGAGATACTTGATGACATATCCAAAAATATTTTAATGCAACTTCAAAAACAAACCTCTAAGGAATGAAATGGTAAAACTCTAATATGTTTTTGTGTGTTATCCATGCATGCTTCCTCCTCTTTCTTACCATTTGCATGATTGTCAACCCTTTTGCATGCAAGTATCATTTGAAAATATACAGGATTAACACAAAAGCTTAACCCTACTTTTCATTGTCTCTCTCTGGTGCTTTTCCTGGGATGTCTCCCTTCCTACTTTAATCTCCACGGATTCTTTCTCCAAAATCTGTAGGTAGAAACAAAGGTACTGCAAATCTGTTTTTCTAACAACTCTTTTATGTAGGAACTATAAGTGAGTGTATGTGTGTGCTTCAATGTTCGTTGAATTTGTGCAAGTTCTGGTTAATAATTCATTATGTCTGTTAATTAAATAATTTCACATGCTCCTGTATGTTTTTTTGGAGAGAAAAGATTAGAATCAAGGGACTTGATGCTTTCTCGGTTAATGAGCGCTTACAATTACTGTTGCACGAAGAGTGACTGAAGACAGCTGCATGCAGATGGCAGAAATTCAGTATCAGTGCTGTGGACTAAATGATTTTTACTCATAAATATCAAATTGCAGTGTAAAATGATGACAGTGAGCTCTGGACTGGATTATTTAATGGATTTCAAACACTCAACCATTAATAATAGAGTGTGTGTATGAAGATTTAACATTCATTCATATGTTATGTGTCTGCTGAAGGAACGATTACTTCAGAATTTGATCCGACAGTTGGTTTCATTTAAATTAGGCCATTGTAGGAGTCATTGTGTTTTGCAGCTGTGCATACAATTCTCTCATTATTCTTTTATCAACACCATGCTGTGACGGTGTTTGGTCTGCCTGTTTAACGCTGTGTGCATTTGTTCCCATCTCGGCTTGCTCATTTTTAAGAAAGTCTTCTCTATCTGACAAGTAGGTATTGTGGGTGGACAGTTGATTAAATGTAAACTTGATGTTTACTATTGCTTAACCTGTTTAGGTCTTATGCAAAGCTGTAGATAATGATTACATGGGGTTATCAATGTAAAATTGTAATTCATGTTTAAATAATTGGTGTTTGACTTTGAGATAACACATTCACCTTCGAGTGTAGTGTTTGATTTCTGAAAATTCAGCAGTTTGATAATTTCTTTAGAGAAAAAATGGCTTTCTGTTGTTTGTATTGTAATTAATACTGCTTTGTTCTGAGATGTGACAGCTGGCGTATTGATAAATGAGAGTCCCAGCTGTTTTGTCTAAACTGAGTCGTTTCCAGGTTGTCCTGTTCTGAATAATGCAAACACTTTGACCAAAAACCCTTTCATCAATAGAATGACATCACCTCATACTGTGAAATAAAGAAAAGGACTTTTTTTTTCATTTAGACTCTGATTGTTCAACATTATAGAGCAACAGCACATCATCTATTGTTTTTCTATTTTTAACTTAAAATAAACTCTAATAAAAGGACTGAAAACATAGGTATCTCCAGACGGATTTTATTGTGGTGGTCCGGGAAAAAATGTTATGATTACATTTCCATAAAACAATGCAGTAAATCAGGGGTATTCAAAGTTTTGCAGGGCAAGGACCCCCAAACTGATGTCGAGATGGAACTGGGACCCCCTAGTTATATATATTGTATGAAATTGTGTTATATCAAACTGGTCCTATAGTCACTCTATTTTATGTGGAGTCATGTCACGAAAGTAATTTCGCCCTGGGATTATTTAAGTTTTCTGATTCTGATTCCTGGTTGATGGGACAGGTGTTTTGAATGAAACGGTGCCCAGCTTGGAAGAGCTCCTGTGTGTCGTTGAATGTGTGCATCAATGACTGAAGGACATCTTCTGCCTCCATTTATCTGTTTACTACAGTATGTTGAGTTCATGTTAATCTGTATTAAAAGACATTTTAATTAGTGGAAAAAATGCAGGGGGGAATAAAAAAAAAGTGTAATTAATCAAAACCTCCGTGGACCCCCTAGGGGTCACGGACCACCTGTTGACCTCTGCAGTAAAGCATCTTGGATGATTTAAGAAAAGGTCGCAATGAAAGAGAAATTATATAACGTCTAAAGACATTTTTTTTTTCATACATACACTGTAAAGGTTTGAAACAAACTATTTATTGTAGATAGCATAATATTTTATGAGCATAAACTTTGCCCTTCATCTTGCAACATTCTTACCCCAATGAACACATAACCATGTGTATTTTTTTTCCCAGCGTTGCACTGTCACATGTACAGAGCAAAGAGATGAACTCTCTGCATTGAACCCATCCCCTTGGGGATGCAGTGCGATTTTGGTGGTTGAGGACTGAAGGGGCTTCCTCAGGGTTGACCTCAGGATTCCAAGTGCAATGCCCTAACCACTAGTACTCACTAGTAATACGCCACTCTGTTTGTATTCCCCCCTGCTGTGATACAAACCCAATCTTCCTGTTTGCAGGTGGGTGACTTAACACTTGCGCTAGCCAGCCGCTAGGGCATTTGTGGACACTCTGGGTCTCTGAGCAAGACCCTTAACCCCCGATTGCTCCCCAGGCGCCTGACGATGGCAGCCCACTGCTACCCCAAGCAGTGGGCTACATTTACATGAGTATACATTTAAAGATACATGTTAAAACTTTATGTAGGTTAATAAAACTTACCAATTGCAACTATATTTAGACTTCTGATTTTCCTACATCAGATTTGCCTTTAATTGAACTTTAAAGTCCACCACATCCATGATCAAATCTGAATTTCTGTTAACCTTGGAATATTTTAATATTAGATGGTTTGTTCAATGTGCCACTAAAAAAAAAGATTTCACAATAGCTCTTGTGAACATTGCTGGATTTACTCACATCCAAGCTTCATCCTTTTTTCTTTTGTGATCTTATTATATTAAAGTAACATAACAATGTGCCCTACACACAACAGATGTACCAGTTACCTTTTTAGAATTTTGAAAAGGCCCTTGGTGGAATATAATCAATGATCATCAGGGTCAAACACTGAAAAATTACATTTTGGTTTCCCTTCTTTAGAGATGATATTTTTTCCCCAGGATTTTATTGTCATTACACTGTTACAAGTACAAAGCAATAAAATGAACTTTAAGCATTTAACCTATCCCCTTGGGGAGCAGTGGGTTGCCATTGTGCACACTGCTAAATGGTAGCTACTCAGAAAAGTCAGAGTGGCAGTGGCAGTCTTTCATCATTTGGATGAGAGTCCCAGATAACTAACTAAAAATAGTTAACATAAACTGTTTCTACATATGCAGTCACACCCTGCCACTTCATCATATCATTACATCATACACATGCTTGTAAATGAGGAGAAGTCACTGGATCCAGCCATATCGAGATAATACACAGTACTCTATATCAAGTACATTTCTTCCATTTCATTTCCAAATGTTTGTTATGAACATACAGTAATAGAGATGATTACTTTTTTATCCTGACAGAAAAACATTCTGTCTGGTTCCAGTTCTTACAGTAGATGTTTATTTCCATTTTTATTTGGTCCTGGATCATGTTCATTATATTCTCAAGTCATTCTTCTTCAGATTAGATCATGTACCTTTTTGCCCTCTGTCATCTCTTTCAGTTAATTAGTAACTTCCCTCACATTTTCTCATTTTAACTCCCACTTTCCCAGTATTTGTCACTGTGTTTCTTCCCCAGTGTGTTCCCCAATCACCCAGTTTCCTCATGCTGCACTGGTTTTCTGTACTTTGGTCCAAAAATTCATAACACAACCCTGTTAAATGAAGGAAAAGTCTGGTCACATTCAGAGTACAACTATCCGAAAGCACTTTAAGTATGAAATTATTGCATGCTTTTCAATAAATGATAAGTGTTATTAATTAGTATTTTAGTTTGAATGTGCTTTACCGGAGACAGCCATGCTTGTCAAAGAGCACTACTGCCACCTACCATTTTGTGACGTCACAGTGCGGTATCGGCTGTTGAGCAAGTCCCAGTTCTGTGCTGGTGTTTGTCACAATGTGCTGTTATCCAAGATGGTGACAACCAGTGCACTATGCGACGGAGAGAGTAACGTATGAATGACTTGTTTTTCTCTGGCCAGAAGTTCGATGGAAAATCCTACCTCTTCAAGTTGGCAATCCAACGACGAACCCGTGGTGGATCATGAATTAGAAAGGCGAAAAAAAACTTTTTTTTTTCCACTTTTACCCGATGTATTACAATATCCAACTGCCATGCATGTGGGCATTGTCAGTTTTTAACTATAGCTCTCACGAATTTCAAAGGTGAAGTCCTCTAGAAATCTTAAATAATTGTTTTTGATTGCTGGGGTGTCTAGTAATTCCCATTGATTTAGCTTGTAAAATGGGGAGAATGACACTAGGCATCTTCACTGCCAGAAGATGTCAGGAGTGAGGTGTTACTATATTTGGGCAAAAATTGCCGGGTCCCAGACTCAGTGATTGCAATGAAAATAATTGTTTTATTCTATGTTATTGATTAACGCTAAATTCATTAAATCAGAGTGAACGTATAAGTTTTAGGTATAAATAATTACCCATTGGTTATTCCTTGCTGACCGGACTTTTCCTTTAAAGGTAACATACCTTTTCTTTCACAAAGAAAGACTTTGTCCAAAAAACATTTAAGATGGCACAAGTGGCATTTTCAATAGTGGACATGAAGAATAGCAGATAGTAAAAGGGAATCAAGCCCTCACCAAAGCATACTGGGACTGACTTTGTCATATTTAATACTTCCTGCATAAGGTTGAATACACAGTGTCACACCCCTTACATCAAATTCCTGTTTATTCCACAAATGTATAATCTGAAATAAGCAACATATTCTTTGTAGATCTGAGTTGAATTTGCATTTACTAACTGTATTCTCTTTGCATCGGGTTGAAAAAATGTAAGAAACTGGGTTACTTGTTTCACTTCAGCATTTTAGGTAGAAACAGGCTTATCTTTTGTAGTGAGCAGTCATACAGCGGTTCAGTCATTAGAGTTATTGCATAACATGACAACAAGGACTCAGGTTTATCACGTGGTTTTTCTCCTTTCAGCACTGGTCCATGGGGGTTTCCTTCATTTGCTCCAGTTTCCTTCAGCTGTCCAAGGACATGCAAATTCAGTACCACAACAGTAGGACGAGGAAGGGAATCTGAGGTGTAAATGTTAATGATTGCCTTCATCTGTAATAAACCTCCAATAACCCTTGAATAGAAAGCAGAGAATTAAACATGAATGATCCATAAAATTAGAATCTGAATTGAACACAGGACCTTTTATTGTTGCTTAAATGAGATGAATTAAAAACAGGGATTAAAGCCTCCCTAGTTGTGTGTGAGCACTGTAAATGGCATTGTAGTCAGACGAAACAGCTAGTGATGCAGTTGGGACAGGGTTTAAAGGGGAAAAGCGGAAACAGAAAGAAGGTAAACGATTTTATTTTCTGATCAAAAGGCCTTGTAAGAATGCCACTGCTATGAGGATACATTACTTACAGGTTATATGGGGCACCTTGTTTTCCCTTTTCTAATATCTGGGCCCTGTTCCTCAAAACGGCCTTAAGCTATCTAGGGAGAAATATTTAGTAAGATGCAATAAAAGGACACAGCTTTCACTGAAGCATAGCTTTGACGATTTAGCAAACTTTTTATAAGCCCCGGCACAGGGACTTTGCTCCAGTTATCAACATTGCTCCAGTTAGCATCATTGTGCACTTTAACCTGTTACATCCTGCTTTAAGCCATTTTTCGTATATATTTCTTGCTTATACAACTTCTTGTTTAAAATGCATTCTTGTTTTTGTGCATTGGTCAAATTCTAGAATATAAATTTTAGAAATTAACCAATAAATAGAAATATAATTACTGAAAATTAAGCATTGACAGGTAAGATACATGTACATGTACATGCTTATATACCAACTAACAGCCCTTATTAAATTGACATTCTGAATATCATTTTATGAATTTGCAATCCAGAAAATGAGGCATTCTTATAATATGGTATGACTGTTATTAGAGTGATTACTTGTGCTGTTATGTTGCATAACATGTCTTTAAGATGCACCTTTCACTAAATTTGAGCGGATTACCAATCAAATATTTTGTCAAACTGTAAGAACTGCAAATACTGCAAATTGTCTTTCTATTTTCTTTATGAAATGTAATTTGTACAGTGATTTTGATTTAGTTTTTTTTCTTCAAAATATAAAAGGTTTAAGTCCTAACCTCTGTATATCAGAATTAATAAATATAGTAAAATTTTTTTGTCAGTTATCTGTACCAATAATCCCAGATTAAAGGCTATAATACTCCTAGTTTTCTAACAGTGTTTGCATTTGTGCACCTTAGAAATGTATTATTTTGTGTGTTTACTGTAGCTTTAATAGGAGTTAAAGATCCTTTTCCCCATCGTTAACACTAATTATCTACAGGAAGCTTACATTTCACATTTTAGCAAGCAGTCTGTGATTTATAGCTCTGCAGCATATGTTGACAAGATACCAATGACTATTAATTACATCTTTCGAAAAACTCTATTTTCAAATCCAGCAGGTTTGTGACAAATAGAATGAGGTTCTCGGAAGTTAAAATTAAGATGATTCTCGTTGATCTCCCATCTGACCCTTATTTTTATTTGATGTTGTCAATTTCTTGTCTAAACATAAACGGTCTTCCACATTGGCCACGGGTGATCAGATCAGACAAACAGCTTGAGAATAATATTTTGTGTATAGAGGGTACAATAATGCACATGTTCCACTATTTCTTTCATAGTTGAAAAGTTTATGAAGAGTGCAATTAAATTAAGTTCTTCAAAATAACAATTTGAAAATAACAATACTGAATCATTGTGGCTGCTGATTCACATAAACTGATAATAAAGTGTTGCCTAATTTTACTATCTGATGGAGTAGAAATGAAAATCTGAAGTAAAAAAATGACACAAAAATGAGAATCCTTTTAATCTAATCCGAAGGTCTGACAGCAACTGAAGTGTCGTTGTGTTTTGGTCTTGGGAACAACTCACCTGAGCTGCCTGTGGCCACATCGTTCCATAAGTCTTCTATGTGATGTGACAAGGTCAAAATCTCAAGGTCTCAGCACAAGTTGGAACTGTAACCAGCCTCAATACCACCATGCATTAGAGGTGTTACAACAAATATACAATAGCTCATTAAACAAGACCAGATTTCACTAATATTCTTTAGAGAAAATAAGGTGTTAAATTTCACAATCTCAGGTTTTGCAAGGCATAAAAATAGTTTCAAAGAATCTAATCAGTGTTGTTCCAGATTTGAATAGTCTCTTGCTTATGCCTTTTTTATGCCTTTCTTAATCTAAATTGATTCTACTGACAAAAAAAAAAAAACACGTATATGCTGAGTGTTAGTGTATCACAACTGGAGTAGTACTTCCATTAAGTCTAGTTTCATTTTGTTAAAAAAAAAAGGCTTTCTTCAAAGCTGAGGTTTATCAGATTTTGAATTTGAAAAAATATAAAATAATAATTAACCACTCAAAGTGTTAATATACCTGACATTTTTTTTGTATCAATTTGTTTTTAAACCTTGTTCAGAATTATTAAAAAGAACTGATCACATTCCATACATCTTTAATTGTATATTTGTTTCTTTCTATTGGATATCTGTATGAACAAAACAAATTTCTTATTTCTTATCCCCAACACCATCAAACTTAAGTGACATTTGAATATTTATGGCTTCATCAAATGTTATAACCACTTCTCTTTAGAGTTGACTGTAAGGAGAATGTAATACAATACCTTATTAGATGTCAAAGAAAGAACAACACACTCTGCTTCCAGTAATTTGAGTTTTGTTGCACAATTCAATAATAAATCTGTCAACATAAAAGGGCCACTTAAAGGAGTCATAATGAAGTATTTAACATAAACAATCCTTTTGACATTATCCTAACATTTTTAGAGCTAATTTGGAAACCATTTCACATTTTTCTTGAGGGTACACAAAAGAGTTTGTGCGTTGATATGGATATAGCATTAGCAAAACTGGCAGTTTGCTTAACATTTTTTCCTGGTCTCTTTTACAATAAATAAAAAGTTACACAACCAACAGCACTTCTGAAATGCACTGCGACGATCGCCTAATTTTTGGAATTGACTCTTTTAATATAACAAAAATGGGTGAGGTAAAAGCTAGTCAGGCTAATGCTAGTACCCTTCCACTAATAATGTAAATCAAGGAGGATCAAAACTGAACATGGTGCAGAGCATGTCCTTGTGACTCTGGTTTGGAAAAACACACAGACACACAAAAAAAACTGTTGTTTTGCAGGTTTAAATGAGGCAAGAAAACTAAAACATTAATTTAAAAAACTGTTTCCGGGTGATAACATTTTTCAGAACTTCTTTTCCTTTTCAAAATAAGAGTATCAGTCATGGACACCACAGGATTCACAAGTAATTTAACTTACCTAAATTCCAAAGGACCAAGCTACATACTATTAACTACCTAATGGCTCTCTGCAGGACAGACAGTACTTTGACAGGAATAATCTACAACATTACAATTGTGAACATTTTTGCCAGGAAGGCTCTTTTTGCACCATGTGTCATATCAAGTCAAACCATTGCATTACCTCACATAGGAAAAAAAGCACCTATTCAGCCATGTTTGTTTTTAGCCATGTCAGAAGATTATGTTGCTCTCTTTCTATTCTCTTCTACCTCTGTTTCTAGAAGTGAGGTGATGATGTAGCCAGAGGCTGAGCTGACATAATGCATAATTGCAGGTCCATATGGTATAGCCCCAGAGTCCTGTGCCGTGCACCTCTGTTGAATTCTGTAGTACCTTTTCTACCTTAGACATACTCAGGGCACATTTTTAGTGTTTTGGAAGAACCTTTGCCTTGTTCTGTAACCCCAAACATCTTAACCACCAGTCCTGACAATAGACCTGTTTCACAAAATACTGTAAAATTCCTCGAAAGACTGCAGTTTGCTTATCCCCACGGAGTTTGATTTAAATATAAAATCATACACCTGTGCATATCTTGTACTTTATACTACACTTCAAAAAGCAATAAAAAGCAATTGTAATTTATAGTTATAACCAACAACTAAGTAAAGAAACCTGTATAATATAAGTTACGACAACATTAAAATTTATTTTTGGAATAGTAAAGTATTTCTGAATTGAAGAACTTTATTTGTAGCCTGGGTGCCAGTCCGAACTTAGTCCCGCCCACAAGGTTTGAGTTCGGGGAAGTTCGGTCTGGCTCTGCTCCATAGTAGCGCGAGTATTAAAGCCCACTGTCAGGCGATCCAATCAAATTGTCAGGGCGGGCTTTATACGATGATGGACAGATGATCAAGAGTAACGTAATCAACCACGTGACCAAAGCGCGCTTGGGTGACAACAATAATGGCTGCCGCTGGAGAGTTTGGGTGAGTAGATTCTGCTATTAGGTCTGTTCTAGAAGATATCGACAGCAAATTAATTTTAAAAGAGGAACAGAGAAACGCGATCAAGTCTCATCTTCTTATTCTAGGCGTGAAACTGCACGCTTTGATTTTTGTGGACAACAACAATGCCTTGCTTAACATACGTCACGCACTCCGTTGCTCTTATAGGTTGTAGGTCTATCCAATTGAGTGCAGAGGCATTTTTTTCCTGGTTCGTTCAAAACACGCCCCATAATCACAGCTCTATGGAGCAGTATCAGACTCATATTCTGACTAGAATTGAGTCGGACTACGTCAGGCTACTTTATTTGTAATGTACTGATCAATTTAGAGATGTTTTTTTTTATTATTTTGAATGCAAACTGTAGATTGCATCTGTTAAGATTTCTTAAACTGCTTTCTATCTCACTGTCTGTTTAAGCATTTTGAAAAAAAAAAATACAATTCAACCATGAGGACATTATGACAATTCTTTGAAAACATCAAGTCTTGTGATGTTTTTCTGAAATCTGCTGCTTTTTTTTACTCCTGGTTTAAATGACTGATGTGTGTTTAGATCAGGGCGTTTAACCCTCAAATCCATAACATTGCAATAATTTGTTGCAATGATATCTCTTTTGTATTTTCTACTTAGTTAAGAATCACTTCACCATCTAGAGATAAAAGTTCTGTTATTTGAGGTCAGATTATTATTAGCGTTTTTTAATCAGAACTTGCTCTTAAAGTTGCTTTAGTCATCTTTAATCATCGAATATACTAAAGTGAATGAAATGTTTGCATTGCAGTCCACAAATTTAGATAATTTTACTGTATGTTGGATAATAGGTTTTAATTTTGAGTGTAGGTATGATTCTGTGGCAGTGTTGTTCATATACACTATATTGCCAAAAGTATTTGCTCACCTGCCTTGACTCACATATGAGCTTAAGTGACATCCCGTTCCTAATCCATAGGGTTCAATATGACGTCGGTCCACCCTTTGCAGCTAGAACAGCTTCAAATCTTCTGGGAAGGCTGTCCACAAGGTTTAGGAGTGTGTTTATGGGAATTTTTGACCATTCTTCCAGAAGCGCATTTGTGAGGTCGCACACTGATGTTGGACGAGAAGGCCTGGCTCTCAGTCTCCGCTCTAATTCATCCCAAAGGTGTTCTATCGGGTTGAGGTCAGGACTCTGTGCAGGCCAGTCAAGTTCATCCACACCAGACTCTGTCATCCATGTCTTTATGGACCTTGCTTTGTGCACTGGTGCACAGTCATGTTGGAAGAGGAAGGGGCCAGCTCCAAACTGTTCCCACAAAGTTGGGAGCATGGAATTGTCCAAAATGTCTTGGTATGCTGAAGCATTCAGAGTTCCTTTCACTGGAACTAAGGGGCCAAGCCCAGCTCCTGAAAAACAACCCCACACCATAATCCCCCCTCCACCAAACTTTACACTTGGCACAATGCAGTCAGACAAGTACCGTTCTCCTGGCAACCGCCAAACCCAGACCCGTCCATCAGATTGCCAGATGGAGAAGCGCGATTCGTCACTCCAGAGAACGCGTCTCCACTGCTCTAGAGTCCAGTGGCGGCGTGCTTTACACCACCGCATCCGACGCTTTGCATTGCACTTGGTGATGTATGGCTTGGATGCAGCTGCTCGACCATGGAAACCCATTCCATGAAGCTCTCTGCGCACTGTTCTTGAGCTAATCTGAAGGCCACATGAAGTTTGGAGGTCTGTAGTGATTGACTCTGCAGAAAGTTGGCGACCTCTTCGCACTATGCGCGTCAGCATCCGCTGACCCCGCTCCGTCAGTTTACGTGGCCTACCACTTCGTGGCTGAGTTGCTGTCGTTCCCAAACACTTCCATTTTCTTATAATACAGCTGACAGTTGACTGTGGAATATTTAGGAGCGAGGAAATTTCACGACTGGATTTGTTGCACAGGTGGCATCCTATCACAGTTCCACGCTGGAATTCACTGAGCTCCTGAGAGCGACCCATTCTTTCACAAATGTTTGTAAAAACAGTCTGCATGCCTAGGTGCTTGAATTTATACACCTGTGGCCATGGAAGTGATTGGAACACCTGATTCCAATAATTTGGATGGGTGAGCAAATACTTTCGGCAATATAGTGTATGTAATACATCATATGTGATAGCCTCTGTGCCTGGCTTAACTGATGATTGATTTATATGACAGTATCGGAATAAGCAATAGCCTGAGATACTAAATAGTGAGTTGGATTATTATTGGTTTATTAGGTCACTTGGATTATAAATTCTAAATAATTTATAATTGTTGAGAATGATTAAAACACAGAAAAACATACTTTCTGCTGAATCTAGTTCTGCATTTGCAGTCAGTGCCTAAAAACGTCAGTAGTTTTCTCCCCTTGTCAGAAGAACACATGACTGTGTTCATTGGCCTGTAACAGCTTAACTCAAATGTCAGAGTTGAGACTCGAGTGCAGTCCTCAATTCTCACTGACAGCATAATCTGATGAGACATCTAATATATGCGTAAAAAAGTGCAGCAATGTTGAATGTTTAAAATCTGGTATCTATACACTCATTATGTTTCATGCCTATCCCACATAGTAACACACTGAGTCAATTTCAATTAAAAGCAAAAAGAAAAAGACTGCCACATTACTGCCTCCTATAGTGGTGTTAATTTTACTTTACTGCCATCATTTCTGTGGTCTACATGCATAGGAATCAATGCTGCAGTGTAGTGTGTTGCCATCTTTCCCATGGTCCACTTCAGCAGAAAAGGAGAGAGATGCAGGAAGAGAGTAGTTCAGTCCAAAAGTAATATCTCTACACAAAAGCACTGACAACTTACTCTCCACTTCTGTAGCCACTCTCCCTAATTATACCCTCACAGTCTTGCCCCAAAGTTCTCTCTGACATGATTTTTGCTTTCTGCCTCTGTGGTGCTTATTCCATTTCTTACCCTGTCCATTTTTACATATAAAAATAAAGTATACTCTCTTCATTTTTGTCACCCTTTTTTGACACCTTCTACTATTCATCTCTGTTTGCCTCAGGATTCATGGTGAAGTTGGCTTCCTCCCTTTCTCTCTCCTCTGTCCTCTTTCTTCCTTCTCCGGTTCAAAGCTCTATGGACATCATGAAGCTCATATCACAGTCAGGCTCAAGAAAGGAAGGCTCATTGCCTGTCCTTAGATATGGGCATGCTTCAGAGGATTTATGAACAACTTTGCCCACACTGCTGAAAACTTTCGGTTAGTTTCAAAAGCTAGGATAAAACTACACCAAAGACCTGATGATATATGGAGCTTGGCATATTTGCAGATAAACAGTTTCAGCATTTTATACACTAACTTACTGTATAGTGTCACAGTTTCAGTTAATGTTGAAGTTTCACTGTTCAGTATCACTGTTAGAAATATATATTGTATTTTGATTTCATGAGACACACAGAAGATACTGCATAGATGTGAAGTGGAAAGCAATGAAAACACATTGTTTGCCCTTCAACTCTATAGATCAACAAGTGGATAAAAAACTCAGACATATTTATTGCATTACTCGAAATAAAGTGAATGGTGGTATATGGTAAATGACCTGAACTTAAATAGCACTTTTTCAAGTCAGAGGACTTGACCAAAGCGCTTTACACTACGTTCAGTCATTCACCTATGCACTCACACAGGGATGGTGGCGAGCTACAATGTAGCCACAGCTGCCCTAGGGCTCACTGACAGAAGCGAGGCTGCCGTACATTGGCACCACCAGTTCCTCCGACCATCATCAGTAGGCTATGCATTAGGGCTGCAACAACGAATCGATAAAATCGATAAAAATCGACTTTTAAAAGCGTTGGCAACGAATTTCATCATCGATTAGTTGTGTCGCGCGATTATTGCGTCATCCGCCGCGCTGTCATCCCTGCCTCTTGACTGAAAGAGGAAGAAAAAAAAATATGGCAGAGCGAGTCAGCGCCGCAGGTGCAGTGTTGCCACCTCAGCGACTTTTCAGACCCCTCCAGCGACTATTTTTCAAAAAAGCGACTAGCGACAAATCTGGCGACTTTTTTCGGTGTCACTGGCGGCTTTTGGAGACTCTTACGTGAAAGCATGTATCGTTCCTACTCTGCCGTGGGGCGCCTCCCCCCACTCCCGCAGGAGTCCCTCTCAGCGCTGCAGTCAGAGCCTCAGCGACCAGACTGCAAATGATGCGCGCATGCACCGGGATTGACGGCGCAAATTGATCACAATAATTAAAATAGCCTGCGCTTTGTAAAGCGAAAAAAGTGATAACATGCAACTTTTTTCAAAAGAAATTAACATGGCACGGAACCACCATGTTTGTTTGGTTTTAAAGTGGGGAAACGTAACGTTAGTTTCTTTGGTATCTCGTCTGATGCTTTCCTTACCGTGTTAGTAGGTTACAGACAGTGATAAGGTTGGCTACTTATTTTACTTTTAATTTCATTTGAATTAGCTTAAGCAGCGTTTACATTTACTTTATAAATAAATTAACTTGCAAATTATGAGGGCAAGGCTTTTAAAGTTTAAATCTTCTGGCAAAGATAAAGAAAAGAAGATCCTGCAATTTATGGACGTAAAGCAGAATAAAATCCAGCAAGATCAGTAATATGTCAATTAATTATCTGCCACATTCCCATGTAAATATCTGTCTTTGGAGGATGTGTTTTTTAGCACCCCTAGTTCTCTCATTTTTATTCCAAATACAATTTATAATTTGAATCACAGGGCTATTTTTATCTCTATGGTTCAGTATTTTCTCAAGTAGCAACTTTAACTGCTATACTTTCCTGTCTTAAAAGGCAGAACTCTTCTAGTCTAAAAAAACCTCATTTGTTGAAATGGGGGGGCCTATTGTTTGAACCCCTTAGGGGCTTTTAAAAACAAAAATGTCTTTTTTTTTGCGCTTTATGAAACAAAGTAGCCTATATTTTGTGGATGTACAGCTACATTTCTCATGCAAGTTTGCGTAGTTTTAACACAAACATTTATTTTTCATATTGCACCAGTACAGTTAATGCGCAACCTGTACTTGTGTGTTTATTTGTTCTGTCTAAAATGTTTATTTTGGAATAAAGAGGTTAATATAAAAAATATTTGTCCGATTCATCGATTAATCGAAAAAATAATCGTCCGATTAATCGATTTTTAAAATAATCATTAGTTGCAGCCCTACTATGCATATGAAGTGTCTTGCCAAAGGGGACAACGACACTGAAAGCCGGGGACTCAAACCGACAACCCTCCGGTTGAAGGACAAACTCCTTTATCCGACGCCACTGTCACCCAAAAGAATGTTGTTTCTTATCTTTAGATAAGTGCAACACCAGTCAGAGGTGAAAAAAGGGAATGTTGAAAAGCTAAATACAGGTAAAGAAAGACTGGACTCAAGGTTAAAAGTAACATTGTTGAGTCTTTCTCTGAGATCATCAGCAAAAACAATAATACTTGTATCTTAAGAAATTCTCTTGTGAACTCCAGTACCAGAGCCTGTGATGAATTTGCTTACTACTTAACTTGAAAACCTCAAAAAGAGGAAGTCTGTACATCTATTTCTAGTCCAGGTGTCTCCAACTAGAAATGCCTTTGAAAAAACATCCCAATTCTGACAAATAAATAGCAAAACGTATTTGAAATTGTACAACTTGTCATGATGGGTGCACGGAGAGTGACCCAAATATGCAGAACACCACTAGACGGACACAGGAGTAAAAGTTTAACAAGTTTATTTGTTCACAAGCACACAGATTTGACTGGTTCTGGTTCGGGCCTGGAAACTGGTTCACCAGAGTCTGCGTGAGAGACAGTTCAGTTAGCGTTGCACTTTGGAGCTTGCTTTCTTGATTGTTACTGATTGTACCTTGAGGGTTCTTGCAGATAGCTTTGAGAGGGTCACTGTTGGATCTGGAGAGGAGTTGATCAGCAGAGTCTGTTAGCTGCTTCAGCGTCTCACTTCTAGTTCTGAGCAGACCTTGGTTTTGGGTTTTCCAGTTCTTAGTCCTGAGCTGCATGGAAGTTCACTGAGGTTCTTCAGGTTTGGCTCTGAGGGTCGGCTCGGCAGGTTAGCTCTTCCTGAGCTCCACAGAGGAGAAACTGGTTTCCTGGAAGATAGAGACAAGGGTTAGAATCCAGGCTGGATTCAAAGTCACAAAGATTCACTGAGAGACTTGGCTTAGGCGCTGACCAACTGGATCAACACTGGGGCGTTGAGGCAAGGTCTGAAGACAGCTTATATAGTGGATCCTCTGATGATCTGATGGGCTGCAGCTGTGCAGAAGGCTCACTCAGGAGGATCCACGGCGGACTCTGCTGGAGAAAGGTGGAACTTCTCCAGCTCCCAACACAACTAACCTCCCTCTGCTGAGTTGATGTTTTACCCACTTCATAGAGCCTATCTGTCATAATATCTGATTTGACTCAAATAACTTTTTTTTTTGTCCAAACCCTAAAATCAGCAATGATTAAGCCACTGTTGAAATTAGCAATTTAGAGAAGGCAAAACTGAAAAACTAAGGGCCAATCTCAAACTTCCCCTTCATCAGGGAGATTATTGAAGAAGCTGTGTTAAACACCTTCCTAATAGTTGCTAACAGCTTTGATGTCTTTCAGTCAGGCACTCATCCTCATCACAGTAATAAAGCTTTCCTTGTCAAGGTGTTGACTGAATTCCATATAAATGCAGACTAAAGAAGAGCAACAGCACTGTTATTTTGGACCTCAGTGCAAAATTCTACACTGTTTATCACTCCAATACACTGCCTGTAAACTTGGGTCAGTCATTCTGGTGTAACACTTGACTAGTTTAAATCCAACCAGGACAGGGACTCTTTATGTAAGGAGCCAACTTTAGTTCAATTCAATTTAGTTTATTTATATTGCGCCAATTCACAACACATATCATCTCAAGGCACTTTACAGTTCACCAGATCATACAGTCAAATTGATTCAAATTTTCCTATCTAGGGAAAACCACTTTATTTACATCAACATATGCTGATGACACACAGCTCTACATTACAATTTTACCAGGTGACGATGAACAATTCAAGCTCTGATGCTTTGAAGAAATCAATGCATGGATGAGCCAAAGACTTTTTCATCTGAATAAAAACAGAACTAAAGTTATTATTTAAAAAAAAGGAGGAGTGATAATAATTAAGCCGATAGTTACTTTAGCTTCAAACCATTGATTAGACCCCAAATGCGGCTGTAGTAATGTAGTATTGAATCTTCAGAGGCACATAAGGAGAGTAATAGAGTCAGCTGTCTATCACCTAAGAAAACCTCTCCAAGATTAAATGATTAATTTACCAATAATATCTTGAAAACAGATGCTTACAGATATATATGGTTGAATTGTCTCCATCAATGAGGTCTTCACGGATCTTTCTAAAAGGTCAAACTGACAGCGATGCTGATCCAGAATGTTACTGCCTGCATCCTCAATAAAACTAATAAAGATGAGCATATTACGACAGTTAAAAAAAATCGTCATATTTTGTAACAGAGAATAAACTTTTAAACACCTTTGTTGGTTTATAAATCACCAAATGGCTTTGCATTAAAGAACCCCAAGCCAGTGAATATATGTAAGCAATGGGTGAAAGTATTTGTTATAATGTGTACTCAATGTTTAATTTGATAAACCATGTAAACGCCTGCAATGTACAGCTCTAACATTTAAAGGAATCTGATAATTCTTTGCCAATTATTTTCTTTTAGATTTTTTCTATAGTTTTAATATATCTACACTATATAGCTTTGTACTGAGAAAAGCCGCTGAATACAGTATCAAAATTTTTGCTTTTCATAAAGTTGATGTGCATCAAATCCCACAAATGCACACCTGAGGGATAATAAAACATTGATGTTAGCCAGCATGCTGTGTGTGTATTGGAGTTTACACTTAAACACGTACCTTTGCTTGTTTAGAACAGTCTGACATTGCCAATATGTACTTTATCGACCAGTCCGGCTAAATTAGAGTTATTTATCCCTTTGTGTTGTGATACCTGAGTCTGTGTTTGGCAGTGCTGAGGAGCCAAAGGTTGAGAATTCATGGAGTGGGGAAGTGGATTGGAAAGGTAAAGAGAGAAATCATTTGGAATGGTGTCAGCAGACGGTGATAACCTTCTACTTATATTTGTTCAAGAACATGGGTTTGTTGCTGCCAGCAAATGCTTTACAAATCTTTTAATGAACTGCGTATACAGTATTTAAGGCGACCTTAGCAGCTACTGTACAGTAGGTTTTGGCAAGAAAAGGAAAAAAGTAGATAAAAAAAGAAATTGTAAAACTGTAGATGTACTAATTTGGAAAATATATAGTTCAAGCTTTATGTATTAGCACTTATGTTTCTACTTATTTTAAAAGGTCCTGTGTTTTTGTGAGTGACTTTTCTTAACATGCTAATCATGTTATGAGAGATTGAGCGCTTATATTTCACAGGATGGTAATAAATGCATTGTTAGGATGGTGTTTAGGAATATCCTAATGTGTGTTTTCTGCTTAAGCAAAATATATAGTGGAAAAGATGTATTGCTGAAGTTGAATTGCATAGAAAAGAAAGAGAATTTGGTTGAATTTAAATATTATGTTGTTAAATGTGTCAGAAAGGCTGTTTTCTGTATTTCAGAAATTGGTGATTTCCTAGAATTTCATGCATTACATATCTATCAAACAACAGTTTAGATAAAAACATCTATATATGTTAAATGTTGTTGAGTGAGACTGAAAAGTCTACTATAAAATATTAGAGAGGCACAATCGGTCAAATTACCATCCATCACAACCAAGAAATGTGGAACATGTTTACAGTATGTTGATTTAAGGTTATTACTGTCTTTATACTCAACCTGAGATTAAGTCTGCATATTACCTCTCATAACTCACCTATTAATCAGTCTCACAAGTCTATATAACATTCCTTAAGGGGCTGTTAAAAATATATTTATAAAGCTATTTCTCTAGTTTTTCATGTTCTTTTTTCCTGATGTTGCAGGAAAAAAGAACATGAAAAACTAGAGAAATACCAGGGGCTCAGAGAAGAGCTGGAGAAAACCTGGAAGGTCAAGGCATCGGTGGTACCTGTGGTCATTGGGGCACTCGAGGCAGTGACCCCCAAATATATATATATATATATATATATATATATATATATATATATATATATATATTATATCAATGCACTATCTATACGTATGAATGGATATTAGTCAATATGATGATAGGATTCTCCTCTTTTCATTATCTAAAGTGACAGACCAACATTTCAACCAAGGGGGGGCTTGACTTTCCGTCACAAATAAGAAGATAATATAAAGCTATAATAGAAAATTTTGGCAACAAAAGAAAAATGTTGAGAATAAGCTCTGATATTTTGAAGTTTGCTCAATTTGGATGTTAGAATCTCCATGAAATAACAAATAATATGAAACATTTTTTTTTTCAGAGATATTGGAAAATTAAATCAAAAAACAAACAAACAACTTTTTCCCCAAGGTATCTCTTTAGTACGCAGGGATTAAGAAATGAATACCAATGATTTTTTTAATGCAATTTTTGCACTTTATTTTGCCTTCTTTAATCTATACTCTTCTCCTCCAAATCTCTCTCAGAGCTGCTGACCTCTGGGATCAACCGAGCAAAACTGATTCCCACTTTTTCACGGATCATGAGTGCGTCAGTGATTACGCAACTCAGGCAGGGGGAGAGAAGAGAGAACATGCAAATATGTTGCAAACATATTTTTCTATCTTTACTTGCAGGATCTCACAGAAATGGTTATAAATCTATCTTGATGGGAAATATTAAACATAGGTTTATTGATTGTTGGATCATAAAAGACATACTCTAATAAAAAAGATAACTTTACATAACATTAGTCCAAACCTGTGCATTTATACGGTGTTCAGTGTATTAATAAATGTGAACTGTTTAATGGCATCTTTATTCGAGAGAGAAAAAAGTGACAGTAGCATGCCTTTTTAAGAAATTTCAGGAATGTTGCTTTCTTTTTGAACTGCCTTGGACCTTATGAGTGGGATTTATGTGCAGAAGTAGGTTAAGATGTGGCTCGAAGGCCTGTATTGTGAGAGTAACAGAGAGTGTACAGGAAGGCTTAGGAATATGTGGGAGTGAGTCTGTTTGTGCGAAGAGGGTGACATGTGTAGATGTGATGTCTGCAGCCATGCATGGATGTTCACACCAGGGAGAAAGTAAACAAACATGGCAGCCAAATGGTTAGAAATGTGGTACCCAGTACTAGAGAATGCTTCTTATCTTTAATTTACTTATTCTCTATTGTGTCCTTTTAAAATAATTGTTTTGCTTGTTGGGGTTTTTTGTTGCATCTGCTGATATGTTCATTTTAATTGTCAAACTTCAGCTGGACATTATTACTGTAGTTCTGCAGTTGATAAAGGTCGTAATAATTATACATATTATTTAGAGGTAAATCATTCATGCAATACTACTCCATAGATTTTAAAACGTGGTTACATGCTGGTTGTACACATTTGGCTGTAATAAATTGTCTTCATTCAAAGCTTTCATATGAGAGGTCAGGTAACCCTAGTCATTTGAGGGTACATTTACATGGTTAGAGTATGGTTAAAATGAGAAAATTTGCACTTATAATACGCATGGTTTGTTTCCACATAGATTTTAAACCGGATTTGACCACATCATGAACTGGCAAGTGATTTTTTTGATGATAGTGATGCGCTGATTGAGAAGAAAATAAAACACAAAGAAGAAAGGGCCTGCTGTTGCTATTTTGCTGGAAATTTGGCTTCTATTTTTTTATTCATCTTTTCCTCCTTCTGATACTCAGATGCACTGATCTTTCATCAAATTCTCTCTTTCCTGCTCTTAGTTACAGCAGGTCACAGATTATGATAACATAACAAACTGTATTCATAATGCAAGCAAACACAGTTTGGATAAACCATGCTGAGATTGGCAGTCATAACAATGCCAGGCTAAGGGTCCAGAGACCATTCGGGGTCTTTGATTGGGTTCATACCACTGTGACTAACCACAGAAACTGGACTGTGGTACTGTTAAAAGCATTGGAAAAGTCTAGAGTTTAATTTTTACGGTGCACATGCTCGAAATAGGTCCAGAAAATTGTGTCACTCCATTGTGTCACTCCATGTAAAGGTTGTGGTTTATAAATATATATATATATATATATATATATATATATATATATATATATATATATATATATATATATATATATATATATATATATATATATATATATATGAGGTGGGGAATTGAAGCCACGCTGCATTTTGATTTCCCTGAGGAATTCTGAGTTTCACTCCATATCAAACTAAGTCATAAATATATACTTTATTATAAGCATTTAAAACCACATTGCTGTTTTTGCTTGAACTAGTGAGCCCTAAGTTTAATTAAGGACCCTTTCACATGAATGAAAAAGGCCCATAAGCAAATAAAAATATTACATCAAATAGTCCAGATAATATGCAAAAGTTTTCTTACTTCTTTAATTACAGGTTAATTCAACCACTCTTGGATACCTGGCAATCACCACTGTGAGTTAGCCAACAGGTGTGTGTTTTATCAACTTTATGCATGAAACCACCTTTAGAAACAACTTAGTTTGGTAAAATTATCCAGAGGTCAGCGATATCGCAGCCAATACTAAGCTCAATGATGCCAGCCGTCCCTAAAGGGATTGTCAGTATTACCTGTAGGTGCAACAGATTTTGAAATTGGTTCTAATCATAAAACTTCCATTGATTTTTAATTCCACTAGCTCACTCATCAATGTACCAAATTGTGCCTTAATAGAATTGTGTCTCTTTGTTAGTTACCAATATTTTTGAATTGAATAAATTTGAATTAAGTAATTCTGATCAGCTTCCTATTCAAATACGCATCGACATTCATAATTTCCTTTGCATTGACCATTTACAGTATGGCTATATGTGCATGTAGAGGACAGGGCATGAGAGACCCTTTTATCTGGAGTTTTTTTTTTTTTTTGGTGTATGCCTTTTGCAGTTTTTGGGCATATGTACACCTTAAGGTACAGTATCACCACTGTTTTCATCTCTTTAAGTTGATGTTGGAAAAAGTTAAAATGGAGGATCATATCACTTGAGTAATTAAGCCTATAGAACCCTGAATTTATTTGCACTCAATATGTCCAAAATACATGTGAAAGTCTAGTTTATCTGCTAATATCTGCTGATACTACAGTATTAAATGTAAATTGCAGTAACACCTGCAGCATTGCTCTTCTTTGGAAGTATGTCTTCCTATGCCTTTGAAATGAAAGGCAGATATGCTGTAGTATGACAAGGTGTTATTGAGCAACAAATTAGGTTTGATATTTCCAAACTGCAGTGAAAGTATGTTTTTTAGATGCTTTTAGAAAAGATCCTGCCAAATCAAAAGTTTTTTCATAGAGATGTGTTCCTGTTTTTCAAAAATGTTGTTGATATCATGTGAATATATTTTGTAAAATTACTGACAAAGGTTCATCATAGAAGATATATATATAATCTATAATCAGTTATCTAAACTTTTGAGTTGATATCATTTCAGAATTTAGTTGTATGGATTATAAATGTTGCAGGTCAATTTAACCTGTGGTTTCATTCTGCACTGCTAATCCTAGGTTTCATAGACTGTGATAAATCCAGGACTGTGCAAAGTAATTTGTAAGGAAGGATATGCAACTATATTTTAGATTTATAATTAGTTTTTTCCTTATATTGTAATTTTAGACTTTTCCAATATTAAACTTATAGATGAATAGTAGCCGTTCTCAGAGATTGGGAGAAAAGTGCTGAAACCTGCTGCCAGCCTCTCTTTTATTGAACATAGGGAGGAAAAGACAGCATATGAAAAAGTGGAAAAAAAGACTCATTCTTGTAATATTGAACAAGGGCAGGCTTTTTTTTTTTTTTCCTTGCCTCATAAATGGAATAAATATTCGAAGAGCTTTTATTATACTGGCTGATATTTTATCCTTGGGAGATTTTTCTCCCAAAAGTACATTAAATGCATCATCATGGTCATCATTTTGTTATTGCAATGAAATAAACAGAATAAATGTTTTTGTTCCGAGTGAATTACTTTCACAGGAGAAACATTCACAAAGTTTAGATTCAACTGGTCATTTTTTAGCTGTGTAGCAAAAAGAAATATTTCTGTGGTTAATTTTCATCTCAGAATGACAAAATTGATGTACTTATGAGTAAAGTTAGTCATTGTGCTCAGGAGGGAAAATAGAATTTGATTTATATTCATCATTTATTTTGCCCTCAATTAACAGGCCAACTGTGATATCTATAATGACCATGGGACTAAAAAGAAGCCAAGCACGTTAAGTCATTGGAAGCACCCTCCTCCCCTTCAAGATTGGGACATGGTGGTGGCCACATAGGAGGCAAATGCCCTTGTTCTGGCTGAGCTATTATGCAGATTATATGCTAATGAAGTCATCTGATTCAGCTCTGCTTAGATTGTGCTGCGTTGAGGGGAGATAATCAAGCCTTGATCAGCTCCCAGTACCAACCTCAGTGTGTGTGGACTTTCTTTCTCTACCTTTTCTGCCATTTTGTGTTGGGTTGCCTTTGTGTACACAAGATCAATATATCATTTAATCTTTTTTTTTTTTTTTTACAGATTGTTGTTTAACTGCTTTTCTATGAATTTTAAAAGCAGTCAAAATTGGCAAAAGGAAAAATGTACATTCAATCAGTGTTTTTACCATAACCAATTGGAGTTGATTTATTGATTCATTTGAGAACATAAAGCAGTTCTTCTAAAAAGGTACATCCTGTAACTGATTAACCCTCATCTTGATTCAGCCTTTTTTCAGCTTTGACAGAAATCAGATCATGCTTTTACTCGTAAAATCTGTACATTTACAGTAGGACTTCATGTAATGCACAAAGAACATCCAATATTGCCTTCATGGCTCACTGTATTCAATTAAGTATGATCTGTTTCTGTTGAGTGGCTGTTAAATATCTTTATCAAATTTTAAAGTTAAACTGTTTTCCTGTTTTAAATTACTCGAGCACATCCTGGTACAGACGTTTATAATTGGCACACCAGAGTGTTCTTGCTCTGTCACCACACTCCGCCTCCCTGCTGCAGTTACACAAGAGTCCAATTTCAACAGTGTCCTTGCTGTCAGAACGCGTGAATGGATCCTTTCATCCAAACATTCTATGAACTATAAAAAATCCAATATAACTGTATGGTTTTATGTATAGCCCCTACATTTGCAAACATATGGACAGCGTTATTATCATTTTGTTGGTTATTGTTATAACTTCGGTTATAATGTTGTAACTTTCTTGAATGTGACATTGAGTTAACATTAACAGCTTTGCAATAATTCAAACTTAGATAAAGACAATAACAAATGTAGTCGATTTAAACTGTCAAACTAATTAGTTTAAAAGTCTAGGTGCTTTATTTATAGTTTGTATTTTTTCAAACTTAAAATTAAATCCTAAATAGCTAAGATTTAAATCCTTAAAAGGCCTGATTTTACTTTTTCAAAGTATTGTAAAGATGCTGATACAAGAACTTTATTTCTAAACCTAGCATAAATTAAAGCAAAATAAAAAAAAAATAACACAGAGCATGACCTTATTGTCTACCTTTTGAGCTTCACCCCTGGAGCTGTCACAACATATGTACTAGCGATATGTTTTTTTATTTTTCATACCTCAGCTCTTCCTGTCTTGTGTTTTCAGACTGAAAAACTTTCTTTATGATTCTTCACTTCCTTTCACCTCTTTGCACCTAACTTTGATTTTTCTTCTTCGTCCTCTCTTTGCATATTCTGCTATATCTTTTGCTCGTTCTCTTGTCACCTTCAGTCATGAGTCATGCACCCACTCCTGTGATTCCTATTATTAGCTTATCATACACACTTATCAGCTACCTTTGCATTTTCTCTTTTCCCCATCGGGCCCATTCTGCTCCTTCTTTCCATCATCTTTTATGTAAAACACAAAAGTAGCAATTCATGTGTCTTCTCTTGTTTCTTGTTTTTTAGCTATCCCTATTCCTTCCTTCAGATTCCATTTATGTTCCAAGCCGCTGTAGTCCTTTTCCTGACCCACCCTGAAGGTTCTAGTAAAAAATCATTTCACAAATTAATTTTAACATTTATAAAAAGATCTTTCATCAAAGACATAATGAACTCAGGTTGCATTTTCTTGAAGGTGAATCTCAAAGTGCTGCTGAACACCCATTAACCTCTACTGCCTCAAAGGGGTCCTGAGAGGGAGGCACAGCGGCATTTGATCCCGTTTGATCATCTCCTTCCCTTTAAGCGATGCCCATAAATGTGCACTTGTGTGTGTTGCTTGGATTAACAAATGCTGTGGATGTTGAATGCCTCGTGCTTGGGCGGTGTGACAGATCTGCAAGAGGCAATGATTAGTCCAGTAATTGGCTGATCACAGAATGGAAATATGCTGAGATGCAGCTATTTTCCCTTATCTGGATTTTGGAGCTGTGTGAGTTTTACCACTATTTGTGGTTGCTGATAACTTCTTTTTGTCCATAATTCCCCCCCAAATAATTTGTTGCAGCAACAAATTAATAGTCGTTCTCAAAACTTGTCATCATCATCATCAGTTTTTTATTAATTTGAGCTTTTTTATTTGATGTATTTTGCAGCCCGAAAAAAAAAAATGGTATTTTCATTCAATAATGTTTAGTGCATATGACTTAAAAATAGACAACGTACGGTTAAAAGTAAAAAGAGGTGTTTGTAGTATTTCTGGAAAGAAAATTAACCAAGTTTTTGTAATATTTATTTTTTATGAATAAGGTCAAATTCGATAAGTCAAGGTTTGACGAGTCACACGTTTTCTACCATTCTATATATCTAGGTGATTTTAAAGACAAATATTTTGTTTTCGTCGCAGAAAAATTGTGTTTAAATGTTCGAAAGGCCCCTGTTAAGTATAGAATCATCCAATTTAGATCTGACTAGTTTCCTTCAATTTTTAAGAAGTGGTAATACTTTATAAATTGGATATTTTTTTTTTATTCTTAAAGTAAAACTTCTGCTGCCGGTTTTCAAGACCTAAGAGACAGCAGTAATAAAGATAAAAATTTTAGGATAGAACATAACACCACAATTTCAATCACAACATTCAGCTGAAAGATGGAAAATCTCACCAAACCTCCAAAAATACATACATTAATCTCAACAACTTTAATTATTTATTTATTTATTTACTTTGTACTATTTTAGCTTCTAAAATGTATGTGTGGCAGATTATAGCCCTGAACTGGGTAAAGTACGCCAGGTACTCGCACTAAACGTTTAGGAACAAGTAGAGAATAAAACTGTAATATTTCACGGTTACAGACACTGATATGGAAAAGTAAGTGAGAGGCAGAAAGAGTTACAACGTGATTTAAAGGTATTATTCATATTAAATATATATTTATTACTCTGCATCTTAACAGGATATTGATTTCATTTAATTTTGCATTAAAATCATACAGCATGACATCATCCGGCTTATTTGAATAGAAATATTCTACATATAGTAGCATCACAGCAGCCCTCTGATTAATAGCTAGCCATAACCAATCTCTATGTGATGGGGTCAGAGGGAAAACACTTTTGGAGCCCAACATTCTACTGTATAATGGAGATTGATGATTGTTCCAGAACATTTAGTCTGGAATTGATTGTGTGGTTGAACCGTCAGCCAGTTTAAGCTCAGGAGAGGGTAGTGATGCTGGGAAATATGAAGCATCACACATTACAGGTCAGAACCATCTAGAGCAGACCTCTAGTCTACAGAATCAGACTGTCATGATGGGTTACTGAAAGGCCCAAGATGCAGAACACCACAGAGACTGAAGAAAAGTTTAACAAGTTTATTGTTCACAAAGCACATGGAAATAACACTGGTACTGGTTCAGGCCTGGGGGCTGGTTCACTGGAGTCTGTGTGGGAGACAGTTCAGTTAGCGTTGGATCAGTTGAGTTTGAGTTTGAGAGTTTCAGGTTTGTACCTTGAGAAGTCCGGTTAAAGCTTTGAGAGAGGAACTGTTGGGTCCAGTGATTGTTTAGTACAGCAGAGTCCGATAACCGCTTCAGCGTCTTACTTCTAGCGTGAGGGCAGACCTTGGCTTTGGGTTTCCAGCTCTTAGTCCAGAGCTGCATGGGAATCCAGAGAAGAGTCTTCAGGTTTGGCTCAGAGGGCAGGCTCGGCAGGTTAAGCTCTTCCAGAGCTCACAGGAGAATAAACAGGATTCCTGAAAGCAGGGACAAAGGATTAGAATCCAATCTGAATTCAATGGCAACAAAGGTTCTCAGAAGATACTAGGCTTAGGTGCTAACCAAACTGGATTTAACACTGCGGCGTCGAGGCAAGGTCTGAAGGCAGGTTATATAGTGTGGATCCTCTGATGATGAGATGCGCCTCAGGTGTGTCGAAGGCTCAGCTCAGGAGGATCCATGGCGGACTCTGCTGGAGAAAGATGGAACTTCTCCAGCTCCCAACACTATCAGCTGAAGGGTGACACCAAAAATAAGCAGGAACCCTGGTAGAAAATACACAGTGGGGACACACAGCTTGAAATGTCTCTGGTACAGATAGTATAACAGTTGTTATTTTATCAAATATAAATTAGTATTAAATACTGTAAATACACATAATTTTCCAATAAATCCCCCACTGCTGTATCAAGACATGATCTACTATACTTAATAGGGCTGAAAGATTTTGGAAAAAAATCTAATTGCGATTTTTTTTATGTTAACATTGCGATTTAATGTGATTATTCCGGTTTAATTTCTCACGTCTTTTTAAACATATACAAACAAATCTGTTTTATAATAATTACATTTATTTAAACTTTAATTAAATCTAATTGTTATGAAACAGATTTGTTTGGTCACTATACTGACGGGCCTCGTGTCTTTCACTATAAACTCTGTTATTGCCACAGTTATTTCAGTGTGCAGTTTCACATTTGTACGTAAGGAGTAACATTTTCAAAAGGTTCGGTCAGTGATCCCCGTCGGACTGGCAGTTGTCATTCTAGCCATGCAACTATCATACACAGCCTTGTGGTGTTTTTTCAAGTGTTGATAAAGTTTCGTTGTGTTACCTTGTGAGGTAGCAAAAATACCAAGGCATGTCTGGCACAATACCCGACGTTGCGCAGCGTCTTCTTTTTTAAACCCAAAATAAGTCAACACAAGTGACGTACTTCTACTCTTTGGTACCAGACCTTCAGTTGTTTCAGTTTTTGTCCAGTCTGAGGCCATTGTTCAGCAGGTTAGTGGCTGACGATATCGAGTTTCGCCGTGTTACTTTGCTAGCGCATCACATGACCCTTCAAATTGCGTCCTTTGTGGTTAGAAAATCTTGTTTTATCCTATCGCGATATTATTGCAAATGCAATTAATCGTTCAGCCCTAATACTTAAAACACTCTCCCCCACTACACTATCAGGGTTGTCAGATATACCTGTTTCCAACCCAAAAACCATTTTAAACTCCTACTATTGGTGCATGGTTAATAGTTGCCCTGTAATGGATTCAATCAAGCTTCAAGAATTACCACAGCCTTTCAGCCTTTTATTATTGGACTGCATGGGATTTTCTTAAGAGATTTTAGAGCACGGTTGGATACGTAAAATTGTTTCTCACCTCAGATTTTTTCATTGGTTTGTCAAATTACTATAAAAAAATATTTAAGTTTGTGAATCTGATATTACAACTTGTCGAAAGGTTTAGGTTATATGATCCCTTTGCAAAGCATTGTTAAGTGGTGGTTCAGTTAAGTTCAAGACAGCTTGAGTAACACTCCTAGATGTGTTTTATGCTCTCTGTCTGGTAAGGAAGCATTTATTCTCAGTAAAGCTAAATACATTTTATATAGAACAGCAAATTATATAACATCTTTTATAAAGAAATAAGCAAAATATTTACTAAAGGATTTTTCTTCTAATTTTTTTAATAAACAGTTATTTTATTCCTATTTTATAGGATTTTTTACAGTTTAAAATAATAATAAAAAATCCGCAAAAAGGGGACTGATTTATTTTCTTCTTCGAATCTTTAAATCTATGGAAAATTGTGTAAAAGTAAAGCTTTTCATGTCATCAGATTTTTAACTTAAAGACAAGAAAAAAAGGATAAAAACTATTAAAGATACTTTCAGGTAACATTTGCATAATAATCCATTGCAGATATTCAATGAAATGTCTGACAAATGAAAAAAAAACAACAATGTTTTCAGTCTATAAAAATATGAACCCTAGATTGGTATTTTGATTTTTTTAACCAAAATAATTTAAAGCCCTTGCAGAGGTTCAAAGCTGTGAAGATCCAGGTGTGGCCCCTGGAGCCACAGATTGCAGTCCACCGATCTAGTCCAACCTGCAATGGTATTGAATGTTTAAAAGTTTCTGTAAAAACTGTGCTAAGTGCAGAACTGCATCTTCATTCTTGTGTGTGATCAATATTTCTGTCAAGCATGACAGCATCACCATGCAGCCAGGCAAGTGGGGCAGCAGAGAGCGATGGTGGGGCCGCCGGCATATACTCTATTAAAGGGTAAGCTTTGAGTAGATCTGTGAGTCCAGAGAGAGAGATGAGAAGCTAAACTCTGGTAATGGACTCATGGTGGGAAAGCTTTCCTCTCACAGCACCTAACAAATCCACTGGGTGAGAGATTTGAAGAAGAGCGCCGACCCTCTGATGACCTGTGAAATGTTCACACCAGCCAGCGACATACATGTGTGCAGGGATTGTGTTAACTTGTCAAACTAGGATCATCTTAGTCCTTGAACACTTTTGACAGAGAGATGCCTGTTCGTTCACTCGTACGCGTGACTGAGAGCCTGAATTTATAGAGTCTGTTTGCTTTTTTTTTAACGGATCAGCAGTGGAGGTGATGCCACAGTCAATGTCACAGCCTTCATGCATAATTGCTCTGCTCTGTCATTGCCAAAGGCTCGCCAGAGTCACATCTGATTGTTTCCCCTCTTCCTTCTCTTCTCCTTCCTGCTCCATCTTTATTCTCATTAGGCTCATTAACCAGTCCTGCGGGGACAGATAGAGGATGCAGAGAAACAAGGAGAAACTACAGAAGCTTTCTTTTAAATTCAGGACATTTTTCTTAAAGGTAAATTAGGAGCTTTCAAATGTATGAAGGATAGCGTGCATTTTTAACATGAGTTTACCATTTTGCATTCAAGTTTGAGTGATGCTAGTAAGAAGAAACCGAGCAGTAGAAAGCTTAGACTGTCTGAGGTGCTGACCGCTGACTCGCTGTCAGACATTGTTTAATAATTAAAAGAAAAACACAAGTTTTGAGAGCCCTAGAACTTTCTGCAGTGGGACATGGTTCCGGATTATATATTCCATCAGTCTTCTGTTCCCAAATTTAAAGAAGTGTGTTTTGTATTTTATATCTTTGCAGTTTTTCTAATGGGAATTTGTTCTTTTTTTTCTGTGTGATATAAAAGCATACATCATCTGAATAAAAACTGGGTGATTTTATTTATAGATTGAGTTTGATGTTGTAAATTATGACTTTAATATGTAAAGTAAGCCTAGCTCTCTTTTTAGCAGATTTTGATCTTCTCCTTTATCCTTATGCTATGTAGATCATTATTTGAGATTGCATTATTGTGTTAATCCCTACATTGGTTTTTAGAAGACTTTGGAACAAGTTTTTATTTACTTAAATAATATCAAATGAATGGTGTATAGATACAAATCTACCTGCTCTCTTTTGCTGATTTTATCCTACACCCCCCCACCCCCATGTGGCATGTCCATTGTTCATTCTAACTAGCTGCATAACCATCAGCTCACCGGTGCTTTGTAATAGTGTCTGTGGGCATGTACTGACAACCAACTGTTTGGGGAAACAAAACAATAGGAGGCCTTTTTTGTACAATCTTCCCACTGATAAATGTAGGAAGATGAAGTGCTACTGGAACCCCATCATGTAACTGTGAATTGGTCAAAATGAAACTAAGATTAAATTGTTAGAACAAGCAGTATGGGTTAGAGATGTCAACAAACTATGAAAAAGTATGCAGGGATCCCTTAATATTTTTGCCTCTTTCACTTTCAAATGTAACAATTGATTAGTGGAAGTTCATAGAATCCTAAGGTTTACACTTTATCTCCTTTCAGTCCCCCCTGGTCCCTATGATATGGTGAAACAGGTCCGTTAGGTTGAACTTTATAAACTAAAGGAAAACGCTGGACTTTTAGCTATGCATAAAAAGTTAGAATTTCCATTGTAGTTATAATTTGGAAATCTAATTTAAGAAGTAGAATATAGTGCAAGTTGGCAACCTTTAAATCTGCAGCCACCTACTGCTCTACAGGTCCTAATGGCTTTTAAAAACATCTCAGAGTTGCTCTAAGGTCTCCAGAAACCTTGATTCACATTTGAGATTCATAAAGAAAAAGAAAAATAAAGCCGTACTTTGAATTTTAGATCCCATCTTAGATACTACAGTTACAGAAGAACCTTTAAAGGAGACCTATGGGGTGTGGATGACCTGCAGAATAACACCTCCTAGTCTGCTCTCCTGCTTGATTGACTCCAAAGCCTGTGTGAAGTTAAATTTCATCATCTTTACCTAACCACTAGGGTCTGCTGGGACTAATAACAGATTTCCTTAGATTGCATATTATTTTAACATTTCAAAGACTCAGGGAAATCTGTCAAGATTTGATTCTGATGCAAAAATACACAACACTTCTGTTGATTTAGTAAGATCTGTATTTTAAAAACTGTATAATTGCACTGTGGCTATGCATCTATGCATAGTAAGAAAACAGAAAAAGATGCACATTTCTATATTATCAGTGCTGATATTCTTATGGTACTTACACATAATTTAAATCTCTTTTTCACTTTGTTACTATATCCTTTTTTCATTATCATGCATCTGAAATGCTACCAAAAACAAAACAACAGTAGAAAATTCTTCTTTGCTTTTGTAAGCAAACAATTGGGCAATTGAAGAACTACTTTTTTAAGACAACTTTCTCAAGTGTAGATATTCCTTCATCCTAGGGCTTATAATAACCGATTATACCACCAGACAAAGTCTCATACTGACAGCAACTGGATTATGCTCCACAAGACAGACATCACTTTGAGGAGAAACGTCACAATTTATTATCACTCTAAACCCATGCACATTATGCTGTGCATCAGCATATAGGTATATTATTTTTGTTTTACAGTATACCAACCATTTGTCCTGTAGACTTATAGATTCATTCTATTTTTTTCACATCACTGTAAGATAAAAAATCAAAAGATTTAAAAGCTAAAAAAATGAACACAATAAAATGTGAGAGGTTTTAAGTTTCAACATTTGTATTTTGCTTTGTGTTCTCTTTGTCTCTGTATCCCTTTGTTTATTTCCCAGCACTCCACTGTACTTGCTCGTAATTGAGTCATTTTCTCCCAGTTCAAGCACCATCTCTGGCAGGCAGCTGTATCAAGGTGACCCCCCGCTATTGTTTGGGCCTGTGTGTTTTTGTCTCGCTAGCTCAGAGACATAATCACAGCCTCTCGAGCGACGTAAGGGGTCAGTCGTGGTGGTGAGACATCATCCCCGACCCTGCATGCCTTGCTCCGCAGTCTGAAATGTCAGTAAAGAGGCAAGGAGGTACAGCGATGCATGTAATGATGTAATGCTGCAGCTGATCCTTCATTTTTTCTGTGTGTCCATTTCTCCTCTGAGAGTTTCCATCTGCCTGATTCTGGGTTGTTTTTGCTTACCATGTCAGAGGTTGTTTCTCTTTTAACCTACTTGGGCCAATCTCACTGATATAATCAGCAATTGTATCAGTGGGGTTTACTACATGCATTTTAACCTAACCCAGTTGTCCTCAATAATGCGCAATGACAGTGCCCTTGACACTGTTTCTTATAGATTTACTACTTTCCATTTTAATGTATTGTAAATCATCCAGGATGAAAATTCTCATAAATGTGTCCAGGGGTGCAAGAGAGGAATTCAAAAACTGTTAGGTCACTGCAGCTTATGATAAAACCATAGAGAGGTAAAATCTCAAAGGTTAAATCCTATTAGATCTTCCTTATAAAGAGCTATCCATATTCATAGAAGGAGCTTTCAGGTCAAGTGTGTAATTAAGCAGAAAAGTCAAAACAAAGAGCAAGTTGGATGCAATATATATATATATATATATATATATATATATATATATATATATATATATATATATATATATATATATATATATAGGAATTTGAATTTGAAAGCCTTTAAGTTTTACAAAATGTCTGGCGTTTAAGGCTTTTTTTTTACACTAAAATGTTTCTAATCACCAAAAACTTTGATAAAAACATTTTCATTAAAAGAAAAGGCTATTTTTCAATAATAATTACTTGTCTAGTTTCTTTTGGGATTTTACAGATCAGGAGTCTGCTTTCTTTAAAATCCAAAGAGACATTTTTGCCTAAATGCAGCTGAATAAAAGTCGATTAGAGCCGCACAGGACCCTCTGAGAAGAAAAAGAAATTTTGTTATAGGAAATGTTTCCAGTTCAAAGAATCAACATTTCATTTGCAACTTTAGGTTTTAGAATACAGAAAAACATACTTATTTAGTTTAAAAAGAAAGTAGGATTTCCTGGATGTTTATCTGAGGGAAATTAGATAACACTATAGCACATAGATGAATGATTAAAAAAGAAACAATAGATAATAAAACATCTTATTGTCTTTGTTTTTTTATGTCATTCTGTTGTGGAAATTCAATTTTATACAAATATTTGATCATCAAGTTAAAAGTAATATAGTTTATAGCAGTATGTACTGCCAGTACAGAAAAAAAACTGCAAGGCAATGATACTACTTCTGAGAGCAAATCTTGCTTTGCTTGTCAGTTTTCTGCAGTCAATTCTGCCAATTTTTGGGATTGTTCTGTGATAATTTGCATGCATCCAACAGTTGACTACAATATCTGCCACAACCATTTATCCTGTTAGCGTATGAATAAGCTGAACCATCTTGGTGCCCAAAGGTGCCTTTTTAAACCTGTAATGGTGAATGAAAGGCTAATTAAGCAAGGCCTACATGGACTTCAACCCTTACCTGTTGTCATGTAAAATGGATCATTACTAAATGAGTAAGACCTCACATGCAAGGTTCTGAAAAAAAAGTTTTCTTCTAAAATTGTAATAGGTTTAGCAGTTTTTTATAGGGCTAAACTCAGAAGAGAGCCACTTCTCCTAAGTGGTTATTTGTTACTTGAAAGTTTTAAGATCAATTACCGACATAAAAAAGAAAATATGATAGCAAAAGAGCAGAACAGTTTTTGTTATGAATATTTAAATAACAGCAACAAAGTGTAACAACTTCTTTATCTACCTGTGCTTCTATTAACTTTATGCACATTGTCTTTATGTGATACTTCTTACATACAAACATCCATTAAAAAAATCTTTGCGAAGGTATAAAATGTGTTGTAAAAATTTAGAGCTTCATTTAGTGCATTGGTCAAACACGTCCGAGACTAGGAATGCCCATAAAATGGATTTAACAGTTTTCTCAGCTACTAGATGCAATTAGGAAAATGGAGTCCTGACCTCCAGTTGGGCTTGCACACTGATGAGAAATTGAACATTTTCCCTAATAGGCTGTTAGCACTTTAAATTAGCCATAGTGAAATGGTGTGTGCTAGACAACAGAGGTTCCACAGTGGTTGTATGAGCTCATCGTTGACTTTAGAGTCATTTATAGCTCCTGGCTTCAAAGCCAGCTTTTAAGTTAGGAGTCACAATGGCTGTGTTAGATCTCTACAGTATTCCTGGCTGTGTTTAGGGTGCACGGGTTGTGCTTTTGCATGGTTTGTTATGTCCAGTGATGTATGTGTCATCCTCTGTTGGCCAAACACATGTAACTATCTGTCAGTTATCAGTCCCATTACATATAGTAGGAAAGGAATCCAGTGTTTCAAGGGTCAGTCGCAGATTGTGTGGGAACCTATTAAGAGCATCCACTGTATTCATAATTTCATATCTTTAAGAGTTAACAATTACCCTAAATATTAATATATATTTTTCTTGTTCCATTCACACAATTTTTCAAAAATAAATAAAACTGAAATTAAATTGTCCTTAAAGGCTATAACCCACCTCTTGTGTCCGACACTACAAGCTCTTTTTTTTTTTCTTTTACATTGGCTGTGTAGTTATCACACTATGCATCAAGGCATATTTATGGAGGAACGTGCCCCCCAAAAATATCCCAGCATAAAATCAAGGAGGGTAGTGAATGTTTATCTGTGTTTTCTGCTTTAACAAGTTCAGAGAAGATAGCGGTTTCACTTTATCTGTTTTCTATTCTCCTGAGCACCTACTATGGGTAAAGTACACTGTGTTTTGAAATGTTGTATTGATTGTGGATGTCTGTGAATGCCCCGCTTGCTATATACACACTGTGGGCCTGATCTTCAGGAGTTTTGCGTGTCCTAAAACAGGTGCAAACATGTTTAAGCAGACCTTAAGAGATGGTGCAAAGTGATTTACATTTGGAGTTCAGCAGACAACATGTGCAAACAATTTCTTGCATGTGTGCCATCAACAATATGCAGATCATATTCTAATGACCAAACCACCCAAATTCATGGAAATTCATGAGGCATATACAACTGTAAACATTTGCCACATATACAGTAGAGCGATTTCCAAATCAGAAAGGCAAATGTGGCCTCCGTTTTTGCGTCTTTTCTAAAGCTTTTGAAAGTCAGGTGCAACAAAGGATGTATTGGCACATGGAAAGACAATAGAAAGATGTACTGCTTACATGTTAACTTACAGTATCCCCATGCCTTTGAATCTCACATTTCTTTTAGAGCAACTCTCAAACTGCCACCAGAAAACGTAATCTACTCACTTTAATTGCCGTTTACACATCTTAACATCTATGCAGTAATCTGTGTAGATTACCCTCAATCTTTGAACATCAGGCCCTGTGTGTTTCCAGATTAACCTATATGGGGGGTTGATCCTCTCTGGTTTACCCTACAATTAAAATATTTTATTTTATTTTTTTGCCCAAAGCAAAAGTGTTTTACTTTGTCACTGTGTCTCTCTTCCTGTCTGATCATGACATCCTAGCCAACTTGCTGTGTTGATTCGACCAGAATAGACTATGTCTCTGTCACAGGTACAGCTCAGTAAAATCATGTCTGATTGCCTTCATATGATCTGATTTTCTATCAGATCAGATGCTAAAAGACTAGAGCAACCTAGACATGATGTGACTATAGTAGCTAGGACCAGCTTCCACCAATTATGTTAGACTTCTGGTGCATACTTTCAGTTTTGATAATAAAAATATTGGTGGCCTGCTATTGCAGTGCAATACTCTTGACAACCCTTTTGACAAGTCCTGTGTGGTTCGAACTAAAGGCCTGTTTTGAGGGGTAGACTTGGCCTCAAGATTCCAAGGACACTGTTTGAAGGTATCTGTGTTTAAGTATGATAGAACGATTCATTTATAATCAGGAGGTAAGCTCTAGGCTGAGATAAACTATTAGTAGCTGTCAGTGATGCGTTTATTTAGGACTTCAATCCCTCCATCATTTCTTTATTTTCATCCTCTCTATCTTCTTCTTGGCGTGTGACTGATTTGGCTCATTATGTCAAGAGAAGGAGAATTAATTATTGTCATAAAATGAAGCATGCCACTTCTCTCTCTCCCGAGCACTCCGGTGGCAGGATTACTGAAGTGTGGACAGCGGTGAAGGGGAAAAGGAAGGAACGGAAAGCTAATGGAGGGGAAAAGTAAAGGACTGGTAGCAATGAGGACAGATGTGGCATGGCTAGTGAAAACAAGAGAGGGTAAGAAAACAAGCAAGAGAAAACAAGGCCTGGCCTGGGGAAATAAAGACAATTAAGAGGAGACTAAAAAGTTGGACGAAGAAAAGAGTGAAAATTGAAAGTGACCAGGAAGAGCATTTGAGAGTGACTAATTATAAAATGGAAGGAGGAAGGATGGAGATGATCTTAAAGAGCCCAGGCTGCAAATATAATTATATATTCTTTGTTTTGCTTGCTTTTCTTTTTTGGCCATGCTGCATTCTAATATGGTGAGGTTCTTAGCTCAGGCAACTGAACAAAGCTGTGTAATCCAGGTCAGGGGGATGCAGGGTGTGAAGTAAGACACAGAACCTTAACACAAAAAGCACACTAAAGAAAAGGTCAGAGAATAAGGTATTGCACTTACCGGGCAGATCATCCTTTAACATTGGCCAAACTGGCTTTACATACAGTTCAACACTGATTAAAGACAATCTAAACCTCATTTCTTCTTTTATTTATACATCAAAATATGTGTTGATTGTAGTGCTTCTGTTTTATTTGTTCCCTTTTCGTCTTCAGTGGTATTTCCTCATATAATGCAAGACTGCAGAAAAAAAATATATGTCGCAAGATTAAAAAGTCTTTTAGATAAAATCACAGTAAGCACAACAAAAAACATGCATATATACAGTATGTGAGAAGGACCTGAGAGGAGAGTAAGGACCTTTTTTATGTTAGAATTGATATCTGGTTGGAGCTGCACAACAGTCCTCTGCTTTCTTACTAACAGAAAAAGCAAGTCAACCACCTGACAGTGATTAAATGCACCCTGGCTTCTAGATGGTTTAAAAATGATTGGCTGGAGTTTAAATCATGAGTCTGAATGGAAACAAGAGGGAATGTAAGAAACTTTCAGCATGGCAATTCTAGCTCCATTGTCCACTGAATATGAGCTGGTTTATAATTTGATGCTGAGCATTCACATGTTTGTCAAAGTTTGGCTCAAATAACATGAAAGCATGGATCCATCCTGCCTGGTATCAGATAGTCTTTATTGGCAAATGCACTTCCTTGTGTTTGTCCTTGTTGAAGGCATTATTAGTGACTTTTCAGGAGATTGCTTGCCACTCCAAGAACATCTCCCACATTTCAAGTGGCCAGCCTTTTCAATGCCAGCTCTTTCCAATTACCCAGAGTAGCATTTCATTTAGCTTCCGTCATTCATCTTCCCTTCTCCAGATGTGATACAGACTCTTGTAACACTGACACTTCGCCCCTCTGTTTTGCTATCTGCTCCTCAGTGTTTTGTCTCTGTTTCATTCTGCCTCATTGCTTTTTAATTTATTCCTTTTCCTTCCTTCAATTTGACTTCTTTCTTTCCCTTTTTCTTGGTAAATAAGCTTCACAAGCTAGTTAGCTATTTTTGTTGTTGTTTTAAAGCTTTTTTTGTAAAATAAAAAAAATAAAAAAACAGCTTTAGGCACTCATGTTGTCAAATTTGTTGTGCCAAAATGCACCTGGGGGAAAATTGAATATAAGGTTAGACTTTACTGAGAGCTCCTATTAAGATGACTCAGCTGAAAAATATCCTCTGGCAATAATATCTGCTACTTTTAAAAATTCTAGCTTGCTTCTGTTATTTGCTTAAATTGATTTTACTAAGCTGAAGTACTGGTGAAACAGGAAATGCACAATTTGTATGCATTTATCCTGGTTGGAGTTTAAGCCTGAGGAAGGTAAGTTAATATATTAAGCAATAATAAGGTGGAAGCTATATGCTACCTGGAATCTTAGCTTATACTAAATTAAATAAAGTGCTAACTAGCTGTCGTTAGAGAAGAGATTTTTTAGGCCTTTTCATCTGCAGAACTGTAAAATGTCAACATGGTGATGTGTTCTCCCCTGGAGGGACAGCTGATATTATTTAAAAGCTGCTATTGGGTAAAAGGAACATTAACATTATCCACATATCTTTCAACAGAATCTGTGCTGTCAAACATGCATTTTAGCACAATTCATTAAATCTGACCATGACAAAAAAACAAACAAAAAATCAGCTAGACGTTCGCAGTTCTACTTTTTCCATTGTGGTTTAGACATTTTTGTAATTTAGAGATGTATTTAAATGTAGAAAGTTTCAATGCTGGCTTTCCTGCTATTAAATTATAGTTTGCTGTTTGTTGTGCTTCTCAATAATAATAACTACAACTAGCGCTCTAACACATTTTATTGCAGAGTGGTTGTGAGGCTTGATTAGAATCTACTATCTCAGATGCTTGTGTGGAAAGTACCCTGACACTGCAAACTCCACTCGCAGATTGTTAATTAAAATCTAAATTAAAATCTTAGCTTATTCTATCTATAAAAAAAACTCAAAGGAAAAAAATTCACAGTCCATTTCTTGCATATTTAATTTGCTTTGGTTTAAAATAAATGGTGGGACACCATGTTAATATATCACATATCAGAACATGGATCGGTAACGGCTGCTGACCAACCGGGGTGTTATGAAGTCATAGTTAATACTGTCCTAATTATAAAAGCTTATTCAATTTGAAAGCGGGTAACAGGTGGTTCCATTCATTTTTTTTCATGTTTAACCTTCCTTTATAATATTATCCATAAAACTGCAAAAGACTCAACGTTAAACCATCAAATTCTCTTGTTCTCACCTTCAGCCTTTTTTCTCTGTCTCCCATATCTGCCTTTCAGTAGCTTTTTCTATTGGCAGTCTGACTGAATTGCCTTGACTTTTAGAAATCTTATAATCATGCAGCTGCGTATTCAGTCTTCCCATGTGTCTTTTGAACTAGTGCACTTTGAGAGATAGAGTGTAGAAGTAGAGAAATAAGTAAAAAAGAAAAATATAGATAAGATTTAGAAGGGTAATCAGTTGCAGAAGACGATGTGTGAGAAAAAACTGTGAAATTTAACACCAGGAGAAAAGAAAAGCAGCTGCAAGATAAAAAGGAAAATTAAATTTCAGCACCTGCAGGGCTTTGTTTGTCATTTAGAAGCTCCTGTATGCCATGGGTGAGCTCAAGGTTGTGCTTGTAGAGTAAAAATGTATACAAGGATAGATTTGCAGGAGAACAAACACTTCTATCCTTAGAACATTTTGTGCCAGTGTCTTGGTGAGAGATAGGCCTCCGATATGAATGTAAATTAATCTCTATCCTCTGCAGCTTGTTTGAACGGGCACCGTGTCCGAGATACTTTTTTTATCATTTGCAGTAAGAAAGAAAATGTACGTTAGGTTAAGTTTGCAAAGGACAAACACTTTTCCATGACTTGCATCTTTTTCACTTTACTAGTTCCAGATTTTTTTAATTTCTCTTATTGAGTTACACCTAGCCACATAGAATTACACCCAGTATGTTGATGAAAATATGAAATGACTGTTTCATACGATACCATCTATAGAAACGTACCTGCAAACAGACTCAGCGGAACTTAATGAAGGGGATGCAATCAAACATCTAATCTGTGGTCTCTCATCTGCATGCAAGAAGTGTCCATCAATGTTAAAGGTTCAATGATACTAATGTTTCTCATAATCATAATAACAATTACAGTAATAGCAATAAATCAAGAGTTAGGATTTTGCTCACTTAATCTGACAAGCCTTTATGGTATAGGTTTCATTTGAATGTGACCGCAGTCACACTATATAATAATTCCATATTTCTCTCACATACAGTAGCATGCAAAATTCTGATTAAAGCTTTGGTGAAACGTTATTTCTTCCTCCGATTGTATGAATCATCTTTGACGGGTAAAGATTGCACAATGAGACTGAGGCAGGCAAAAAAAAGAGAATGAATGGAACATTGGAAGCAAATAAAACTGAGGGATTTCATGAAAGTCTGTCTGGACTGAATGTAGTGACTTAATAAATGTCTTAATTTCAAAAGCGGTCTGTCGGAATCCCTATTTTTCAGCTTAATGATCTCCTTGACACTCCATTTTAAAGTTTTAAAAATGCAGGTTTCACACTATTTGGATAAAATTTTATGCTATATATTTTTGTCAAATGCAAATTTAAGGAGCACAACATTGGACAAAGGATACAGATAATTAGCTACATTTGCAGGAAAGCATGGATCAGTTTTTGATATTAAGGTGATTAAGTTGATTGAAATGTAAAATATCTCCAACATTGTCACTATAATTTCCAGTTTTGAATCCAACTGAACAGTAAAGGTGTCATTGTTCTCCCCTTTTGGGACTCTGATTTTTCTTAGTTTTCTTTCATTAGTTTCACTATCTTCTTTTATTTTCCATTATATTCTAGCAGTCTTTAGTTACTTTCTGTCGCCCCCTTGTGCTTATTTCCTTTCCCCTTGGCTTCCTTCTAGTTAGTTCCACTCACACCTGCTTCTTATTCAGCTCATCAGTCCATCCTCCGATCTGTTCCCCTTATATACTCTACCTCTACAGTCACTCAGTGCTGGTTCCTTGTTGTTAGTTGCTTTCTCGTCTCTGGCTCCCCATGTGAGTTTTGCCTGATGTTTTTTGATTTCTTGTGTTTTTGCCTTTTTGGATATTTGCCTCAGTTGCCCTATTAAATCTCTAAGAACTCATCTCTGCTTCTCTCATCTCTGCATTTGAATCCTCAAGCAACTTCACCCCCCATTGCTGACAAAAGTATACTAGATAATTTTACTATCGGTGCATCAAACCATTTGTCCGCAGCCTCTCAGGTTTTTATTTAACTTAAGGAGAGTCCTTGAAATAACATGCAATATATACATAAAACAAAAGAAATATGTTAGTTTAGATGTATTTAATGGAAAAGATACATCTCACGAGTAGATAAAAGGAAAACTTGTGAAACAACTAGTGTACCTTTAAGTCTCCGCCACATATTGATTAGTGTTGCACCGATACCGATACCAGTATCAGACGGGGCCCCGATACTGCCCTAAAATGGTGGTATCGGTATTGGCGAGTACCAACAAATAGGGCACCGATACCATTTGAGAGCCATAAGTTTCTTCAACTATTGTCACCCACTCCTGGTAGGCAATAAAAAGTTCTACTGGATTCACTTTGTATTAGATTTTTTCCTGCTTCACAAAGCTAGGCAGCAGCTTGACAAAGCCATGATGGCAATTATTTTACATTATTATGGTATCGGTATCGGCCGATACTGCACAGCCAGGTATCGGGTATCGGTATCGGGGCCAAAAAATGGCATCAGCGCAACACTAATATTGATGCATATTCATGATGAACTGGTTTGTAGGAGTACACTTTATTTATCCATTGCACACAAGGAATATATGTTTCCCTGTTTAGGAATATTTACAGTCAGAAAAACGTAGCCAATAATTGTATGGGAAGTAAAGGAGAACCCTCACTGCTAAAACAATTTAGAAATAAGTAAAAATTTCTTAAATCAAGAGCGTTTCCCCTTAAGTTCAGCAGATAAATAAGATGAGCTGCAAATATAATGAGTATTTTTACTCTTAGAATAAGAATAATTAGATATTATACACATAAAATAAGATCATGCAGTTTTCTTATTTGAAATGTAAATTGTCTTTTTCCATTGGAAAAATGTGTCACTTACCTCCTCAATACCTCCTCAAAATGCACTTATTATAAGAAGAAAGTGATTTTTTTTTTAGCTTCCAACTTTTGCAGTGCTTTATTGCTCTTTAGATAATACTGATAATATTTGGTTTATATACCAGTAACGTTTATCCTTAAAAATTCTCTTAAAATATAAATAAAAACATCTTTTTCTTAAGATTACCTCATTGTGTTGATCAGACCAGCCCATGTCTATATGTGGGTATTTAAAATTCATGTAGTTAACAGCTTAATGTGCTATAAAAGTTTCCCAAATGAGTGACTTGAACCACCCAGCATACATAGGGGAAAAAAACTGAGAAATTATTTTACACCTGCATGCTGTGTGGAATAGGGAGGGTGAGTAATGAGGTATGAAACACTTGATTTCAATTTTTTACTGGCTATTGACTCGGTTTAAGTGGGAAATTCAGTGTAAAAATATGCCAACACATTTTATTTTAAAAGTTCTTTTAATCATCTATCATTGTCACTATCAACCTCATTATCAGCTACCTCTCTGTTTAAAAATAACTCTTGAGACAAGCTGCGCCCTTGAAGCGTACAGTAAACCTCAACTGTCTCCATTTTCCCTCGGTCGACAACAGATCCACTGCTTAATGAACTTCGCTTGAGATTCTCACCACAATGCTAAGTAGTGGGACATTAGCAGCCTCCCAGTAGCCCACTGTTCCTGTCCAACCTCAGCCTCACTTTCCTGCCTTTCCCTTTAGAAGTGTCCTCTGTTTGTCTAATTCTCCACTGGGAAACTTTGTCATTTAGGATATGAAAGAGCTCAATTACTCTCTTTGCTCTTTCTATTTGCCAAGTTTTCTCATGAACCACCATTTTTTTTCAGCTAAGGAAGAAAAAAAGCCTTTTCCCCACGAATCCATACATGTACCATCAAATGATGCATGATGTAACAAAAGCCGTATCCGCAATGGTTGTACTCCGGGGGGTAAAAGTGAAAAAAAAATTGAAAGAGGGAGTTTTGCACCACCAGAAGTCTATAAAGAACAAAGTCGTTTATCTTTTTCCCATCTTTCCAACCATCGAGCGAGCTTCCGCATGCATCGTCTAGTCTCCCCCGCAGCTAAAAAGGCTGAGCTCCTCTTAGCTCCCACGACCAGGGAGGGCTGTAAAACGTTTGTTGCTGGAAATTTTCCCACACACTAAAGCACAAAATGAATTCATCTTCCTTTTAGCGTAGAGGGGTAGAAGAAAAAAATCTATAAACAAACAGACAGACATGGGAAAGCAGGCCAACTAAGAAGCTAAAAAGAAAAATGGTATGAAAAATGGCTCTTTCGAAAGCAGTATAATTCTCCCGTTCCTCTTTGCCTGGGAGCGTTAGAGCTATTATGTCACTCAAATAAAGCATCTTTCAGCACCTTGACCCTTTTGCATAATGGACTCTAAATGCCTACGGTAACATAAATAATGGAAAGCTGGTGATGGTCCGGGATGTGAGAGGGGATGTAACATTTCCTCATGTTGAACCAGCTTTTCTTTAAAGATGAAGTACGAGTTCATTTATCAAATGCAACATGTATATCTGTCAGGAAGGTGAAGCAGTTGTTAGCTCTGTTGTTTCATGGCACGAAGATCATGTTTCAAGAGTGAAATCAAGTTTTGTATTGGAAGTCTCTGCTCCTGCATGCAGGAATTTTCTCCAGGTTTTCAGTTTTTTTTTTCTTAACTTTCATTGTTTCCTTCACATTACGTTAACTTGTCAACCTATATTGACTGTAAGAATGAATGTGTATTTGCTTTTTGTTGTTGCCCCCATGGTGTGAGGTTGAAAGAACTGTAAAGAAAGACAAGTGAGCTTCTGTGAAGTTACAATTATCAGTATTTTCCTGATTTGGAAACAAGCCATGCCATTATAGTTTGCAGAAAAGAAAACCCATCTATTCTTATTTATTGTTATTTAATCACTTAAAATAACTCAATGTGAAAATCTGCATAATGGGGAAGACGTTTAGATCAGATGTATGGGGCAAGGGACACATCTAAAAGTTAAAACTTACCCCATCCTTAGATGCAGACCCTTATCATTGCTTTCAACAGCATCAAATTAAATTAAAAAGAAAGCATGACTAACATGGATTCTTTAAGACATGTTTTGCTTAGGGTCCAATTTGTTACTCAGATCAGCAGAGTGAGTCATGATTATGAAACCTAAAAATAACGTACGAAAAAAGGGAAATAAAAATGCTACATTGACACAAGGTTCTTGTTGTGTCCTTTTTCTGTGTTCACCTTATCTAACCCTGATGACAGCTCATCAAAAAATGGGCACATGCTTGTGTGTAATTGCTCTACTCAGTCTCACATAGCGCTAATTAATATCCGTCTGCTTTTCTTGCTGTTTCGGGTGGGCTGTGAGTGTTTCTGCAAAGAATGACTGCCAGGCACACAAAATGATTGGTTTTTTTTTTCATAAAAAAAAAAAACAAGCAGATTTTTTTTATTTATTTATTTAGCTATCACTGCTGGTTTATATCTGTTTACATTTCTGTAATTAAGATCTTGGTCTGATGATTTAATGGCATTAATTCAGTGTTTGCATTCATGCCTTTGGAACATGTGTATTCTCTCCTTGTGTACAGCTCGGTACGTGCGGGCACAGATGGACCTGCAAAGCTCCAACCGTTTCATATCAGGGTGTCAGCACCTTGCTGCTCACCACAGATGGTGTTAATCATTGGACGGTTGTTCAAGTGACGTAGAGCCACTCATAAATCCCTTATGATAAAAACATATTTTAAACTTTTATACACATTGGATATGACATAAATCCTGTTAAACTTTGCAGAGCCAGTAAATTGAGAAACGTTAGGTCTGACATTAAGGCTTAAGAATAGCTACAGTAAGAAATACGATTAGAGTCCCCCTGAGGTCCCTTGTTGTCACTTAGCCTCCTGTTTGTTCGTTCACAGGCAGGTGGTAGGTTGGACAGTGGGGTGGGATGATGGTGATTGCATAATTGGCCGGAAGAGTCAGGAATTCCTGCCTGTTGGAAAGCTGGCAAAAAGAACAGAGCTGCACTCTGTGGCAGTAAAAGCTGTGAGCCTAACCTCTCAGCAGCTCCTCAGCTGCCAGGAAACACTTCACATAGGTCAATAATGTCAGATCATGCTGTTGTGTATCTTCCCTATATTACTAACAATCTTTTTATTAACTTACATTTCTATAGAAAGCCTTTTGTACTCTGGGTTACTGAGCTTCATCATGTGCAAGGACGTTTTGAACAAATACTCCATTACAAATGTAACAAATCTTGGTGTGCTTAAAGTTATTCATAAAGACAAAAAAAATCCTCACAATATTCAGTTTCTAGATGTGCTGACCTTGTAAAGTCATGACAGACTTTTGCTAGAAAGAAACTTCTGCAAAATACTGGCAGAGGTTGAATATATGTGCAAAATACAGGTTCTATTTGTGTTGGTCTGTTACATCAAATATTAGAAAAGTGCTTCAAAGTTTGTGGTTATAGCAAGTATGAAAGCTATAGCAAAACTGCAGATAATGTTGTAAATCAAAGGTCAAGTACAGATTTAAAAGAAGTATTTGCACTTTTGCAACTCTGCTCTGCCTTGTCCCTCGTGGATAAAAATCCTCTCACATCCCTCACACAATCACACTTCACAGTTTAACCCAACATATTCTCTGTTGTCCTTTCTTGTAGAATCCCTACACTTAATTTAAACCATCTCCCTCCCAGCAGCAGTTTACTACATGGGGCGAGACAGGGAGATGGACTTAGAGCCTTAAATCATCCCCTGTTCCACATTGGCTCCAAACCCTCTCAGGCAATGTGGGTGGACTGATTTTTATGAGTGCGATGATGGTTTGACGTGCCGTAATCCTCTTTCGCTGATCTCTCCTCGTCCATCTGCTTCATCTTCATCCCTCTTTCTCTCTCCTCCCCACCCTACATCCCATCACTCATTTTGGGCTCATAATGCATGTATGTACGTAGATGCTTATTTATTTGCATGTTTGTATTAACGCATAAAAAAGAATTAATGAGAAAAGAAATTGGCAGATTAGTTTTGTTGATTTCTCCCCTTTCAGTTACATTTTCTAGAATAAAAAAGGAAAATCTGCCACTAGAAGAAACATTTGAAGCCCACAGTAATCGTGTGATCAAAGTTGTAGTAAAAGAACTACCCGTTAACGATAATCACATTGCTATGAGAATATATTTGTACCCTTAGAAGTTTTTCTTTTTTTGTTACACCTAAATGTTAAAGATAAACAAGCTAATTTTAATATAAAACAGATAATCTAAATACATACTAAAAATAATTATGAAAAGATAATACAATTTGATAAGGATAAAAAACAAACTGAAATGAACCTGATCTCTCTTAAAGTCTTGAAGCTAGTTGTCCTCTAAATGCATTTACCAGAAATGTCCTTTTTATGTCACCAGTGTGAAATTATGCCCACTCTTTTTTGTAAACTTGTTTTTAGGCATAATATTCTTACATGGACCCAAGCTGGTTTGGATACCAATGTCCCCATAAAAATACGTTTTACCCAGGTTATCTTTGTCTGCAAAAAGTTTATTTTATGCTATAAAACATTTAAATGGTACACAGAAGCAACACCTAAAGCTATCTTTTTTTTTTTTTTTGAAGCACTGTAGTCACTTTCACCAAAAGAAAGCAAAGCGAAACAAATCCACTATTGCATTACACCCTGTTTCCACATCTTCCCTCCCATCTTTCTCACCTTTGATGCCTACATTGGCAAATTTTCCCATTGTCTCCCATCTCCCTCCTTCTATTAATCTTTTTTCCTTTATCCCTTCTCTGCTTTGGTTCATCAGCCCCTCTCCTGGCCTTCCCCTTCATCATCCTCACATTCCCTCCTCTTCCTCGCCCTCTCCTTGCCATAGCAGTGGGTGTACTAAGCAGGGATTAGGCGTGATTGAAGTGCTGACGTGAGACTTCTTCCGCCAGGGCTTCTTATCCTCTGCAGCCCCCCTGAGAGAGACCTCTCATTGCTAGGCTTCAGTAGTAGTTTGGGTCTGGCCTCTCCAAGGACTCCCCATGGAAATAGCCTCTCTTCATGCCTCTGTGCTTTATCCTGAGTGCCTTTTCCTGATAGATGTGTGCCTTGGCTCTGATAGAGCTCTCTGCCTGCACGTTTAAAGCTTTAAGAGAGAGAGAAAATTCCCCATAATGTATAAGAAATCAACTTTTTATCCATACCCCCATCTCCTTCCTCTTACCCAGGTGACACCTCATAGGGATAAACTTATTCATCTTCCATGCTTTACCTTAAAATGTTTCACTAGTTGAGGTGTCGGCAGTTTACAACTGTTGTCACAGATTCTGATCGAAGTTCACAGGGTGAAATGTTTACCGTTTGCCAGACTTATTCCCATAGTAACATAAGTGATAAGAAAACATCGGAGCAAGAAGATGTCGGGGTATTTTTAGGGTGGGTGGACAGAAGGCGCTGCACCTGTCACTTCCCACGACCCAAACCTTCATTATATTCCAATTCGTCATCCACTCTATTTGGTGCTAATGGTGATTAACACTTAAAAGGGCGTGAGATATGTGATTTGGCATTTTGTGTGCTTCACCCACCCCACCTGACTATGGATTTTAAAAGAGGAGTCAGCCTTTAAAGTGAGACTAGGGAAGAAGAGAAGGAGAGGAGCTGGAGAAAAAGAATCCTTATGTGCGGGATGTAGCATTGCCCTCAGGGGATAACGGAATATTCATGGCTCCACTTGTTTCAAGTTGGTTTAGCCAGTATTTGATTTTTTTAACCCTTCCGTGCTTTTCCTTTTTAGAACTGTTTTACTCTTGCAAGTGTTTGCTTAAGAAAATATTAAGATTACAGCTAAAGACCTGAATAAAATCCATGTCGTCATTTTGCCTGCTCCAGTGAAAATTAAGTATCGACACCTTTTTTTTGCCATTTTTAACAGCAGTTACACCCTAACCTCACTTATTAATTAATTTGTGACAACATAACGTGTGAGCTTATGTCACCCGCAGACAACAGTTTTCTAACATACCTTAAGAAATCCTTTTGACATATACATGTATATATATAAAAGTTTTGCGGGCATATATTTTCATCCACCTTTGTTTTTAACTCTTGCCTTCAGAGGTCATCTAATTGAAGAATAGAGACCAAATGATTGATGTAATGTGATAAAAATTATGCTGCTCTTTTAAGGCCTTAGATGTTTAGTTAAACAATCAATCCAACAAACAAAATAATTATAATGACTAAAAAAACAGCAGATAAACCTGGTATGTAGCTCTGTAGTAAAGGGTAATTGTTGCTTTTGGCTGCTTTTTTTGCTTTGAAAGAAAATTTGATAATGTTTTCCATCTTTTTATATGTTTGTGGTAATACCGTGAAACTGACATTTTTGCTCAAAGCAACTGTAGCATATAGATTTTAAATTAACTCATTTTAACCAAAATATAGATGTGCAGGGCATGGCACACATAACTATTTACAGTTTCTCTGAAGCCAGATATGAAACCCTTCTGAGAACTTGCTAAAGTGTTGTTAGAGTGTTTTTACATACTGTGTGGTGGAAAACCAACTTATGACCCTTAATCTTTTATGCACCACAATAAAACATGGTGCTGATGTCATCGTGCTGTGGGGTGTGTTTTGACAGCCAGTATACAGTAGGAAAACTGATCAGGTGTAGAATGGGACATAGAAATAGGAAAATAAAACTTATGGAAAGCAAAAAACTAAATGCCAACACAGGGTCTTCCTCCAACAGGAATGGTTATGAACTAAACAAATTAATGTACTAAAATGGCTCAGTCAAAGTACAGGCCCTAATCTGATTGATATGTTTTTGTTCTGATTTTTAAAATGGCTTGAAAACAACTCATCATTTGAAGTTATTGTGGAGGATTTTTTTGCAATTTGTTTTAAGAGACCCGCCCTCTCCACTCTAACCCCCTCAATCACTATATAGAGTTGGGACTATATAGTAGACTTTATACCAAAATCAGTTAATTGACTGAAGACAGATGATCACTACTTTTTGCTCCAGGTTAGTCACGTAATTCTTCCTCCACCGCACAGTGCCTGTGCCATCTTAGTTTGCAGTCGATGCTGTTGGTTAGCGACAGCAAATCCCATAATGCTTTGCAAGAAAAGCTCTCCTCAAAAAGCATTCCAGAATATATCTGAGAGACCTTCTTTTGTTCTTATACACTTCGTAGGCACTTTTTTTCTTATGACCCACTGCCATTTTCACAGAACCATGGTGAGAAAGGTGAGCTTCAATGACTGTCTGGAACCGTAGCCCACCACAGATAGATGCCTGAAAGTGCACATGTACAGAAAAAGATAGCTAACGGGACAAGCATTTAGGATGGCCTTACGTAAACATATCACCAGAATTATTGATAATTAGGAGGACCACTTATTTAGATAATAAACCTGGAAAAAGAACATCCCCCACTATACCTTTAAGAGCCAATAGTTATATAATTTCTTAACGTATAGCATATGTTCTTCTACAGGGAGCAAACTACTGAATAAATTGAATAATGATATCATAGAGGAGCAGTGTACTTTTTTATGATCCACCTGGAAAAAAAAGATTGTCCTCTATACCTTTAGGCTGTATGCTTATGCACAAGCAAATACATAGTGGAAAATCCTAAATTGATATATCAAAGTACTGAAATAATGTTCATGATAAGTTTGACATAAAAATAATTCACTCTCTGAATATTCTTTCTAGTTATGATCCTTTCCTAAGAACATTTTTTACTAATTTGGCGATGAATTTGTGAGCACAGCTGATTGCATGGACACCACAGAGCAAAACATGTTGACATAATGTGATTAGGGAAAAAAAGAAAAATGAAAACAACAGAGGCAGCCTAAAGAGTCTGAGGAAAATCTTTATCTCTTTTTTCCCCTATCTGTGATTAATCCAACAGATAAACAAAACATTTCATTGTAATTCTTTTGAAACCATTTGATTTGTTGCAGTTTAAAAAAAAACATAATCCTCTCCTTAGATTACATATGCTGTAGACCACCTCATGACGAACTGTTATTTCAGATTTACAAATTTGGGCCAAATAATGGAGAGATTCTGACCTATTTTAAATGCTAATATGCTTGAGGATTTCGATATGGGTTTCATATATTATTCTGCCCATCGCATGGCCCTGATGTGAAGCCCTCACATCTGTCACACATGCTGAAATTTGCAGCTTTTAATGATCAATGAATGCTTGTTTTTAACTTGGTAAATTATTCAGTCTTGGGACTTTTACACCTTGAACTTGATTTGTGGAGTTTAATTAAAACATTCCTCTTGTTCCCCTCAATGAACCTAAAGATAAAGAAAAATGCCCCTGAACCTGTGTAGCACCTCTTACATTCAACCTGGTGTAAATCTGCAAAAGCAATAGGAAAAAAAGTTTATTTATATAACACATTTCAGGAGCAAGTCAATTGAAAAGTTCTTCACATGAGGAAAAAAAATGTTGTGCCATTAAGGTAACAAGGAGAATGAAAGAGAATGAAAGTAATCTGCAAAAAATAAAGCATAGTTTAATTTTTCAAGGTTCTCCTGAGATATTAATATTTAAATCCTAGAGATGTTCTTTAAGTGATTTAAGGCAATAAAATGTCTATATGTTTTTTTTTATTCCACTCCAAATTTATTTTTGTTTGCTGACACACTCTAATGTACGGTAGGGGTCAAACTGGCTCTTTGGTTTCACATAAGTAATCAGTATAGACAGAAGCAGCTTGTTCTTGTTTGTTTCAAAGCAGAACCCACCTTTGAACCACTGTTTTGCTTCTGTATTTTGCAAACAATGGCCTTTACAACCACAAGCTATGGTTTTATTAGCTTCTAATATTACAGACCAGCAAAAGGTTGCAGAATAGGACAGTACAAGATAAATGGTGAATTACTTTCAAACAGAAATCTGCATAATGTGACATTTATTTGTATGAATGTCATCTGGATTCTGTTCCTACTAAACTGGCAAATCAAGAGTCTCAGCATTTTTTGGCCCCTTTAAAAAGTAGCTTGAGTCAACTCCGAGTTGACAGGGTTGTTTGTGTTCACGTATATGTGATCACAACCATCTCACTGGTTCAGATACGTGGATGACACCTGGGTCAAAATCCAAATGCAGGACATTGAGAGATTCACCAATCACATCAACTCAGTGGACATAAACTTCACTAGTGAGGATGCCAAGAACAACATGGTGCCCTTTCTGGACTGTTTGCCACTGAGGACAATGACGTCTTAACATTGACATTTACCGGATATCTACACATACAGACCAAGACCTTCATTTTGCCTCACATCAACTTAAACATTCTTTGATCAGAACTCTTAGTTACCATGCTGACAATATTCCCTCAATTACAAAGGAAAAATTAAACAAGCAAAAACATGTCAGGAGACCACTTGGAGCATGTGGTTATCTAAACTGGGTGTTTGTTAAGTCAGCCCGAAACAACTAGCAGGAAGAAAAACACTGCATGCAACACAGAGGACAAAACAGAGACGCAAAAACATTGTAATTCCATATGTGTCAGCAATTCAGCAAGTTGTGAGAAACTCACAACTGGTTCATCCCAAAGATAGAACACCCAAACCTGAGCTGAACAAAGTTGTATGTTTAATCCAGTACAGCAAGGACTGTAAAGCTTCCTGTATTAGAGCAACCAGACAACTACACAAATGGATGGCAAAGCATAGTAGAGCCTCTAGCAATGGGCAAGATTCAGCTGTAAACATGCTCTTCAAGGCCAAAGGACGCATATTTGAAGAGTGACCAGATTTTAGATAGAGAGGACGGATAGTTTGAAAGAGAGATCAAGGAATCTATCTTTGTGAAAAGAGAAAAGGCATCATTGAACAGAGGGGGAGTATTGCAGTTTCAGCATCCAAGCAGTCACAGTTCAGTCATAGAACTCAAATATATTACATAAGCACTCCCATTATGATTAAAAAGATCAATTACATAGCCCATGCACAAATAGATACTTCAACAATCCATTAAAACAAGGATTTGCATCTGACTTGGAATGTGTGCAGGGGGATTGACATACATGCTGCTAAAATACATCAGCGCTCCAACTAGTTGGACTTGTAGTTTACATTTTGCACTTTACAGAAATAACCTGTGGTGTAAGGACAACAATAAACAAATACAATATCTTTAATACATAAAAATAATAATTTAAACTTTACAAACACAGACATATGAACCTTACGGACCCACCGGCGGGTCCAGCTGCTACGTGACCTCGTAATTTTACCAAACCCCCAGTATTGATGTAAAAAACATATTTGGCACAGTTTGGTGACATTTATGGATAAATGTGCCAAAATGGCCTCTCCACCTTAGAAATTTCTCACTAATACCATTCTAAAATAAATATGATTCATCTGATTGAGTCCAAATTTGGTATATTTTTACACAACATTTAGATTTGAAAGTCTGTACTACTTTTTTGTGCTATAAATAATATTTTGGTAGTGTTTTGCAATGTTTATTTCAAAGAAAAATTTGGCAAGGTTAAAAAAATGCAAAATATTTTGTATTTTGTCCCTAATATTTCAGGCAGGGTCAAAGCTACAATGGTGCTGACACCAGAAAACCATTCATGACATCTTACCTTTACAGATGTACCAAAAGTTTCTTCTTAAATCTAATAGCTTTGAGGCTATAAGTTATTTACTTTTGTGTGTTTTTGTCAGGCAGAAATTTATTTATACCCCCTTAGGGTGTAAGAGGTTAAATAAAACAATCAGATATGAAGCATGTTCTTATTTATTAAAAATAAAAAGCTACCTGAAACCTGATAAAAATGTTGGATTTAAAGTTGTAAAATTAGCTCTTAAAACTACATAAGTCTACATAACTATATGCAAAAGCTTTATTTGAAAACCTAGCACACCCTTACCCACACGTTTGACATTTTTATTTTCTGAACAACACTGAATTATGTTGTATTATGCAGTACACATAAACTAATTGCTGGTGGTCAAGGAACCATCCATCTCATCCTCCTCCTTTTTTTATTTAAGTCTTGCAAAAACAGAGGGTTACAACAAAAGAACTGTCAGACCTCAGTCTGCTCTTCACAAGCTCCCTTAATACAAGAAACTTCAGAGGAAGGATCAATCCTAAAATAAAAAAAAGTACGCTGACAGGCAGGCCGCCTGCTGCCATTTTGCAGGGACAGTGGATGAATACAGCCACAACCTGGAGTAGTTTTGTCAATGAGCCTCTCTGAGAAGTACTCCCATCTTTTCATCCCAATCAAGATTGAGAAGATAGAGAGCAGGGCTAACTTTGAAGAGGATCACTCTGTCGGGTGTTAAGGCCAAGGGATTACTTACTGCAGATGGTTAAATGATAGCTGTAAAACTGCAACACAGTTGCAGTTTTACAGGGGAAGGCTGATTTTGAATCCAATATGAGGGGACTTTTATATGACCTGCATTTGCTCCATACTTACTGTATGTCGTTGTTAAATGCCACACTATTTACCAGAAGCACTCTAATTGCTAGATTACGTAGCCATGCCGGCGACTTCTAAACGCCCTTCTCTCTCTGGTTCCCCCGGCTGCTGCCTCTCAGGGCAGGAGGGAATGCGCGGCACTTATTATAAGTTAATGGATCATAAATTGAAACTGAAAGTTCAGTGAAAGAGCACCATTCAAATGCACAAACACACACCGATACCCACCCACCGCTCGCCTTGAGATTTTTCTCCGAGCCCCCGACCTCGGTGTTCCTCATTTGTTATGCTCTGCCATCGGCTGCTTTGAGGTCATCTTTTATGAATTACTGGCATGAATTTATGGTCCAATAAGTTTTGGAGCATTTGTACTGTGCTCTGTCCTGTATGTCCTTTATTGTGAATGTTAAAAAAGAGGTTTAATCTCTGGTGTTATTTGTTAATAGACTGCTGCCATCTACCATTATTCTCCTATCTCATAAAGTCATATTATTCTGATTTCTGGCAGCTGTTGTTTTTTTTTCTGCCTTTCATGTGCATGTATGACATTTTTCTAGCTTCTTTTCAATTTAACTGTGAAAGTATGAGTAAAAATAATTATAAATGATCCAACGCAAACCTTTTTCTTAGGTCCAAAAATGTTTGCATGTTATTAGTTGTAGAACTTAACTTTCCATACAATACAAATTAATTTTTATAGCACTATTCCTGTAGCATATAATTCATAGAAATAATTTTAAAAAAGTTTACTTCCTGTGTGCAGGGATGGATATTCTTTTATCAAAATGAAGTAGAATTTCTACTATTTTTTACTACTTTTAAAATGCAGTTATGTAATATTGTAATTTTCAGAGAAATTGACAATTGAGCTTTTTTTTCCTTTTAGCCAAGATAGTCAACATGAACAAAAAAAAATAAAAAATCGAGTATCCCTTTGGGTTTATAAAATTTTTGAATTAACATCACTGTTTGAATCAAATCACTAAAATGTAGTGACTCTTTCATGATGTATACAATTATTCGGCTGCACCTGTAGTGCCACACCTAACTCACCATGGCCACATGGACTAACATCTAATAGAATTATGAAAATCCATGACTTTTATTGCTGTACACATTTTTTAAAAGATTATAGAGGAACATAGGCTGGACCAATATAACATATCTACTAGAGTACTTCTAAATATTGGAAAGGATAATTAAACTTCTAGTAGTTCACCATGGCAAACTGTATTTAAGTGTTAGTGGCAAGTATTATTTTAGTGGTAATAGTTGCACACTTAGGATGTTCCAGAATGTCTCTGTTTCTGAGCCGCATCAAATTAAATGGTTCAACATTAATAATTACACATGAAACGTGTTCATTGGGATGCTCCAGAGAATCTTTTTTTTTCTCTCCCCTCACCAGTGCTGATTAATGTTTCATTCTTGAACAAAAAGGTTAAAGTGTTTAAATAAATGCAATCAGATATTCAGTTTTCATGATCTTGAAAACAGGGTTCAGTATCTACTTAGTTCCACTTTCCCTTTATAAAGATTCAGAGTGTAAATTACCTCCTCCAGCTGCTGAGAATAGACAATAAATAAAGCATTGAGATTATCCTCAGCTCAGCTGCTGAATCATGGAAATACTGGATGCAAAATGGGCTTTTGAAACAAATTTACTCTATATTTTTTTTTATATATTTGCTCACATATTTTGCATCTTAGTTGGCCATGTTACCCTTCAACGGTGATTGGCAATACATTTGCTCAATGATCTTTGCAGTATTGCTCTGATTTAGCCACGTAGGAGAGATATGATCATCAACAGCCAATTTAAAGTTACGCTACAGCAACTCAGGTGGAGAATGAATCTAGACTTTTAATAGATCATCCCCTATGTTTTTAGAGCAATTCAGAAGTTGACTTGCAAAAGATGGGATCTATAGTTTCATCATTTATGAAAAGTCATCCAGATCCTGGAAAAAAAACCTAAGCCATCACATGACCAGGTGGGAATGTCATTATGATGCTTTTGACCACAAAAAAATGGGGGGTGGCCAGGCTCAGTCCTCGAGAGCTACCATCTTGCAGCCTTCAGATGCATCTCTACCACAGCAAACCTAAATCACACATGCTTCTCGTTACCAGGCCTATGTGGAGCTGAATGACATTCTAAGGGAACTCAGCTGTTAGATTTATGTGTGTTGGAGAAGTGATGCATCAAAGAAATGCAAGATAATAGCTCTTGAGGATAGACCTTGCACACCGCTGGTCTAAATTTTACACCAGACATAACAGGAAGAAACACTAAAACACTCCACTTTTGTCTCGTTCATCAACAGAATAAATTCACCATTATTTGGGGGATCTTAGGCAATAAATGTAAGTTGGACCTTTTTCACCATACATTAGAAAACAGTAATAATAATGTCAGGTCAGTAATTTGACCTTGAAAAGTGTTAAGTTTCCTATTTTCATACTGTACTGTATATAGTATACTTCCCTTGGCAACTCAAGAGGCACAACTGACTACAGGAGCTGCTGGTGATATTCTACTATAGACTGGTGGTTCCCAACCCTGCTTCTGAAGAACCGCTGCCTGTTTCAGGTGTCCCCTTGCTGCCATCACCTGACTTAATTAGATGTGGCTTTAGCCGCATTTTGTGACATGCAAAGGATGAACAGTCAGTTGTAATAGGTGTTGTGGAACAGAGACACATCAAAATTTAGGGGAGGGGTCTAAAACCATTGTTCAAGACTGCCATAATTCAGTCTGTGTTGTGTTTGCCCAATATCAGCTTAGGTCAAGCACTAAACAGAAATGGTCCAGACTGCAATGTCCAAAGAGGACTACAGAGGGAATTATGAAAGCTTGAAAGTCTTTTCTCCACCTTAGACCTGTGCAGGTCTAGGTTCAAGAAAACAACAGGTAGAATCTCTGCAAACCCCAAACCTTCTGGACAAAAACTGCTTTGCGTTGTTGCCCCAGGTCAGAGTTAAAAAGCACTATTAAAAAAAAAAATAAATTACAATTTTTCTCATGAATGCAATGATCATCTTGCTACTTGAGTAGTTAGCTTTACTGCTGTGAAACAAAATTAAAATATTTATACTATTACAACCTCTTTTCTTGGTGAAGGTTCTTGGTCATCCAGGATCTGGCATAACCAAGAAACTTACTAAATAAATAAAGCAATTGGACTTTTATTCTTATAATTAAAGTGGTGTTTTTCTTTCCATCCTAAAAGCATCTTCAGTATAAAAATAGTAAGGAAAAGTTTCAGACTTTAACCTGTTTGGAAAGGGCCCATCAGGACCTTTGAATTCAAATGCAGATTAGACCCCCCAAACAGTAAAAACATCTAATTGTTTTTGAAAGTGTTCCTTCTATTATCATTTAAGTTTCTCTAAAGTTAATATCTTTAAACGTAAGATTTGTATGCTGTGAATGCCTAATTGTAACTCAAATGCCTTGTGCAGAAAATATTGGTCAATACAACTGGTTATGTCTGATTTTGAATTAGATGCACATCTGATTATGTCAGATGTGCAATGTTTTAGATGTAAGTTCTTCTGTAAACTCCTGGATGAAAAGAAACAAAACAACTTCCTATGCTTTTGCAGATTACCTGCTGTGGTAGTTTTAAATATGTAGAATAGACAATAACCTTTATTGTACTTCAGTGGGAAACTTTGTTGTCCCAGCAGCACTTTGACACTAAAGTTCACCCACACTTCTTAACCTGCTCACCAAACTGAACAACTGTGATTTGCACTAAGCTTTCTAATACACTGAAAAAAGTAATGCAACAGTTTTTGGTATTTACATAATCATATATAGTTACTTTAACACAATTCTTTCATGTTAGCAGGGTAGGACATAAAACAATTGTGTTAAAGTAACTAAATTTGATTAAGTAAATGCCAAAGGGGGTTGAATTCTTTTTTTCAGTGTACCTTCACACATACAGTATACAGCCTTGTAAATAGCACACATAGACCCCAGCTATAGTGATATATTATCATGGGTAGCCTCTAACTGGTGAAACACTTATGCATAGAGACACACTCGCAAGCAAATTCCAGAAATAGACATTTGGAGTGAGAAGCCCGCAGGATGGAGCTGACCGCTCTAGCGAAGAACTAACTCTCCCACAGGAATAGCTTTAATGTATACTGGTTCAAACATATGTATAAGCACATCATTAGAACTGTATTATGAAATTTTAATTTCTAAGGTTCATTGATAGTTGCTGTTCTCATTGAAAGATATGTCTCTAAATGAAAAAAACAAAAACAAAATAATCTTGCGTTTACTGAGTACTTGAATATTTTAGATATCACCTTAGGTCTATTTAAACAGAGAATAGCAGTCATTATAATTCATCCTAAACAGAAAGGGTACAGATATTAAAATAAGTACACCTTTGCTGCTTCTTTGTTGTGTTCTTGCTCAGAATTACTCCCAGAGAGACTGTTTTCCTGCAAGTCTTTCGTCTTGCTTTAATTAACTAGATAACTCAGATATCAGCAGTGGCATCTCAGTGCTGCTAAACAAATGCACTTCATTAGATAGTTATCTGCAAGTGAACAAATATTTATACAACCAAGAGATTCAACAATAGGCTGTTTTATGATGAGGAACTACCAGAAATATCCTGAAGTGGCCTAGTCAAAGTCAAGAACACATTAGGAGTAAAGTACTGGGACAGGTAAAGTTGGGATACATGAGCATAAAGTTACTTTACACCATTTTGTGTGTGAAGATCCTTACTACCATTCTGGTCTTCAGTTTTGTCTTTGTTTAATTGAGAAAGGTTCTAGCACATCCACACAATATTTTATTCTATGCATCCACTCAAAGTGTTTGTAGTCACCTAATGAGATAATGTGAAATAGAACTGCATGTTACCTAGGTAGTGGTAGCTCTCCGTTTTTTTTTTAACTGTCTGAGTTAAAAACAGCTAACTCAGATGGGGGGGTATGAGGATATGGAATAGCATGGGCCCCATGATGGAACCTAGAGGAACTCCACTTGTGATTTTTCCTCAAGTTACCTAATAACACAACAAAATCAAAGTATTTAAATTAAGATTTTCAGAAACTGGCAAATGCAATGCCAACTCAGTTCTCTAATCTTTCCAGGATGGATGTAATAGTTATTTTTCTCTTTATATAAGTTCATATTGATACATATTACTAGTGATAATACCAAATGTCCATCATTATATAATGTTAAAAAAGGAAAGAGTAAGAAATGAGTAAGAAACAAAACAGCCATTAAAGTAAAGGAAACGTGTTGCCCTTTACAGTATAAGCAAAAAAAAAAAAAAAAGCCTTAGGCTACATTGCCCTGGTCTCTAGTTAGATACATTGTTAAATTTGAGGCTGGATGAAGCCCATGGTTTATCTTATGACCACAAAAAGTAAGGAGGGTGGTAAAAGAGGACAATTTATTTTCAGACATTTCCACCAGCATGAATTAAGGATGCTGTAAATAAATATAACTTTGAAGTGCTTTGCATACTTGCTATATAAAATGCAAATCACAAGTTAGTCCATTGAGTCTTATTTGTTCTTGCTTTACTAAAACAACAAGAAAGTTTTAATGTAATGTCCTTAGCTCAATGGAACCTGAGCACAGGCGTAAAATGAGGCTTTCGCTCTCTGTATATCCAATAGACAGTAATCCCTCTGGCGTTTGTTCCTCTTCCCTTGTAGTTTGAAGGCTCCCCTGGGAGAGAGAACAGGGTGTAATGGAGAGGGGAGCTGGTGAAACAGACAAAAGGGATGCTTTTAGAGCACCAGACCATATAAAGCACTTTTTATAGTTGATGAAGCAAACGGGAGAGAGCAAGAAAGGAAAACTCCTGGGTGCAGAGCTCAAAAAGAGGGAGATTTGAGAGGCTGAACATCAGGCCATGCATTCAGAGAAACATGTCTTCAAATCTTCTGAAGTCATACCAACCTGAATCTACAGACTCTGCATAGAAATCTCAGTGTAGAAATCTGAGTGACTTTTTCTCAGTCACTCTGTTTCTGATTCTTATTTTTCATTCCTATTCTCTCACACTTCTGTTTGCATACCCATCCGGTAAACATGCTGATTTATCTTCACATTTTCTTAGAAGGCAGATATTGGCATCAGAGATGCATGCTGGTGATGCTGTTGACTTCACAACTACTTAGAGCATCTGGCATGTGACAGCTTTGGCCGCAGATACTTGGTTTATTGTTTTAGTCAGGATCATCTCAATTCTTTCTTTATTTAGTTATTTTTCAATGCTCTTTATCTTTGTTGCACGTGCAGCGCATACAAGGTAAACCTAAATATTTTCATTTAATACAAGGACAAACAGTCAGTGGTGCTGTACTCTAAATCTTGGATTAGCATAGTTATACAGAGCAAGGACAGCCCAGCTCCACAAATAGTAAATACTACTTTTCTCACTGACAGTAATTCCGTATCCCCCTACGCATTTCAGGATCAGTTAATTTGATTGTAGTCAAACAGGATTTGGGAAAGCAGCTAGCATTGGTTTTGTTTGGTTTTGGTAAAGCATCCCCCACACCTCTCTCATCTCGTACATGCTTATGCATGATCTTTGCATTGCACGCACTACAAAACAAATATTCCATTTTGCAGAGGCTGAAAATCAGACTTAAAATGATTGATAGAAGCTAAGGTTTCCATTGCCTCCAGGTGAGCGCTAAAACAGGTGGGTCTCCTTGAAAAGACTTTGGATCTTCTCTAATTTTAGAAAGCTGAATAGAGGCTTTAGGATGGAATCACTTTCTTTGGATCTCCTAGACCAAGCTCTGGGTGCAGGGATGAGGCTTAAACTGATTCTAATTTCGTACAGAACAAAAAAATAGAACTCTGGCAGCAAGTAGAAACGTGCAAATGCATGCATTCAGAGGGTATAACAGGAAAAAAGACATCATAGTAGGGCTTTTTACAATACATAGTAAACACTCAATTCTCTTGAACGCTTCCTCCTCTTTTAATTAAGAACCACATACTGTATTTTGTCTTTTATTGGAAATTGATGCAATATAGACAAGTAAAGCTGTGCCACCTAAACTAACAAGTTATTTGCTGAATGGAAGGAACAGAGAGAAATATTTACAAATTCTTTCAAACATTTTGAAACACATCCTCCTCATTCTCAAATTCCTCTATTTAGAATAGAATAGAAAATCCCTTTTTTTGTCCATATATGTTGAAATTGTGGTGTTACAGCACCAAAAAGATTACAGCAAAAGTGATCACCCAAATCTGTACCTTAAAAAAAGTGTATACAAATAACAGAATAAGATAAAAAAAAATAAATAAATGTACAGCGTTTTTAAAATATAAATACTGTGCATCTGGAAAGAATAAATTATCAATATACAGCTGTGGAAATTTTACAGTAATGTATACATGAAAAAAAGCAGCAACACTAGAGATGTGCTGTAGTCAGCTATTTGCAACTTTGTCCAGCTTCCCTAAAGAAAATAATTCCCCTAGAGTGATTCTGCCACTACCGTGTTTTACTTTGATGATGGTGTGTTCAAAAAGATGTTTGTTGTTTTTTTCTGTACTGTATAACATTGAGATCAATGGTTCCATTTCAGTTTTATCTGTCCAGATCACGTTCTTACATATGAGGGCCATTTCATTCTACGGCACTCGGAAACTGGAATTTCTATCAATATCCATAGTTGAGCATTATTTTGTTTTGCTCTGCTGAAAAAAACAAACCTTAGTCTTTTAAACAAGATGTGGCTTGAGTAGTGGCTTGGTTACCTTGGCGGCGCTCCAAGGCAGTGGCCAAGAGCAGCTCCTCTCGACAACTTCACAAAATAGGCTGCTTAAAACAATGCAGACTGGACAATGGGCCTGCATTTATGATCGCCAATGCCTGCTGGAGCTACTGTCACAAAATGTTTGAAATATTGACATTTTTGACCATTTAAAAAGCTGTGGAGTGGTACGGACAGATGTCAACAAAACAACAACGGAAAATAACGTACGTAGGAAGAGATGTGCAAGACGGGGAAAGCGAGGCTGCAGAGGGGGGCTAACTGCGAAGCAAAAGAGAGATCCCCACAGACCACCGCTTCCATTCGTTGGAAAACAAAATGGATCATTTTCGACTCAAACTCTCTTCAACAAAGGAGATATGTAACTACTGTGCCATTATTCTGACGGGGTCTTGGCTGCGTCCAGCAGTACCAGACGGTGCTGTTGGCCTGGGGGGGTTGATGCTGTACTGCGCCGATAGAAACAAAGAGCTCTGCCTGAATGGAGGCTCCTCTGAGACTGTTCCCAGGCAATTTTTGGCCTCTAGAGGGGAAGCACAGCCATCTACAGGTGAAAATGAGGAGACCAGTCTAGATGCTTCCCTGCCAAAAGCTGAAAAATCCCCAGCCGGCTCATCGTGGCCCCCTCCAGCTTCCACACCTTTTCCAGCATCGTCTGTCGCTTCTACCTGCCGATGTACCACTGCTGCTTCAACCACGTCAGCCTCTTCAACCCCAGGGGCTACCACCCTCACAGCATCCTCATCAGCGTCTGCTTCCTCCCTTGAGCCAGGAGAAGCAAGTGCTTCAGGAGCTGGAGGCAGTAGTAGCAGCTCAACAACAACTGCTGCTTACCTTATCAAGGCTGCACTTTAAAAAAATGAAATTGTCTAGAGAGCATACACTTTTGTATACACTTGTGTAGACAAAATAAATCTGTCTATGTCTAAGTATCTAAGTACAGTATGAGAAATATGAACATTTATTACATTTATATTAATGTGTTTATAACTGAATCCACATTTTAAACCAGTTCTTCACATGCAGGTTAAAGAAAACATCTTAAAAAAGCTTGAAGTCATTGTTGTCAATCTCTCGAAGAAACAATTTGCAAATGGGTATACACATTAGCTTCATACTGCTAGAATGTGAGAGTACAACATTGTTTTGGCTACAGGCTACAGCTGGTTCCAACTGGATTTAAAGCTACAGAAGCTTCTTTTTTAACCCCACTCTTCCGTTTCTTAAGCTCAATGTTGATACTTTTTCCTAGGGTCAATTGTGGCTTCCTCCCAGAATCTTTGCTTCTTAGGAAAAAGGTTACTGTGTGCATAAGTAGATGAGTAGATATTCTTTCATTGATTTTTTATCAAAACATTTTAAATGACTATCAACCCTTTACCTTATCCCTAAAAAAATATGCATAATACATTTTTTTCTCCATACAAATGACAGTTGTCTGTTTGATGAGTCAAGGTCAACGTTTAACGCTGCAATGATTGCATGTTGTTAACTGCCTTTGGCACCAGGCTGCTCTCTGTTGCAGAGGTTATGCTTGCTCTTTCACTGTGAGTCATGTTTATTTCATGGTTTCTTTTATGGCACCGCTGTTTCCCTTTTAACCCCTCACCTCCCAGAATGCCGCTAAATGTCCTGGCAGTACACAAAAGAGCCAGTTATGGAGGTAATAAATATTAGATGACTTGAGCTTTGACTAGGAATGCCTGCTAATCTTTTTCAAGTGCTGGAAGGGGATTTACCTCCTCTCCATAATAATCAATGGGATTCCTTACTTTTGGTGACAGTAGCTCAAAATGGTAATAAATGTCATGTGGAAATTCTAGTATTACTGATTTCTAGAGCACATTTACAGAGCTTATAGTATGTGCAAATGACGGGCCTTTATTAGTTCAACTGGAAAATTGTGCTTTGTATATCTCTACAATGCAGCAAACATACCTAACAATTTTTATCATACTTTGATCTTTTAAACTCTAGTCTAAATGTGTTAAATGAGAATTATGGACTAACATGAGGCAGAACTTAACAGGGGTTTTAAATAAAGCAATAAAGGGTTTGCTGCTTTTTTCTCTCATTAAAGTTGATAGTTGCCTTGTCTGTTTCTATCTTTTTGAACCCCAGTCAGCCTCGGCAGATGGCTGCTCACACTGAGTCTGGTTCTGTTGGAGGTTTCTTCCTGTTTAAAGGGAGTTTTTCCTCTCCACTGTCATTAGAAGCATGCTTGGTATGAGGGATTGCCTTCAATTCAATAAGTCAATGCAAACAGCTGGTTTTCCTTAGACAGAAAACTTAGAATCAATTTGACTGTATGGTCTAGTTGAATTGTCTCTGTAAAGTGCCTTGTGATGACAAGTGTTGTGAACTGGTGCTATATAAATAAAATGAATTGAATTAAAGGTGTGCTCTGAATTTGTATTTACTATATAACTCTTCAGAGAGGAAGAGCTGCAAAGAGGGCAGGTTCAGTAGAGACCAGGAAGTGTGAGAATGTATGTATGTAACACCAGAGACATCCTGTTAGAAGATGCATATACATTTAAATGGGGTTGAAGGTTCTACTTTTCAAAGAACAATGATTCTTAACATACAGCCAGAGCTACAGTACAATATACTGCCCGCTCAAAGTCCTGACCCAAATTTAGAATCTGTGTAAAATATGTGTTGCATCTCTATCCAAGCACTGAACAACTACAGTCATGGAAAAAGACAGACTCTGATGTTTTAAATCTTTTATTCTAAAGGTAAAATTTATATAACCTAAAGAGTGCAATAACGTCAACAAAAATCCATAACTAACATAATAGTGTAGATGGTCAAGCATTTTTATAATAGCTCTTAACAGTTGTGCTATTTTTGTGTTGGTCTATTGAAAAGAATATAAACAAAATACACAGAATTTGATGTGTAACATGACAAAGTGTAATATTTTGTTCTAATGTTGCAACTAGAAATAATGTCAGTTAATATATCCTGCACATATTGGACTTGGTCTCATCTGAGATGTTTTTAGAGTATAAATTGCTAAGAACCCATTCCATGAACTGTATCCTAGTAATTGCAAGAGTTAATTTAAACTTGGCTCTCATATTTCCCATGAGGCATGACAAATTTGGAAACTGTGTCAGCCTCAGCAGTAAACATACAGAGGAATCAATGTTCTTTGCATAATGATTGAAACTACAGTGAATCTTACTGTACATGAGGATCAGTTCTGTGAAGGCTAAAGAAAATTAGGATTTATTAATCAGTTGACACAGTTTGAATATATTTGCTCTTTATTGTGAATCAACTGCATTAAACATTAATCCAGTCAAACTCCATTTGCATGTGGAGTAAAGCCAAAGAGTGGAATGCAGCCTCTACATCAAGCCCTATTTCTTGGTGAAATTTCATTGTGAAGCAGCATCTGCCACTTTAAATAATGATAACAGTAGCATGCGGCTTCATGCTCCATGACTCCATCCACAAGCAGCGTGTGAGCTGACAGAGACTGATGTGTTTAGGTGGAGGCACAGCCAGGCCTCTGACAGCAGAGATAATAGCCAATAAGGTGCCGTATCAAACTCCGTATGATTGACAGGCTCCATGCAAGGCCTGATTTATCCAGTAACTCCCTGCTCAAACAATGACACATGAAAAAAGATTGACCCTTCTTTATGCAAATGTTCTTGCACACTGATCCTTTCCACCTGCTAATGTGTCTTCTTACTGTTCATGGAATACAAAGTGTGTGGGTCCAACTGTAGTCATTGTACAACTTTGAAAATAAAAAAAGCAGGTTCTAAAGTAAAGAAAAATATATTGGGCTGCCATGAAAAATGTAAAAATCCTTTACCTATGAGGTGTGATGTAAATCTATCAAAGACAATGAGTGCTGGAGAATCTGAAACCTCTGCAATCTTCACCGCCGTCACCTTCCATTTTGACTGAGGATTGCAGCTGTCAGGCTGATGCAATGGTCGACATTCAGGAGACACGCTGTCACAGATTTTTAGATTAGAAATGGAAATAATACAGACTGTTGAAGACTTCATTGTTTGGCGCAGTTGTTCATTCAAAAAACGGAAGTGCTTATGCGTTATGCAAGTGTTGCGTTCACAGCTCACAGTCACTATTTGAGATTGTCAATTTCTATTGTTGTACATTCAGAAAGTCTCACTTGGAAACCGTGTAAAATATTAGGTATGTGTAACAGCTAAATGAATGTAAAAAAAGTTAGCTTTCTCAAATAAAAATATAGTAGAAATAGAGTTAAGAGAAGTAAAGCAATATTTTGCCTCAGGGACTTGGAGAAACACAATGCCATAGAAAAATAACTGTTATTGATTTATACATTACATACATTACATGACAGGTACCGGGACCATATTTACTGTACAGGGTAACTAGCCCCTGTCTAGAACCAGAGGCTTTTAACACACAAAAGTAACTGGGATGCTTATTCTTCTTTACAATAAAGGGTGAAAGCAAACAAGCTACAAATCATTTAAGAAAAAAAAATGTGATGTTGAATTTCATATAAACAAAAACTTTCAGGTTTTATGTTCTCTGTTTTTCCATTTTGTTTATTTTTTGTGATGAACTTAAATACAATTTAGTGCTACTTTGTAGCGGAAGTAAATTATATAAATGAGCATTTTCCACATAATTAAGTTAAAATGTTACATTTACATAAATTCTCCTTTACTCTGTTCACCATACATGGAAATTAAACGAGGTATAAATAACAGAGTAACTCTGCCTGTGTAGGTACACAGAGATTCCTCCTTTGAGTTCACTGTGCCCAGAGTATGAAAAAGTCATTTAAAGCTAATTTAAAAAAAAATTTCAGTTACTTGACTAATTTTGAACCTTCGTATATTGAAAGAACATATTTTCTTTGAATTTATAATAAATTAATTATTTTACATAGGGATACAAAAAATAGTGGGGTTATTACACTGAGGGTCCATCAAAAGAAGGAGGATTGTTCCTTAAGATAACATTCAGTGCTATCTGTTCAACATTACTAATATGTCTCTATAGTCAAAGTGTCTCTCTTCTACTCTTCCTAAACCCATCTTCAACCACCTCCTCCTTATTCCAGCATTTGCTCCGCACAATTTCCTCAGTTGATGGAATTGGACCTCAGGTGCCTGCCCCCATTCTTCTTACACCCTCCATCTCTCCATCTTTTACTGCTGCTTTCACCCCTTCAGTCCTCACCCACCCTGTTGCCGCCACTCCAAACCTTATAGCTCACTCCAGAGTTTCACCATCAGCATTAAAATGGGGAGCTACTGTAGCACACATCCAGCACATATAAATACATAGAAACAGAGAAAGCAGTGATTAATATCTTGACACATCCAGCAGACAGAGGAATGATATCTCCATACTAATGCTAATCAATGAAATTACATTTACCTGTGTTAAGATTTCATAATCACTTTTATTATTAATAAAGAACATTATATTATTTGACTGTAAGGAAGTGACTTTGTGGCATTTCTAGAAGCCTTCTCCCTCTTGTATCTAAGAGGTGTCATACTCAGAAAAGCCAGAAACAATAGTAATAGTACATAATGCTATAAACTGTTTGTAATTATCAAAACAAATATCAGAGAACTAACATTTTATAGTAGTCTATTGCTAATGTAAATGTATATATTAGTTTAGCAAGAAGAAGTTATTTGTCTTTTAAAACGTTAACGTTTTGTGCTCTGAAAATAAAATAAAACATTATCAAATGTCCTTTGTATTGGTAACAAATCTTGATATAAGTTTGCAGAATCATGCTGGTAACCTTGGTAACAGTGTGTTAGAAATTTCAAAGCAATCTCTTTCACTAAAGGAACATGATCAGTATATTAAGGGAGTTGAGAATACGTGCAATGGTGCAACATTCGTTTTAACAAAACCACTGTTGGGACTCTTTTTACTGCCTCCAAAAATCCCTATCAAAATGTGTGTTTATTAAGATTGCTTCTTTATAGTCAACATTTTTAGGTTAGTCAGAGTATCTAGGAGCTTTTGCAAGCAAGATCGAGGCTTGCTATTTTAGGCCTGCTTGTTTTTCATGTTGATAGGCAAAGACAATTCTATTAAAGTTAAGGAGATGTAGATTGATGCACATTGGTCAGGAAATGGCTGCAAGAAAATGCTATATTAGAATAATAATTAGAGAGAACTGTGACAAACAAAGCTGAGTGACAACCCATACTTATGTTGTCAAATTACAACCTAAGAAGGATGACAGTATAGGTACAAAGATATATATACAGTACATATCTATTCACATCATATTCGTATACTCTAGAAGAAAATCTTTTCTGTCCTTCTATCACAAACAGAACCATACATTTTGCTAAACACCTTACAGTAAGCACATTACAGTATGTGTCACTGGTAAATATGGTTTAGGTTGTGTAATGCTCAGGGCCTATATCGCTCATAAAGGCAACAGAGTTATTCATAGACATTATGACATCATGTATTCTGACATAGGCTTTACCAGTACACTTAAAATTACAAGCATTCAAATAATTGTTATAATTTTAGTGTTTTTTTTTTTCCTACCTTGCCCTGTATCTGACCCCAAATTTACCATGCAGCCTTCAATGCACTCCGGTGTGCATTTTGCAGGAAATACACAGCCATCATAATCAAAGAGACAATTTCACAGCCATGCATGGTGGAAGCACAACGAAATTCAACTCCATTCTATTTTTGCCAGATGTTGGAGCCCGACTGCAGTAAATGTACAGAAATCAAATCGCTCCAGCAGAAAAATATACATGTGAATGTTTCAAAGAAATTCCCTACAGACAGCTATATTTACTTTAAAGGTTTAAATAAATATATTTGTATAGCAGGATTTTAAGTTCAAACCTTAATATACTAATATATTGACAAATGCATTTTTATTACTAAGTTCTATTTATTAACCTATTAATCCTGATACATGATATTTAAACATCTAAAGAACAACAATAAGCAAGAAATATAGCTCCCCAACCATTTTTAAGTATAATTCGAAAATATGTAGATGCACAAAAATGAAAGGCAAAGCAGTTTTAAATGCATAGGAGAGGTTATTTTGGTCTGACTTCCATGTTTATTATAGACTTTTACTTCGCTATCTACTCATGCACCTTGGACCTCCTCTGTGCTTCACAGAGGAGTGGAGTATAGTGGAAGCAGTGTAAAGTTTGGAGCACAGCGAAGCACTACAATTTGTAAAATTTAATTATTCAACTGCATGTATTCAAGAGATATATACCGTATGTAAAAAAACTCAACTTATGAAATTACTTGAATTATGTTGGACCCTTTTAATGCACTCTAGTTCTGAATAGGCCAAATGTATTTGTATCCAAGGTATGGAATTTACAGGATTATGAATCATCTGGAATCAGAATCAGACATACTCTAATAATCCCAGAGGGAAATTACTTTTGTTACACTCTCCAGATATACAAACATTATATATATATATATATATATATATATATATATATATATATATATATATATATATATATATATATATATATATATATATATATATATATATATATATATATATATAAATCCTAATAAAGTGATAGTGATGGGCAAAAACAGTGCAAGGGTTAGATTAGCTGTATCGGACTACTGTAAGAAATGCTCTTTCTAAAGCATAAATGGGAAATATAGTGGAGATAAGGAATGCAATCCAATCCTTGTTTCTAATACCTATTCCAAGGTGCCTAGGGTGGATCGACTTGATGCAGCACTGATGCAAAGCAACTATAAATATCAGCGTTTACACAGCTACATATCAATTAGCTCAACTAAATCTGCAGGAAGATTTTAATTCAGGTAGCATATTTTAGGCTTTTAAAGAAATAAAGAATAACTTCAATGACCTATTTTATATTTTGCTGATTCATAACATGAGTGCTTATGTTTGGCTCTTTTGTGTAGCATTCCATATGTTTTTGCAGCTATAGAATTTTAAGAGTGGTAAAAAGTGGAGCAGGAGACAGATACTCAGTTATCAGGTGCACTAATTCAGGATCCCAAACCAAGAGGACAGCTCTTCCCTGTTCCTCTTAACACATTGTGTAATTTTGTGTCTCCTTAGAGCCAATGGAACCGCCTCTAACTTCCCTCCTCTCCATCTGCCTCTCCTGCCCTGACTCTCACTGCTAATTTGTCCCCCAAACTCTCCCTGTGCTCCCCCATCTTCTTTTTCTTTCCTCTCCTCTCTCCCTTGACTTCTTTCTCCAGTTTCGTTTTTTACTTGTCTCTTTTGTTTTTTCCATGTCACTTCTGTTTATGTTTATCTCAACCACCTCTGTCACTCTTTCCAAACCAGTCAGAGCGTGCAGAGATCTGAGGCAGTCTCAGACAGGTCGTCTGCTGAGGCTTCACAAGGTTACACGAAAAATGAGATGAGGAAAGACACGTCAGGGTGACTATTCACTTTAACCTCTTAGAAATGACATTTGACATGTTTGAGGCTGTCATAAACAGGACACAGTCGGTGCAGTTTTCACCATATTTGATGGGGAAAAATCTTGCACACACAGAGCTAATGGTACATTTTTTTTCTTCTTTATATTTTTTAATTGCTGTAGACAAAATACTTAAAAATGCTATCCTTAAACATCAAAGGATACAACATATTTCCAGAAATCGCCCTACAACCTAATCCTGTCTGTTAGTGCCGCCTGCATTGGAAGAAAGACATCACCCGTGATGCTCTAAATTCATTTGACATGTTGTGGGTTAGCGTTGAGTTTAAAATTGCACTGTTTCATGGTTGGCTGTAGCTCCTCCTCAGAGAAACTGCAAAATACAGTCTTTACTTTGAAAAGATGAGCTGTAACCTCTTTGTGAAATGGGGAACATTTGAGAAAGCATTTAAAGGCAAATAAGGCATTGTGTCTCTGACTGTTTTTGTGTATCGTGTGTGATGTCTGGCAAGTTTCCAAGCTTGCGTGACCCCCCCGTCCCTGAGGGTGTCTCACTAAGGGCTGGAGCTAAAAGCAGATGTAAGCTCTATTTATTAGGGTCATACAGTAAAAGCTTTATCAGCAGTGATTATGGTGCACACCTGCATTTGACATGTGTAACATCAGTACAGATTCAGGTCACTTTTTAATGGAAGTCCTAGCAAGCTGTGTGGGTACTCAGCGAGCAGCAAAGCTGTTAAACCTGTAGCATTTTGAGTAAAAATTAATGGCACATTCTGACTCATAACTTTACTATTTCTCTAGCTTCCTGAGTGAAAATATTCCTCTTCATTAACAGGAGAACGGTTATAATACTCCACTGCATGCTTACTTTATTACCCACAACATTTCAATGTGCTGCTGCATTCTCCGAGCAGAAACAAGGTAAACAAAACCTGAAAACAGGACAGGGTAACATCATTCCTACTGACAACTCATTATGTCTACCTTTAAGAACCTTTTATTCAGGAAAAGATGGAGGGAAACCATGAAAGTTTGTCCCCTTTTCCCTTTGTCCAATCAGCTAACCGGGTCAGAAACAAAGTATTTGGCAGTGAAAAAGCCTAAAAATATTCCTCGGAAATGTTGCTCCTCGATAAACACAGGCTCAAACAAAAAAAATGTAGCTGCTGGTTCCTGTTCCACCTTTCACAAGGTTAACAGTAAGAACTCTATTACAAGTAGAAAAAAACTCAAGACAACTGTGCCATTTCCCGACAGCCTTTAGCAATCAGGGAGTCTCTACCCGATGAAAACTCACATCAATTATGCTAGTCTTACTGGGAGTACAGCCCTACAGAACAGAACAAGTTACACAAATGCAGCAAACAGCTGAAGCTCTCATTATGAGATGTCATGCAAAGTATTACTGTTGGTTAAATAACCTTTGCAAGTTTCCTATGCTAAAAGAACCACAATAGGGGGGGATAGAAGCTCTTTTTCCAACCTCCTTACTTACTCTTATGGTGAATACTGATATGCATCCGATTTGATGTCCTAACTTACTTGATGTATTTGAATTGAGCCCCTGCATTTTTGAGCTGGATTAAACATTTTTGGAAATTACCAAGATGAGAAATCTTTTAAATTCTAATTTTTTGTTGTGTTTGTGTGTAAACTCTCAGTTAACTTAGGGAAAATTTAAATGTTAGCAGTCGATTAACTCGATCGGCTTGCATTGTCAGACTAAGCAAGGAGGAAAGCAGATGGTCTTCAAACAAGTTTTTCTGATTTCCTGAAAGATTTTTTCCTGGATTCTGGTCTGAATTTTGAATGGGCCATCCTTACATGCAAAAATGCTTTGCTTTAATCTAATCCTTCGTTATGTCCTTCAGGAAGGTTATTCTAATTTCATGAACCCTGTTGTGAAAACCAAAAACAAACAGCATGTTGGTGCCATCATGTTACAGGATGGTAATGAGATTTATTTAGGTTGACGACCAGTGTTATTTTTTTTTACCACGTATGTCTTTGGAAAACAGCAAATGGAAGTTCAATTTTCTTTATTTTTTCCACTATTACGCAAAGAGTATGACAGCTAACTGACCTCGAAACTGATTTTCCACCTGAGCTGACGATTTCTGTAACTCCTCCAGAGAAAGAATGACTCCTCTATTTACAATCCTACAAGAGCTGTGTTCCTGAGGTGCCTGCTGTTATCCATAGTGTTTGTGATGTGTAATGTCCTGCTGTGATCTTAAAGCCACCACTCTGATGGTGGCCCATCTTCTTGCTGTAAGTCCCTTGAGGTCACACTGGGTGAAAAAAAAAAAGCTTATACAGCATGGTTATGTGTGGCAGAGGGGAAGCGGAAGAGAAAGGGGGGATGGTAATGAAGGAGCTAATTGCTTCCAGTGGATTTTGAAATCGAACTCCAACCCTCAGTGCTTGGTCCAGGCAGCACACAAATGGAATATTGATGAGCGTGGCGAAAATAAGAGGAAAATGACCCCGCTGTATGATCAATATGAAAGCCGCAGATCTGTGTGGAACGTGTCTCAACAGGCAATACATTTCCACTGGGTTTTATGGATCAGTATACACTCACCCCAGATATGAGACTGCTGAGGTGCGCAAATATTACCTTATATAAATTTGTTCTCTCGTTTATTCATAGCAGCAAGGCCTTATCGATGGTTTCTAATTGCATTGTAATTATTTAATGGATTGTAATATCATCATAAAAGCTAATATGCATAATTAAACCCTGTTCGAGCAATTTATCTATTTTTTTCTTTTGCTGCAGTTTGAAACGAACTGAATACACTGGATTGATCTGAATTTATGTTTTGAAAGATAATGTTGCATTTACTGTTATAAACCACACATTGGAGTTCATCTTATTTGTAAGTGACACTGTTCATCCCAGTACTGGTGCAAAGATCAGAGTTAATCTTAAAAGAATTTTTTGATTTTCACCAATTATAGGATTATTTCTACAAGGAAGTTTAGCCTGAGGATTGACTCTCTGCCATTTTGGCACTACAGATTTGGCTTCAGTTCATTCCTAACTAAAAGGATGCCAGCTAAGAGGAAGCAAACAAAGTGTTACATTTGTTGATCATATCCATGTCACAAGGAATCATTTTGAGCTATGAAAACCTGTATTGCAATTTGAGCTGTAGTCCTCAGACGAACTAATTAAAGTGAGGAGGATAGATAAGAGGGGTTGCCATGACGATCACCTCTCCAGGATGGGTCAGGTGAGAGCAGCAAAGGCTCATGTTTCTAGCTTAGATAAGGAGGATTTTAATGCTGCACGGCTGCAAAGGGACAAATTTCCAAAATGAGTAATATGTTAATCAAACGTATTGCAAGTAAATAAACAATATAGTTAATTTTAGTGTTTTACAAAAAAAGTTAAAAATAGATGAAGAAGGAAAAAAAAGTACTTCGATTGATCTTGAAATTTGTATAAAGCTGCATCTTGGGCTTTGGGATTCCAGCGAATCCAAACCAGATAATGATCCATCCCTTAGAAAAAAATGTTTTTTGAATTTGCAAGACAAAATTGGAAACATTTGGAAGTTATGTTTTGCTACTTCTGGCATAAATCTAAAACACACATTATATTGGTCAGAAAGACAAAAAACAGTGGCTTATAATTCCTTTAGCCTGATGTAAAAGACTTACTGAAATCTGTGACTAAAGACATATTGAACTTTAATACACATGATCAGCCGCAGGGATTATTAAATCTTGTGAGCAATTGTATTTTCACAAAGGGCTAGTCTAATCAAATCTGTTGAAGATTTGAAACTTTAAACAAAAATGAAATCTAAATCTTTCTTTTCAGCACTTTGATTAGAATAAAGAAAGAAATTGTCACACCACAGTTTATATGACTGCCTGTCTCTGGTTTTAGCCTACTCTACTCCGGATGCACAGTGACGCCAGCTTGGGCATGCAGCCAGTATTACCACATTGTTGAGATAAGCATCAATATTTCATTAGTCTTCTGAAAGACTTTTGGAGAAATGGCTCTGGCAGATGATTATGATGATAGAACTAACATGTCACATATTGAGTAACTGCAGTATTATAATGTTGCACTCGTTGATCAACACAATTCTCGAGGTTCAATATTACCCAAATGTAATCAGCCAGTTTTTTTGTGCTTTTGACGCCGCTACAGTTTCTTAGATTCAGTGCGAGAATCAGAAGACAGGGAAGCGCCTTTTCATCCTTTGGTGTATATCCCTCTTTCTCCATGTCTCCATTTTAATAATGGTTTTCTATTTATTCTCCTGGCACTGGAAGGAAGGATTTCACTGTGCCTTTGTTGCCTCCTGTAATATTTCCTTTTGTCTGCCATGTGAAGACTTTGGTTTGATACTGCGGGGAGAATTTCTCCATAACTGGAATGTGCGGCCCATCGTCCCCACAGCCTTGCCGCCTTGTCCCATTTGTTTTTCTCGCAGTGTTTACCTTCTTGTTTTTTCCATTCATCTGTGTCTTTGCCAGCTGCACAACACCGCTCCCTCATGTTTGCGGACTGACTGATCCAGCACAACAAACTGAAGAATGTGCTAGGTATCCCTTTCATTTCTGTTTTCCCCTGTCTTGAGCTCCGTGTCGTTTTCTCTTTAACCACACAAAGGGAAATCGTGGACACAGTGAAAATAAAATGAATATTTTAACTTCTTTTCCTGTCTGCTGGCAGGTAATGACTTCCCCATATCTATACACTATAGCAACGCATTGGTTTGGTATGTTAACAATGTTTTCTTTTCATGTGTACCACATTGGATGCCATGCTTGCTATGTCAGCTGTCAAGTTCTTTTGTCAAGTTTTACTTTCTAGAGTATGCCATCATGACAAAACACGTTGTGTAATCAAATAAAATGCAGTAACTAACTAGATTTCACACTTTTTTTTAAATAAATATGTAAAACCAAAGAGATGAAATAGGTCTTTAAAGAGCTTTTAAAGCCTCTTCATATATATTCTATCATTATGGAGCAACAAACAAGAATATGTGATCACCTCTGCTTTTCTGTTTGAACCTAAGAACATCTAAAGCAAATGGTTTCTCGAAGTCCTTTTTCTTGTTTTTGTTATATAATTATTATCTAATAGGATGGGGACAAAACATGCTTTAGAACAGATCCTGTAGGTACTGTTTATGGAACATATGTGCCAAACAATATTTGTCCTTCACAAAGCTTTTCTTCTCTAAAAATGCCTTAATTCGTTCCAGAACAAAACCTTTAATAACACACCACAATCCTGTCCCCACCAAAAAAGGTTGGTATAATGAAATGACATGATTTGTGATGCCAAAGCATTTCGGTCGACTATTACCAATATTTCTGGGCTCCTAGAGTCCACAGTTAAATCAAGAACATTGGGAATACTATAAAACATTTTATCTGCTGTGGTACATTTTAATGTCAAACTGAAACATTTCATAATTGTGATTCTTTCTTAAGTTGGTCACTGGAATAAAACAATTTATCCAGAACTTTTCCAATAGTAGGCAGTGTGAAAATGCATTGGAAGTTTGACAGAAAAGACTAATTCCGTCAAACTTCTGTGAATAGAAGGTTTGAGCATAGGATGTAATTAATACATCTAGTCTGAACCAGCCTGGTCTACATTTAAGGAACATCATAGAAACTGTCAACTATTGTATCACATATTGCATTTGACAGAAACAGTACCTCTTGTACCGTCCTCTCTACCCTTTTTGTCAAACCAGCAACTCTATTCTTTCCCTCAGGCTTGAGCCCCCACCCCATCTCACCTTACTCTATCTGCTGATATACATAAATATATAAAAAATGGATCCGGAAGCCACTTTGTAACAAAAGGGATGTAAAAACTGTAAAATCAGACAATGTTTGATTTATACATGCCATTAGCGAGGAATTGTGTTCCATTATAAGTAGCTTGTCTGTCTAAAGGCTGGTATGTGAAACCTAAACCCATGGTTATACCGATAGGATTTTATGATCTGAACTGAAAGATAGGATTATCGCAGCTGTAATTACAGGGCACAGTATACTGTGTGTGTGTTTTTGTGTGTGCATGTACCACACTAATGGGGATCTTATATAACACTACTCCTTATACAATCCCATTTAAAAGTGTTCATACTACTTGAACTTTATTTTTTGTTTAAAAAAAATAGAATTGAACGGTCATAATGTGAGAATGACTGTTGGTAACTTTGCATTGCATTTTGTATGTCAATCTTGTTAAAAATTGGTGAAACAGGTATTAAAAAGGCTCCTTACTTATGTTATGAATGTCTTACAATTATTTAATGAATGCTTGGGGGTGAGGCTATTAATTAAAATGTCATTAATTCGAGTTTTTAGTACTCAATAGTAAAAATATGTTATTCTGTTTTTTTATTTCAGCACGAGAGGAGAACGTGGCTACCTTCCGTGGCTCCGAGTACTTCTGCTACGACCTGTCACAGAACCCCATCCAGAGCAGCAGCGATGAGATCACGCTGTCTTTCAAGACATGGCAGCGAAATGGCCTCCTCCTCCACACGGGGAAATCCGCTGACTACGTCAATCTGGCCCTGAAAGATGGGGCGGTTTCGCTTGTCATCAACCTCGGTTCTGGGGCCTTCGAGGCCATCGTAGAGCCAGTCAATGGAAAATTCAATGACAACTCCTGGCACGACATCAAAGTGACACGCAACCTGAGACAGGTAATCGAGGGTAACAGTGATGGATAGTTTGAGATTTTTTTTGCTGTTATTTTGTAGGGAATCTGTCTTGAGGAGCTTTTGAGAAGGCTTTGAGAAACTCATCTTTATCTTATCAGTTGTCATTTCATCACTACAGTTTGGAAACATTATTCAGATAAGAGATTTCATAACTTTGGTTGTTTTAAATTCACATAAATCCATTTTAATCTCTATACATTGGCTTATTTATCTTAAGAATTTAGTAATGAAAAGGCAAAGAGGCACTTTTATTGGGGTTAGGGATATTGCTATTACACTCACTGTTGAGAAAAAAGTTAAGGAAGAAGAAATGGTACAGATTTGGTCCTCAAAATACTCAGAAATCTTTACATATGTTCCATAAACAAGGACCTGGCACGTTTCTAACGGCCCCAGAATACCATACATCATGAGTACAGTGATACAGCAGCTATAACAGCTGCAGGAGAGATTCTGCAAATGGATGTCACCAGTCATAGAGAAGTCATTACAGATATTTTAAACATTAACAGCACTTATTAGATTTTGATACTGGATCAGGTTTGGTTTGTGAGATGCCAGCAAGTCATACGGTGCTGTGCTTTTCGCTTGATGACATAGAATGACAAGTATGGGAATCCTCTTGTATGATCTGTGATGACTTTTTGCCCTAAATCTGGATGTACAATAAGACCACCTAGCCCTATATTAAGCCACAATATGAAATATTGTGCTAGTAATATTATGATGTGGGGACACAATTCTTTAGTAGGTCAGAAAACATGGTCAGAGTTATTGGGCAATCCAGACAACTCTAAACTTACATCTTTAGCTATGATGGACTGGTGTAGTGGATATCTGGGTCAATAATTGCTCATATAACTAAGAATAGAGTGTCAGGATGGCTGTGACATCTGTTTGCACTATAGAAGCTGTGAGATAAAATCACCCAACTATATTTAAATGTAACAGTCCAGTTAAGACCTAATTGTGCTACTGTGACAAGAACTCTAAATCTTATTTAATCTCACACAAAGGCCTCCACAAATCAAATTCAAGGGTTTCACAAAATGTTTCAAATACCTATTAGATAATATAGCTCATGTCTGATCATAACATTCGGCAGCCCTTTTCAAATAAAAGCATGTAGAAATCCAATTCTCATCAATATGTTTACCAAATTAAGTCAAAATTCCAACTCGTGGGTGCTGAAATGTTTTCTTTGCAAGTGAGTGAAATATGCAAATCTCTACCTTATTTTATAAGTGATGACTGTTTCTTTTGTCTTGGCTGTTTGAAGAGATTTTAGGTTTCTGTAGTCAAAATATGTCTTATAAGGCTTTTGTGCTTTTACAGCTATGAAGGCTGACATTGTCTGAGGGTTATTTGCTGTCTCCTTGCTAAGAGTATGGTTGAAGCTGCCTTTGGATTTTATTTCAAAGACAGTTGAAGCATTTTTGTGCATTCATTACAGCTTTGCTATAAGTACTGTTTGGTGTTTTCCTAATATTTACAATCAGCTTGTACTTTGTGTTTCAGTTGACCTAACATGATTCAGTTGTATACTTATGAGGCTGTAGGAAGATTCTAACTGACTTAACAGAGCTAGTGGTGCATGAAGGTAACGCTAGCAGTGTGCTGGGTTTGTCCATTGTCTCTGTTGACCTTTAGTTTGTCAGGTGAGACAGCATTTAGTGTTGCTGTCTGAGCAGAAGTACAAGTAAGTGCTGTTTTTCTAACCCTTTCTGACAGTAAGCGCCGTCCCACAGGTTAGCAAGTAGTCATAGCAGAAATTCCCGACAGAGGGTTGGTTATAGGCTAGGAGCTGACTCTTGTCGCTTTTGCTCACTGTCTCTCTTTTTTCTCTGTCATTTCCTTTCACTTTCAAAGGAACCCTTTTTAGAACAAAGATGCAGAAACACTGCAGGTTTTGTTGGGAATTGAGCCATCCTATGCAAATATATGAAAGGATTTCTATTTAGCTTTTGTTTTTGCAGGACTGAGCTGTCGGAAATTTGCCTCGGATGGCATGATCGCAGCTAATTACCACTTCTGATCTTTGACCAAGTGTTTATTCACCGCTATACTAACTCATCCATGATGAAAATCCATTTTTCTTTACAACTAACCAATTTCTAACCAACTAATGTACTAACTATCATCCTAATTCTTCATCGTTGTTTTTGGTTTTTGTTTTCTGTCCATCCTTATTAACAACCTTTTTTGTTCACTATTCTGTTGATTTCCTTTCTTCCCCCTTTTCTGGAAAGCAATCAGGCATTGGACACGCTATGGTAAACAAACTACATTGTCTGGTAGATATCATTCTTATTGTCTTTTTTTTGGGTTTGCCGTGTGTCCCCTTCCCCTCTCTTCTTTTATTCGTTCTCTTTGAGTTCCATCCTAGACACTCTTATCAAAAAATGAGGAGATGGGTTTGTATTACCAGGCAATTCTTTCTTCGCTTCTTCTCAATTTACTCCCTGACCTGCCAACAACCTCCCTCTCTACCCCACAATCCCCCATCCTGTTCTTTTCACTTTGGCTTTTACGTTTTTTCTCTTTGTTTCCTCCACATTAATACAGATTTCTTACAAGATAAAAAGAAAAAAAAAAATCCTCTTTTGCCTTTAACAGGGCAACTTACTTTTTATGCTAATTTTTCCACACAAGAAAGTCCCCATTTTTTGTGAGGACTGTCGTCAAGAACTGACAGAAGCTTACCACAATCTCCAAGTTGGTGACCTCAACACCGAGCCCTAAAAGAGACGCCGGCAAAAAATGGCACCCCTTAACCTCAATTGCGGGAGCTCTGACAGTTGTTTCCAACTCACTATGGTGCATGGCATGCCCACACCTCATCAATTGACCTGTCATCTACCAAACTCATGGAACCCAGTCCTGTCACCCAGAATAACCACTAACACTCTAATTCATTCACTCATCCTTCACTTCTCACTGTATCACTCACTCTGCCTTCCTTGTTTGTAGTTTTTGTAGCATGCTGGTGAAACTGTGTTTATGTGTTCCAATAACCACTGGGCCCATATGCGCAACATTTCAAAGAACAAGCATACTGATCTAGGATTACCGGTTTGGTCCAGCGGTACTGATAAAGTAAATACTGGAGATGCATCAATATGGCTTTTGCTAGCTGACTTATATGAAAATTTTTAAATAATTGCTCTCTATCTAATTTTATAGACATACTGAGTAGTTACGAATTCTGAATAATTTAAAACATGAATTTACAAAATTATTTTCCTGCTTTCATACAATTTTTAAGTAAAAATATTCAGTTTGCAAAGAAAACTTTGTTGATTTTTCTGTTTTTTAATGTAAGGACATTTGAATACAAAAGATTCCCCTGATTTGCTGTTTGTATGCACCTTTTTCTCTTTGATCATAAAATAGCACAGTGCTGAATTCATCAGTGCAGTAAAGGCCTTTTAAGAACTTCCTGCCATCTAAACAAACCTACATCAGGGAAAATATATTTCAGAAAATATTCAATGAATATCTTATATAAACTAAATCAGAGCTTGCATATAGTAATACTTTCTTTTCACGAAACTAAATGTTCATGTATTTATTTTAATTAGTACAATCATAAATAATCTGTTAAGGCTTTTCTATATGACAAAATAGGCAAGGAGAGTTTGAATCAGATAAACAGCCAATAATGACTCTAGAAGAGCTTCAAGAATACAGTACTTAGACAAAGCAATCCATCAACAATATAGGTATTCCTTTGTAGATGACTGGGAAGTAGAACTGGATTTTTTAAATAAAGATAGGGATTCATCATGTAGGGGATACCACATGTGGAAGATCTTTTGGTCATACGAAACTAAACCCTTTAGGCTAACCTGCAAAACAACACATGATGTACGTAAAACCATGAGCACACCGTTCCCACACTGAAACATGGGGGTGTCAGTATAATATTGGGAGGAATATTTTATTTAGCTCAGAAAAGGAAGTTAGTAGGAGATGAAGATCAAGCTCTTTAAGGCTGATACTAGTTTTAGTTTTCTTATTGCTTTGTTTTTTCAAGGTTATGTATTTTGGACTATAAAACATTTGATAGAGTAGGTTTGATTCATTAAGAAAAATTCATTACGTTTAAGATTAAATTAGTTAACTAAATTGAAATAAAGAAAATGTATTAACTGCAATGAATAATAAATTAAAAAAAATCTGATCCTTTTTTCATTGTGGAATGACTGCATATTTACCTGTTATGATGTTCAAAGATAAAAAAACAATATATTAAAAGAATCAATCAATGTAAAGCATATTTATTATTTAGGTTATCAAATGTAACATTTTAGATATTAGAAACTCATACAGATATTTATTTATGTTCTTCCTCAAACTTTAACACTACCTGGAAATCCTGTATGCCCCTAACCTTTATCCAATTTTAAGCTGATGCTGTTGGTTGACACGATTAGAAACCAAAACCAGTTGAATTTCTCATCTTGATGCATTGTTTTAAAAGTAAAGGAAAATAATATTTTCGTCAATACTTGGCTTGCTGACAAGACCAATTTCTCAATTGATTGGTGCATCTCTAGCAAAAACATGACACTTGAGCTGAACCTGATCCGAGATCAGGATCTGCTGCTCTACAGATTTGCTCGGATATGGGTTTCAGTCTTGCATGAACCATTTAACCATGTGTGCATGTTCCAGATTTGTATGCCACATCAAATCATGTTCCATCTCCAGTTAAAATGTGCTTAGTTTGCCTTTCTAAGAGTTTTGCCCTTTGTTTGCACATTGATGTGGTGTAAAAAGCCTCCCTTTGTTTTGCATGTGCGTGGATTTACAGATGTATAAGTCCAGAGGAGTGTGCGAAACTGTGTATGAATGAGAAGGTGTGCTTGTGTGTGTATGTGTGCGTCTGCAGAAAGAGATAAATCCCGAAACCTAAGACAAGTGGAATCAATTTGTCCTTGGTTTGAACATTGTACTAACCCTCTCCCTACCTGAAGTTTCAGAATCAAACCTAAGATTCATTCTCTTACCCCCATCAAAGATAAAGAAAATATGCCTATGCCATATTTTCTTTACCTGTCCTGTGAATCCTTTGGCAAAAATTCCATTAACAAAAAAATCTAACTTTTCTCTGGTCCAAAAAAAGAAATAGATTCAAGGTACCAAATAATAAAAAAAAGTTTATAAACCTGAGTTTGAATGCAGACCAAGGAGGTGAATTTGTACACAACACAGGAACAAATTCCAGACTGTAATGGCTTGGCTTTGGCTATGTGTTACGCCTCAACAGGTGACAATTTCGGTGGACGGCATCCTCACTACCACAGGCTACACTCAGGAGGACTACACCATGCTGGGCTCCGACGACTTCTTCTATGTGGGTGGGAGCCCCAGCACAGCCGACCTGCCAGGATCGCCAGTCAGCAACAATTTCATGGGCTGCCTTAAAGAAGTAAGAAAAGACATTGATTTAAATATCTATAGAACAGCTGTTTCTCTTTAAACATATATCATATGTTTTTCAGCATATTCAATGTAGACATGAAAATAAATCATAGACTCTTATTTTTATGTAAGCAACTCTTATTGATCTGTTAAAAACCAAAGTTGTCTTTAAAATAATAAAAAAACATGTTAGAAACATATTTCCCTCCAATAGGCACAGGAAGAAAAGCTGATAGTGGATGGGTGTAAAATTTAATAATCAGTTAAAGCTGCTGAGCTAGCAAAACATACATTTTTCTTCTAATACTTTCAATATCCCCTATCTTAATCTAATTCATAACACTTACTGCAGTTTGTGTGCAAAATTGCTTCTGTCAAATGCAATTTGAGGAATGAGCTTGTGAGTGTGGTTAAAACACCTTCTGATGGGTGACATATTTACACACATATAAATGATGAAATACATATTTTTGGCCTTTATGCACTGCTCAGTGGGTGGCACCACTGCCTTGCAGCAAGAAGGTTACAAGTTCAATCCCCAGCCCTGGGTCTTTATGCATGGAGTTTGCATGTTCTCCCTAGCATACATGGGTTCTCTCTGGGTACTCTGGCTTCCTCCCACTGTTAGATTAATTGGCTTCTCTGAATTCTCCTTAGTTGTTGGTGTGTTTGAATGGTTGTTTGTCTCTGTGTTGCCCTGCGATAGACTGGTGACCTGTCCAGGGTGTACCCTGCCTTGCCCTTAGACAGCTAGATGTAGGCACCATCACCCCTTGTGACCCCGCTTGGGATGCGCGTAATGGAAATGGATGGATGTATGTTGGCTCTTTAAAGTTTACAAAGCACTTACGAAATACCTGCTGTTTTATTTATATTTTGTCACCTGTGTTATCTATTTGCTAGTTGATAAAAAATGGGGGAGGCATTCATCTTAGGAAACACTACTATACCTCAGGTGTTTAAGAAATAAAAGCAATTAAGGAATTAAGGGTTGAGCTGAATGAGTACTGGTCAATCTCATTATGTAATGTAAATCTGTTTAGCTGTTCGTCAATCTGATCGCATGACATCCCCTTGGGGAAAATTACTTAATGATGTAAAAAATTACTTAATGATATAAAAACTTAGGTAATGCATGAGAAAGAAAGACAGTTGAACTGACCTTGAATGATATGTATTGTGGAAGACAAGGTGGTCTAATTATTCTAGAAATTTTTGATTCCCTGCATCATGCAGCTTTTTTGTTTTTACAGAGTACTGTCAAACATGGTCACTGTGTAGATAAAAAGTTTTATTTATCATAATGGACAGAGCAGAAAGGAAAGAAACTGGTGGATGGATGACAAATTGATTTAGTGATTTAGATATAATATATCCTGTCATAAACTGTTCGCTCTTGTGGTGGTATTGTGATGATGTAGGGTTGTGTTAGTTAGCATCCTTGCGGTTCCTTTGAACCAACTGAGTATCAATTTAACACCTTTAACAGCCTTTATTCTAGCTGAACACGTTCAGCCTTTTGTGCCCACAGTGTACCCATCTTGTAGTGGCTGTTTCCAAGCAGAGTAATGTACCAACCCCTAAATAATTTGATAGGTGTTTTCAATTTTTTTTTTTTTTTTGAACATGATGATGAGCTGTACCCAGTTACCAGATCTTAGGCCCAGGTCTGGAGATGGGGGGCGGCAAACGTGTCAGATGTTGCAGGAAGGGGGCCGAGAACCCGCCCCTCCCACTATCAAGTTATAGAAAGGAACAGTCAATCAAAAGAGTTTTTTTTGGGGGAAATAATACATAGGATTTATCTTTCTGTTTCACCCAATCTTTTAGTTTAATTGTTTATTGAAAACTGTCCTTGCACGAACAGGAGACTACCCTCTCTTCCCAGTTCTACTTTGAGCTCCGGTTCAGTACATAATCCTGGGTGAGGTAGGAAGAGAAAGGAAACTAGGCAGCCTGAAACTTCCCCTCTGCTTCGGGTCAGACACATTTGAGATACAGTACTTTGTATATCAAAGACCCCCAATGTCACAGAATGAAAGAGGGTTTAAACCAGTGTCAATAAGGTGTACCATATAAAGAAAATGAGTGTAGGCAAAAATGTTATCTGTCCAATTAAACGAGAGAATGTCATTGTGTTTAAAGTGTATAGAATTTTTTATTTTATTTTTTTCATATATATCAAAGATTTTTTTTTAAGGTAGTTCCCACATCTAACCAAATTGATTTAGTCTTTCTGCATGAATATACAACATTGTGTTATGATACGTTTTCCACTCTATTCAGTCTGGTGGTTTTTCCCATCAAAATTCTTCATTTAACCAGAGCTAGTAAATTTATGGATGTTCTGGCGAGCTTAATGGGCTATCTTCCTAAATGTACCCTAAACATACACAGACACATGCTGTGGCTGCCATAGGTATGGGTTATGGAAAGTCACCTTGTCTACAGTCATATGGCTTTTGTTCCACTAGTCACGAATCTCTAAGTGTTATGAGCTTTGTGACCATCTCAGAAGAGTTACATATTTACAGTGTTGTACTATCACTTGACAGTTTTTTGTTACCACATATTTTAGCATGTCTAAAATAAATGTTGGTTTAAATGTGAAGAAATGACATTAATCAATAGAAAGCTTTGTCCTATTAAGTGTATAAAGAAACTGTGTCGCATATGATATACCTTTTGCACTTCAGCATTTTAATATTTAGTCACAATATGCCAGTGCATCAAAGTGAATTAATTTATGGATCACCTTTTTAAATATTTTTGTCAATTTCCATCTAGAGATTAAAGTTCTAAGTCATTCACACAGTTTATGATATGTTTTAATGGTCATACAATTATCATCTGAATCAATATAAAACATTTTGTATTACATACAAATTCAAGCAGTTAGCATGTTGAGCTGAAGGTCTTTTGATCATTGTGATCTACACATCATAGCATAAAACTAAATATACTAAGCATTGTTAACACTGTCTATTTTTTACATTTTATATATGATTTTCTTGATTAGGTTCTACAATATATATATATATATATACCGTACAAATTGTGTTTCTTTAGCTTTGGCATATAGTGCATATAGCAGTGGTGCGAATACTATATCCAAAATGTTTTATTCAGCTGGACCAGCTGCAGGTTACAATATGTCAGTATCCAAAATTGTCAGATGTATAGAAAGTCATTCCTGTTAAATTTTTTAATCAAGCATTTTTAGTATAGGTTTTAAGTGTGGTTCTGTATGTAATAGAAATATGTCAAATACTCTGGCCTTGCAGAACAGTAAATGCATCCTCAGGATGGCAAAATCTGCCAGGCTATTTCAGTCTCCAGTTGACTTTAGCAATAAAATATCATACTAAAAATATCCATATCAGTAGTAACAATACAGTTTCCATGTTTCTTTGCAGAGTTACATTGATTGAGTCTGTTTTTGCTCTAATGTCAGTAACTTGCCAGTTCGTGCTGGTAAGACAACAATGGTATAAACCCTGGAATGTTAAAGGTGCAGTAGGAGATCTTTTCTGGTACATTTTTTTACCATGTGGCTTAAAGATCTCCCCACAGCCGCTTAGCAAGCAGGGAAATAGAAAGTCTGGAAGTGGAACTAAAATAAATGGTCCCAGCTACAGTGAGAAATCAATGAATAACCCCAACCAATCACAAACGACTGTCCGTTGTACACAATTGGTTTCTGACCCGTCAATCATGGTCATCTGAATGTCCCTTCCCCCTGTTGGCATACCCTGACACATGAACGAATTGACCCCCCAATGCTGGACGCCATGGCTGGAAGCTAGCCACTGTTATGCTATATTCACACCTAAAGCAGCAAGAGCAGCAAAAACGCATGTGCTGCTTCATTTTTGATAAGTGTACAAGTTTAGTTCTGATGCGCGGCTGAAGCATCTTTGCTAGGGTGTCCAGATTTGGGTTTTTGAAAAAGAGGAGCCTTTTTTTCTGGGGGGGGATATCGACTGCTGCTCTCTGCTGAATGGACCTCAGCAGAGAGCCATGAGACGCCCATCCTCAGCCGGATGAGGGGAGCTGGGGACCAGTAAGGCAGGTGGGGGGAAGCACTGGGACGCAGTTGTCAAGGCTACTGTTACTGGGTCAGGTTTGGTCACTCTGTCCCCCGCTGGCTCCTTGTTTCGACTACGTGCTGCACTTTAGTCGACCAAAATAACGGTTGCTGCTCTGGCTACTTAGTGGAAAAAGTGGGTCTGATGATTATATATGAGGACTGTAAGAATATGTTTAGAGTCTGCCTCTGTGTTCTCCTCAGTTGAATACTTGTATATGTCCGTATGGATGGAAGCGTGGAATTGTTTGAATGTGACTGGATAAATGTGAATTTATCTTTGTCTATTTGTCAGGTTGAGAGTTTGCCTTCACCCACCCATTGGAGTATTATAAGCCCAAAGTATGAGCCTGGCCTGTCTTCTTCCCCTTCTTATGCCCCCCAACAATGAGAGGTTACTGTGGCATTCTGATGGTTCTCTAGGTGCAGGGTTCGGTATTTCGGTTGGCAATGTCTCATTCTTGACTGCCAGGCCAGACGTGGGCCTGTTGGCCATGTGGGGTCCCCAAGTTCCACCCCTGCAGAAGCCTGGGTGGTGCTTGGGTACACCATAGGAGTGGCTGGAGGTGGAGCCCAAAAGTAGCGCTGCCACAGCCCCATCGGACTACTCACTATGGTCTCTTGGGTCAGGCCGCTCAGGGACTGGGTCTCTTTTGGGCTTGGGGCCTCGGGTGCTCTCTTCTGTCTTTCTCTGGTGGGTTTCGGACATCCCTATTTCTGCCCCCCTTGTGTCCCAGTTATATGAGGTGCTTTTGCATATCTGGGGCTTGTGTCACATCTTTATTGATCCTGGGCCCTGTAGGGCGGGTCTGGGGCTGTGCACACCTGCTATTAAGCATACTCTCCTTCAAAAGAAGCTTTGTAAATTCTTTATACATACATGAGCATGAATATGCATACATACTGTATGAGTTTGGTTCCGGGTATTAACTGATACATACTAATACTAAGCTGCAGCTGCAGATACTGTATACATTGTACCACCCTGAACAATGTTATGTAATCACCATAGGTTTTACCTTCCACAACATAGATATCTAATGGATATCAGCTGCTCAGGAAGCTTTTTTTTTTACTCAATGTTTACTTTGCTTGTCTTCTTTTTATGCGGTTGTTATGTCCTCTGTCAGTCTTATAAGAGTTACCGTATTTGTTCTGTGTTGTCTATTTTTTTTTTGTCTATTTTTGCTGTTTTGATTTATTTTCTCTTATGCCCTTCTTTCCTGTCTCTATCGTATGCCAACAACCATAATGGTCCGCTTGTGAAATGAAATCTGTTAGGCTATCATCTAGCCCTGGGACATCGATTCCCAGAGCTATATTGGCAAAACAGGATACAAATAACAAATCAAAAAACAACAGTGTGACTTCAGTAAGAGGCATCTTCATATCCTGTGTAAGACAGGCAGCTACAGAAGATCCTTTATGCCTTCAGCTATCAACACCTATAACAACTCATTGAACATTTGTCCTTGAGTTATTGGAATGTTTCATTTCCCAGTGGGATTAATAAAGTATTTTTAAATTAAATTGAATGGTTAAAACTACATTCTTTATATATTTTTTCTCATTTCACCTTCCCCCTTTTAGTTTTCCACCCTCATAAAGGTTCTGAAGATTATATTCACAGAAAATCAGCAGAGTCCTAGATGCCTAAAACCAATGATTTATCACATACTTTGTTACTGTTTATACTATAACTTTCATAAGTACTGCAATAATTAAAAAAATTAACTTAATATTTTTACAATGCAATCTGTCTGTCTCTATTTATAAATACAGAAAATAATTAAATGGCGAATCAATTCCAAATCTAAACATAATTGTGTTATAACATCACATATAACAGTTAAAGCTCTTTTTAGTTTATATTTATCCTGTGCTGAAGTACATCCTAAATTTGATTGGCTGCTGTTTCTCATGAAATCAATTTCTAACAATCTGATTACTGCAAATCAACCCAGCTGTTGCCCAGCCACCTTTTGTATAACATTATTAGGCCCGCTGAATGAGCTGAAGATAGGATGAAGGTACATATGCTGTAAGGCATGTTTATTAGGTGACAAAAATGGTGCCATTTATTAATATTAATCAGATTTAAGGGCTGGCTGAGGGGAGGGAGATATTGACACTGTGTGTATTCCTCTCTATCTCTGTATCTTAAGATTTTTTAACTTTACTCAAACATCTTAATGAACTCAGTGCCAGTGGTGTCAACTATTTCTGTGTTCACAATAGCAAATAGGTATCAATAGATGGTGAAGTATTACAAAAATGAATACATTAATTAAGAAGAAAAGAAACAATCAATAAATGTTTCACACAACTTAATATGAATGTCGCATGTAAATCCACTTTATGCATTTGGGCCATCCCATTGGTCTGCCATTGTGTGGTGCCTGGGTGGCAGTGTGGGGTTAAGGGTTTTGCTTAGGTTCCCAGAGTGGTGGCTGTGGAGATTGAACTGGTTACTTTCAATCTTCTCAGTGCACAAGCGAACTGCTCTACCCACGAGGCCAACGCTCCCACAAATATCATAAAATGCCTGTTCTGAAAATTAAATTTCTGACTACATTTGTCAGTTGGAGGGGCTGACTTTCTTTCTTTCTCACCAAACTATATTTTCTCTATTTCATTGTGGTTTTAATAGATGGAGATGATTGACATTGTGTATATGAAAAAACAGAAGACTTCTAAATAGCAGTTTATAGAGCTCTATGGCACAAATATAAGGTCTCCATACCCTTTCTACCCTCTCTCAAGTTCTTCATAACATTTTTACTGTAACAAATGACACAACATAATATTTACTGAGACAGGTTCTGTGGCTGTGCCTTTTCACCTGAGGAAGCACTTATTACTTTAAAATCATAGAGTCAATAAACTTGTCCACATTTGAAGCAGCTAGATTGACACATGTGAGCTGCTGCCATTGCCAGGAGAGCTCCAGCAGATACAGGCAGGTGTTGCAAGGTTTTACCCATTGAGATCACCATGGAAATGCTGATTAGTGAATTGTGTTGCTCATAATAATTTCAGAACATGAACTTAAAGTAAATGTATATTCATTTCCTCAAAAGTTTGAATACCATTTCTGATTTACCCTTATAGCATGTGCTACTTTCTGTGGGTATGTCACATTAAATCAAAATAAAGTATACAAAAACTTAATATACGTAATTTGACATAATTGTAAAAAGGGGTTTTAAAACTTTGAAAATAACTGCATTTATCGTTGTAGGTAGTGACAAACAATTACATTAAAGAATATGATGTTTATCCATCTGATCAAATATAGTTCTAATTCCTCAAGTGAAGTTTTCATGGCTACAAAAATACTGTTATTTTTTTTTTGGTTCTCTTCCTTCCTATTGTGTTCTGAAAGAAGTATTGGTGTAGTACTGAGCCAACACTGTGGAGCAAGCTTGACCGCTGCATGCACTCTAGGAGTAAAGTTGAGATAAAGATAAGGTTCCAATTACACTTGACTGTGTAAATTCTACATTTCAGATAACAGTTTACATTAGAACAATCCCTAGTGGTTTAATGTACTCCAAATGATTAATGAAACTTCTGAGAAGTCGCATTGTGTGTTGTGCTTACTGATTCACAGTGCAATCACATCCAAGCTTTTTCGCCAGTTTCCCAATGCAGCTTCTGTCTACTCACAATTGATCATGTTAAATGTACTTAATGTGAAAGAACAAAAATAAAGCTTATGGATACAAGTGTCCAAAAAGCCCTAATAGATATAGAAATCAGTGATTATGATATATATATAAAATGATATAATATTAAGATCAGAAAGGTTGATTAAACATCTAATTTTTCAAAGATGTGATTTAACATTTATATTTAATTTTATACTGCCTCAAGCTGAATATTTTTTTGTTAAACAAATGGAGAACTTTTGAATGTGCTTCTTGGTGTTCCATATTTTAAATCATTCACTTCAGCAGCTAGTTGTCTGTTTACTTATCCAAATGTTAGCAGTAATTTGGAGTCTGGCCTCCAGGCAAACGCAGACATGTGCTGCAAATATTCAATATTCACTCTCCTTCTAGCTGCGCTTTGGCTTCAATCCCTTCCTGTGGGAAATATCTAGCTCTTTAGCAGCTCAGAGTTTAACTGTGTTCATTAGGCAGTAGCTACTGTAACTATTCCTGGGTTTGCATAGGTATTATTTTATTTTGCTTGATTCCAATAGTATCTAAAAAAAGTATGACTAAGCATAAGTTCGCCTTTGACTCTGTGCATACCATGCACAGAATGCCAGAGTATTAATAGTAATGCTTGATCCTCCAACATTTTGCATAGAGTGACATTATGCTGTCTGATTTCAGACATTGTACTGTACTCTGTCTTTTACTGTATTGCATGTTCAGGTATTTAATTTGGCTAATGATCTGAAATTCTCTGTACATTAGGTTTTTGCATTTATATCCCTGAATAATTCTTTTGCATTACAGCTTTTTCTCCCTGGCTTCAATTAAGTTTCCCCTTATAATGGGATGTTCTGCGCTCCCTTATTTAGGCCAGTGCATCAAGATATGACCCAGACAGTGTACATAGATTGCGTTGCATAAATATGTATATATGTCTTGAATATTTTCAGTTTGTCACATAACCAGATGTTTTAATGTGCTGAGACCATGAATTGATTTATGACCTGCTGTTTATTGCTACTGTTTGGTGCTGCAGCTTTTCCTGATATTTCTCTATCAGTGTGTGAAGAACATGTCTGTGAACATAATTTTTCACTTCTTTCCAGATTTTTTAATTTGTTCTCTAATTTCCATTAATATTCCCTTAGGATGCTTTAAGTCATCCACACAAGCTGTAATTTTAGTGAGATGAACAGACAAATAGTTGAACTCTACTAATAGTATACTTCTGAAGTTCTGGTTGTGTTTATTTTCTATTTTGAGTTCTTGATCCACTTTAAATTCTTGGCTTTTTTCATAGATGCTATATTTTGCTTTTATCTTTCTGTTTTACTTGTTACTCCATTTTGTCTCTTTTGGACCTGTAGTTTCTGATAAATTGGTGCTTTTTCTGTCTATTTTTAACTATTGTGTTCTTCTCTCTTGCCTTCAGTGTTCATCAGTAAATCCATTCAGAGATTGGCTCTCAGTTATTTTTAGAGATCTCCTTTCCCCACAAGTGAAGCCTGTTGTTTATTGGTCTCACTTGTTTTTGCACCCAAAATCTGAGTGATTGTATCTGGCATGCCATACTTAAAAAAATGGTATATGCGATTTAAGAAGTGCTCCTTGGTGTTTTACATTGGGACTTTATTGTTTTCAGTTTGGCAGTGAACCTGTAATAAGCATATAAACCATGCTGCATCTTTTGCAAATATATATATATATCAGTCCTTGAACACTTTTTTATTACCCTGTGGTTGAAAGAAATGTACAGTAGTTTTGGAAAGAAACACCAAAACATTTGAGCCAGAATTTTAAAACGAATTGCAGAATTAAACATGGACTGCTTTAATGTTTTTTTTTTTCTTACATATTTAGCTGTATTTCTATTTAATACCCTAATCTGAAAAACAGAATGAAATAAAAAGAAACTAATAACAACAATTGTTTTATTGTCACAGGGAAGTTAAGAAAAAAAAAATAGCATAGTTCAAAGGCATTTTTATTTTATCTGCTGTTTTTGTACTTGCCGTCATTTCCTTGTAAGGACTCTATTACTATTGACATAAAAATTTTTAAATGTGGAAACCTAACTACATGGCAGAAGCAAATTAGATTGCTGGCCTCTGTACCCCGTCCTGATAAGCTCCATCACTGAGAAACAGTTGCCTACGTGTGTATGTGGCTAACAAAATTCAAGGCATTCACCTAAGTTGGACAGAGATTTAAGGGCTTCTGTAAAAAAAAAAATTCACAAATGCTCTGTACATAAACTGGGTTTTGTGTATCAGAGAAGCTTTTGTCAGTTAGGAGGGTTCTGTCTGCATGAAGCGGCAGTGAAATATTATTTAAAACCTGCTCTCAGAACAGGAAAGTCTGAAGCCATCCTCAATGGAAAGCCTACACTGCTAAACAGAGAAGGTGTTTCCATTCTTAAAAGGTTCTGCAATCAATGTAGAATAGGATTTTGCAGGCATCCCCGGTGATAAAGCGACAAAAAATGTCAGTCTGACAAATAACCATTGCCATCTCTAGTAGATGATGTAGTAGATGAGCACATTTACACTATTATTTACTGTAGATTTTTTATTTTTATTTTATTTAACTCCTAACCATTTTATTTTTTTTTTATATCTACGTCCATGTTTTTCTTAGACACAAACCTCTACTAAATGAATCAGTTCAGTGTAGTTTTTGTCCATTTAGGTTTCAAAAATGGAGAAAAGGAAAAACAACTTGGTTATTTTATTTTTGCAATCTCATTTTGAAACAGATAAACCGAAGGGAATTGGGTTACCTCTGTAACACTGTACCTGTTTTAGTCTAAATTAGTCTGACAATAAAACAGATACTATTTGCGGCTATAAACATTATTTTCACTTGTTTGGTACCGTTTCACTGATAAGACAATAAAAGCAGGCAAAGACGCTACAATATCTCCACATAGTGCAGAAACAATAATCCCATCATCGCTTATCTTTTGCATTGTATGGCAGTGCATGGCATTTAGAATTTTTATTATATTTATTATGGGGAGCCACATGAATCAATCTCTGGATGAGGCTGCTTTTTGTCCCTCTGATAAAAGTTTAACCCTTCTGCTGATTTAACTGTCTGTCTGACTCCTGCACTATACAACTTTAACTAGAATCTACAGTTTATGCCATATTCATGAGTCTATATGGTAATACTGTATATTTGTTTAAAGACTCAAAGGTAAACTTTTTTAAACTGAAGTAAATATTATAGATTATAGTAATCTAAAAAGGCAACAACTAAGGGGGTGGTTGATAGGTGTACTTAACCACCGATGTTGTGTGTCTGTATAACTTAATGAACGCTTACCTATTGAGCGCTCTGGGTCAGTTCTCCACTATGCATTTTTTTCTCCCTGTTTTCTACTTATTTAACATTTCTTAAATTTTTTTTACCCATACAAGAACCATGTTTTCAACAATGAGTGGAATAGTGTCTAACAGCTTTTTGTTTATTTAAAGAAAGAGCCAAGACAAATAATTTTTATTGCTACAGCACAACTGCAACTTAAGTTCCACACTAATATTTCAGATCTGCTCTTTGTTTTGAATGGCAAAGACAGATCATTCAATAGGAAAACTATTTTTGAGCACCTTACAATACATTTAACAATGCATTAATGGCATGTCTAATTTTTTACAACCAGATCTGCTTTTTTTTATGTGTGAGATAAATTGTGCCTCATGATCATGACAACTCTCTCTTGTCACACCATGTAAACCAAACACTTCTTTCAATTCAATTAGCAAAGCAATAATAACATTATGTATCCCTTATGCTACATCATCCAACAGCTTGACCTGCTTTGATTACTATTTTTACCACTTTGGGGAATTAATTTTCTTCTCAAATGGACAGTTGATCCTTCACCATAAAAGAGCAAATAAGACAATGACCCCTCAGCAGAAATAAAATAGGCTATTGTGAAAACAGTCTTGACACAGGAGAACAATGTTTATCACATCCATGATCCCAATGCATATGCGCTATTTAGAAGGATTGCACCTCAAAAGACAGGTACAGCAAATACATAGTCCACTTTGATTTCCTCATATTAAAAGCTGCATTACAGGTAAATTTTCAGTAATGGAAATATACACAAAAACTTTGCAATAGCAGCTTAATCTGGGCTATTTAAGAAAAGAAATCAGTATTAATATTAAATTAAGTAGCTTTCAATTTTTGCTTTAGAATTATCTTTGCTAACTCCCAAAACACATGGGCATCAGGGTGAAGCAAAATCTTAAAACTTTGTAATCCTGCCAGCAGCTGAAGGAGGAAAGTCTATCATGAAGCGATTTGTTCAAAACAAAAGTCATTTTTAGGTAATTTGCGAAGATGACAAGTTGAATTTGTTTCCAATCATGCCGTCCTCTCTGGGGGTTGGTTAATCCAATTCAGTATGAATAAATAAGCAGATGCTGTTTAGAAGCCGAGTTCCACATCTTGAAAACACAAATACATGCAGAAGAAAAATCTGAATATGGTATATTATGTAATTCAGAGATGATATAATAGAGCCTTAGAAGTTATGGGAGTGTACAATGTCTTTTTTTTTTAAATCAAAACCATGATAAACTGCTACCTTCATATGGGATTCTGAAGGATGTGAAGGTTCAAGGGGGTTGGAACATTATGGGGTGGAGGGTTTTGTTTTGAGCCACAGAGCAGCAGCCTCAGCAGCATTCAGAAGGAGTTCATGTGCAAGTTAATCTGACAAATTTAATGGGACACTTTGGTCTGTGTGTGTGTGTGTTGGTGAAGGCTAAGCATGTCGTGGTGAATACTGCATGATGTTGCAATGCTGAAGCTGCCTGCTTGGACAAACTTAGCTCCACTGTCTTTATTTTGTCACATTAAAGGGTCAAAAACACACCCCTGGTGTGTCACAAGGACATTACTTTGGAAGGATGTGCTACTGCCCTCTGTTTTAGTTATGCTTTGAATGCTAAGAAAATAAATGTTGTCATTTCATAAATTGCATTTTAGAGGTCTTCAATAAGTTTTCTTATTTTGTCAGTTTTCCACATTTTACTTAAATTTAATTTACTGGGATTATATTTGAAATCCTGATCACTAATACAAGCCTAAGAATGTCCGGCTCAGAACAAAAAAAAATAGTATTTGAGATGGAAAGACAGTTCGATTTAACAAAATGATTATTTAAAACGGAAGTGCAGAGAACAACGTTGGCATCTAAGGCAGACACATCTGCAGGAGGAGACCACAGGTTAGTGACTACATCTTTCTGGTGGAGGATGATAATGAGAGTCCCAGGCGCTGATCTGTTGGAGCTGTGGGGACAGGCAGGAGATCAGAACTGAGCAGACAAAGAAGACAGGATAAGCCAGAGGACGGAGCCAAAACCGTTGTCGTAGAGGTGCTCGTTAGTCAGAGCCACAAGATCGAAGGTACGAATAGGTGCCGAACGGAAATCCAGAACGGAGTCGGGGAACATTTACAGGTTTGGTAAACAGGCAGGCAGAAATCCAGCAGGAGTCCAAAGACAGGTCATGCAAACCGATCCGTACAACAACTGGCAGGCCCAGAAGTCAAGAGGCAGAACAGGTCAGGATAAGGCAATCAGAACATACAGGAATAGAGATCTCTCTCCAAGGGCTCGAATAATCTGGAACTGATGTCTAGTTGATGGCTGGTGAAATAGAGGCTAAAGCAGGTTGATCAGATGAAAGGTAATGAGAACTGTGTGTAGATAAGCAGATGAATGAAAAGAGTAATCAGACCAGACGTCAGCGTCCAGATCATGCCAAAGAAATGTGAGGGAATACTTTGTGTAACCACCTTTCAATTTATTGATGGCTGTTTTTTTATTTTATTATTTTTTTCAAATTCTGTAGCCTTGGAAGGTCAAAAAAGAACACAACACCCCGTATCAGAGTTTATTAGCAAAAAAGATTTGCAACCATCCTTCCCCTGTCACTTAACAACTATGAACTGCTTTGTGTTAATTTAAAATAAAAATAAAATAAAATGAGGTTAGCAGTTGTGGCTAAATGTTAAAGCTGAATGTACACACATGAACAAGGTTGTTGGTACCCCTCCTTCAATGAAAGCTAATCCCACAACGGTCACAGAAATAATTTGAATCTGTCAAAAACAATAATAAATGGGACTGCAGCCCACCTCCCTGGACATGGCAGCTGTACGAAAATTGATGACAAAACAAAGAGACGGATAACAATAAGATAAAAAAAGAGCCCAGAGATACTGTTCAAAAATGTAAAGGGGAATTTCAAACTGAAGGAACGTCAGTGTCAGATCGCAACATCCTTGTTGTTTGAATCAAAGATGACTTAATGTGAGATGACCAAGGAGGATAGGAAAGTAGATCATAAAAAAGCCAGATATGAATTTACAAAACTAAATGTTGACCAGCAACAAAACTTCAGAGAAACTGTAACTTTTTGCTAAGGGACATAAGCTCCATTTTTACAGATGGAAAAATGAATAGAGGAGGCTCTGTTATGGCGTGGGGCTTCATCTGACACAGGGTGTCTGTAATCTTTGCAGGGTTCAGCAAAATGGCAATACTATCAGTAGATTTAAGAGAGAAATACGCTGCCCAGTGTCAGAAAGCTTGTTCTCAGTCAATGACACTTTTATCGTCTTACAATAGGATAATGGTCCAAAACATACAGTTAGAACCAATAATGTCTAAGAGGAAAATATTTTGGCAGCTTTGGAGGGATCTCAAACATTAATTTTAATTAGTTCAGTTTCATGAATCTTTGTATGTATCATACTTTTGTTAGATTCTGGTTATTTCTGTGACCATTGTGGGTTTTCCTCTCATTAATTGAGGGCTACAAACAGTTTGGTGGATATGAGTAGGTTTTAAAACTCTGCATTATGTTTGACTTGTCTAGATTCATTAAGCTTCATGTGCCAGTCTCTCCATCTGAACTATTGGTCGCCTCTCTAGAGCCTTACCTTTTGTGTTTGTATCATCTGTTCACTTCAGTGTGATTATCCGGCTCCTTCATTAACACTAAGGTTAAATCAGCAACAGACAGCAGCTGCAGCCTTGGCCAAAAGGGACATGAGCACTGATCTGAAGCAGATTAGCTTGGAGATTGTGTACATCTGTGTGCCTGTGTGTACTTTAACCCACCTGTCCTTTTCCCTTCCCTTGCCTTTTCTCCTTGTAACATCACCAGGGTTCGATCGATGCGCTGTCCTGGAGCAGAGATGCTAGATCTTGGCTTTATGGAGTCTTTTCCACCTCCTGTGTGTTGCACTGTGAAAAAGCCCCACAAGGCTGTTGATAGGTTAAAGGACTGTGTAGCAAAGCACATCCATAACCCAGCAGAAGATGTAGTATGCTGCTATATTTTCTGCTTCTTTTTAACAGTGTTTTGATTGCATTATTGATCAGCCAACTGGATAAAACCATAATCCCAACTCAGATATCGGATGCTTGATTAATAAATATCACAACAACATAGCAGTATCTTTATTTCCAAAGATTTTTCAAAGCAAACTTGGAGGCTGTAGGTGTATGTAAGCAGGGTGTTACGAGCTCTGTGATATAAGAGACTTAGCAGTCATATAATCCTCCCAACGTGTCTCGAAAATACAGACAGTGCCTTTAAGCAAATGTGCCTGATTTATACCTAAAACATATATATTGACCATCATGGTGCTACAGGAAAATGTTCTTTTTAGCAGATGTGAAGCATTAAAGCTTATCTGTTTCTCTTTTCATGTAAAATTCATGTTGTTCTCCCACCCAAGAGAGGTATGACGGTGTGTTGGAAGTGGAATACAAGGTATTATGCATAACATCTGTGTTTAAGATAGAGATATGAAACCGGGATTCAGACTGACCTACTAAGTTACAGCAACATTTGTGTTAAAGCCTATTGGCGAATTGGCAGAGTGATCTCAGACAAGTGATTGCTTGGTTAATTGCGATCCAACAACACATACTTATAAAGCTGTGCCTTGTTTTTTTCTCTGAGAGCAAGAGGTTAGCTGAGAGCTGAAGCAAACAGATGTAATGAGCAGAAACAAATCAGCTTTCTCAGATGGTGTACAGTCAAATGGATGGTTGCAGGTATTTAAAGCCTTTGCAGCTGAAAGGATCAAGATAATTTAATCAACGCATATTTTAATTAATAAAAATGGTAATGGAAGTTAATTAATCTTTAGAAGTATTACAAATTTTAATAGGTTTCACCAAATAAACATTTTTTAAAGTAATATTTCATTGACTTCTGCTGTTACTAAAGATTAGAACAGTGATTTTAAACTCAAATCCTCAAGGACCAATGTTCTGCAACTTGTAGAAGTGTTCCTTGCTCTACCCACTTGAATCAAATAGCTACACTACTTCACACCCAGCAGTCAATGCATTGCTGAGCTCTGCTAATAAATTAAAATTAGAGGCAGGTGTAGAAGCACATCTAAAGGTTGCAGGACACTACCACCGGAGTCTGAGGCCATTGAGTTAGAGAATAGATTGGGCAGAGGCTTGCCTGAGTCATGAAACACTTCCATTGGACAAATTAAGACTTGAAAAAAGGGATTTGGAGTGATAGATCAAAACTTTAAATTTGTAGTTCCTCACACTGCATCTTCTATGTCATCAAGTAGGAAAAACAATGGTTCCACAGTTTGAGACATCAACTGTGAAACATGGAAGAGGAAGTGTGACAGTCATGGACAGTTTTGCTGAATCCAAGTCCAGCTACTTGTACAAAGTGAGAGACACCTTGAACCAAAACGGTAAACAATGCGATCTGTGGCCCCACAAAAAAACCTTTAGTATCTGCCAGGATCATCAGGGTTTCACTTCAGAGCAAGATGTTTACCTAATATATAAGTCCAAGCTGTGACAGAACTGCCTCAGGGAAAAACAAAACAGTTGATACGCTAAAAAACATGGAGGGACCAGTACATTCCCCAGACTCCACAAATTTAGAAATAACTTCTGGAAGAATATCTGATTTCTTTGTTTAAAGAAAGCAACAAAATTTGCTGAGTTGTGTCTGCAAAGGGTGGCTGTGTTCATGAATAGATGTTTAGAGTATATTTTAATCCAATACAGAATGTGTTTTTTAATCCATTCTATTATTCCGTGTTGTTTTATTTTACTACAATTTGTAATATGATTTCATTTCAGAGTGCAATAATTTTCAGGAAAAAAAGAAAGGCATATTTACGTAAAATATTTAAATGTTTCACTTAAAAACGGATATGTAAAATTAGAAATACGGATTGACTGATTTTTACATTATGACTGATATATTTGGTTGATAGAATAAATATCAACATGGGTGCTTCATTCAAAGTTGGACTAGCCAGTCTACCCACGCTGCTTCTCTTTCAGCTGTTTTCACTGTGTTTTAGGAACCAAAATCAGATTTCATGTAGCTTGTACAAGCTTGTTGTCTAAAAAATGATCCTGAATATGTGTTAAAATTAAATAAACCTGGCTTCAATTATTTCAATCTGAAAAACTCACACGAAGAGAAAAGACAATTAGAAGAAATGTTTTTACCCAATTACTTTGTCTTTGGCGCTCAGACCTCGGCAGGAAACATTGAGCTTATTTTTGATAGATATGCATGAACAGGAGCAATGAATAGGGCTGTTTCCTCCCAGGCCTGAAACTGGTGTTGGAATGGAGATTAGACTGCTGGTTAGCGACACAGTACGCTGAGCTTTATGGGGAGATCCAGTGGAGCATATACTAGAGCTTCACTCAGGGACCTGGAAGATGGAAGTCCAGTTTGGATATCACAGGTTGAGAGAACCTGTCCATGATGAGCAAGCAAGAAGCAACAGTGGAGAGGAAAAGCTCCCCGTTGGAAAGAAACCTCTGGTAGAACCAGGCTCAACATGGCGTCCTTCTGTCGGACCGGTTGAGATGAGACAGGGAACGCAGTAAGAGTCCGGAAGTAATGACACTCTGATGAAGCTTTAGCTACGATGGTGGAGGAGGGGCTGGAGGTCGGTTGAAACAAAGTAATCTGAATGAAGTCACACAGCACAACCACCACCTGCGCACAGGAGCAGACAAGTTTCAGATCTGAGGCCTTTTAAGATTAACTTTGGATGCTGATTGGCTTTCGTGGAGGTGTAGTTCAAAGCTGATTGGCTGTGTCATAGGTGGATGTAGGAGAGCTATGAGTTTCTTCAGTTGAACTTCCGCCTAGGCTCCATTAACTGTTTATGTACGCTGAGATAAATGTCAGGGTAAGAAACTTTTTTTGATACCAAGGTCTTGCAATTTCATAGACAAGCTCTGATGTTACAAAATGGCACCTTGAAAAAACAGTATTTTCCATAAATATTTGCATTTTGAAAAGTTTCAAATGTTTGTTGTTGACTTATTAAGCATAACTACACTGTTGTTCGATTGCACAAGGTTTAGTGTTGGAGGTTTTTAGTTGTCACTAAGGATCTACTAAAATTTACAAGGAACAAATCCTGAAAGACTCCTGCAGCACAGCGACTGTAGTGTTTTAAAGACAATTGCAGAGACAGAATTCTATGGAGCGAGTCAAAAACAAAATCAGATTTGATATGATATCTTGCAGATGAAGTTAATCTATTTTAAGATAAAATAAGCAGGAAAAGGCAAAAGTGCTGTTTTTTTTTTCATTCATTTATTTGTTCTACTTCTGTGATTGCTAAAAGGCTCTAGACCCCCTCTAGCACTCAGCAACATCTTCAGCTGTTGGAATTTTCCTTTATAAAAATCCAGACATTACCTTTGGTACACTGTCAGAGGTGTGTTCAGACGCCTATTAAAACACTAAGCCTGTGGAACCTACAGCTTTCTTTGTTGCTGTCCCTTTGGTCACATTCACAGCTTAGTTATTGGGTCATCTTCTAATACCTGTTGCTCTTACATGTTTAACTGCACCCTCTGTATCGCAACCACACTGTAGTAGTTCTCTGAGTTGTTGCCTGTTAAACCTCTGAAAATCAACGGGATTTTTTATTCTTCTTCTATGGGAGTCTCTCACTGTATCGACTATTGTAAGCCATGTTGAACTTGCTTTTGCATCTACGGCTGTGTCACCAATGTAGTGTCATCAGACATTCCTAGGTTTCAGGCTACCTGGGCTAAGAACAACAATTTCTGGCTTTCTTTAGATGCAGTTTTTTTCACAAACCACAGCACTGAAAGAGAACACAGACTGTACCAGAGACGGTTACTGGTGTACAGACTTTAATAGTTTCATCCAAACTCTATGATAGAACAGATGTAAAAAGGATTGCTTGATCTGAAGTTGGTGTCTGCATCCAGATCTTACTGGTGTGTTTTAAAAGAACATCGACGATGTTTGGTGTCATGAACTGGGTTGTTCTGTTTAATTCCTTGTTTACTAACTGCGAGCGTGCAATATCGTACCTCTGGTAATATTGATTTTGTTATGATCAATACTCCGAAAATGTATGTTTACTATGAAATAGCAAATGGTAAAAATACAAAAAAATAAAATTCACCATGCTAACAGGGCGCCATAATATATTCCAAAAGCCTTTGGATTAAGGCTTAAAATCTAGAGCTAGAGCGTAAAATCAAAGTATGTGTAGGTTTCTTTAAAATTCAGCTGCTTCTCTTTTTAATTTAGTTTAATTGTTTTGAAAAAAAAATGCATGTTGTAGTAGAAGCATTGCCTAAAATATGGGCTCCCAGGGCACCTGTTATTTCCTAGAAAACATAGTAAAGAGGCACGTTTCAAAAAATTGCTTTTAAAAGCTGTACTGACAGCAAACTTCACATGATGTGTCTGACAAAGAAGAATGTAATTTTGTTGTTAATAAAATTATAAACTAAAAAACAACCTTTTTTTCTTTATATAATAACATTAATATCCAGAGTAGAATGATTATATACAAAAAAACATTTATTTTTTATTGCATCAAAAAGCCAAAAACTGAAGACAAAAGTAAGGAATCCACACAAGATCACAATTACACAAACAAGTTCCTATATTCATATACACCCCTGTGATATTCTAAATGTCTTTAGGCTTGTTTTATGGAAACCACGCCCATTTTGTATCAACCTGCAGTCTTCACACTTTAACCCTATATTTCCTATTTATCATGTGGGGAGAGTCTGGAAAATATGCCAAAAGCTTATTGATTATGAAGATAAATATGTTAAGTTATTCCAAAGCCAGTTGTGATGAATGTTGGAACCTGCTGGATTCCCCAGAACTATCCAAGATCTAAATACTTACCTGTAAATTTGAAGCACAGTAAAAAATAATTTTTCTTTTTATAATTATTGTAGTTCTGTGCAATGTACTATTACCATGTGTATCTACAAAGCCCCTCAACATACTGCATCTCCCAATAACAATACAGCTGTTACAATTGTCATAAAAAAAACTTCCTTTAACAAGTGTAAAAGTTTGCTGTCACGTTTTAGCCAAGAAGCTCAACCTTTGATTTACAGTGAAATATTTCTCTAGAGGGAATTTAGATTGTTGATTGGGACAGTTTAGGATTTACGTTGCACTTGAATACTTTTGCTCCGTAGTACAGTGTGTTTGTTTCTTAGCTGGCACCCCATCAGTAAATGCTTATACTAAATTTCTGTTTCTGTAGTTTACTGTTAATGGTAGACATGTGCTTTCTGGCTTTTACTGAAACATCCTAATCTATAATCTATTTGTCTTTGCGAGGGAGTTTTGGCCAACTCTGTTCAAACTTGGAGGGAGTGGAGTCTTAGCAAGATGAAGGTTCTAAACACTTACCCTTTTGAAAGACTCAACCTAAACCCTGGAAAACTGTGAACTATGTTTAAGTCCATTCTGTGGCTGAAATAAAAACAGAAAATCATTTGACCTTCCACTGGTAATTTCATATACATGTCAGTATAGAAAGAGTTTTGAAATTGTTATGAATTACCTGCTTCTATCTTTGAGATCCTTCCATTTTGCTGACCTCTTCTTCTTCCATTCTTCCAATGTCTCTGCTTGCCTCATGGTTCATGAACCCTCCTTATGGCTGGGGTCACCTGTGATGATCTAATGTCAAATCTTCCAGGATTATCTGTAATCCCACAGCAGTAAAATCTGTTTGCTGACAGCTGTGTTCCTACTAACAGTGTTGTTGCTTCCTGTACAAACTCTGCCCTACATACCGGAAAAAGCCTGACTTCTTTCTGAGAAAAAGGAGAAAAAAAAATTCATTTTTTGCATCAGTGGATTCCAATTTAATGCTATTTTTCTCTCTTTCTACTGTGGTGTTTTGTTGTATTTGACTTGCATGTGATGGTGATTTCTTTCCTGAATTATTATCAGGTTGGTGTAAATTAATTGGAAGTAAACAGCAATATTCTCTCAAAGTCATGAATCTCCCGTGGGCTCTCACTTTCAATTCTCTAGCTCTCTTTTTTTCGTTTTCTGTTTAGGCTTTGCAATGAATGGCTCACCAATAATTTAGCCATCACTTTTTGCTTTTCATTCACTCAGTAGATGTTCAATCGAACAGAAATGCACTTCTGCATTTGTTTACAATCTCCTTTTCAATCTTGAATAAATTGAAGCTGGAATAGAAAATCATTGAGACAAACAAATCCTTGAAGATATTAGTTTTATCGATCCAGCTGTCCTCGCATCTACAACATGCAATAATACCAGAGCGGGAGTCCATGATATCACAGTTTGCAAATGGAGTTCAATTCACTTATTGAGAAAGATTAGATTTTCATTCATGACCACACTACAGTAGATTATCAAAGGAAAATACTGGAACATAAGCTTGAGACTGACAATATTCTCTTTGCTTGCTGTGCATCTTTCAACCTTTTAAGTTTCTCTTTTGTTTTTTCTCTTCCATCCTCAGGTAGTGTACAAGAACAACGATATCCGTCTGGAGCTCTCCCGCCTGGCCCGCATTGTTGACCCTAAGATGAAACTCCAGGGCGATGTGGTTTTCAAGTGTGAAAATGTTCCCACACTAGACCCCATCAATTTCGAGACCCCTGACTCCTTTCTCGCCCTGCCGAAGTGGAACACCAAACGCGTCGGCTCCATCTCCTTTGACTTCCGCACTTCAGAGCCCAATGGATTAATACTCTTCACCCATGGCAAACCTCAGAACCGACGTGATGTGAAGGGGCAGAAGAACAACAAGGTGGACTTCTTTGCGGTGGAGCTGCTGGATGGAGGGCTGTACCTGCTTCTGGACATGGGCTCTGGAACAATCAAAGTTAAGGCCACCCAGGCTAAAGTCAATGATGGGGTGTGGCACCACGTAGACATCCAAAGGGATGGTCGCTCTGGTAAGGATGGAGAAATCAAGGGAGTGGGACTAAGGTGAACTAATGACGAGTTCGGACTGAGCTTGGATCGGTTAAACGTGCTGAGCTTGGTTCCTTACGACCATTTACACATCACGCTAGCATGGTTCTTTGCCCACTAGTGGTGATCTATGGCACTACTGCTAGGATTGAAGGAGGGAATCGAGCATATCAAAATGGCAGTGTCTGTAAGATTGAAGAAGTTATGTTCGGTTATAATTGTGATATTTCGTTGTTTGCCGAGAGTCAGTCGAAGAAGTGCAATAAGAGCCTAAGTCTCCTCGTCATCCCACACTCACACTCTTCTGAAGCCATTTTATAAAATATAGTGTTGAGAAGATTTTGATTGTTGTTTACAGCTCTTCTTCTGTTTTATGGCGGGTGGTCAAAAACTTACTGATGTGCATTACCGCCAATTACTGGGAGCTGACTGTAAGGAGATGATGCGTTCTGCTCAAGCGCTCTTTGGCTACGTTCACACTGCAGCCTGAAGTGACCCAAGTCCGATTTTTTTGCCCATATACGACCTGGATCTGATCTTTTCATGCCAGTCTGAACAACACAGATCCGATTTTTTCCAATCCGAAGCAGGCCACTTGGCTATGTGGTCCTGAATCCGATACGAACCTGATCATTTCAAATGCCACCTGTGTCTGAACGTCATTAATACCCGACAAAGGTCGAACTAGTACTAGATTCAGCATGGTCTGGTTGTGTCTGGCACGGTCCAGTTTTATTTATGCTCAACAGTTCTCTCGGCTACCGTGATAGGACCGCTCTCGGCACAGTTTCTAAAAGTTAGTGTAAATGGGGCTTAAGTCTGGCCACTATTTGTAAAAGTTTTCAACTCTAATTAGCTACGATTCTAAGAGAGGCACAGAAAGCCTGTTGTCTCCACTTTCTGTTTCTCTTTTTGTTTTTGCTCCCAAGAGCAATTTTTCAGCTTTTCTCATGATGCTGGAAAATGCACAGATGATCACAAATTATCTTAAGGGGCAGAATGATCCCAATGTTTTTGTTCTTTGGGAGAATGCTTAGCAAACCCATACCCTTGAATGAGAGCAATCCCACTTATAGAATGTATGAGAATTTTTTTTTTTCTTGGTACGATACAGGGCACAATCGATGGTCACATTTTCCTCTTACATTTTCTGAATATCACAAACATTGAAAGCTCTGAAGTTAATCTCTTAATATTAGGTTTGTTCTTTTTTACCCACTTTGTTCTCACAAAGCAACATCTAGCTTTCCACTCACATTATGTGCCCTGCTAGAAATGCAATTCTTTGTTCTCAACAGAAACAGGTGCCTGTGCTTATTTCCATCTCACTTTAAAGCCTTTTTATGGCTTACATAATGGGTTCATACTCTTAGCAGAACCTCTCCTACATGTGAATCCATTGTAATAGAATGCAAATATGGTTGCATGCTTCTGTTTAAAATGTTGATAAGATGATTTGATAATGATTTTAAGAACACCCCATTTTATAACAGATTAATACTAATCAAACCTTTTTTAGAGAGGCCTGTTGTTATGACATTTTTTATACTGACACTAAGTTTGGTCACAATTAACTATCTGTGAAAACACCCTAAACAAAAGTCTTAAAGTATTTTGGGATTTGTTAATAATAATATGATTCACTTTGTTCAACCATCTCTACCCCTACCGTCTGACACCTAACCAACAAACAATAATCTCTCAGACATAATAATAGCAAAATGCCCAACCACTAGTAAATACATTTGGGATATTCTTTTGCACAGAGGCCAGGACATTTATTTAACCTATGTGTAGTTTCTCTGATTTCAAAACATGGCTGAATACACATAAAATGTTGAAGAAGATTACATTGGTAAAAGGGCTTAGAAACTTATTTTGCCTTAAGCTCTGGTCTCTATACAATCTCTGCATTAGGTGAGATCCTCCAGAGAACGCGCTTGTTTTAGTTGCCGTGTTATATATCAGGTTGGAGCAGCCAATTTAGCCGTGTGTCAGAGCTAGCTGCTTTGATTAATCACCGGCACAGCCCCAGAGTGCGATAGTGGAGCAGAAAGTTGGATTTCTTTGCAGGGAAAAAGAGGAATGAGACAGATAAATGGATACCAGACTGAAAGATGGTTAAGAACAGGCATAATCACACTTGTGGCATGAGTGAAATGTTAATAAGGAGTCTGGGTGAATTAAATTTCACGTCCACAAAGAGCCAGGATTTCTGCTGGGCTGCAAGATTAAAATAACATAATATTTAGGAACTCATATTTCAGAGTTTTTATGTGAGCATAAGCTGAGCCATGAGGGAAAAGGGATCCTTTTTACCTTCTATACAATATGTTTTTGACCTTAGCGGAGGCTGAAGAAGATATCAAATATATAGGATATTATGTGATACGAGTAGAGTCAGCCTTCTGAATAATACATCGGTGTCTTTAAGAAAACTGTTAAAATATTTAAGGTAGCAATTAGATTTGAAAATTCACTGTAAAATTATTGATATTGTAAGCCACTACAGAACAATGAACATGCATTTGTCAATTAACAGATTTTTTTCTGGTTCCACTTATTTGTCATACTTGAGTTCTTGGGTTTATAAAGCAAATTTTAACACCAGATAAAATAATCTCATTAAATACATGTAAATGATTTCAAATTATGATTTTATATATATATATATAAGCTGGCCTCAAGTCAATGAATAAGTGCACCAATTGTTAAATCATACATTCACTCTGAATACCCATATTTTATAAAAGCTGATTATCTACTGTTAAAGCTGGGATTTTACTACCCAGAACCCAATTAAATTTAATTCCAAAAAGTTGAACCAAAAAGTCACTTAGATATGATCTGTATGACGAAATGAAGTGGGGTAAAAAAAAAATAAAAATCACACATTATACTTCTTTTTAAAAAGAATTCAAGAGGGAAAAAATAAACATATCATCAGTCAGACTTGGTGTGGTTAGTGTGATGGTCAGGGCCTGCATTGGATTCTCTGGGTCCATAAAACTTGCTGTTACTGTTGGAATCGCTAATTTAGCACACCTATGAAAAGATCAGGGGACAAATATCTTTCCATCTATAAGTTAGTTACCTTAAGGCCAGACCTACTTGGCTTGTTAAATTGAATCTGACTCTCACAAATTCCATTACTGAATGTCTGAATTCTTCTAAAATCGGTGCCGTCTCACACATTTTCAAAAATCTTTCTCCAGTCGCACAGATACAACTAAAAACTTTTGAAGGGGGAATTTAATTAGTCAGATGCAATTAAAGGAAAGGAAACAGACACAACTGGACATGTTTAAATTAACTCTGGCTTATGTGAAATCACCAGAGGCATCGTAGCAACAGCTGTTGGTTTAGGAAGCAGATTACTATGGCAGGCAACACTTGATTTAAGAAGAAATCCATCAAAAGTGGGTAAATGTTCCATTCCTGAACCTAATAATTAATTCTCTTTCCCTCTCAGGCATCATCTCTGTAAACAGCCGCAGGACTCCTTTCACAGCCAGTGGTGAAAACGAGATCCTGGACTTGGAAGGGGATCTTTATTTGGGAGGTCTGCCCGACAGCCGGGTGGGTTTGGTGCTTCCAACAGAGCTCTGGACCGCTATGCTGGACTATGGTTATGTAGGCTGCATCCGGGACCTGTTCATTGATGGACGGAGCAAGGACATCCGGCAGATAGCTCAGTCACAGAACGCAACGGGCATCAAGTCATCGTGCAGCAAGATGACAGGGAAGCAGTGCGACAGCAGCCCCTGCAAGAACAGTGGGGTGTGTAAGGAGGGATGGAACCGGTTCATCTGTGACTGCACTGGAACAGGCTTCTGGGACAGTACCTGTGAGAGAGGTCAGTTTTCCTCAAGTCTTCTTTTTAATCTCAGTGTTGTTGTTTTTTATAGAGATTTATAGAGGCAAAACATTTGAAGGATGATAAAACACGTTTGAAGCGGTTTGGTGTTTTTGTTGGACTTGAATCAGGATTTATGGTTATTTCTTTTTCCACTTCTGGCTTTTGTAAATCTTTTAGCTACTGATGGTAGCCAAACCATCACACACAGCATTTAAAATATGATATTTTAAAATTTCTACAGTCAATTATCACTTGTATAAAGATCATAGGTAATGCCACACTGAGCTCGTAAGAGAGAAGGTTTTTTCTTTTTTATTATTATTCTCAACAAAAAAAGCACCTCATGTTGGCAATTAGCGCAATTAAAATAACATGCTTTGTAAAGAAAAAACGAAATAGGTGTTGAATACTTCATGAAAAGAAATTCAAAAAGAGCAAGCTGGAAGAAATCAGAAACAGTAGTTGCTAAAAATGAATCAGGTCATGTTTTCCTGCCCCTCAGGGTGAGAAAAATGGGTGTTTGCAGATTTGCTGCTGTACAGGTCTTTATCAGGCTGGATGCTGCCAGCAGATTCAGTTTTGCTGTTTGTATTTTACATAAGAAGATTTGTTATGGGCCATTCACTTCCTCATTTTTTTTTATAATTAAATATCCATCTAATGCTAATATGGCCAAAGTTTAAAATTACCTATTGCAACAGGTGCAACAAAATTATTAATATTGATACTATTTTCAGATAGCAGAAATAATCCTTTGTCTGTTACCAGTTCAGACCGGCTTGTCTCTTCTGTTTCTTTAAAATCGAGGCACAAAGAGAGTTACCTACTGCGGATAAGATGTGACTGCTCCTAAGCTCTTTACCAAAGCTCCACTTAAAAAGGTCTGACCTTTTCCTATAAGAGTCTCTTTTAAATTGTATTTTTTTTTTTTTTTAGAAAAAATGTGCTCCATGTATAAAATGGAAATATATTCTCATTGGCTATTTTTTTACAGACACCTTTGTAGATCAGATGCATCACTAATTCCTGAAAAAAAATCCAGTTCTTAAATGCCAGATTAGGTAAAGGTTCTGCCCTTGCTATGTCTCAAGAAAAAGTAGTGACACCACAAGAAAACTGTCATAATGACTTTTTGTTTTGAAAAGAAAAAGTTATCTTCTGAGGTCAAATCACTTCAATTCATTGTTTTCTGCTGTGCAAGGTACTGCATACATGGTGTGAATAAGTTTAGAAATTAAATTTTGCTTCCCAGAACTTACTAATCAAGCAATAAGAGAAACAAATTAACTGTTTGGTTTTACTTTTTTTCATTTAGATTTGTAGAGCACAAATATACGTGTCAAAATACGTGCATAATTGTTCAGTTAGTTGGACGAGCGCTTTGCAGCAAGAAGGTCTTCAGTTTAAACTCCTGCCTCGGGTCTTTTTGCATAACATTTGGTGTTCTTGTTGTACATGAATTGGTTATTGTCAGGTACTCTGACTTCCTCAAACAGTCTAAAAATACTAATGTTAGGTGGATTTGTGTCTCTAAATTGCCCTTATTTGTTGGTGTGTTCACAATATAGTTTGTCCTGTTTATCTTTGTAATGGGTTAGCAACCTCTCCAGGATTAAAATGGCAGCTCTTTCCCACCTTTTGCCCAAAGACTGTTGGCGATAATTAACATTCCCCTCAGTGACATTACAAACAGCTGTTTTTTACATTTTTTTTTTTTTTTGACTTAATAATTGCTGTGACAGACTGGAGACTTTTTCAGGGTGTACCCTGCCTCTCGCCCCATAGACTGCCAGAGATAGGTACCAGCCCCACAGCGACCCTGTCAAGGATGGACATTGTATTCATACCCACTTTAAAATCATAGAAAGTTTATTTTATTTATTTATAAGTTTATTTTTTGTACTTATCTGGGACTCAAGAGAGCTTTAAATTTAGGTAGAATATGTTTGGTTGTTCATAAATTGTGGACTGGTAAAATTCAATAATTGACATGTACCGGTAAAATTATATTAAGGTTCAGATGAAATTTAAATATTAGACATAAGGAGTGGCGTCTTAGTGGTTAGGGCACTGCGCTTGGAATCCAGAGGTTCTGAGTTGAGCCCCACTCCCTTGGACTGCCATTCTGGGTCCCCAAGAACAAAAGACCCTTAACCCCACACTGCTCCCTGGGCACCGCACAACGGCAGCCCACTGCTTCCCAAGGGAATGGGTTAAATGCAGAGAGTTCATTTTTAAGGGAAGTGTTGGCCTAGTGGTTAGGACATAGTACCTGGAATCCAGAGGTTTGGGGACGAGCCCCATTCCCACAGACTGCCTCTCTAGGTCTTTGAGACCCTTAACCCCACAAGTTCCCCACAAGTGCGCATCCCCAAGGGGATGCATTAAATCCAGAGGTAAATTTCTCTAAAGTGAGATCAATAAAGTTAAAAAAATAAATAGACAAAGGGCTTTAAAGAATCGCCATGCTGTCATGGTTTTAAGGTGTTGTTGTTTTTAATTCACAGTTTGGAAATAATTAGAGAATAAACCAATTCAGTTAGCAATTGATATATTGGTTCAGTTCTACAGTGTGTGTATAAAACTAAGTCTAAAACACATTTTGTCAAATATATAAAGTAAAGCTAAAAGTAAAAAAAGTAAAAACTATATTTCCTCCTACCTCAAGTCTAGTGTAAAATTGACAAAGGTGGAGCTGCAGTCTTCTAACAATGGCTTTTCTAGTGAATAATTTCCTGTCTTAGGAAAAAGAAGCAGAAAAAAATGAGTCAGGATACTTCATATTATTTATGACAGCTATGCTAAAAACTATCTGGATTTCACTTTTCCTTCATATTTTTTTTGTGTCGCTTGTGATGCTTGTGCAGAGATATTAGATTTCCTGTTGGTCAAATGGGCTCTTCTTGTTTTAGTCTGAAGAGATCAGCAGCATAAAGTTTTCATGAAGCTGTAGAGATAGGGACTCTCCAGGCTGTGGGAGAGTGTGTTATCAGGGTATTGTCCAGAATCTTCCTGGCTTTTTTCACGATTTTACTGAGATCTGCTGGGTTCACCAGAGGTCCTGGAGCACTCTCAGAAGAGCCTGAGGCATGTAAAGAATCTAGCTTGTATGCCGAGTAATGAGTGCCTTGAGAGCAGGCTGTTGAAGCAAGAAGGGACATTAGGTGGGGAGATGATAATTTATCATAAGCAGAGTCAGTAGAGAATATCTACATGTAGGAACATTGCATTTTAAATACATAAAGGACTGACCTAGTCATCCTTTGTGACGACACATAAGATTGCAGGGTATCTCAGGTTAATGTTCACAGAGAGAGTGATATTTACACACATATATATATATATATATATATATATATATATATATATATATATATATATATATTAGTGCTGTCAAAATTATCGCGTTATTAACGCGTTAACGCGAGGCCATTTTAACGGCGATAATTTTTTTAACGTGAGATTAACGCTATGTGGTTTTATGGTACAATTTTCCAAGTACATCCCGCTGCAGCCTGCGGAAAGGCGGGGCTATTTTCCCCCAGTGTATGCATTTCTCATAGGCTTCAAGAGCGGAGCTCCTCAAGGGAAAAAGACGCTCATACACTGGGTAGCGCTAGTGCCTTTTCTTTAAGCCCCACCACCAACAAACAAGTTGAGTGTCTGGTAACTAGTAGCAACCTGAAATACGCTGAGAAAACTGATTACTGAGGTGAAATGGAATCTCGTAGCAGCACTCTTGCCGTCTGTGTACGCCACAGGTCGGTATCGTGTGTGTGTGTGTGTGTGTGTGTGTGTGTGTGTGTGTGTGTGTGTGTGTGTGTGTGTGTGTGTGTGTGTGTGGGTGGGTGTGTCTGTGTGTGGGTGAGTGGGTGTGTGTGTGTTCTCATTTTGGTTAAGAGGCTGAAAAGTAACTTTCTAGAGCATAGACTACCTTCATCTAGTGATGTCGGTCTATTGATTTTGATGTATTGATTGAAAATTGTTCATTATTATCTTGGTTAATTAACATCTAATGTTAACTGTACTACATTTTATAGCAGTAGGGTAAAATGCTTGTCTTTGTTCAAAAGACTGTATTAACTGTAAAGACTGTCTTTTACATCAGCCTGTTTTCAGGGCCTTTTTTTTTGGCTACATATTTGTTATTTTTTGCTACATGCCTCCCCATCTTCTTGCCATATGTTTCTATGGCATAAATCAGTATCTGTGACCTGTTTTCATTTTAAAAAAAGAACATTGGCACAAACCTAGTCTGTATGTATTTTTTTGTATGTCATCGAGAGTATTTAAATGATTTTCAATCAGGAAAAAAATGTGCGATTAAAATGCGATTAATCGCAAGTTAACTCAGGCATTGATGCGATTAATCGCGATTAAAAAATGTAATCGATTGACAGCACTAATATATATATATATATATATATATATATATATATATATATATATATATATATATATATATATATATATATATATATATATATATGTGTGTTTTGTTATAATTAAAAAACTAAGATGGTTGAGCTCATGATTGTCCCCAGTTATCAGATTAACCTTTGCTCATTTTGTTTATTTCTATAGTTTTGAGTTTTCTGAATCCAAAGAAATGGGTGAAGGAAGCAGTGATATATTGGCACTGATGTACAACAACACACACAAAAGAGCACCAGTGTGCCTTATTTTCCACCCACAGGAAGAAAAACATTAAGTTTTATGCCCCCACTACTCCGTACCCTCACATTATTCTTCCGTTGTCCCGTTCCGCTTCCGCCCACACATCGGTCTCTGAATGGTCATATATCTGTTTTCAATGAGCGCTGCTGCCGCTGGGTGATAACCCATAGGACTCCAAGTCTGGCTTCAACTTCAAAAGGTTCAGCCATTTCAGAAGAGGATTTCTACTCTCCTGTTGTAGTACATGAGCAATACAAGTGCTTCTAATGTGAAATTGTACAAAATAAAGCATTGGAGATACAGTAGATATAGAAGAATAACAGTCTAATAGAAATTATGCTTAAAGAACAACTGATCTTAGGGACAATGTTCTATGAATAACATACTTTTAGGTTGTTAGAAGTCTAAATGGAAAACATACAAGAAAGACAAAGCACATTTTGGAAATATCGGACACAATAGCAGAGCCTGATAATTACCATGCTAATTTAAGACTATTGTTACTTAATACTTGTTACAGATGTAGTTAATGAAATTAAAACATCATACTTTTTTATGCAAAAGAAGAGACATAAAAATTAATGCATAGTTAAACTTAGACCTAATTATATTTTTGTCATTGTTTATGAATGTCTGGCTCCCTTGGCTGGACTTTGGCAGGATCTATTTTGGGTGTGATGGGTCAAAGACTTGGTGACTTTTGCACAAAACATTTCACTCTAGAGTTGTTATAAGTAATTATACCTATAATTATTAAATTTTGATGTTTAAAACTAAAATGTTTGATCCTTGATATTATGTGCACCGTCATATCTTTTATTTTTTCATCTTTTTGTTTGTGTTTTACTTTGAATAGTATTTTCTGTTCAGAAATTTGTTATTTTCCTTTCCTTAAAAAGTCAATTTTATTTTTACTTTTTTGGTATTTTACCATCTTCATATATTATTGTTTTGGATGTACCTTTATGATTTACTTTGTGTATTTGCTTAGCCACTGGCACAACTGAATTTCCTCTCTATGAGAAAAATAAAAAAAAGTTAATATTCTATTCTATCATATTCTATCAAGCAGTCTGGAAAGGAAACATGCTCCATTATATTCAAACTGGTTTCATCTTCTAATTTGTGAGTAATTTTAGTTTTTATGCAACTATAAGCTTTCTTTTTCTCATTCATTTTTAAGTGAACAAGGTATGAACAGCAATCTCTATAAGCCCCAAAGCAGTGTAGTGTTTGTTATAGCTTTCCAAAAAAAGGTTAACTTTTGTCATCCCTTTGCCCAAAAAACTAGAATATGAACATTTAATTTCTAAAAAGACACTTCAGAAACATGTTTAACTTGAAATCATGTATTTTACCTAATTAATTTTGATTTTATTTTTTCAACAAAGTAGAAACCAGCAGAAGTTTCGCTTCCTGCGTAGCAACAACATCAAAGATGCATCGTGCTTCTGTAGAAAATGTAGTTTCCCTTCTATAATCCTCTTAAACCTTTTGTCTTGCCTTTAATATTTTTTAAACTCCTCACTGGCATTGAAATTAGCTATCTTTGACTCTTCTCTTAGCAAGTGGCACCTTTCGACTGGAGAAAAAATTATCAAAGTTTTTTAATTTGAGATATTGGTTAAAATAATCCAATATATAATGAAAGCCAGTATTACATGTCTATCATTTTACATCCTCTCTTCCAGAAGTTCCATGTGCATTAATAAAAATGTAGTTTCTAATAGAATGGACACGTACCCTAACACAGAAAAAAATGTGTTATTCAGGTCTAAATTTGATGAGTGTTTGCCGGTTTTCTGGAGCATGAGGCCCTGTCCTGTTTGTTGCTTTGGATTTGGTTCCTCTCTCAATACCTCTTTGACATTACCATCATTTTTATTTTATTTGTTTTATTTTAATGATCGACAAGTGCCCCAAGTTGTCAGGGTAAATTCATGTAAGTCACAATTACATCTAACACAGGCAGTGCTCACATAACGCATATTACTATATCTAAGCTGAACTAGTCTGGCATATCTGGTGGACAAATATCTATAATATAGTGTCAAACACCTATTAAAGCATTTTTTTCCAGTGGGATCTTCCCTTCTCACTGCCTTCATCTGTCAATAAACATATTTTTGTGATTTCCATTCTGACTTACAACGTTTGCATAAAAATAAATAGCATTAACCTCTTGTCCCCTTCCAGACCAGGGGGTTAGGTCTCCCCCCCAACACACACACACACTCCTCTTGCTCATCTTGGAAGATCAGTAATCCCTAAAGGTGTCCTGGTTTCCTTAGTGGTCAGGTCTCATCAGGCTGAACTACCTCCTGTTTGCACAGATGCACCACAGTTCGATACTAATGCCATATCACTTTGCCCCTCTCCTTCTCACCTGCATCAGAGATTGACCATAAAGCATGTGGAGGAATCTCATCTCAGAATACAAGTGTCAGCAATCAATTGTCTAATTCTAAACCCAAAAACAATAACCACAAAAAAGAGTATAATTACCACAAAAACACAAAGTATAATCAGTAAAGTGAAAGCTTTAATTGCAGCTATTACAGTAAAGACTCATATATCATTGTATATTTTCTAACACTAACATCGAATTGAATTGAAAATATTTGATTGATACTGTGTGGTCATCGGGCCTAACAATAACCCTCAAAAGCAGAGTATGAGGTCATCAACATGTTAGCATCAGACCTGCTACCAGCACCATGCCTGAACTTGCATTACACTTGGAAACAGAAACGTCAATGTTGTTCTTGCCTGCTGATAAAATTGTAACTTTCGGCGTGACAAGAGTGTTTTCGGTTTGAGATGGTGTGTAAAACAGCATGTGGTATTTTGTCTTTTCAAAACGAGAACACACTTTTGAGTGTCTTGAAAATCTTCAAGTCATGTTGCTAGAACAGCTCTTTCTCCTTCTGCTTCATGCTTTTCAACAGACCCCGGAGCTCCCCGGTGACAGTATCAAACAGCCACTGAGATGTATTCACACGTGGCACAGGCTCTGATCTAACTCATGCCATACAGTACATTTGTAGCTGAGAGCTACACTTGTGCTCGTGTGATGAGAGATTTGGTAAAATGATGAGATCAATGCTCTCCCTTTGGCTGTAATAAAGGTTATGAATTTACATTACAATGTTTGGCTTTTAGTGGTTTATTGTTGAAGGAATATAAATGTTTGTTTTCCTGCTCATAGTTTGAAGCAGCTTGAGATGAGGAAAGCAACCTTCTTACAGAGATATTTGATTCACATGGATTTCACTCCAGGGGTTTTAGGAAGTATTTCTGACAAAGCGTTAGCAGAGTAATCAGCAGACAGCATGAAGTCTGATCTCTATGTCTGAAATACGATTGTACGCGCTGTAAATAGATATTTTCCATAAGATCTAGTATTGGTAACATATTTTGCTATTCATCCCAAGAATTTCCCAGGCCAAAAACCTTTATTGCCATTTTGAAACAAAATTTAGTTTAGTGCAGCTTTCAGACAGTAAGTGAACATTTCTAACGTGTGCAGCAGTGATCATATGTAAACAATGTGGGAGAAAAAAAACATGGTGCAAAAAACGCATTGATGTGGAAGTTCAGAGCCTTAGTATATAAGGTGCAAACATGCAGTGTTTTGGTTTGGTGTTATCAGTGTGATACTGAGTTTTTGAACTGATTTAGAGTTTTTTTTATGATTTAGGTTTTTCATAACAGTGACATTTAAATGTCACAGGAAAAAAACATGGTCTTCATTATAAAGAAGCAGCTAATACACTTGTTTTAATATTTTAATTGAATTATTTATTTGAATATAATAGAGATTGGTATAGTTTTGACAAGGCAAATGTAATGTTTTTTCATCTGAACATTTAGTCAGGCTGCCCCCTTTCTCCTTCTTTTAAGAGAAGAAACTGATAGATAGCAGATGACATTTTTAAAAGAGTTACTGCAGACTGATCAGCTGCACAGAGGCTGTTAGAGTCGATTGAATTATTACCATTTTGCAGAAACTGGTTTAAGTTTTTTAACGCGATACAGCGTACTGCTGGAGGCAAGCTACAATAGAAACCCAACAATTTAATATAATACACTATAATATAATAAAGACAGTAAAAAACATTCACTTTTACTTGAATAGTGTCCCGTTTCTACAGCTTCAAAATTAAATTAATCTTTGCTGTCGTGGCATTGCCTGCTACTTGTTTCCCCTTACTAAACCATTGTCATTTTTATTTTTTTATTGCCCTAATGGACATGCTTTTTAGTGCGGCTGTATTTTATCACCGTCATTAAAAGGAATGTGAGATAAAAAGCTCCATCTTTGTGAAGAAGAGTAGTTGTGTTGGTGTTTCTATGGCAGTTAAGCACAGAGTCTGCTGTCTGCTGTGTTAGAATTGGAGTGAATATAATCATTAAATGTTGGGTGGTTAACTAAACAAGAAGGGAAGGACAATACAGTATTTTTATTGATTTGTTGTCTGCTTTATTTATATGTTTTTTCAGCCTTTAATATTATTGAATTGGTCTGATATTAGATTTTGATATTCTAAAAACATGCAAGAGAGGTAAAAAAAAAAAAAGCTAAACAAAGCATTTTCTTTTTTATGACACCAGTTAGTAATTCGGGGGCCATTCACCACATTTAATAAGACATTTTTGAGAGCAAAAATATTTAATTCTAGTGTAGCAGATGGAAGTAATCAAAGTAAGTACTTTAACACCACGATGAATAAGATCCTACTTTTCTGGTGGGACCTAAAAACCTGGAAATTTTCCTGCTCTGTTTACTAGAAAAAAATGCAACGTGACAGATATTTTAGAGTGTTTGAAATGATCAAAGATAGTAGCAGGCAACGACTAACAGACAACAAAGCTGCTTGCTGGTTTCTACCTTTACCATCTCAGACAACTCAACTATGATGTTGATTTCTGTCTCAATCTTTTTTTTTTTTGACTTGCCTTTCTTATATTGTGTACAAACCCGCTCCTGTTTCACTTTTTTCACATTTCACTTTTCATTGCACTCATTTTACCCCCCATCACCCTCCTACACACCCCCACCTGCAAACGCCAAGCTTTAGCTTGGCACGTTTTCCTAATCCCACCCAAGAGACATGACAGAACCTGTGATCAGAGGTCTGCCTTGCTATCACCCAAACAGATGTAGTGCCAGCATGGGAGCTTGGCTGTCACCCTGAATGTGTTGGACACATATTATCTTTTTATACACCTGCTGATTCTGATGCATAACATTTAGATCTACTCTCTCTGGGGTGTTTCTCAAAGAATCTTTCTTTGACCTTACCTTGTTTACATCATTTAGCTTGATTAGGATTAAATTATTTATAATAAGTGACACATTTGTATTTTGTGTGTTTGCCCACCGCCTTTCGAGGCAGAGCCTCTGCCCTATCCATGTCCAAAATACCTGCTCCAGGCCTTGTAGACCTATTTTTTCTGGGTCGTGACCGGGAGTTTGGGGCGGCCAAAGAAACCTGCCTGCTTGTGATCTGAATTTCAATGTGAAGCGCGACACAGTGCAGCCCCAACAGAGCCCCGTGGCACAGAGATGGGGAGAAAAAAAGTGGTCCTTGCTTAAAATGCAACACTGTTTAACTAAATTAATAAGGTTTTAAAAACATATAATGTTAAGGCTTTGCTTCAGAACATAGATCAGCTTTCTTTTTTTGTTTGTTTTTAATTTTTTCTGTCCCTTAGTTCCTGATATCGTTGTTGGGTGATTCATGGTTTAATCATTGCTCTATTTAATGAGATGCCAGAGGAAAAAGCTGGAGCTTTAAAACTGCTTGTCAGCTGGCTTAAAGAAGGCTCATACAATTCTACATCCCTTGGATGAATGAGGAATATGGCTGTGGGATATAAAATGTTGAAGTTTTCTGCTTGGGAACTATAAATATTAAATGATATTTATTGATAGCCTACAATTGTCTATTGGTCATTCATTGTACTTTTTGAAGATATTTTCGTTTCATAAAGGCCTGTATTATAGGGAAACTAATGCTAAACTATATTCAGCCTTCTTTGTAGTTAATGTGCTTTTCATTAAAACGTTTGTAAATTATTAAATCTATTTTTTTTTTCAAGCTTGAGCCTACAACCTTCATTAATGTAGGCTAATTTCAATAACCCTCACTGAATTTATTTTCCTTTATAGCCTTTCTTAAAAAAGCTAACGTTATTAATTGAACAGTTTTTTGTATACTGTATGTCCCTTTTAGTTCCCAAAATTTGCCAACATTTCCAAATACAATACAAACAAGTAAGTGTTTAAAACTATACACTAAAATAAAAACTTTTTGCTTTACATTGAGCCTTCCTGTTATCTGCTGAAAGTGATGTTTTTACTCACGCACAGCAACATGAAGTACAGGTTCGTGTTAAATAGGGTTTAGTACATCAATGTTTCATCTTTTTATCAGCAAACTTTGAGTCTCCTTCCACATGTACAGTACCAGCTGTTGCAAATAGAAAAACCATGTGGTGCTTCCAAATGCTTAAAAAGAGCCATTTTTTTTTTTGTTGTTATTGATTGGTTATTATCGTGTTAACACCACAGTGTGAAGGTCTAACATCTACCATAGTGTTTAAAACATCTGTTTTTTCAGCTTTATTATTCAAAAAGTTTTTTTGGTAACTCATCACCACTGGCCGGGGATATGTCTGTTCAGCCATGCCAGTTCTTTTCGGCCTGGTACTTAAAAAGTGATCCTAAAAAGGATTTTTACTCTGCCCGCAGTCAAAGCCACATAAAGCTAAAGTGAGAGGAAGTCATTACTCTCTCATAACGATAATGTTTTAAGGTGGGCCTTGTTCTCTCATCTTTGGCAGACAGCTCTGGGCTTTATTTCTTTTTGATTGTTACATGCCATTACTTGAAGATGATTACTCAAATGTTATTCCCCCATAAGGGGGACTCCACTGCAACAGATTATCGAGGTCGTGTTTTAGTCTCAGCTCGTGAGAAGGGATATTAATTCAAGACTTTAGGGAGATGCATTTGATGTCAAACTGAAAGAAAAGACTATCCTCAGAATTGGTTCAGCAAGCAAGTCAGTTAGTTGTCAGTCAGACATTAGGTGAGGATGTTGCTTTTGCGTGTGGATATGTCTGAGTGGGTGTGGGGGAGGAGCTTTTAGGGGGAAAAGGAGTTGCTGACAGTTGGGCATTGCAGAGGCCTGTATAGCTGATAAAGTAGCCAAGTTAATCAGGTAAATAGGCCCGTAATGAAGTGCGTTTGTCTGACGGTGTTGCCAGCCCAGTGCCAGACGATCCCACTGAGACTCTCCGCTTTCTGGCTCAATGCTACACACACCCACAGTACCAGACCCACCATATACACACATACAAACCCACTGGAGACAGATTGAATTGTGTCTAATGCATATTGCATTTTCCCTGACAAGATGCCACCGCCCACATACAGTAAGTGCCCATGTTTTCCCGGCTGTCTGTAGATGGTAGAGATAATGGCTCCAGGCCTGAGCTGATGGCTGGAAGTGTCTCCACCACAGATCAGAGATGACATCTTTCGTTACAGAGCCAGTTTCCTCAGTCGTAATGTTTTTACCGTAGATGATGCTTTGTCAGAACTTTGTTCAACAGAAGATTTGTTGCTTGGATTCTATCAAAAATCTGATTTATAATATCTATCAAATTTAATTCAAACTCTTAAGACTTTTAAAGAGAACTCATGAGATTTTTCCTATTTGTTCTCTATTTTTCTTATACATTTCAGAGCACATAAATGTATCAGATGTGTCATAAATGCTAATCACGAGCCTTTCTAATTCTAGCCTTATTTTGCCCCATATTCACTCATAATGGCATGAAAATAATAGGTTTCAGCCAGTTCTTACACTTTAATCACAGACAGTAATTGTAGATCAGAGAGACGAGGTGACATTTCAACTCACCACCTTATGAGAGTTAGCAACCTGGAAATAGCCTAACCACTTACATTGAGTTTCTAGAACAGACTTTACAGTTACTTTAAAAAAAAAATAAAAATTATATGACTAATGGGGGGAAATATAAACCCTTAGTGTTGTCATCTCATTTTGCACATCTAAAGCCCACTTCAAAGGAAAAATTCGAGAGGATTAACTGAGCTTTATCACCGCAGGAAGATATGATCATCATTCAGTGCCTAATTTTAACGCTGAAGTTGTGCTAATCATCACCTATTGTGTCTTTTAATGTCTGGCATATGTATATTTAGAAAGTTTTAAAGCTTGCAAGAATCAGTGCAAAACTGAAACCCTTAAAGGTGGGAAGCATCGCAGCTTTCACTCTGATAATCTGATCATCTTCCTAAAGAACGTTTAAATTTAGACTTGTTTTTTTCAGATATGCAAACAACCTTTTCTAGCATTGTAATTTAATGCTACATATAACTGGCTAGATGCATTTTCTGCCAACAAAATTAGAAAACTGTTTAAATGGTACTGCCCTTGCACAAACCATTTTTGATCGTTAAATGTATTACAATGCATCGTTTTAGGCTTCAGGTTCAATGTATAGTGTATGCAATTTTGAAAATAAAACAAAGTTTACAGAAAAAAAAATTCCTTGGCTTCCTTTTGTTGTTCTATCAAAAATAAGATCCACTACAAAACCAAAGCCCACCTGTCTCCAACCTATTCATTTCTCTGCCACCCTGTAATTCTCCATTGCCGGTAGTATTCTCTCACCCTCTCATATCCTTTCTTCTCACCTTAAAAGCAAAATAGCTACCTTTGCAGGAGACTTTTATCCCGGTGGACCGAGAAAATGACATCTCAAGGTCTAACTGGGCTATCAGGCCTACAAACTCGTACATATTGTGCACGAGACAACAAGGGAGCATGGGGTGTAAAATGGAGCGTGGCAGACACAAAGGAAGGGGAGCAGAGAGAAGAACGAGGGTCATTCAAAAAAAATTGGTAAAGCGACAGGGCAGAGACAGTTGAGACAAAAGAGCTACAGGCTCAAAGGAAATGATGGTTGATCAATGAGCCATGCAAAAAAAGATTCAGGTTTCTTATAAATATTTTCAGGCCTGAACTTAAAAGTTGTTGTATGATACAATATATGGCTGATCCATTGATATCCGCAGTGTAAGTGACATATTGGAGATGACATGGCAGGTTTTTAGAAATCTTTAATAATAGGATACTGTATAATTAAACCTTCTGCACCTTTCATTCTTAATTTCCAGATCAGCAGAATAAAACCAAAATGTCTACCTAATGCTTGATTGAAAATGTTGAATAGCTTTCTTCATCTCAGCAAGCAGACAGATAAGCAATCCAGCCCTGGTTACTTAGGACATACAGAAGGCAGCAAGTGTTTCTCTGTCAAACTTCGATGTTTTTTCACGGATGAGTCACTGGATCAATGGATCACAGCTGGGACTAAGTTTAAGTTTGAAGATAAGAGAGTGGAGCTACCTGCTGGTTTTAGCTACTCGAGATTCCCTAACAGATAAAGAAACATCGTCTTTTAGGTGCCTTGATGTAAACAATATAAGGGATTTTCTAGGATTTATGCCAAGCACAGCTGATAAGACTGGACACATCTTTTGAGTGAGCTGAGGCCGCATACACTCTGTGTCATTGAGTTGACCAGCATTAAAATTCTCACTTGGAAGTTTTTGTGACAAGGATGTTGGTACTAAGTAATATCAGCAGACATATCCATTTATTATGACTTATATTTTAAAATGATCACTGTAACCTTGCTGAAATGCAAAATAATCAGAAACCAATCATTTTGAGTACTGAGTCATTGCATTAAGAGTATTTTTTTTAAAGAATTAAGTCTAAAAAAGAATAAGTAAATGAGTCAACCCATTTAGTTTTCTTATTAAAAAAACAATCAAAAAAGAATATAGCTCTATCATTACTAGGCTTAATGATCGTAAACCTTGGCCATGTCTCAATTTCCCACTGCTGGTGTTAGAGTTAAAATTGCTTTTTCATTTTTTATATTAATACATCAACAAGAATATTTGTGACTAACAATATCCAAAACTTTAGATTTGATAAATTTACCCTTTTTTATCAACTATAATAAATCACCTGTCCTCCTATCTTGGCAGGAAAAGCATTGCTTTTGCAACTAGAAAAATGTGGGGGTGTGTTTGGGATGGTGTGGGTTGTAGTTGGGGGGGATCTGGGGAGCATAACATAGTCACAACATCCAAAGGAATGGGGAAAAGTAATATACTTTTATATCTGTGTCTTAAAAGGTGACAGCAGTCACTGTGATACTACGAGATGTTTGACTAAGTTTAGAATAAATGTGCCAGAGAGCTGCGATGCAGCTTGAAGTTTCTACTACACACTGAGCTTTTGATAAGCATAGAAGCATGAGGGACATAAACATCTGATCCTTCTTGTCGATTTTGTCTCATGCGTGTTTGATAAAGAAAATAACAAAACAAAAACGTCTCTTTTTATCACAGATCAGCACTAGCGCTACACTCTAACAGAGAGTGAGGAGACTAAGAGTGTCGACCCTCTGAAAAGACTTTGTTAAACCTAAATAGATTTTGATGGAAAGTTTTCATAGACTCCCCAAAGTATGTATTACAACTAGTGTTGCGCCAAGGCCATATTTTGGCTCCGATACAATACCCGATACCTGGCTATGCAGTATTGGTTGATAACTATGCCATTTGTTTGAAATTGACGTGTGTGTCTATATATGAATAACTGCATACTACTTGGATGTAAAATAATTGCCATCATGCCTTTGTCAAGCTGCTGCCTACCTTTGTGAAGCAGGAAAAATACTAAAACAAAGTGAATCCAGTAGAAATTTGTATTGCCTACCTGGAATGGGTGACAATAGTTGAATAAACTTTTGGCTCTCAAAATTGTATCTGTGCCCTATTTGATAGTACTTGCCAATACCAATACCACCAGTTTAGTGCTGGATCGGGGCCCCGCCCGGTACTGGTATCAGTGAAACGCTAATTATAACTTGACGCTTTTTGTTGAAATCATAAAATGTATTGCATAAATTGCTTGAATGTTTGGCCACTCTTAATATAAGAGTTTTTACATAGAAATTGTTTGGTTTCCTTTAGTAGACTTGACTTTAATGCTTATTCATCAATTCTCTTGAATTTGCTTTCAGGAAGCACAGAAAGCATATTCTAAAACTTTTTTTTTTCATTACTCTCCTGTTGGGACTAAGAATCCTTTAAAGTGTTCACCTATAATCAGTATACATTTGTAGCTGTGGGTTCTGTGAATATTTGAATGAAACAAAGTAAGGCTTTGTTAGTCAAGTCATTCAATCCTAAGCACATTTACACAATTTATGTGTCGATTTCCACTGGGAACTTAGTATTAAAATGTAGATGGACAAATAAAAAAAGAGTCTATCTAGATGTCCTGCTGCAAACAAATGTACTTTTGCATTGCATTAATATACTATAATTTATGTGAAAGACTTGTGACCCTTTATACATTTAGTAAATGCTGCAGAGATTTTCAGCTTTTTGCCATTTCGCAATTAATGCAGGGATGCTTTTGAAAATTTAACAATAAGTGTGCTTATTTTGAGCTTCGGCTTAAAAATGCCTGAGACAGCACATTCAGAACCGAAAATGTCTGTTTGCCAGCTCTCTCATTTCAGCTTTGTCTTTTAACGCTTATCTCCTTCTCAAGGTTAAATGATTTTGGAATTGTCTGCAGTAATTGGTTCAGTATCTTCCATATCATCCAATGTTTTATGTGCTTTTGAAAGAGGAAAGCAGAACAGACTTTTCTTTTCACTAAAACAGATTCATTATAATTGTGCTGTCTTTTTTCCATTTCATGAAAAGTGTTTAGGGAAGCTGGGAGTGTAGATGGAATTTTAATTCCCGTGGTTTGCTGCTGTGGCAATTTGCCCTCAAAACATCCAATGGCAACGGAGTGAAACGTCCTCTCCTCCCCTCCATGGTCCCGCTGAAAAGTTTTGGGTTTTTTTGTTTTTTCCCTGCCAATAAAGATGAAAGTGTCCAGCCTCTGGTGCTAAACCTGTGCCGAGGTGTGCTGAAATGCAATACCAGCTCAGTGGTGCCTAACACAGCACTGTAGAAATTTATAAAGAGCTATAAAAACAAATGAAACAGAAAAAAGAATGAGGTGGCAGCGGAGAGCAGGGGAACATAGTACAAAGTGCCGGCTGCTAAAAATACCAGAGACTTGTTTTACAGTTTTCACCCAGGAGAGCACCGGATCTTCCCGTATTTTAGAACGATCTGTTCATTTAGGATTTTTCTACCGTTTGGAACGCAACGCTGTTACTCCCTAATCCCCATTTGTAATTAAATGTGTGCTGAGAAAGTGTGCCAGCCTGGTTACGTAAAGCCACGCTCTTCTAGTGACACATTGTACAGAATGTACACCATCCATCTATCCCTGCTTTCTCCTCTTTGTTTCTTACCTAAATCTGCCTTTTTTATTCTTCTTCTTTTGTATGATTCTCTCTCTCTTCCTCCGTCACTCACACAGAGAGGAGAAATAGAAGAGGTTTAGAAAATCAAGCCATGTCTGGCCATGTGAGAAATTGACAAGTCTCTTAACTTCTCCCAGCAGCATAATTTTCAGAGAGACTGATCTTTAAGAAGAGAATGGTTTATAGACAGGGGGTATAGTTCCTAACTTAATAAATGCAGGCTCAGCAGTTTATAGATAGAAATGCGGTTAAAACTGCATAACTTTGCATTATGTTAATAATAATATCTTTATTGTGAAACCATTTAGTGAGTCTGACATCCATTACCTAATGTCGGTCACATACTGCTTTACCCTGACAAAAATCTAATTACCCATCAGCCTCTGATTCAACTTGTTTATCTTCAATTGTCTTTTTTTTTTTTTTTACTTTGTTGCCTCATTATTTTCGCTTTTTCAAACATGATGCTGAGGCTGCAACAGAAATGGGAGACAGATTAAGTTGAAAAAAAAAGTCTAGGTTAATTTATAAAGTTTCATCCTGGAAAAACTTTGCAGTGCGAAAGCTCCCTGTGGGCGAGGACAGGGCATCAGGCAGTGTGTGTATCAAACAATCAATGGGATCAAACAGCCTTTTACCTTTGAGGAAAGGAGCCTTTCAGCAGCACACAGGTGCAAATCTATCAGGCTGACGAGCCCTCCGCCCTTGCTCCCTGCAGAAGAAGAGAAAAACACAAACAGGACAACTGGTGGACTGGAGTTTGTGGTCACAGTGAAAAGCAGTTAGCTGTTGTTGTCTGTGCTGCCCTCTCAATGGCTTTCAAGGTGCGCCAAGAGCAACTTCACCTGGTGAGGGGAGAAAGTAGGAGCATCTGGAAGCTGCAAGTGAAGCTGCTGTTGCACAGCCATAAATGTATGGAAATGATATGTTACTAGCCATCTTATTTGAAGAGTCTATATAATGCAAAATCAGCTGGTAATCAAGTGATATTTCCCTTGATTCATGCATTTATCGTCATAAGTTCTGCTATCGGAGCAGCAGCCCCTCCATGTTCTGTGAAAACAAGCAGATGACAATATATCTGTAGGTGTGCCCTCTTCAGGAAACGCCTACCTTAACACTGGAAACACTTTCTTCAATTAGAAAAGGGTAATGTGAGGCAGAACATGATAATTCTGCTTCAAAGCTTAGAAAAAGGGGCTCTTTTAGCAGCTAATCTAGACAAATGATCTTTTTGTGGCTTATATCTATGTCGTGAAAATCTGTTTTTTAGCCACAAGAGGTGTCAAAGTCCCATGTATTCAGGGTTGGGAGAAAGAAATTATACTTAATAAGGAATTAACACTCTGGATTGCTAAGGCATTTTTTAGTATATTGTAAAGAAAAGAAGCTGCAGGAGACTGGATGTTTCACAGAAGTACACAAGTTTCAATATCCTCATAAATGAATTGTATTTAGAATTGTTTACCTTTATCTGTCAAGGAGATGGTGCTTAAATACCGATATCACTAATCCAGTTTTAATTAGTAAAACATTTAAATGCCTACAGTACATTGAGTTGCCCAGCTTAACTGTGCAGCTTAAGGTAGGTACCCCTACAAACTGGATGGAATCCCTATTAGAGACTTCAAGATCCCCAGAGCTGTATTGCTGCTTAATCAGTATAAAGGGAATATGAGTGATGGGTATATAAGTTTTTATTGCCTCTTTCCCTGAATGTCTACAGCAATGCTACCGCCATGGCATCTATCCCTGATTGTTTTCCCACAATCCTCAAGATAAAGAACAGATGTTTCAGAACCTGCAGCATCCGTTTCAGCCTTTCTGTGGAGGAGGACTTTCATCAGTATTTTCATTCTATAACCAGCATGAAAGGATGCATGCTGGTAATTGTATGGAAATACACAGCAGGGTTTTGTTTGGAGCAGCCCTGCAGGGCATCCCCTTTTAAGCAGGTCTTTCCATCAGTGTGTTCAATTGGCTCAGCTGAATATAGATAGTCCATTGAAAAGGAATCATGTTGTTCAAATTTGAAACTGTTTATCGTTTTTTTTTTTTCCTTCGGTGGATAAAGCTGGCACTGAATCTAGAAATTGTTTTAGATGAGCCCTGTGAGCTGCTTTGCTCTCCTTCCCTCTCTTCATTGCTAAATATAATCCAAGCATGGTGGATATTTTGCATTCAAACGGACTATTATACATATCACTTCTTCCCTTGGTCTCCCAGGTCTCCTGACACACATGCAATTTGGAGGCATGAACGCCTCTCTGTATCAGGGAGCCCTGTTCCTGAGCTTTTTTTTTAGCAGTTTTTTTATTACTCCACTGCACAGAGGCCAATTCTCTTGGAGATCCAACCACTGCAACAACCGGGTTCATCCATGCTGCACTTAGGACCCAGATATACTGTCACTGCATCGATAAACATTTTATAATCTCATTACTGAAGTACTGAGCATGATCAAAACTTTTAAGGTGTCACAATAAACTAAAACACAGTGGAAATCATCCTGATCTGGCTGCACTGGATACAATGTATCACAGACGCTGAAAAAAACCTCCATATTTAGCTGTCTTTAATGTTATAATGATCTCGAAGTCCTGTTTTAAGAGGTTCCAGTTCTTATTGGTATTTTCTGAGTTGGAAGTTTATATGTTTAGGGATGACATTTTTCTCTACACAGCAGGTGAACATTATGGGAAACAGCTTACGAGTCACTCTTCTTTAAATTTTCTCAAATCAGCAGTCAAGTGTGTGCTTATGTGCTTCCGCTACAACCGAAAACTATGCTACTCATCAGTCACCACAGACCACCATTAATTATAAAGTTTTAAACCCCTTGAGGAAAATGCCTGCCTGTTTGTTTTGAGCAATTCATCTTTTGGTGGCATTAGCTACTAGAGGGGCTGTTCAAAGTCACCAATCCATGATTTTCTTCTCCTATGAATTTAGACATTCTTGACATCTTGACAAGCCACAGAAAGCTGCAGGAACTACATTAGTTTATGATCTTTGCCACCTTTTATTATTGTGTGTTTCAAAAGTATGAATATAAGCTGTGCTGCATCTAAGTTTGAAAATGTTAAAAATGAACAGTGTGTAACTGGGAAAAAGAAGCTGTCTGAAAATCTGCAATTGTTAACGATTTAAGAGGTTAAAAAGAGAATGATGCGTTACAAATCCAAGTTCTTCTTTATTATAAAATAACATGTTTCCTTATGTTATAAGTTTAATGTATTTAATTACACCTGCAAAATGGAAATGCTTATTGTAAGGAAAAGTTTATTTAAAGTTACCTATACTTGAACAGGGTTAAAACAGAACTGATAAAATTCTGAAGTTTCTTTTTTATTTCACTAAATTCATATTTTAATTCTTATACATCATGATGCTGTAACAAACAACCCTCACTCACATGTTTGGATTGGAAATATAAACCTAACTGCACCACCTATGTTTTTGAGCCTAACAAACAGCCAATTAAAAATTACTTAAAATACACTTTTTCAGCAGGTAATGTAAAAATAAAGAGACCTTATGTCAGGTGAAGAAATCATCTCTGCCTGCCAACACTTATTCGAACTGTTTTTCAGCTTTTTGAGAAGCAAAAAAAAAAACTGCTGATAAAATGTGCATGCATATGTAGCTATATCAAGCATGGGGTTTCTGCCTGTTTATCAGGTTGAGATGCTTTGAGAAAATGGTCAAATGCTAATTAAGGTTGAATAATAACAGGAGATTCTGCACCAACATCAACAAACACGGATTTTATATCTCTGGTAGCACAATAAAACAGCGTTTGATTCGACTTTAATGAAAATAATTTGGCAACATGCAGCTATTGCTTTGCAAAAGCTGGCTGAGTGAATGAGTGTGAATTCAAGCTCAGTCATAGAGAGCAGATTCCAATGGGACCCGTGGCCCTATGATGATTTATTACCGCTTTTCTTTTATGCCAGTTTTTTTCTTTTTAGTAAAAATACTGAAATATGACCAGGTATATTTAAAGTATTTTTAAAAAGAGATCAAGGACTAAGATCCATTTAAACTTTTGCATTACTAAAGTGTTCACTGATTGAATTTCTCTCTCTTTCCCCATTCATTTGTCTCAAAAATGTAAATTAAGTGAGGATTATAGTTAAAAGCATCAACACCTACAGGGAAAGCTCAATAATCAACTAAAACTTTGTACTTTCTTGAGGCCAAAAAAAGTTATTTTAACCTGAACAGTTGGCGATAAATTTAATAGGATGAAATCAATGTAAAAAGAAATGTATGAGTGTTTGCATGCACAAACTGAAAATTATTTTTACCAGCTCACTCCCTCATTCCAGCCCTGAATATTGGTGAAGCTCATCACTTAATAGCGTTCCTCCTCCTCCATCTTCTCCTCGAGTTGGACTGGTAATTATGTAAAGTGTGGGGTTTATTGAAAAGCACACACTCACAGCACACACACACAAACACACGCTGAATGACAAGCAGCGGCTTAATTAGCATCTGAAACGACATCCTCAGTCCTGCTGATAAGTCTCTTAAGAAATGCCAAATTATGGAGGAGTAAATACGGAGGCTGCTGTGTTTTGTGTGGGGTGTGTTAATACAGCTTTAAACACAACCAGTCTGCCTTCCTACCAAGTTCTGTCACCTGCTTTGTCACCAGATGTGTGTTATTAGCTCAGCACTATGTATGAATGATGGTTATCTCAGCAGCAGCTCTCCCTTTTCATGGAGCTCCATGTTCTCTTTACCACTGAAACACCATGATTAGTTCATAGATTTGGCTGCTTCTGCTTTTTTTGCTTTTTTTTTTCTCCAACCTCTAGCTCTGCTGTGAGAACTGTTATTAATCTTTGCACAGAGTCACAGCTTTCTCTGATTTACCCTTATTTCTCAGACAATAAAAAGCAGAGGAAATGTAGTTCATATATATGAATGTGTGGTTTTAATTGTGGTTAGGCTTGTGGTGTAGGATACTTATACTAATTCAGGACTGAACAAAACAGAAAAAATCACTGAAAAACGCAATAAGGTTAATCAAACCGCTACTATACACAGAGTACCAGGTGCAAATGAGCAAAGACTATGAAGATTCTGGTTGCAAACTCAGTTGACTGCAAGTTTATTAGGCCAAGATTTACAGTATGCGCCAATTTATATAGAGTTAATGAGGGAGTTCAGAGAAATATGAGACAAAGATGTTTGGAAACATAAACTAGCAGCCTGTAGGATCTGTAAATCCCTGCAGCAATGAATGGCTGATTGTCATAACAAAAGATGTAAGAAAAGAAAAAGCTGTGGAAACTTTCACATTCAGAATTTATTATTTCTGATCCATTTTTGACCAACATTATTACTCTAATGCAGACATCATCTTTGCTGTTCTTGTGAACAATCATAGTAATGCTACTGTTTTGTAGCACAGCAACATTAAAGGAATCTGAAGGTGTTTTGTTTTTGTTTTTTTCTACACATAATAAATGTGTGGTGTGCTTATGGAATTAACTGCAACAGTGATTTAGAGGTCCAATCATTGTTCTGAGAACGCTCTCTGTCCTGCAACTATGTTAATTAGTAACACTATAAAAATCATTTTAAACCTCGATTATTTGGGGATTTAAAATGGTTCGGAAAAAAAAGAAAAGCTCATTGAATGACTTAGACACTGAGGAAAAGGTCACTGTTGCAGCTTATTATGGAGCGTACACATAGAGGAGGACCGTTTGGAGAAAATGGTTATTGATCTTTTTCAAAACGGCAGATATCTTGCATAGACAGGGGACATATAATGTCTTTGTGTCACCATTGCAAGCAGAGATTCTATAAACAAAATAACAAACAATGGTGGTTTATCTTTTTTATAAAGCATAGAACTCTATTCGACTTCCAATACGTCTTTTCTAAATCAATTTGGAATATTTCTCAGATATATATATATGATGAAATTAATTTTTTTTAATATACCTACTTCTTTTGCATAACGCGGCATCTGTTTCCTCTCTTTACAGCTAAACAAGAAACAGACTAAACATACTGAGATAATCTGTAATAAAAAGTTTTGTTTTGCTTTAAGTTAGCATTAAAAAAAGATACAAAATCACCAAAAAAAGTTAGTCATATACAAAATAGTCAAAAATTTTATACTAAAGTAAAAAGAACTTTAGGCATGAAAACAATTTTACACTTTTTTTTATTTTACCATGCATTTAAGAATAATGAGAATTCTCATTTAAAATGGAGATGTTTAAATGTTTGAGATCCAGATTTGTTTACATTTCTATACCAAGTCTCGATTAAAACGATGTATAGAATAGGGCTGGGAAAAACAAAAGTGCAGCTGAAATGTTTTCTTTATCTCAAAGCATGCACAGGAAGTTTTCCTGACATCTCTAGTCTAAGGATGGTGTTCACACTCTTCATGACTGTTACACCTCTAACTTACAATGTTGGGCCTGATCTGGTCTTTCAGATCAATCACTTCCTCTGTCAGTCAGAAGAGCTGTCTGTGAACAGGCTGCTCTACATGCATATGTGGATGTTTGACGTTTTTTTGTTTTATTTCATCTGTGCGTGCCTTAGAGGAGACAAGATAAATCTGTGCAATCTAAAAGTGAGTAAAACAATGGCAAGCCAAGTTTTTGTTCTCCTCTAGGCAACTGTACTCAAACAGCAGACGGCTTGTTTGCAGAATGCATCAAGCAACAACCTCTATATTTGCAGAGAAATGTATGCAGGGCCCTCATAGTCGTACACTATTCATTACGCTAAGTGTTAGACTTATTTCATGCTTGCATAATGAAAATTCCAACATCATATAGGTTTCAGTATCCCTGTCTTGAAATCCAACAGGCAATTGGACCAACCCCCCTTTACCATGTATATCTATCTTCTTTGAATTCTCCACAGCCCCTCGTCTTCATCCATTGCATTTCTCCACTCCAATAGTGAAGCATTACTTAGGTCCATATAGGCTCTATTTTCTTTTAAAAACTGCAATGTCAAACCACATATTTCATGGTTGGATACCTTTTTTAATCTGTTTCTCTCTGTCCCTGAGAGTCTTCCCATGCACTCCAAGCATTCCTCCTCCTCAATCGGTTCTCGGTTTCTATTTAAGCTCTAAAGGAAGAGAACAAATTAGTCTGGCTCAGCAGTTCATGATTTCTTATTGTGCATTGTTTGATTATAGTGTGTGAATTTTTGATGGTGTTTCAGTATGTTTGCGTATGCCTCTTGGATTGTAAACTGTACACTAAGACAGCATAGGCACCAGCTGGTGTGCTTAAAAAAGACATTAGGCAGGAAAAAAGGAGAGTACAGTGTTTTTCAACCTTGCTGGCAGATTCATCATCCAACAATGCAGCTGAATATTGGCATGCCAGCCATGTACACATGTGTGTTTCCTATTAATAATATATGAGAGACATGGATTCATTCATGTCCCAGTGTTCAAGCCTTTTTTCTGCTTTCGTCAATGATCACTTCTTTACAGAGGTTTAAGTGGAAAAACTATGAGAAAACTTGATTTTCTGTCAAAGTGGCATCTATTTCCTGTTCAGATCTATATGGACAAATTACATACTGGTGTTTAACTTTGTTGGGTCTGAAAAACCTGAGCTGTTGTGGTGGGCTAGTGGTTAGAGCATTGCGCTTGGGTCCCGGAGGTTCTGAGTTCACTCTAATAGCCTGCCACTGTGGGCCCCTGAGCAAGACTCTTAACCCCAGACTGCTCCCCAGGCACTGAATAGTGGCCCCCTAAGGGAATGGGTCAAATGTAGAGAATAAATGTCTGCATTGTGGGACAACAAAGGGATTTACATTTTGATTTATGATGGAATAAGCCCTGGACAAAAACGGCCCCCCTTTCAGTTAAACCAATGACCCACCTGTTGTTATTGTACCTCTGCTAAGGAGGTTATGTTTTTTCGGTTGGGCCTCTTGGTTGGTTTGTTAGGATTATTTGGGAAAATTCTGAATTTTGGAATTCATTTATTTTATTTTCATTATTTTTATGAAATTTTTACCCGAAGCGCGCCTCATGTCAAGGAAGAATCGACTACATTTTGCTGATGATCCTGACCATAATCCGGATACAGGAATATTTTTAAAGGATTCTTCTACATTGTGAGAAAGGAACAAGTAGTCCCGCCCTAAACCAGAAGGTAGCAGCAGTGACGTTGGACTTAAAAGTCTGAAATAAGAAAAACGACTCGAAAAGCACTCAGAGAGCGTAGATCTCCAACAAGCAGCACATTTTGCACCTAATTTTGACTCATACAAACAGAAAAGTAACACAAGATCTGGATCATTACCCAATTCTTAATAAAAGGATTCTTTGCATGAAGCACACCTCTGGTAAGAATTTCCCGAAAATCTGTTAATAGCTTTTCAATAAATCCTGCTTAAGAAGAACCAGCAAACCAACCAACCAGCCTCTTCTTTGATTAGCAGACTGAGACTTTGAATGAGGCAGTGAACTGCTTGATTCTGCCAAATATCTTTATCTTTTTCAAAATGTATGTATCCAGATTATAATCTGGATGTTGGGTTCATAAATAGGTTTTTTCTTAAGAAGAACTGAAATACAGACTTATCGATACTATTCCTGCAGGAAGGAGAGACAGTTGAACCCCAGACTCAAACATACTGTCTCCCACTGGCCCTCCTCTGCAGAGCGTTTATTAACAGAACATGATGCATGGTTACAAACAGAGTATTGTTCTGACAGAACAATTGATCAGTTCATGAAGACAGAATGCTCCATCAGAATGACAAGGCAGGATGGTCTCCTGACTGAATCATGAGACAGGAGTGGAGCATTCCCTTGAAAAAATGTTTCATAAGCACACATTCATTTTATAATCATAATTGAATAAACCTGACACTGGATCATCACCAAAAATTTATGGATTGTTTTTTTTGGCATGACCTCTGGTAAAAATATTATTTTGTTACCAAACCAACAGACACAACTGAAAACATAAAAACCATGGCACGAAAAAAAACAACTTTATTTTTCGCAGGATTACTTCAAAAGTTATGGACTGATTTTCAGGACATTTCTACCTGAGGTCTGCCTCATGCCAGGGAACAATCCAATAAGTTTTGCTATTGATCCAGATCATGTGTGAGTTTTAGCTATCATTCTAATTTGGCTATAATTTGCTGCTTGGTCTGCACTCTCAGGTCCTTTTTGGTTTTGTAGTTGTTTTATTTTATTTTTGGGAGGGAGCATTTAACTGATAAACCAAAATGTACACTGATCAAAGCTTAGTATAGCTGTACACTAAGTATGGCGTCAGAAAAACAGGTAGAAAGATTCATTAGCTGACCACAGAATCAGTTCAGTTACTGAGGTTTTTTATTTAACAATTACAGTGTGGGTAAATAGACTCAAGAAGACAGAAGCAGAGCAAATTGGTTAACCATTGCATTAAACGAGGTTTTATTTTTTTTTCCTTTGTGCTACATGTGGACATTCTTCATTTTTGGAAATCTACAGTTGGATGTAACTATCACTGCTAGATAAGGACAAAGTGCTTTTAATTTTTCATCTTTATGGCATTTTCCATCAGTTCATTTTTATGTGATTCATGCAACATCTTGGCTTTATTAAGACCAGCATTGGTTCAACATGGATTTTTTCTTTTTTTAAAAGGTGTAAAGAAGATATATTATACATCACTGAGTATTTTTTTTTATTCAGACCACTATTGTTGTTATAAAATACTATAATAAACCAGTTCATGTCCTTTACCTTTCATATTTTAGTATTAAGATGGAACCTGCAATTTATCTTAACAAAGAAAAGATTTACATCAGTTCAATTCTAAAAGGTATATTCAATGTCCTTTTACCCAAGATAAAGTATTCATATAATATTTCCGTTGTCTGAATATAATTTGTTCAGTACAGTTGTGATATTTTTTATGGACTTCAAATGATTGAACTCATTTTGCTGGAAGTAATTGTTTCTGCAGAGATAAAACATACACTATATTGCCAAAAGTATTTGCTCACCCATCCAAATTATTGGAATCAGGTGTTCCAATCACTTCCATGGCCACAGGTGTATAAATTCAAGCACCTAGGCATGCAGACTGTTTTTACAAACATTTGTGAAAGAATGGGTCGCTCTCAGGAGCTCAGTGAATTCCAGCGTGGAACTGTGATAGGATGCCACCTGTGCAACAAATCCAGTCGTGAAATTTCCTCGCTCCTAAATATTCCACAGTCAACTGTCAGCTGTATTATAAGAAAATGGAAGTGTTTGGGAACGACAGCAACTCAGCCACGAAGAGGTAGGCCACGTAAACTGACGGAGCGGGGTCAGCGGATGCTGACGCGCATAGTGCGAAGAGGTCGCCAACTTTCTGCAGAGTCAATCACTACAGACCTCCAAACTTCATGTGGCCTTCAGATTAGCTCAAGAACAGTGCGCAGAGAGCTTCATGGAATGGGTTTCCATGGTCGAGCAGCTGCATCCAAGCCATACATCACCAAGTGCAATGCAAAGCGTCGGATGCGGTGGTGTAAAGCACGCCGCTACTGGACTCTAGAGCAGTGGAGACGCGTTCTCTGGAGTGACGAATCGCGCTTCTCCATCTGGCAATCTGATGGACGGGTCTGGGTTTGGCGGTTGCCAGGAGAACGGTACTTGTCTGACTGCATTGTGCCAAGTGTAAAGTTTGGTGGAGGGGGGATTATGGTGTGAGGTTGTTTTTCAGGAGCTGGGCTTGGCCCCTTAGTTCCAGTGAAAGGAACTCTGAATGCTTCAGCATACCAAGACATTTTGGACAATTCCATGCTCCCAACTTTGTGGGAACAGTTTGGAGCTGGCCCCTTCCTCTTCCAACATGACTGTGCACCAGTGCACAAAGCAAGGTCCATAAAGACATGGATGACAGAGTCTGGTGTGGATGAACTTGACTGGCCTGCACAGAGTCCTGACCTCAACCCGATAGAACACCTTTGGGATGAATTAGAGCGGAGACTGAGAGCCAGGCCTTCTCGTCCAACATCAGTGTGCGACCTCACAAATGCGCTTCTGGAAGAATGGTCAAAAATTCCCATAAACACACTCCTAAACCTTGTGGACAGCCTTCCCAGAAGAGTTGAAGCTGTTCTAGCTGCAAAGGGTGGACCGACGTCATATTGAACCCTATGGATTAGGAACGGGATGTCACTTAAGCTCATATGTGAGTCAAGGCAGGTGAGCAAATACTTTTGGCAATATAGTGTATCTTTTGAAAACCTCACATATAAAAGTAGGATCATAATTGGAAAATACAAATTTTAAGTTTTTCAATCGATGTTGAGAAGTTTGATGTACCATAAACAGACACCTGTTGTTTTTTGTCTCTCTTCAAGTCAGCTCTGAATAAAAAGAAAATTGCTAAATCTTTTTTTTCCCCTTTTTTCTTTACAGAGGCTTCTATTTTATCATATGATGGCAGCATGTATATGAAGGTGGTGATCCCTAACATCATGCACACTGAGGCAGAGGATCTCTCCCTCCGTTTTATGTCTCAGCGGGCCTTCGGCCTGCTCATGGCCGCCACGTCTCGTGAGTCAGCAGACACTCTGCGGCTCGAGCTGGACAGCGGAAGGGTCAAACTGACGGTCAATCTAGGTATCGTATGAGTCGTCACCGCTTGCTCAAGGGGAGCCCTTACTCATTTTTCTATATATATCATACGTTTCTTTCTTTAAAAAAAAAAAAATTAACATGTAATAAACTTTCTTTGTAGACCATTGTTGTAGTTGCATGTTAATGTTTCCGACTTGCCTGATCTGTAAATTCTTCTGCCTTGATGTCTTGACGTCTTTGTTTATTTTTCCTTGTATTGATCTAACACATAACAATGTTAGCCATGTTCTGCTGCCTATCTTTTGAACATTTCATAGATCATTTACTTAAAGTAGATATGCATCTTTATTATTTTTTAAATACATTTCATCATTAAAAGTAATTCAAGTAGAAGCATGGAGATAGTTGTCTGCTATTTATTCAGAAGTAGTTCAGGTAGCATTGTTATCTTGGTGCCTCATTCCTTTTTTTATCATTTATTTATTTTCTTTTCCCTCATGGTAGAAGGTTCACCTTTGGTCTAGCTGGAATCTCCCCGGCCTTGTTCAAAGATGGCACTCATCCCTTCAAAGGCCCAGAGCCTGCGGCCCGTCTGGCAAGCAGCCCGAAGCCACAGCAGCCAGCTCGCCCGCAGATGGTGGCATGAGTGGCCGCACTAAAATCAGTAGAAAGAAACAGCATCTAGCCTAAAACGATTACCATCCAACAGATCAAACAGGTCTGATTCATCCTAGAAGCTACAGCTTTGGAAAAAAATCTGAATGAATTAGTCATCTCTTTCACAAATCTGAACAAGGTTAGGCTACAGAAGCCAGTTTTAAGTAAGACCAGATGCCTTTGATGGCTGTCTAGGCTTTAGAGCGGTGTTGGTGCTGTGTGGCGCGAGGCTGTTTGCTCCCACTTTTCTGTTGCGGTTGACGGCACATGAGTTACACGGTCCCATTGATTTCTACCCACATCAGGATGAACCCAGCTTACTGATCTAATTATAAGTCATAGCTTTTATAAAGCAGCTCATAGGTCTTAAAGTGAAACTGAGTGCAAGTCAAACTTTTTGGGCTCTAGAATTAATTTTTAAAATATGAGTAAAAAAACTAAATTTTAAAAATAGCAATTAGCCATTTAATATTACAGTAGTGGTTCAGCAACATAGGACAGAGACGGAGCCGGCCCTACGTAGAAGCAAGCTAAGCTGCTTAGAGTTAGGTCAGGAGTCCAATAGGGAGCCCCTCAGATCCATTGGCTTCTAAATAAAAACAATATAAGATTTATCTTAAATGTAATGCTTAATATAAAGTCAAGAAGTTTTTTAAACAATTAGAAAAAAAAGTAATATTAAGTAATAAAATCAGTTTATTCCAGTTGCCTGATGGCACAAACAGTCAACCTTGGCCTCTGCTATTCCAGTGCCCCACGAATTAATAAGTAAAACTAAGATAATAAAAAAAAAAAAACAAGCTAGATTTTAATTTTAATTCAACATCAATATTTAAAGAAGCAACAATGCATTGACTGAAACATTATTAGAAAATATATAATAATTGAAAAGATGTGTAACAAGGTCTTATGGCATTACGTCTTGCAATCTTAAAAGGCCTTCAATTTATCATCGTCACATCCAGAAATAGGTGTGAACACTTAAAACTGTACTTCCTATGTCATGTTTTACTTTAAAGTAAGACAGGAAGTAGCTCTTTAACTGTTCAATGGTTCTATAATTTTATCCCCTAATAAACTCCACACTAAAGACTGACATAACTCTGTTACATATGCTAAATTTACATTTGGCAGCAATTTCGGACACTTGTATGGGAGAAAAGTGTGAAAAGTGATTGACTGCAGCTGCGCACCTCTCGGTGGAAATTCAGTATTCAATAGTCAGTCATGACACTGATATGGAAGCACTCAGATATCAATATTTCTTTTTGACTAATTCAGATGCATTTGTGGAAAACTAAAACCAAAGCTTTATCAAAAGTTTGTAACATGAGAGTTCTCTTCTAAGACGGCCATAAAACCAAAATTAGCCAACTGAAATATGCTAACCTTATTCCTAGTTCTTTATAGCAGTTTTCAATGTACAACATGTTTACTCTAAATATGAAAGCATTAAAATTCGAAACTTAGTTTTTCCTTAGTTATTTCATAAATTTCATCTTTACCCTTTTGACCTAAATTCATATATTTGTCTCAAGAGCTGAATATATATTCCGCATGTCTTTAAAAAGATAATTCAAAGGTTAAAACAACTGCAGTAAACCTAAATAAATAAATAAATAAATAAAATACATAGTTTATCAGACATAACAATGTAATTATATAAAACAGCTTTTTTTGTATTGTTGTTTAAAGTAAGATATTTTTCTGACTTTCTTGTGGTATGAGAATCTTTAAAATGCAGGTATATTACAGAGAAAAAAATTAAAAACACTCATAGAAAAGATACACATTCTCAGAAGATGCCTGTAGAAACAAACATAAAAAACTGTTATGTATTGAAACGCTTTTCAACCCAATAAATCAGAGAAACAAACTTACAGATACATTTTATTTAGTGCAATAGTTTAATAAAACACGCAAAACCTGTTCTGTGATCTGGCCATTTTAAATAAAAGTGGGGCCCCTGTTAAGGGCCCTATAGAGTGTTGGACTGGCTCTGGAGATATTTTTTGCTCTGTCTTTAGTTTTTTTAGATTACATTAGATTATTGCTGGAATGATATTGACCAGTTGCAAATTGATGTGGGAGCAAAATGGCCGCTGGCGTCATGTGTCCGTCCCCGGAAGGTGGCTTTCTTTGCTTTTGGATGTCTGCAGCTGTAACCTTGAAGGATGCAATTTCATCTGTCACTTGTTCTCCCCTCCCCATCTAGACTGTGTCAGGATAAACTGTAACACCAGTAAGTTCAACATTCTTCTTCTGCAGCCTTTTTCTCCTTCAGTCAATATTTAATTGTGGTCTGTGCTCTAGGTTTGAAGGCAGGAATGTATGAATGCAGAAGAGGGGGTGGCATTGGGAGCTGATAAGAGGATTTCTCAGTTTAAAAGGGGTGGGGGGGTAGGCAGAGATCAAAGTCTTGTAAATCAGGCTTAATATACTTTCTATATTTTAAACGGGCTTTTTTTCAAATAAAGTAAAGCAGCTAGCATTGAATCTGTTCCTGTATGCCTGCAGCAACTAACTGAACATCTGCACTTTGAACCTTTACTAGGAGTATTGGTTTTACATTTACACATACAGCAAAATACAGGGTTTCAGTTGCCCAATGTGAATACTGTACATATGTAGTACTTAAATTAGCAGCCTTTTACAGATGGTGTTTAACGACATGTTCTTACTTAGAAAGAGAAATTTGTTTCCCCTCACAGTCTTGCAATGTTAGAGAGGAAAAATGAACAGACAGGGGGATTAAGAGTGTTTTCACTGAGACAACACCCTGCAGGAGATTATTTATTATGTTTCCCGCAGAGGATGAATATTCATCATTTATATTGAAGTAACTGGTTAGCTATTAGTCACTTACAGGTGCAGTCAGTATTTATATCTACTCACCATCGACATGAATATTCCTTTTGTACTTTTTATGGTTTATTTGTGCAGTTCATATTTTACTTATGTCACATACAAGGAGACTTTAAAAGGATGATGGATACAGAAATTGGAATTTGTTATGGGTTTTCTATTAATCAACAAGGTGATAAAATGATGCATACAAATGAAAATATATGCCATAATCTCCCTCCAATGTTGAAGGTTATTTGGCTTAGCAAGTTGCAAAGAAACCACATTATTTCCAAAATTTGATCATCGTTCTTTTTGGAAGTTATAAATGTATCTAAAACTGCTTTGCTTTACGCTTCTAGGCATATTTTACTAATTTAAAGCAGGTTTTAGATAAGGCTATTCCTAAAGATTAATGCTAGCCTACTTTAGCCATCCTTAAACCAAGTTCTATCAGGTTGACTCAACTATTTATCCTTAGATCAATCAAAATATGTTAAGCAGTCACAGAACAACTCACCTCATCAAGGCTCAAGCCTGTCAATAAAGGCTGGTTTTCCCTCTCTGCGTCTGTGAGGTGTATTATTTTAGCTTCACTCCCCTCTGTGCTGCTTCAACACAGCCTGATTATTCTGCACTGCTGCACTACTGATGGTGGTCAGAGGGTCCGGTGGCGCCTCGCTTCTGTCAGTGAGCCCCAGGGCAGCTGTGGCTACAATCTAGTTTACCACCATCACTGTGTGAGTGCACGTGCATGAATGGGTGAATGACTGAATGTAGTGTAAAGTGCATTGATCAAGTCTCCTGACTTAAAAAAAACACTGCAAAAAAAAAAAAAAAAAACCTGATATATTTAAAGTAGTTTTTATCAAATTTATTGCATTTGACACTTTGCCAATGGGTCAAGACAATTGCCATTCAAAATGAGAATAAAATAATTGCATTGTCTTATTTCAAGTGCATAATATGTAATTATCTTATTTTAAGAAAAAATACTCATTCCATTGGCAAATCATATCAAATTAAGGATAAATACACATTTAAAAATGTTTTACTCATTTCTAGATAGTTTTTGCAGTATGCAGGCCATTTACCATTTCCTTAGTGTGTAAACTATTGGAGCACTACTGTCTCTGTCAATATAATGGATCTATTTTAATATCACAAAGGACTAAGAGAGGATTTCTACCAAAAAAAGAAAGTTTCTTCAGCATATTTGACTAAACTATGTAGCTACTCCAATCAGATTTCCTAATGGAAAAATGTTACACCATACAAAGGCCCAGTTTTGAGCACAATATTCTGTTAAACTCACAAACCTAAGAACATTTCCAACTGTCAACCACAGTGAAGGCAACAGCATGCTTGGACACTGTTTTCTGAAATATTTAAGTAGAACACAAACTGGATAGAATTGTGACGTAGGACTACTCATAGTTTTTCACCTCAAATCGATAGATATGTGGTTTAGAATCATGCAAAGGCAAAACTTTAACAATAAGTTAAGCAATACAACAATTTATTGTTTCCTATCTCAATATTACTATAATCTTCCCTATAAAAACTAAGTGGTTGCTCTGCAACTTGCTCTGGAAAATGTATCCAAATATAAGGGGAGTCTAATGCATGTATCAGAGTCTGTATGTATAATTTGACTCCATGTTAGTTGAAGATATTCTACAATACATTTCCTGGGTTTTACTTTTGTGTGAAAAAGTTAACATTGACATATAATCCAACATTCTTTCTCCAAATTGGAAAAACAAAACACATTCTTGTGGCTTATTCAAATCCCCAAATTAATATGACTCATGTCCATTATGTTTGTCTGAACTTCTGGCTAGAATATTAAATCACAATAATTGCTTATAGCAAAGATAGAAGCAACCAGCGTACGTTTTTAGTTGGTCCTACTGAATATCACATTGAATCTTCAGACAAAACCAATGACGCGCATAAGTATAGAAAAAGGAAATTAAAATCCTAAATTATGGCGAAGAAAGCTCTACTACCATCATTGCTTATAAAGATTTAAAATCTGCTTCCATTTGAATGCGTCACTTCCAATAATCTAAAGGGAAATGCAACAGCTGCTTCTCTAAGCTTTTAGATGGAGCTGCATTGCCCTCTAGAGGTGTTCAGAGTGTACTGACTTATTCAGACTACAACCCATAATAGGTTATGTTTGGTCTGCACAGAGTTTTAAGATTCTGGTACTATTAAGTAGCTGTATTATTGGTGTTTTAGTGTATTTTAAATCAATATGATGTGATAGAAAACAGAGGGAAATTTTATTAAAGGGGATGCAAGCAAAAGAGAAAGAGTTAGAAATGCTTTAGTTGTTTTTGTGTAACAATAAATCTGATTTTCTCTATTATCAAAAACCAAACCAGAAATCTTTGTTGAATAACTGCAGCTTTAACCCAAACCAAAGCACTTCAGTATTCAGTGATCTTTGTTTTATATTTCTAAACAAAGGAGAAATTAGTTAGTTTTTTGCCCTTTGCCTTCCCCATCCTTCCACTAACTGATCCTCATCTTCAGGCAAGGGACCTGAGGTTCTTTATGCCGGACAAAAGCTCAACGACAATGAGTGGCACTCAGTGCGAGTGATCCGCCGCGGTAAAAACTTCAAACTCATCGTGGACGATGATATGGCTGAAGGTATTTTCATTTCCTTATTTAATCCTGATATGCAAACTTCCATCTATGATCCTCTTTGATTCTGCATTCTCCACTTTTTCATGGAAATTTCATCAAGCAGAAAGTTAAAGTCAAGTTTATGGTTTTCATTTCTGTGATGCATTAAAACTGGATAGTTGATTGAAGGATTTGATAGAATTAAATTTTTTAAATAAATTGACATATTATGTTAAAATGGTAAAGAGGAATTTGGTATCCACTATAATAAGACATGAAAATATAATTACCGGTATATAATAAAGCAGAGCAGTTAATTTATTATCTTTAAAAGCTAATGATAAAACTTTAGGTATAAAACAACTTTAATTTATTGACGCTGCAGATTAAAGCACATATTTCTTCAATTAAAGAGAATATTATTTGAATGCATTCTTTGTATCTGTGAAAATTTTAGCAATTGCTTCATTTTCAAGTCCATTAAAAACTCATTTCTTTCTGTATTACTGAAAAATTAATGTAGCATGTTATTAATGCAGAACATTTGGTCATTTTCATTAGTTCATTGTGTTTGTTATCATTTGAGAAAACCTTGCTTCAATGAAATTATCTTTTAAGAGAAAAAAAATCTAAAAATGCCTGATTATCAGTGTTATAATAGTGGTAATAGATGGAGGGAAGAGTAGCTTTTGGTACCGGACCAAAGAGGAAGTTAGAAAATAACAGTAACATCACATTGTCAAAAAGAAAACAAAGTAGGCACCAAAAAGTGGTACTGAAACTTCTGAATACACTAGTAGCAGACAAATAATGAATCAAGTGTTTTTATGTAAAGGGCCACTCTTGGTCTTTAATGCATAATGCAGATTTTGGTGTTTATTATCAACATCACTGTAAATGGATAGATAAAAGAAGTTGTTTTCCTTATGTTTTTTGTTTTTATTTAATCAAACTTATTTAAGGCATTGTTTGTCACCTATAGACAGCATTACTTTTAAGTTGTTTCACTATTTATAAGCTTTCTCAGAAACATGTTTCTCAGGACATTACACAAGATATTAGGCCAGAGATTGGTACTGGAAATAAATTGGTGTTAGAAAAGGGTTTGCAACATCAAATGAAGAATTATAAAATGAAGTATTTGCATGTAAACACTCCAACAAATCTGAAAGCTCGCCTCCACAATCACTGGCACTCAAAGTGAAGATGTTAACAAAGCTCTTGAAACAAAGAGGAGTGGAGACCCTAAGCCATCATTTTGGTTGTAATTCTCCTACAGTGAACATGATGATTTATTTTTTACTTCTGTTGCCATCTTTCAGACCTTCCATGGTAGTAATATGAGATCTTTAAAGCTGAAGTTTTAAATTTTTTATAGATTTTTTTTTACATTTTTACTGACAGTTTTTTTCATGTAAACTGCCAACATGTGATTGTTGAGGTACATCTACCCTATTTGTTGCCTGTTATATTATCCCTCTAAAGATTATTAATTGGATCCTCAATGATTGGAAGTTATTATTGTTAAAAAAGTTATTTCTTTTAGTGGATTTTGTCACAATAGGAAATTTTGAATTTGGGGGAAGATCAATTATGATAGTTTGAGACAATGATAATTGAAGAATAAGAAAGACTTAACAATATATACAGTATATATCCTTTATTTTTTTTACATACCTATACAACAAGGGCTGTTTGTTCCTGTACAACATTAACTTAGTATTTTTTTTTTCATAAATAAATAAATAAATATATATATATATAAATTTAGAGTTTAGAGTTTTTAGACTTGGTTATAATCGGTACTTAATAATTTTTCTTCTCTTATTTTCCATGGTTTACTCTAACTAGTTTTGCCTTTTTTATACTCAGGTCAGATGGTAGGTGACCACACCCGCCTGGAGTTCAGCAACGTGGAAACAGGCATCTTGACAGAGAAACGCTTTGTTTCTTCAGCACCCTCCCCTTTTATCGGCCACCTACAGGTAATAGGGATAAAGGGCTGTTGCAAAACATTTACAGGACTTTTTTTCTCATTTTGCTTGAATTTGAGCAACATTTGAGCTGTTTTATTAAAGATGAATTCTGGCTGATTTCTCTCCAGAGCCTCAAGTTTAACGGAATGCAGTACATTGACATGTGCAAAAATGGTGACATAGATTTCTGTGAGCTCAACGCACGCTTTGGCATGCGCTTCATCGTCGCTGACCCCGTCACCTTTAAGACCAAAGGGAGCTACCTGGGCCTGGCCACCCTGCAGGCTTACACCACCATGCACCTGTTCTTCCAGTTCAAAACCACCTCACCTGATGGCTTCATTCTCTTTAACAGCGGAGACGGGAATGACTTCATAGCTGTGGAACTGGTCAAAGGGTGAGTGAGATGGAGGAGCTGATGGATTTGTTGATGTTTTGACATTGACATCTGAAATATAACAGGGTTGGCCAAATATAACGTTAAAATATGTCATCATCAACCAGCTACAAAGAATTTTTACTTGTTCATTTTTCCTATAAACTTAGGTGAAAAGAGGGAGATTGATAAACATGGAAATTGCCTTGCAAGTCTAGTCTTCTTTTTGGTTTACAGACAAACCACAATGTATTTTAATAGAATTGTCTGACAGATTGGCAAAATCCACCCAGAAATAAAATATTGTCCCCTAAATATTGTCCCCTTTATGTACTTTAAAATCCATGTACTTTTGAATGCTTTAGTATTTGCAAAAGTTTGTACTTCAATACTTCAACTTGAGTAGATTATTGACAAAGTAACTTTCACCTGTATTTGAGTAATATTTGACTATGTGTATCAATACTTTTACTCATGTTGACTGTTTGGTACTCGGCCCACGACTGAATCTAATTTATCCCTTCATATATCGGGTGGAATATTTGCCGCAACCTTTATCTGCTATGCGGTTGGTCCTGTATGGTCAGAGTGATGTTAGGATTCAGTAAAATAGTTTTTATATATAAGTTGAGAAGGAAACCTTTGGTGTCTAAATCTTCTTCCACATCTGCTGCATCCCTCACATGGCTGTGGCCAACGTTACATAAGACTTTTGGCCTTGTACACAACCAGCTTCAGTGACAGGTTTTAGAAGGCTTGTTCATATATTTTATCACCTGAGCTGTAAAGCTTTGCGGCTTCACCTTAGTTAACTACCTCTCTAACAAATGCACAATTTGCCTGGGTTATCAGTTTAGACATACCTTGTTCGAATCCAGTGTTTTATATCCTCATCCTTCTCTGAACTTCTCCATAATTGTCCTACTGACCTGTCTACAGTGGTCTACAGTGCTCTTCATTATAATGTTTTGTTCACTAATGTTCTCTTTTGATTTACTGAGGCCTTTAAAGATGGACTTTTTGCAAAAACAGGTTGCAAAGGATTTTATTAAAGGTTATGAAATGATGTGTCTGATTTTTATTTGTGAAAAACTTTCTAAACTATATTTTTCTGCCACTCTACACTCTTGTTGGACTATGAAAAGGGTTGTCCATTACACTGAAAATCTCTGTTTATAACTCAACACATTGAAAATGCATTGAAATCTCTGTTTATAACTCAACAAAAGACACTTGCAAGACACTTTAGATCCAAGGGAGTTCTTATTAATTAATATATATTTTACCTCCAGAAAGACAGACTTACCTTTAATTTTTCAAAATGGCCTTGATCAGTAGTTCTGCAGGCTTTCTGAAGTCCTCTCAAAGATTGGCTGCTTTTCCACTCATTTTCAGCCCATCTGCTGCTGTTTATTTCCTGCCAGGTTTATTCACTACGTCTTCGACCTGGGCAACGGGCCCAGCCTGTTGAAGGGAAACAGTGACAACCCGCTGAATGACAACCAGTGGCACAATGTGGTCATCACGCGAGACGCTTCCAACACACACACTCTTAAAGTCGACTCCAAGTCGGTCACCCAAAATGTCAACGGGGCCAAAAACCTCGACCTTAAAGGTACCACACAGGAAAAACATCATCATAAATCAACAGTCCTGTCTCTCATTCTTTCATCATTCCCAGAATATGAAAGTGGAATAACTCCCTCTAATTTTGTGTCCCTTCAGGTGACCTGTTTGTTGGAGGTTTGGGACCCAACATGTACCAGAATCTCCCTAAACTTGTGGTATCCCGGGAGGGCTTCCAGGGCTGCTTGGCATCAGTAGATCTCAACGGGCGCCTGCCAGACATCATCAATGATGCGCTTTTCCGCAGTGGACACATAGAGCGTGGCTGTGAAGGTACAAATCCCTTATTGAAGTATAAAAGTCATAACCTGGTCACACACTAGCTAAGCCCTTAAGTTTTCTGATTTAGGGATGATGTCATTGTCTTCATTATATTTAAATAATCAAAACGTGCTCGATACCAAATTAACCTAAAAGTTGAACAGGACAATACTCTTTCCATGGTTTGATTTAAAAAATATAAACAAATCAAGCATTGTTTATTAAGGTTTCTGTTATATGGACCAAGAGGGCTTTCTGCCCTATAACTTCTGAAAACCCACAAAAATACAAATATTCCTTAGTTTTCACAGTGGAAAAACAGGAATTTTATGTACAATTTATTGAATGATTTATTGAACCTGAACTTGACTGGAACTTGAAATATATCCAACAGGAAGTTAAAGTTAAGTATTTGTAAGTATTTTACCAGTAAGTATTTTACCAGTCAGAATAGAATACACACTTATTGATGTGAATGTGATCTTATGTTTGTTTTTTTATTATTATTATTTCTCCGATTTTCTTGTCACCATCAACTATATTTGGGGATACAGTAATTCTTGCAGAGTATTTGTAAACTATTACAAAATATTCATTTTTATTTAACCAATATTCAGATTGCATATATGAAGAATGTTGAACCTTTTTACTTTAGAAGAAAATCCACAATAAGTAAGTCTATGTTGTGTGATCCATAGATTGATTAGGGATAATCAAAAGCACTAAATTATTATGGCTTTTTATTTTATAATTTTTGCTTGAATTGTATATCACTGTATTTGGTTGGTGTAGTAACTTCTATAACCTCCAGAGGGCAGTAAAAGCTTTAGTTGTGAGCCTAAAGAAATACAATACACCAGAATACAATATACATACATTCAAAGATTCACACAGATTTTTCATCAAATATTAAAGCTCCTCTCCTATTTTGCAAGGTTCCCATATTTTCTGACTGGCAAATGTAAACAAGTTTTCTGACCACTAACAATGCTGCTGCTTGACTAATCCTTTGCTCTTGTTTCCTGTTCTGTTCTGTTCTGTTTTGTTGTTTTCCTTTCTGCACCAACAAAGTTGGTTTCACCAAAGCCGACCTGCAAGGTAGAGGGTTCAACTCCGCCTCTCGAAGGCCAGCTCGCCTGAAAGGTTGCTGTGTGCAATGCATCGTGGGTGTCACCATGGCAATAATGTCTTTCAGGTGCTGCAGTGGGGACTTGCTCTCTTATGGGAAACAATACGAACAAACTGTGGAAAGAAAAAAAAGCTTGCTAGGCAGGCAGGAAAATAATTGCTTCCTATTTTAAATTTGTTGAGTGCCATTTAGAATAGAACACTGTTGTATAGTATTCATACCCCTGGATCTTTTTCACTTTTTGTGATATTGCAACAATATTTACTACAGTTTTTAAATATTTTATGAGACAAAAAAGTAGTACATGGCAAGAAGAAAGAAATAAAAAAAAGGAGAAAGAAACCTAATTAGTTAATTGAAAAACAAACTGCAAATGCTGCAAGAAAGCCACGTGTTGACCACTTAAGGTTTGCTTCTATCTTTAAAGGTAGACACAGAAAACCTGCAAGATAGTGCTCTTGTTTTGTTACTATTTGGATAGTTTTGAAGCATCAATTAAATGTTGCAGCATCTATTATGTATATACGTTTTTAAGCTGGGAACATGGATTGATGTAAATCCAGGGGCAACTTTAGAATAAAACTTGTTACAGACTGGTAGAGACTTTATAATAAGGCAGAGATTCATTGTGTTGCAGGATACATCTTCTATGCAAATTAAAGTGAGCCGTACATAAAATCAATGCAGATTCATATGGTAGAATCTCCTACTTAAATTCCAGACCTTAATCCATATGAGAATCTTTGTTATCTTAAATGTAATGCTTTAATTTGATCGAGTTTGAAGATAAATTGTCACGGTTCAGAACAGTAGGACCTAGTATTCAGGCAAGACAGTCGGATTACTCAAAAGGCGTTTATTAAAAACAAACGGATCAGTTGTAGCAGCGGCAAGGGTATCTGAGGCAGGAAACTCTGGAGAGAGGAAAACACAGGTTAGTGACCATATATATCTAACGGAGGAAGATTATGAATGCGAGTCACTAACCTGGTTTACAAGTCCATAGCAAGATAACAAGGCCAACAAGATGCGGTTGGCCCCTCAGAGGTCCAGTAGTCCGATTTGTGTTTTTCAGTTTTGCTTGAGGTTTGAAATTTTTGATATGACAAATTTATGAGAAAGCTTAAGGGGTGTGAGTACCTTAGATAGGGTAAAACTAGATATTAATTTGGCAGATAATTTCTTGTTTATACCTACATGGTCAGACAAAGGGTACAGTCCTATTTAGAAAGTACAGCAATATCAGCATCAATTCTGTAAGCAAGGACTGGAGGCATATCAGGTCATCATGGCAATGTGGGTTCATTATAGCCTGAAACTACTGTACCACAAAAACAGCTGCAAGAATTTTAAAGCAGCTGAAGGCAAGCTGTGACACACTCTAGGGCATCACAGTCAGCATAAAGATGCTGTGGCTGGACATCTAATCTGTCACTGTGCTGTTTCAGCATCAAGCCTTAGATATAAAACTGTATCATATCTGCTGCCAGGGGTCTTTTTTTGTTTCGTTTTTTTCCAAGACAGCGAGTCTCCTGCTCCAACACTGGAATGCACACATTCCATTTGCCTTGATATAAACACAACATATACGTGCACAGCACTCTGGGTGCCTGGTTGACTACCATTGCAGTACATTACACAGTAAATGCACTTTCAGCTGGCGAACTTGCTCTGTTTCTTTTTCACTTAAAATGTCCCTTTCTTCTCTTCACGTCGTCTTGCACAAAACAACTGCTCTTAAACAAAGTTTACTTTCATTTTTTTTGTTGTTTTTTTACTTTTAGCTTGTTTTTTTCTTTTCATTGGGTTTGTTTCCTACTGTATCTGGTTATTAGAGGTATTACTGTCGAGATTCTTCTCTGTTGTCTGCACTGACTATTAATGCCAGATTGTTGATCTCATTATCTATGCAGTGCACTTGTTCTTATCTGCATTCCCTCTCCCTAGAAGTATTCAAAAGTGAGAGCTATGTGTGGTGTGAGGAATAGCAAACACACATCCGGTTTGACTTTGAATACCCTCCTTGATTCTCGTCTGGCTCTGGTGCATACATAGAGATATGTGCCATGTGTTCTTGAGTGCTTTATATTTCTTTTTTTTTTTCTCCTCATGACTTCTGTCTGTCTGGTGGATCTATTGTTCATCTTGTATTCTCACACAGATGTTTAGAAATGCAACCGGTGCCATGTTTATGACATTTTTATATGGCTATTGTTAACCGCAGAGGTTCTTTTTTTTAACTGTTAGCGTCTCGTCTTGCTTGTTCTCAGAGGGAATGCAGCGTTTCGAAGTTTTACTTCAATAAAACTTTCCTGAATCATGTCGGAATGTATAAAAAGTTGCATGCAAGCCTAATGGCTCAATAGCTGATAAAAAAGAATGAAACTAAAGGATATGGACTGTGTCATCACATCTGCCAACCCAGGATCCGGCTTTCTTTAGCAACAACAGCTCTTCATCATTAATTATTTTGCCTGCTTTCAGTCAGTTTTCACTCAACTGACAGTAAAAGCATCGGCTCCTTCAGCTTAAAGAACATGCTGTAGAGACGGTAAAAACCTGGGGCCTTTATATTGATTTTGCACCTATAGACTCCAGCATGAGGCGGTATTCCTGAGACCGTCCTAAAAGGCCCTGTACTCAGGTTGGGCTTCTTGTGGTGGCACTGTCTGATCCTCCTGCTGTCTCCTAGGACCATGTAGTGTAAACCTGTCTTTCGAGAGTGCACATCCTCTGCATGGGTCCTTCTTTCTTTACGGTCAGCTGCCTTAAACATTGCCTGACTTTATACCTGTGGTATCTCTTTTTTTGCTTTTCTCATCTCTCCAGGCCCAAGCACCACCTGCCAGGATGACTCGTGTGCTAACATGGGAGTTTGCATACAGCAGTGGGAGAATTTCACCTGCGATTGCTCCATGACATCATACACAGGCACCCACTGCAACGACCGTGAGTACTGCTGGACTTTTCAAAGGCTTGCTTCCTCAGCATTCTGCTGCAACTATTTAAAGCAACAGTTTTTTAACACTTCAGCAGAAAATGTTGGTATACTTTTATTCAGCAAACTTTCAGAGTAGATCAAATTAGGGATATTTTGATTTTACTGTACTTTAAATTTCTTTCCATATGCAAATAGAATGCATTACTTTCAAACATACAAATCTAGGTAAGCATACCTATTACAGAAAAACTTCAGAACAGGAAGTACGGTTGTCCTCTACCCGAAATGCAGGGTACACTGAAGCTTCATGACTGTTGTTCCTTTGGTAAAATGCAAGCCTTGCCAGATCTTGAGTTAGCTTTGTGAGATCTTCTAAAATCTTTTAGAGTAACTTTCAGAGTTTTTTTTTTTGCATTCTGGATTATTTTTGATAATAAAAATGCCTTAGTTATTCAATAAATTGCAAAAACTACACAACTTTCAGTGTATCTTATCTTAAAATCTGGCAGATCTAACAAATATACATTTGTGAATAAAAAAAGGGTTAAAAGAAGGGGTTTTTTTTCACCAAAAGAAAAGAAGTGTGTTGTAATTCAATTTCTTTAAGTGTCAGGCCTTTAGGCTTCATGCTTGGCGGTGTATATCTGTGGCTGATGATGTGCAAACTACCATCTACTAAATGTCCATCACAGGAGAAGTAAAAAGTGTAGTCGTGTGTGTGTGAGCTGGGATGTCTTATCCCCATGACGACAGGGGACTCCCCTTCGGTAATCATGCTTGGCGGTCTTTCATTTAGCATTTAATGGAGGGGGCACAGTGCTGCTGGGCCCGACTAATGAGGTGGTAGAGGCAGTTAGCAGAGCTGCTATCTGCGAGCGCCAGCATCCGCTAATCATCCAACCTTTCTGATGTCAGAGCTGGCTGCTGGGTTTGACTTTATATCTTTTTTTTTATCTCAGTTTATTGTCTCTTTACCCTCCCTCTCCAATGCTAGTACTTTTTTTTTCCTTCTTTTTTTTTTTTAGATTTCAACACTCGGAAAGTAACTGACTCTAACTCTCACATGGTGTTTAGATTAGAGATGTTTGGGTTTTAATTAGTGACGAGGAGCCTTTATTAATCCACATCATGGTGAATTAATAAAGACTTCATCAGCAGTGAATAGAGTGGTGTTATTAATTTTAGATCTGCTAAGATATCCAGACTTATATCTGTTTGAAATACAGTACAGGTGTTGTAACACTGATAAAGAAAAAAAAATAAAAAAACAGTTATTTCCTATTTTTTATGACATTCTAGCTATAGGTCTCAAATGATCCTTCTCTTTTCAAGGAGTTAGATGTTGGACTATCAAATCATATATCGGTATATTGAATAGATTCTTAGATATTGACATAGAGACAAGCAAACCTTACTAGAGGAAAAGTCAAGACTATAGGAGTGGTTCGCATTTAAATTAAGTCCTACATTTACCTGAGCTGATTAATCCTGGATTGTACAGTACCAGCCCCCTAATGCAGCAATGGTCTCTGCTTGCAAGCTTTTATTTCACCACCAGGTGGCAGTAAAGACACAAGCAAGCCCACACACTGTGCCTACACGCTGAGCAAAAATGAGATGCAATTCCCCAAGCATGAAATCAGCTTCGCATTTCTTTTCCTGTACTGTCGTTGTCTCGTGTTGCTCTCTCTATTTTATGTATACCCCCCCACCCCACCAGCTCTATAAATGCATTACCTTTTCAACAATTATACTTGATGATTATTAAAAAAAAGGAGCAATTTCTTGCATGATGCAAACTCCAATGTCTGTCTTATTGCCAACAGTTTTACTGCCCCGGTGAAGTAGCTAGATTTGAAAAAAAAAAAAGGTGTGTGCTCAGTGCAGCTGGGTGACTTATTTAATGCTGCAAGCGCAGGGCTGAGGGAGAGTTTCTAATTAACAATGTGGAAATGGAGCTCCTGCCTCTGTATCTCTCGGCCTTTCTCTCTCTGATAGCTGGCAGCAAATATTAGTAATTGTCTCCCTCTCTAACTCAGTCATTGTCCAAATGAAGGAACTTGAATAAGGAAAAGTGAACTCATCTGCAAGAGACGCTGCTCGAAGTTTCATTTCTGCCCATTGTTAGCACTGAGCCTTTGTAGCTAACAGGTCTGTGGGAGTAGGGGATGTAAAAAGCACCTCAGCAGGTTCCAGGTCGTCTATTCAGCCTTGATTTGTTCTTGTGGACCTCTGCAGCCCGCACGTTGGACTGCACTCTCCAAGACACAAAGAATATTAGAAGGGATCTCTGCAGCAAACATGGCCATTTTGGGCGCCGCTCACAGCGTCTTGAGCACGCTGCGACTCTGTGCTGCAATAAAATTGGGAGGGGGGCGTAAACAGCATTTCTATCCCATTTGATTCTGGCTCAGTGTCATCCTCATTTTCCCCTCTTTTTCCGTCCTTATCTTTATGATTACTTCTCCCACTCCCCTGACAGGTTTCGTTAATGCCACCGAGATTTATTTTAACTGCAAGGACATCAAAGCTTTGGGCCACTTGGACACTCCAAATCTAGAACAATTACCCGGCTTGCGTAATAGAATTATCTCTGTAAAGGTCACTGAGTCATGTGCGTGGTAAACAGAACGACAAAGCGGGGAGGGGAAAGGGAGGTGGGCCGGCGGCAGACAGAACCCTGCTCTCTGGTTTGATGCTGACATTGGTAATTGCACAGATAGATTTTTGGAACTGAATGAATTTCTCTGTCAGCACGATTCCAGCAGCAACCCTCTGCTCCTGCTTAACCCAACAGCCGTGATTTATTTTTCAAGGCGTGCTCAGAGGGCTGTAACCATATCTGACTAACTGCTTACATAAATGACAACACAGCAGCAGCATTGCTCCTTTCACTGTTAGGGAAGATATTCACAGTGTCCGCCTCATACTCATTTTGTGTCATGTAGCAAAAAAACATGGGAAAACAAAGGAGAAAGAGAAGTGGTCAGGCCATGTTTTGTTTGGGGCAGACAATGCCAGATAATTCCATCAACATTCCCAATGTGGCTGCTTCACAGCTTTAAACCAGAAGCATAAAACCAGGCAGCAGCACAACTCCAATAATCAGTCTGGCATGACGTCAGGGTGGGGTGAAGGTTTTTAAGGATAAACAAACCATAAATGCACACCCATCCAAACATGTACACACTCCCTGTGTGAATATGGAGAGGAGACCTTATTAATATTGGAGGAATTTTCATTGAAGCAGTGAATAATTTAGCCGGCTGTCTCCATAACAGGGACATAGAGCTGGCTGGAACTGGCTCAGCAGGTTTTGAGCTGAGGTTAGTTTGGCCGCAGAGAACCCGGCCGTCTTTTATCCTGGCTGTGTTTCACCTGGACACAGAAGTGTTACTTTTTCCGCTCTGTAAAAAAAAAAAAAAAAAAAAAAACATTTTGCTATTTTTTTTAAGTAGTAGGGGCAATTACCAAGTTCTATGAGGTTGTAAAATAAGTTTAGTGGGGCTTGCTGCTGAATCTGATCACATTTTGTCAAGAGAGCACTAATAAATTGAAAATGTTGATAAAAATATTAAAGTAAGATCAAAAATGGACCACAAGTGTTCTGTCCTGGATGTTTATCCTTAAGGAACAACTTATACTGATACAATAGTTCCTAGGATATAATCTGTAGTCTGAGTCTGGCATATATTTTTATCACAAAATTTATAAAGTGATAAAAGCATTAAAAAAAGTTTTGTATTTTAAAGAGTATACATTTTATAATTAGGTTTTAATTATTCTCTCCTTGTTAAGTTCAAATACTCTATTATACTATTATTTATACATACTTTTATCAATGTTGCATTTCTTAAAACATCCAGAGCGGTAGTGCAAGGTTAGGCACTGAGGGTTTAGATTCTGTTTATGAATTAAGCAGACCCTTTTATCCAAAGTGACACAGTTAGTGTAAAAGGATCTTGCCTTAGGACCCACACTGGCAGCTCATCCCCCCCCCCCCCCCCCAGAGGGGAATCGAACCGGGGCCTCCTGTGTGCAAGTCAGGTGACTAACCACTTTAGCCTGCCAGCTCACTCAAAATTAGATTTAATCTAGATTCTTCCAAGCTGTTTTGGGACTAAAAGGTGTGCATTTGGGGAGGTTAATAATCTGTAGTGTAGTCCAAGGGATTTTAATAGAAAGTGAGATGGCTAGTGGTGTGGTTGTTTTATATAATATTTTATGAACACTGTCAGGGTTTGGTTGAGGTTTGGAAGACCCAAATGCAGAGGCAGAGAGGCTGAGGCGATTTCTTGCAGTTTAATGGGGCAAAAACAGTAAACAAAGGCAGGAATGCAAAAATCCAACTAATAATCAAAAGCAAACCAGAACTATGGAGACATCTGGGGAAACCAAACATGGGGAGCCAGGGAGAGACGAGGTAGGTGGACAACAGCATGAGAGGACAGCAAAGACAAGGGAGAGGGAGAGCATATATAGCTGACAGAGACAAAGGGAGGGCTAACGAGCTGACAAGGAGCAGGTGTGAGAGGAGACAACGAGGGAGCCAAGGGGAAAGGAACATACATACACAAAAGGGCAACAGAGGACAACAGAAAAACATGAGAACTAACATAAATCGAGAAATTACAACAAAATTGGAATTAAGCCAATAAAACTAGAAAACAAGGAGCAAAGTAAAGAACAACAGAACCAAGACCATGACAAACACATGAAGGTTAGTTTCACTGAATAGATTTTTATTAGAGCACCAATGGTTACTGTACTCATCCTTTTGAAACATGCATCATATTTGTTGCACCAGGGGGCTTAACAACTTTAAAAAAAGGTTAATTTTGGTAAATATTGTAAAAACATGAAAAATAAATACCTAAAACTACAGCCCTGGTACTGGTCTGCTTTGGTTTTATTCCGAAAACAAACACCTAATAATGAATAACATGGCCATTATTTAATTAGCTAACATAATTGCAATCCAAGGAATTGTTAGCAATAATCATTTTATATAAAATGATGTGATGATAATGATAAATTATCTAGCTATTTAACAGCCCCTGGCTCTAACCATCTGTCATATCTCATCTGTGGGTATAAATCCTGCATATGCACGTCCATTAAATCCACAAAACCCTTTTTCATAACCCATGAAGCAAATTCTATAGAAAGCCATTGCCTAACCATCAGCACCATCTCCCAGCTTTCATCTCCTCATGCCTAATCTTTGTTTATCATAAAGTAACTGATGACATCATAATGTCGTCAGTTACTTTAATAGTCTTCTCCCGTTTTTACAGCTTAAGGGACTGTGGCTTTTTGCCTATATAGTCGCCTCCCATTGCAATTGACAGCAGCCTAGTTTCGTTTTATTTAATCGGTTTTAATGAACTTGGTCAACTAACCGTTTAATTGATTTATTCTATTCTATGGCTAAACTACCTTTTACAAAAGTTCAAAGTGGATCTAGACTTAAACAACCCCTACAACATAATTTTCCTTAAGTAGCCTTATGTTGCGTCCACCCAGTGGATGTAGGTATAAAACATTCAGAGGTAACTTTTTCTTTTTCTCTTCTTATCCTTTTTCATCTGTTTCTGCTAGGTCTCTACGAGGTGGCAAAAAATTATGTAATGATCTTTTTTTTTTTTTTTTTACTATATAATTTCAATACTGAAAAATACAAAAAAAGTTAAAACCTCAGAAAGACCTGCAAGAATGGTCATGCTTAAAAAAAAAGCGCATACTGTAAAGCTATAGAGAACCCAGAACATCAGTGACAAATACTCTATTCATAGATTCCAGTATATTATTAATATATCAGAAATGTGTTTAAAAAGTCATAGAACCAATATTAAAGGAAATTATATCACGCTAAATGCCATATATTCAATATTTTCCATCCACAAGTCAATCATATTTGATAATTTCTAGACATGTAAGGCTGCTGATGCTTGTCCAGCACTGCTCTCATGTCTCAATGATTAGACAGGAAGTTGCTTGTGTCAGTTGATTTATCACCTCGGTGCTCATAGCCTTAGTCTAATTGGACATATTCGGCACTGAGAATAAAGGGAATGTAAAGAAGGATAAGAAGATGGAGGAGATGTAGTATCTGTATCATTTATATTTAGTTCAATATTTTGAAATCATTTCACTTCTTGCACGATTATCATTAAATCTAACTGAACTAAATTTGATCAGAATCAGAATCAGAATCAAGTTTATTGCCAAGTAGGTTTGCACTCACAAGGAATTTGACTTGGTGTTGTTGGTGCAGACAAAAAAAAACAAAACAAAACAAAATAAGATAGAATATATATATATATATATATATATATATATATATATATATATATATATATATATATATATATATATATATATACAGAAGCTATATAGAAACAGTAGACTGTGTGTTAATGTAACGCAGAAATCCTGAATGGGGGAGAGAAACATTTCCAGTGTCACGGGCGGGTCTTGGCCTTGTTGATAAGGCCGATAGCAGATGGGAAAAAACTGTTTTTGTGACGGGAGGTTCTGGTCCTGATGGACCGCAGCCTCCTGCCAGAGGGTAGTGACTGAAATAGTTTGTGACTGGGGTGCGAGGGATCAGCCACAATCTTCCCTGCACGCCTCAGAGTCCTGGAGGCGTGCAGCTCCTGGAGAGATGGGAGGTTGCAGCCAATCACCTTCTCTGCAGACCGGATGACACGCTGCAGTCTGCTCTTGTCTTTAGCGGTGGCACCAGCGTACCAGATGGTGATGGAGGAAGTGAGGATGGGCTCAATGATGGAGGAGTAGAACTGCACCATCATTGTCCTGGGCAGGTGGAATTTCTTCAGCTGCCGCAGGAAGTACATCCTCTGCTGGGCTTTCTTGGTGAGGGAGTCGATGTTCAGCTCCCACTTTAGGTCCTGCGAGATGATAGTTCCCAGGAAGCGGAAAGACTCCACAGTGTCAATGGTGGAGTCACAGAGGGTGATGGGGGTAGCAGGGGCTGCGCTCTTTCTGAAGTCCACAACCATCTCCACTGTTTTTAGAGCGTTGAGCTCCAGGTTGTTCTCCCTGCACCAGGTCACCAGATGGTCAGCCTCCCACCTGTAGGTGGACTCGTCACCATCGGAGATCAGTCCGATGAGAGTGGTGTCGTCTGCGAACTTCAGGAGCTTGACAGACTGATGACTGGAGGTGCAGCTGTTGGTGTACAGGGAGAAGAGCAGAGGAGAAAGAACACAGCCCTGGGGGGAACCAGTGCTGATGAGCTGTGAGTCAGAGAACTGTGTTCCCAGCTTTACGTGCTGCTTCCTGTCTGACAGGAAGTCTGTGATCCACCCGCAGGTGGAGTCAGGCACATTCAGCTGGGAGAGCTTCTCCTGGAGCAGAGCTGGGATGATTTTGTTGAAGTCCACAAACAGGATCCTGGCGTAGGTTCCTGCGGAGTCCAGGTGCTGGAGAATGTGGTGAAGGGCCAGGTTGACAGCGTCATCTACAGACCTGTTGGTTCTGTAGGGAAACTGAAAGGGGTCCAGGAGGGGGTCCGTGATTTCTTTCAGGTGTGACAGCACAAGACGCTCAAAGGACTTCATGACCACAGAGGTCAGGGCGACGGGTCTAAAGTCATTAAGTCCTGTGGTCCTTAGCTTCTTGGGGACAGGGATGATGGTGGAGGATTTAAAGCAGGCTGGCACGTGACATGTCGCCAGTGAGGTGTTAAAAATGTCTGTGAACACTGGAGACAGCTGGTCAGCACAGAGCTTCAAAGTGGATGGAGTGACAGAATCTGGTCCAGCAGCTTTCCGGGGGTTCTGTTTTTTGAAGATTTTGTTTACATCTCTCTCTTTTATGGAAAGAGTTGTCACTGAGGAGGAGGAGGTGGAGGTGATCTGTTGGGTGGTGTTGTGGGGGGTGGATGCATGACTGTCCCTTTGTCTGTCGAAACGACAGTAGAAGTTGTTCAGGTCGTTGGCTAACTGTCGGTCGTTCATGGAGTGGGGGGCTTTAGGCTTGTAGTTTGTTATCTGCCTAAGCCCTTTCCAGACAGAGGCAGAGTCGTTGGCAGAAAGATGGTTTTGCAGCTTCTCAGAGTACAGTCGTTTACCCTCTTTCACCGCCTTGCTAAACTTGTATTTTGCATCTTTGAATCTGCATTTATCTCCGCTCCTGAAGGCCTCTTCCTTGTCCAACCTAAGTCTTCTGAGTTTGCCAGTGAACCAGGGTTTGTCATTATTGTAATTTACCCTGGTTCGTGTTGGAATACAGCAGTCCTCACAGAAGCTGATGTATGATGTCACAGCCTCTGTGAACTCATCCAGACTGTTGGTAGCAGCCCTGAAGACGTCCCAGTCAGTAGAACCCAAACACGCCTGAAGATCCTCCACAGCCTCACTGGTCCAATTCTTTAATTTCCTCACCACAGGTTTGCAGAGCTTTAGTTTCTGTCTGTAAGCAGGAATCAGGTGGACCATGACGTGGTCGGATTGGCCCAGTGCAGCACGGGGGACAGCGTGATAAGCATCCCTGATGGTGGTATAACAGTGATCCAGAATGTTATCCTCTCTGGTCGGGCATTTAATAAACTGTCTGTATTTAGGAAGATCATGACTGAGGTTACCTTTATTAAAGTCACCAAGGATGTGAAAGTTGCTGCTGGGAATGATAACTCCACATGGTATCACTTTCCCTTTGCAGACTTCTCCCTCTCGTTCTTACAAGCCTGAACCGATTACACCTCATGGGGTAGGCTTCTTGTAAACCATCAAAACCTATAAATGTTATCTGTATGTTTCTTTTATATCTGTACCTCCCTAACATGACCTTCACTGTTTTCTGTTGCCATATCAGTAAGACACAGTGAAACCATATGCGGATGACGATGCATATAAGACACTTAATATGATGGGTTCAAAGCAGGATCGACTCACATATGAGCACATTATGCAGCTATTACAGTAATGTATATTGAGCTTATCCGGTGGCCACAAATAGGAGAGGTTTGCCAACATGTCATAACAATCGGATGTTAGGTATTTCAGTTTTGGCTAAGCTGAGCACCTATTTCTGTTTATCAATTCTGATGACCTAATCTTTTGATTCTTTTGTGTTGGTTTCAATTCAATCTGAAATCGAGGATAGCCCTCTGCTGTTATTACATTTCCACTATACAATGTGTTAGGACTAGGAGAAGCAGAAATAGGGTTTCTGTTTTGAAGCAAATAACAGAATTTCGTAATTTCTATTCTCTCAGAACAAAATCCAGAAAAAACAACCATTCTGTAGACTGCAGCACTAGTATCCCATACTGTACCTGTTGCAGTTTATAATCATCTTGAGCCTGGACGATTCCTTGGTAAATACTTAACTTCCTTAATCAGTTTGCAGAAGAGGATCCAATTAAAACCAGCCTACTAATTCTGCCAAAATCAAATATTAAGTCAGAAATATATTTTACTGTACCAGAGGCTTAGATGCAACTTACTAAGGGACATTAAGCCAAATATTAGTGGGGTGAATGACAGTTTGTTTCATTTTTACCATGTGTAAAAGCCTCATTAAAACCCCAAATTATGAAAATTTTTATTTCTGTTTAGAAAATTTATAAATCCACCATTACACTGTGTGAATGAAAGCAAATCAAATGTAGCAAATCAATTTAGCGTTCACATATTTTTTATAATTTTATCATTATAACAGAAAAAAAAACAACTTAACACCCCTTGCTGTAGACATTTCAGCCAAGAAAATATGTCAAAGCCTTCCCTGTGTGATAAATAAAACTGTTCCTTGGACCGCTGTCTCTGCGTACACACCCCTACTCCAGCACTCTGCAGGCAGCCTCCATAGGCCAACCACAGAGAGACATAGAGTGAGAAGGGAGGGGATGATTGAGCTGCACACATTACAGACAGTTACGATGAGGGGCATCCATCTGTTTTGGTGCCAGGTGGGTAACCTTGAGGCTGACGGAGCGTTCCCCGCACCCACACCTGCCCCTCTCGCAGGCTCGGAGCCTGGCCACAGACGCATCCATCAAAGCATGTTGTCAGACACATTTCAGGGGCCCTGGCAACACATACAAATCACCCAATCAATACATCCGACAACTCACCTAAACTTCAGGGTTTCTGTTGGAAAACAGTAGCTCATGGGTTTCCGCAGTAGCAGCATTACATCTTTTTTATTGAGGAGATGATGGAACACATATATAGAATTGCTTTATTTTGAAAGAAAATGCTCATTATAAACTTTGCTCTTATTTTATTTTAACCTATCTTTTACAAAGAAATCATAGAGCCTAATTTCCTGTTACCTTGGCAGTGGCTTTTATGACATTCTGTTAAATGCTAACACTTTCCAGCTAGGTAACAATGGTAGGTTATCCTCCTTCATCATAAGTCAGCTTTGAACAGGTTTTTGATCATATCCTTGTGAACAAATAGACTTTTTTGATGTGTTGTTATGAAAGTTTTGTATGTAAATTACTGTGTGTTCAACTTCAACATTAATGAATAGCAAAAGGTTGTTCACATTTATGGCAACAATTTTATGAAAGATTGAAGTTATTGTGGAGAGAGTAAAGGCAAAAGTATAGTATCGTCCTAGTAGTTGTATCATAGAGTACCTATATATCATGTATATTTATGAAACTTCCCTTTGCAAAATGATACCAAGGAATATACAGATTAATGGAGGTCACTTTCCAAGCTATGGAGGTACATTGTGTTTAGGAATGTCATTTTTAAGTTTGAAGTATTGCAAATTTGTGCGTAAAGATTATTGTGAATGCTTACAAGAGATCTTGTTTCATTTCATCTGCTGTATTGATGCTTCTAACAAAGTGGAAACTTGTTAAACTGCTCTAGGCAGAAAGCCATGTTACTTTGATTTTTCCTGCTAGGTATAAGCACACCCTTGGCTGAAATACTGAACAGGCCACAATCCACACCTTTCTACAGTTTGCAAAAAAACTGGCAAAATGTGATTTTTCTTTAGTTGCTGGTCTGCTATAGGCAAATGACTTGTGCTTCTTTCCATTTGCCTAAAGAACTTCAAATCCTGTTTATCATGCAATTAAGACAGATGTACTGCACAGCAACGTGTAATTTTGGTGTTTGTCCTGTGACCAGTTGGGATACTGGTCAGTGTCCACACTCCGCTGTCTGTCTGAGGAAGTTTAACTTCTGTTTGCATCTGTTGTAGAAAAAGTACAATTTAAATTCTGGAGAACTAAATGTCACAAAATAGGTTTCTGATAGAAATATGTCAGTTTTTTCTTAAATTCTGAAATGTACTGTTGAAAGTTATCATCATAACTATCATTGAACTTTTAACAGTACTTCTAAACCATTGTGTCCAACTAATAAATCAATAACCAGGATGAAATAAAGGTTTACTTTTCTTTGTTTTTTTTTTAAATATCAAGTTCTTCAAAGTATTTGTTTTGCTTTTGTTATGTTATCTTGTTATGTTGTGCCATGGCCAGGCCAATGTCTTTTTTCAAATTTACATTTAAAAGGGTGAACTGATGATGAATGAATTATATTTCATTGCCCCGTCCTCTAATTAATCAGCTACTTTAGTTCAAGCATCTTGCATGCCAAGGTGACCAAGTCGTTGCCATAGCATTGCATACGAAAATGAAAAGCTAATCATTAGGTCATAGCTGATATTTGAATGTTGATACTATAATCTGCATGATTAGCATTTATGCTCACACTGTTGTAATGTCATATTTAGTAACCTGTTCTGATCAATAGACGGCTTCTCATTGGTTCATTTCACCATTTCTCTCAGCGTTACCATTTTGCAATTCAGGGGACAGTTTGGAAAGGCCACACAAATAAAAGCCATTTGTCATTGGGGGACTGCATTCCCATTCGGTTCTCAATTGTGTTCCCAAGTACATGCAATAACTCTTCAAGTGTTTACAGCAGCAGTTTAGATGTGTGTATGTACTTTAAAGAGCAAGGTGAGTTGGTCTCATTTCATTGCATCATTGTTCTTGCTGCACTCCTATTTACTCCCTGCTTTTTCTATTTCGTCCCTCTGCAGTGAAGCTGATGGGCAGTCATCAGCAGCAAGGAGCTAAACTGCTCCAAACACACTGAGAGAATATAGTTTTCTACCATACAGCACTTAAGGCTTGGTGCCTCGTCAGAAACAAGGAGCTCTGGGTGTATTGGCCTGTTTGTGTTCTTCTCATATCAGAACTCAATATAATGGTGTGTCTGACTGAGTTTAAACAAGCCGGAAATGTAGAAACACCTGCAAGGACCACTTAGTATCTGATGCCTTCAGACAGCAAATTTTTAACTCACGACTTTTACAAAAGCTTTAGTTCACCCTGTTCCATTGCAGCTCATTCCTGGCATCTATCTTTGCAGTTGTGTGGGGTTTCCCAATAGGGCAGTCATGTCATTTATTTAGTTCAATTGTCACAGTAAGGCCTGTTAGGTTTTGGAAGGATGTGGGAAGAAGCAGTTTAACCCTTCAAGCAATAAAAAACAATGAAATTGCACCAAGTTTATAGCTTACAGCCATCCATTGTAATCATTAAGTGCTTTCATTTGAAGAACCCTCTGGTGTATCTGAAGAGCACAGCAGAGTAGCAGGTAAAAAGGTTAATTTTCCATCGGACAAAGTGATATTTTTCATCAGGTGGGGGCATTTTACAAGCAATTATCTTTGAAATGTATTTCCATCAAGAGGTGACGGTCCTTGCGTTTTTATGCTGACATGAATCAGAGTTTAAGACTTACTCATGTCTAGCACTTTGTTTTTATTAGTATTATGTGACATGTCAGAGATTTTTGTAAAAGCTGATCAGATCTTATTGATTTGTCTGCAGGTCCTGCGTTCCTGCATTTAAATCTGTAGTGTTTTCAACCTCGAAGATGTTGGTGACACCGAGTTAAACTGCTAATGAAGACCCAGGTGCGATTCAAGCGTGTTTATTGCCTTCATCGAAAATCGGTGAAAACTGTAATAACAGAAAATAAACTCAATCTCTATACATAGAGTCGTTGCATACAAAATAAAAGTGCATCAAACTGAATAAAGTGACATTTCAGCATAATCAACAACATAATGCAACTTACGGCATTTCTGTCTGATAATTCAGCGTGGATGGCATCAGATTTCACGTTTCCATACCGTTTGCAGCACATGGACCTCTCTGTTTCCTAGCGAAACCCGGAACCGGAAGTGCGTCACCGCAAACCGGAAGTAGATTTTACCGATAATATTTTTCTATAAAAACGTAAATAAACTATGAATTATACATCTATTCAACTTCTAATCACTTTTAGCAGCATTAAAATATTTACAAATACAAACATTTTAATATTATTTCTTTAACCCATGAACTTATCTATTTAACAAAATGCCTTAAAGGCAACACACTCCCCGCCTGGCCTCCTGAGGCCACTGTACTAAACAAACATTATACATTCAGTCCTTTGGCATGAGAAGAATAACCTCGGTAACCGGTCGCATAAAAGTCTTTACACAGCCTTGGTCCCATGCCTTCACCTCGATCTTCCTTACTCGATCGTCCTTGCCTGGGAAAGTGGCAGTGACTCTTGCCATGGGCCAGCTGTTCCGTGTGACCTGCTTGTCCTTAAGCAGAACCAGATCACCGATTTGGAGGTTTCTGCGGGATACGGTCCATTTCTGCCTTGGTTGCAGTGTGGGCAAATACTCTCGCCTCCAGCGGGTCCAAAACTGATTTGAAAGAGCTGGAATCTGCCTCCATTGCTTGGTGTAAAGGTCTTTGTCCAGGAAGTCTCCAGGGGGTGATAAAAGGCAAGATTTCTGTGTAAGGAGTGTCGAGGGAGATAGGATAAAGGGGTTCTCTGGATCAGAGGAAACTGGGAGGAGTGGTCTTGCATTTATGATGGCTGTGATTTCGGCCATGAGTGTGGACAACACTTTGTGAGTCAGTTGCGACTTATTTTGAAGTAGCATGGAGTCCAGGATTCTGCGGGCGACGCCGATCATGCGCTCCCAAGAGCTTCCCATGTGTGAGGCATGTGGCGGATTGAATTCCCAGGTACAATCTTGATCTGATAGATATTGTTGCATTGATTTGTCCATTCCTAGTTCTTTCGAAGCTCCAATGAAATTGGTGCCACGATCAGATAGCAGCTGTTTGGCGGGGCCTCTTAGTGCAAAGAAACGACGTAGGGCGTTAATGCAGCTGGATGTGTCTAGAGATTCGATCACCTCAATATGCACAGCTCTCGAACTCATGCAGGTGAACTTGATAGCCCAACGCTTGCTTTCGGCTTGTCCGCCCCTGGTACGCCTTGTTGTTATAGTCCAAGGCCCGAAAACATCAAGGCGGGGAAGGGAGGGAGGACATGTTTTGAGGCGTTCGGGTGGTAGGTCTGCCATGCGTTGTTGTTCCTGTTTTCCGCGCAGTTTGCGGCAGATTATGGATTTGTGGATTACTGAGTTTACTAGTCTTTTGCCGCCAATGAGCCACAAACCTGCAGCCCTGATTGCTCCTTCCGTCAGATGACGGCCTTGGTGTTTCACCAACTCGTGGTGGTGACGAGTGAGCAGAAGAGAGATGTGACTGTCTTTGGGGAGAATTACTGGGCTTTTCTCAAAGTTCTCGATTTCGGAGTGTTTGAGTCTGCCTCCCACGGTAATAAGACCGTTCTGTAAGACTGGGCTGAGCTTTTGTAGGGGGCTCTGTTTTGAGACTGGCTTTCCAGTGTTAAGAGCAGAAAGCTCCTTTTGAAAGTGAGCCTTTTGTGTCTCTTTGAGAATAACGTTCTTTGCTTGAGCTATTTCCGCTGCAGTACGTGGGAGGTGGCATCTGTGCCAGCCTTTGCATACGCTGTTTGGGTTAGTCCCATTGAAGGATTTTGCAATGTGGACAAGATTTGCTATTGCTCTGACCAACGACTTGAATGTTGAAAACAACTCGAAGCGTTTACTGCTTAGTACTTGGAGATGAGTGGCGTAAGTTTTGACTTGTGGCCTGATTTCAGAGTCTTTGTCTGGTTCGATCAGCTCAAATGTTTCACTGACACATGTTGTTTCCACAGGAGAACAGTGTATGAAGGATGGTCCAGTGAACCATGTGGACTTTGTGAGTTGAGCTGCTGGCAAGGACCTTGACGCATGGTCTGCTGGGTTTTCCTCTGTGCGCACATAATACCACTCCTCCGGCTTTGAAGACTGGCGAATGCGCTGTACTCTGTTGTGGACATATGTGTAGAATCTTTTTGACTCGTTACAGATGTAGCCTAGTACTACCTTACTGTCTGAATAAAAGCGCACTGCGTCGAACTGTAGATCTAACTCATCTTGAATGAGATCAGCCATTTCTACTGCCAAGACGGCTGCGCACAGTTCTAGTCTCGGAATAGTAGGTTCTGACAAGGGAGCTAGCTTTGCTTTGCCCATTATGAATCCGACCTCAACTTTGCCGTCTGTTTGAACTGCTTTCAAGTAGGCTACGGCTCCTATCGCCTTAGTTGATGCGTCTGAGAATAGGCATAGTTCTTTGTGCGTTGTTTTACTGAGTGAGGTAGAAGTGTAGGTCCTAGGAACATGTAGATCCTTTAGGTCCTGAAGGGAATTTCTCCATGTTTCCCATTTACCTTGTTTGTTCACTGGAAGGGGTGTGTCCCAATCCGAGTTTTCTGAAGTGAGTTCTCTGAGTAGAGCTCTTCCTTAAATTGTGATAGGTGCTAATAGGCCCAGAGGATCAAAGACACTATTAACAGCCGACAGAACGCTACGCCGAGTGAATGGTTTGTTTGTGGTGGCCACTGAGTAAGTGAACGTGTCCGTTGTTATTTCCCAGATGAGGCCAAGGCTTCGCTGAGATTGTGTTTCTTCACCACCTAAATCTAGATCCTTAATTACTGGTGCACAATCTTCAGGGCAAAAGGCCTGCATGACTGCCTGTGAGTTAGATGCAAACTTTGCAGGCGCAGATTGGATTCTGCAAGTGAGGCTTGTGTTCTTTGCAACAAGTCCATAGCCTCAGCAGGAGAGGGCAAAGAGATAAAGCCATCATCTACATAAAAGTGCCTCTCCACAAAGTTGACTGTGTCAGCACCATATTCCTTTGCACCTGCTTTAATGGCTTTGCGTAGTCCGTAAACGGCAACTGCGGGAGATGGTGAGTTTCCAAATACATGAACTTTCATGCGATAGTCAATAACTTCCTTGTTTACATCATTGTCCTTATGCCACAGAAAACGGAGGAAGTTACGGTGGTCCTCACGCACCATAAAGCAGTGGTACATTTGCTGTATATCTGCCATGACAGCAATGCTCTCTGTCCTGAAGCGGAGAAGGACTCCAATGAGCGTATTGTTAAGATCGGGACCAGTGAGGAGAACACTGTTGAGTGAGACACCGGTGTACTGGGCACTAGAATCAAAAACAATCCTGATCTGATTTGGCTTTTTTGGGTGGTAAACTCCGAATGTTGGGAGATACCAACACTCCTCTCCCTGTTTTACTGGAGGAGCCACTTCTGCGTGACCATTGGAGAAGATCTTTTCCATAAATGCCAAATATTGTCCCTGCATATCAGGTTTCCTATTTAGGTTGCGTTTTAGGGATGAGAACCTACTGACTGCCTGCTCTCTATTGTTTGGCAATCCCTGGCGCGGTTCTTTGAAAGGAAGCGGGGTGACCCAACTGTTGTCCTCGTCTCTGTACATAGCATTGTCCATTATTTCTAGGAACAGAGTGTCTTGTATTGAGAGAGCTGGTTTATTATCATTTTCTGTCCGACTGAACACTGTTTGTCCCAGGGTTTGTTCAGATGCTTTACCTGGCCTATTTGTGTGTGACATTTCTTTGAGTTGCATAAGGCTGTCACATGGACCAAAAACTGTAGGACAGCCATTTTCCAGAACGACAGTTTTGAGAGTGCTAACTGTGGGTCTATGAACTTTACCCAGACACACCTCCCCAACTACAGCCCACCCTAGATCTAAGTGTTGGGCGAAGGGTGCGTTATGGGGGCCATTGACTCTCTGCCTGACCTTGTGAGCACGTAAAACATCTCGCCCTAGCAGCAGGAGTATTTCAGCATTTGGGTCTAGCTCTGAGATGTACTCGGCTATATGCTGAAGGTGTGGCTGGCATAGCACTGCACTAGGGGTTGGGATTTCACTCCTATTGTTGGGAATGTCCTGACACTCGATAAGCGGAGGTAGAGGGATAACCACTGATCCATCTAGTGACTCAACCTGAAAGCCTTCAGCCATTTTACCCCATGTTTCTGCAATACCAGAGCATGTCCTAAGGTGGTAGGAGAAGGGTTCGGTTTTAATGTCAAAAAGTTCAAAGAACTCTGGTCTGGCCAAGGAAAGATTACTCTGATCATCTAATATTACATAAGCTTTCATAGCTCTGTCCTTGTAACCTTTAGGGTACACCCATGTGAGACATATCTTAGAACATGAACGACCCCACTGACCTGGACCACACACGTCTGTGCAGCTTGTTGTGACGTTGACTGTGTCGGGACTGTTTTCTCCCTCCCCGCCATTCTCTTGTGCAGGTGGAGGAGCCTTGTTAGCCTGTGGTGGAGGACCAGGATGCATGACTGTGTCGTGTCTTGTACTATCACATTCAGAGCACTTTACTGTAGCCTTACAGTCCTTAGCAAGATGAGTGTCTGAAGAGCAGCATCTGAAGCATATTCCTTTCTCTTTGAGGAAGGCCTTTCTCTCGTCGAGCAGTTTGTTCCTAAACGTTCTGCATTTTTTGAGCGGATGTGGCTTGTTATGCAGCGGGCAGTTCCTGTTGATGTCCTTGTTGGGGGGTGAAACATCGGTTTTGTGCACAGTTATTGGTCTACTTGTGTTACTTGTATTAAAGTTCTTTAAGTAAGGTTTTTCTGGTTTATAATGTGTTTGGCTGTTTTGTTGGTTGAAACTAGGATCATTGCGTTTCTTTGCCTCTTTGCTTATGAATTTACAGAAATAGTCAAAAGGTGGGAAACAGACATTATTTTCCTCCTTGTATTGAGAGCCGTGTGACATCCACTTCTCCTGAAGTCCGAATGGAAGTTTGTCTACGACTGGTCCGATTCCGCGAGAAGTGTCCAGATACAGTAGGCCAGGGAGATATCCGTCTTCCTTGGCGCCTTGAATCTCTTGCAAGAGATCCCCTAGCTCACGGAGTTTGACATGATCTTTGACTGTAATTTTGGGAAAACTGTCCAATCGCTGGAAAAGTGACTTTTCGATTATTTCGGGTGCTGCATAACATTCGTTTAGTCTCTCCCATGCTTTGCTCAAGGCTAATGTGGGGTTGTTGACGTATACTGAGCGTATGCGTTTTACCTGGTCACTTGACTCCTTTCCCAACCATTTTGTCATGAGATCCAGCTCTTGAATTGGACTGATTTGAACCTCAGCTGTGGCACTAGTAAATGAAGAGCACCATGCTCTGAAATTCTCTGGCCTATCGTCAAATTGGTAAAGGCCTGAAGTGATGAGATCTCGGCGTGCCATATACTGGGCAAATGGCTCAGCTGGATGTGAGATACTGGCCGGTGCGTTATAGTGAGGCGTGAATGGGGAGCTGAATGGGTTGAGAGAGGTATTTGGTTTCTCTAATTTGAATTTGGTTTCACCTCTAAACTGGCTGGGCATGCTGTGATTAGTCAAGGCAGCAACATTGTCCTTAGTAAGCTTGGGTTCAGAACTAATGGGTGGCGGCTCTAAATTGCCTTCTTCTGGGGGATGCCATGTTACAAAGGTGTTGGGTGAGCTTACTTGTGGGCGCGAGGTGGTCGGTATTTCTGGAGCAGACTGTGATTGTTCAATGTCCCTTTGAGATCGCACATATTCGCTTGTACGTTCTAATTTGACTTTTTCAGATGATTTCCTGCTCTCTGGCTCCTCCTGTATTTCCTCAGCTTCTTCTAGCACTTGTGCCTCAGCTACTGCAGCATCAGCTTCTCTTTGCCACGTTAACAATTCCAATTCAAAATCTATTTTAGCCTTTCCCAGATCACTTTGTGCTTTTTCCACTTTCAATTGCGCTTCTTTACTTGCATAGAGAGCTCTAACCTTAGCAGCTTCTGCTTTAGCTCGAGCGTGGGCAGCGCTTGCTGCTGATCCAGACGAGTGGCCGGTCCTGAAGCTGCGTGCAGACTTGTTGCTGGTAGCCATTTTGACCGCGATGAATAATCGAATGGTGCCTTTTCACTGTAGTGTTTTCAACCTCGAAAATGTTGGTGACACCGAGTTAAACCGCTAATGAAGACCCAGGTGCGATTCAAGCGTGTTTATTGCCTTCATCGAAATGCGGTGAAAACTTTAATAACAGAAAATAAACTCAATCTCAACCCATGAACTTATCTATTTAACAAAATACCTTAAAGGCAACATAAAATCCATTATCAGATAAATCCCAATTTCCAAAGGAGTTGCTCAGGGATCCACATTAGGAACCCCCACTTTTCACTTCTGACAGAATTCATTTTTGAGATAGTCAAATGCTTATTTTTGGAAATAAGAATTCTGTTTTTATTGTTCAATTCTATCAGATATGAGAAATTTCAACCTTTAAAGAAAATTAACCCAAGCAAATTTGGTATTATAGGTAGATAAAACTAAACTTATGATATACTGAAACACTAAAAGTTGTCAAAGCTTCCTACAGTCAAAAATGCTGAATAATCTGGAATTCAAAAGGGAGAATTTAGGCCTTATTGCACTTGTGGAATGATATCCAGTTATAAACTCTGGTATCTACTTTTTAGTTTAAACATATTCTAGCCTTTTTATGCTCACTTAAAAATAAGTTTGTGTTATGCATTCTATAACACAACAAAATGGTAACATTTTAAGCTTGTACTGAGGATTCTATAAACTGTTCCTAAAATATTAACCTCTTTCTTTGGGTTTATTTCCATAATAACTTGATTTAACAGCTGTTTTTTTTAAACTACATGAACTTTTGCAACAGTCATTTTAGATTCATGGTTTTATTCAAAGCTAAGTTGAATTTAACATCCTTTTTGCTCTGAAATTCTGCCAAGCAGTTACAGAAAGTGCCAATTTAATCCTTGTAGAGGCATGTTACACATTTTACATTTTGTCAGCTAAGTAAATCTTTTCTTTCCATCTGCTATGCTAATTCAATCCCTTATTTATTTTTCAAACTTGTAGAAACGGATAAATAGATTAAATCTGAGACTGTGCTCCGATGTGGTGCCACACTGAATTTAATGCAGTTTTATGGGTTTTAGATTTTAGAAACTTTGAAGTGCTTTTTTTGGCTCACTGATCTTGGTTAAAACAACTGTTTGCAGTAAATAAATAAATATTATAAATATATAAAATAAAATAAATGCTGTTAAAGAAATACATTTTGCTCCCAGCTTTGTTGGGAAGAATATAATCATTTCTGCAAAATCAGAAATGCCAAAGTGAAAACTTAACTGGGTTCAGAAAAGTCTCGGAAAAGTCTTGTGTCTTTGCACTTTTCCGGTTGAATTTTCAGACACTCACTTTGCCCAGAATATCTATAACTTCCTGCTATCGGAAACACACGCGCGCAATCACAAGCGGAGTATGACTCATGTCCTGATTGTCACCGAGACAGTGTTTAAAGCTGAGAAAGACCACATGCTCAGTGCTTAATGTTCACCTTCTGTTAATTATCAACCTTTCACTCCGCTTGTCGCTCTCCCTACCCATGCTGTCTCTTTCAACCACTTTACTTCCCACTCCTTTTTCTCCCCTCCATTCTGTTTTCTCAGGCTCACTCCTAAATGTCTGCAATTATTGTGTCAGATTCCTAGTTCATCTTTTAGCCACGACTAGCCCACATCTCTCCTTCCCCTCCACAGATGGCTCCGGCAGACTTTCACAGCTGAATGAAATAACTCTTTTTTTGGATTTCACTGTCATGACTTGCAGACTTTCACACCTGCCTTAGTTGTTGCCATCCAGACAAAGGTACTGACAACCAATGGCTCTTGTTCAATGCTGAATGTATTCTAAAACATATGTTAGATTTTCCTTAGTTTCTTCAGAAGAATTTTCTGAAAGCTTTAAAGAAAGGATTTGATCCTTAAATCACATCTTCACCTGTTTCTTCAGTCTTGTTCTGCTTTATTGAATAAACCTTATAACCTTCTAGTGTTTTATTTTTATGAGGGGAGTTCCTTCATTGTTATTCTACTTGAAGATGCACAAAAGTGGGCATTTTTTGATTTACTTAAGGAAAACACGACAAAGAAAAAGATCCAAACCTCTAAAGGTCATCATTTATATTCATTATACAATTGCCCATATGAATATGTAATTCTGATTTGCTGAAGAGCCTTTGATTAATTTCACATAACAGCACTTCTACAAAGAGGGTTTCCTACTCCTGTTCTGTTTAACCTTAATGGAGTCAGGACAGATTTTTCTTTGATAGGATGGCGTAAATTTGACAATAACAGATTGGAATTTTCCAACAAACCAATGAATTTTCTTTTCTTGTCTGATATTTTATGCTTTTGTTGTTTTCTTTTGTAGAAAGGACATTTCAGATTTGTACTGTGGCATTTAAATTTCTGCCATACTTTACTTTCAAAGAAGCAGACTTTCATGTTATCTTCTAAGGCAGACTTGATTAGTAGCTCTCCAGCATTTCTGAGGGTTTATTTTAAAGCTTTCATTTGTACTTTGGATGTTTTTTTATTAAATTACTCAGAATTCCTTGTACCTGACCCTGACTGTGTATTGAATATTGTGTTTCCAAAAAGTTGAGAAAATAAACCAATGGTCAACTTTAGTACTGATTCTGCAGATGCTAAAGCTATTTGTTGTGTGTTAAACCCTTTTTATTGGCACTTTCCATAGATTTACGTAATGAGAGGAAATTGTGTTTATTTCATTTTTTTTATTTTTGTGAAAGCATTATCTACACACTACCAAAGAATTAATATAACAATGTTTTGCTAAGTAGTCTGCTTCTTGCAGATGTTTATTTTTGTTGCTACAAGAATGCCAAGGTATTAAGTGGCAAAGAACCATGAACTAACCGAATAGAAAAGAAAACACATTAAAAAAAATTATTCATACATTTGGTTAAAAAAGATTGAAGAGGCAGCCTTGTTCTTATGAGAAAAACAAAAACAAAATAAACACTACATTAGTTATCACATTCTTATCTTGCCACCACAGCATATGTGAAAAAGTTTTCTACATGTTATGTAAAAGAAGAATTAATGTCACCTATTCCGCACCCAATTTTTAAACAGTAGTTTTTTTTTGTGTTGGGTGAAGAGTGTAAAACTTCTGCCTCCATATCAGTATATTTTAAATGGCTTATTACTTTTGATCATCTATACTGATTCTGACGATTGAAGTTTAGCAAAAGCTTGTTAATTGGGTATCAATGTAAATCAGCTGTACTGAACAGTAAAACCTCTTAAAACCTACAGGACAGTGGCCATCGAGGGCCGACTTCGGGCAGGCCTGGTGTAACCCTTAAGAGATAGAGGCTACATGCAACTTTAAATGTTCCAAGATGGTTAATGGATAATTATCATCTTTCAACTGTGCAGACAAAGCCTCTGCTTAGTTTATTATGGAATTATGTATTTGCAGTGTATATTACACCATTAAATAGAGATGCTCATTCTGCAATACTTTTTTTTCTTTTAAAGGTTATTTTTAGGCTCTAGTGGCTATTATTATTATTATTATTATTATTATTGTTATTATTATTTAAATATTCATACAGGAAATCGGAGTAGAGAAAGGGAGAAGATCATCAGGGGTAGGATTTGAACCTGGATGGTCGCCTTAAGGACTAAAGCCTCTGTTCTGTACATGAGCTGCATACTAAACCCCACCATCATGCCCATTCTGCAGAGCTTTTCATTTTAAAAGATATTTGTGACATCCTGACTTATCTAATCTATCTAATTAATACATAAAACATGCTGCAGAACTAGCTATGTAGAAGATGATGAAGTCTTGGACTCTCAATGGTAGAACTGATATAAAATCCAAATATTGACTTACTTTAATCAAACAGTTTCTTTCTACCCTATGAAAAATTTGAAGGAGAAGTATTTCAGTAACCAAAATAACTCAGATGTCAATATCCTATAAATTTCTAAAGAGTTTGGTTTGTGCACTTTTACTTTGGAAGCTCCCCACCTTTAAATTATTTTATTTAACTTTTTAAAACCAGCAATAATTTTTTAATCTGATTTAATTTGGTTATTCCCTTTCACAGTCTTTAAACGTTACTTAGAAAAGTGGACTGTATCAGTGGCAGAATAGTAATACTTTGTCCTGTGGAAGCTAATTGAACCACAGTGCAAATGTGGGTGTCACATTCCCCGCTCACATGGCAGTAGCTTTGCAAATTCAGCCAGGTGACCGCTATGCTCTTAATTTTCAGGCAACCTCTCACTAGCGCTCTCAAAATTTTGACACCTCGCTTGCTCTCTGAGATTCCCGTTCTCATACACACAAAGTAGGACACTGATGCCATTTAGATTAGGATCCCATGTGACCGATGCTGACATAAATTTGCCAGTTGACAGGGGACCCAATTACAGCAGAGGGCCAATTGCCTGTGGAGCCTCTGTCTCAAATCTTCTCTCAAGAGGTCAAGTAGGGAATAACAAAATCTGTAATTGTGGATGTGTTTATTCCTTTAGCTGGTAATATGTGTTGGTGACTGTAAGAGTGTCAGATGTTTGATAGTAAGGTTGTTATAAATACTAGGGTCTTCATCACTGCATTAGTGAAGATAATGTGAACTGATTCATGTCAGTCTGAAGATGGAGGCTCTAAATTTCACACAAGCACAAGTGTTTGTTTATTTTAGTGTGAATTACTTATGATGTGGTCACAGAAAGCCTTTTATTTTATTACAAAAAAATCACAAACTAAACGTATCTCAATGATAAGCTAAACAAAGCAACTTTAAATCCGATTTCTGGCTTTGAAAAGCTTTCAAAGTTATGCATGTGGTACCCTCAAAGACATTTGATTCCAGAAGAAAATTTGACCTGTGCAAATTATTAAAAGAATACCCATTTACATCCAGGTTCATTCCTATACCCATTATGTGATGGAAGCTTCAGAACCTGTTTCAGACATGATTATTGTCCAAGTGAAAAAAAAAAGCCCAAGATGTTTTATTTCCATTTAAAATCTGTTATATATAAGCATGTAGTCATAAATAATTTAGATAGGACAATCATGCTTCTTCATGTTTGGTTATGGTTGTTGGTATGCATAGTACATTTGAGCCAGAAGCAGTCCGGTGGACACACTAATGACTCTGTACCATGTTTGTAAGCTAAGCTTGTCAGTGTTCTGTAGTGTAAAGGCTTTAGAACTTTGGTGATGTGCTCCACTTTCTGTGTTTTAGTGAGGATGCAGGCAGCAGCATTCTGGATCACCTGCTGCAGTCTGACAGACTTTTTAGGAAAGACTGGTGGTTTCTGGCTATATTTACAAAAGCTGTGTGTTTCCTTTGGTCCAAAAAAAATTCTTCAGTCTTGTTTACAGTCAGCTGAAGAAAATATTGGCACATCCATATGTTGATTTCTTCTATGGATTTACCAAGGGCTTGAATACAGGTGCTGGTCATAAAATTAGAATATCATGAAAAAGTAGATTGATTTCAGTAATTCCATTTAAAAAGTGAAACTTGTATATTATATTCATACATTACATACAAACTCATATATTTCAGATGTTTATTTTGTTTAATTTTGATGATTACAAATGACAACAAATGAAAATCTCAAATTCATCATATCAGAAAATTAGAATATTGTGAAAAGGTTCAAAATTGATGGCCCCTGGTGCCACACTCTAATCAGCTAATTAACTCAAACCACCTGCAAAAGCCTTTAAATGGTCTTTCAGTCTAGTTCTATAGGCTACACAATCATGGGGAAGACTGCTGACTTGACAGTTGTCCAAAAGACGACCATCGACACCTTGCACAAGGAGGGCAAGACACAAAAGGTCATCGCTAAAGAGGCTGGCTGTTCACAGAGCTCAGTGTCCAAGCACATTAATAGAGAGGCGAAGGGAAGGAAAAGATGTGGTCGAAAAAAGTGTACAAGCAAGAGAGATAACCGCACCCTGGAGAGGATTGTGAAACAAAACCCATTCAAAAATGTGGGGGAGATTCACAAAGAGTGGACTGCAGCTGGAGTGAGTGCTTCAAGAACCACCACACACAGACGTATGAAAGACATGGGTTTCTGCTGTCGCATTCCTTGTGTCAAGCCACTCTTGAACCACAGACAGCGTCAGAAGCGTCTTGCCTGGGCTAAAGAGAAACAGGACTGGACTGCTGGTGAGTGGTCCAAAGTCATGTTCTCTGATGAAAGTAAATTTTGCATTTCCTTTGGAAATCAAGGTCCCAGAGTCTGGAGGAAAAGAAGAGAGGCACTTCATCCACGTTGCTTGAAGTCCAGTGTAAAGTTTCCACAGTCAGTGATGGTTTGGGGTGCCATGTCATCTGCTGGTGTTGGTCCATTGTGTTTTCTGAGGTCCAGGGTCAACGCAGCCACATACCAGGAAGTTTTAGAGCACTTCATGCTTCCTGCAGCTGACCAACTTTTTGGAGATGCAGATTTCATTTTCCAACAGGACTTGGCACCTGCACACAGTGCCAAAGCTACCAGTACCTGGTTGAAGGACCATGGTATCCCTGTTCTTAATTGGCCAGCAAACTCTCCTGACCTTAACCCCATAGAAAATCTATGGGGTATTGTGAAGAAGAAGATGCAATACACCAGACCCAACAATTCAGAAGAGCTAAAAGCCACTATTAGAGCAACCTGGGCTATCATAACACCTGAGCAGTGCCACAGACTGATCGACTCCATGCCACGCCGCATTGCTGCAGTAATACAGGCCAAAGGAGGCCCAACTAAATACTGAGTGCTGTACATGCTCATACTTTTCATGTTCATACTTTTCAGTTGGCCAACATTTCTATAAATCCTTTGTTTTTATTGGTCTTCAGTAATATTCTAATTTTCTGATATGATGAATTTGAGATTTTCATTTGTTGTCATTTGTAATCATCAAAATTAAACAAAATAAACATCTGAAATATATGAGTTTGTATGTAATGTATGAATATAATATACAAGTTTCACTTTTTAAATGGAATTACTGAAATCAATCTACTTTTTCATGATATTCTAATTTTATGACCAGCACCTGTAAGTTCATAGTCACCTGGTGAAATTGCAACACAGGTGGATAATCCAGGTCCAGAAAGTAAAACCCCTATAGTTATCCTTCATCCTACTCACCCAGGTGATTAGCTCTCAATTTCTGTTGTGAAGCTGATAATGAAAATGTTTGGAACTAATCCTTGTACTACTTTTTACTTCCTGTACCTGGATTATCCACCTCTGCATTTTAATGTACAACTGTGTGTAGTTATTGTAGCTTATTTTGTTGCTTATTAAGATCTGAGCTTGGGGGAGCATATAGATATTAAACAGACAGGGCCCTAAGATTGACCCTTGGGGAACACTAGATGTGATTTTTGAAGTCTTTTATGTTATGTGGTGGGTCACTGTGAAGAACGTGTTCAACTATTAAAATACAGATTTGTCGATTGTCTAAGTGATATAACTAAAAAACAAACAAAAAAAACCTGAATGTTAGAACTATAACTATACAGTCATATGTTTACATTACTGTTTTTCATCATGTTTTTATCAGTGCTGCTTACCTTACCGAGGCTGCACTTTAGAAAATGAAATAGTCTAGAGAGCTGTTCTTAACAAAACTTCTTTTTGTTTACACTTGTGTTTACAAAATGACAAAATAAAATTTGTGTAAGTCTTTCTAGATTCTGATAAAGAGGAGATTTTCGATAACCCATCCCTATAGTTCTGTAGTATCAACTTTTTAAGGAACACCACATAATCTACCATAGGTGTCCATGTTTTGAATTCTGGAAGAAATATGCCAGAAAAAGACTTAAGTTTGCATGTGATCTGTTATTTTTCAGAAACATACACAATTGTTATTGGCTGACTAATTAGACTTTATTAGACTTAATTTAAGCTTACATCCATTGCTTCAGCTCAGTTTTTGCAAGCTCTATATTTTTGGGGGAGTCATTGAGTCTAGCTAACTATTTAGCTTCTACTTTGTATTTTTGGAGTTGTATGCAATTACTTGTCCTTTTTTTTATATTAACCTCAGGAAAATCTTACCATAATTTGCATGATGCACTCTGTAGGTGAATGCAGTTATTTAGTCATTTTAAAACATAAACTGATTGTCATTAGCAAATAGAAAAAAATATTGTAGAACTATTTAATCTGACTAGATTGATAATTGACATTTAAATCCTGAAGCTTGGATGTGGCAACAATTAAACATCTATATTGTTCATATCACATTGCAATGAAATTTAAATTATCATTATTAAACTAAGAAGTTGATTGTTTATCAAATAATATTATTTGAGAAATAAAATTATATAAAATATCATTTTTTTTAAATTTGATATTTATGTCAATTATACTTTAACAAAAAGAATATTTAATTGTTACTTATTTTTTATTAATTCTAAATGGTGATGAATTATTAGTTATTGAGGTTGAAACACATCCTTGCCATTACTATAATATTCAGATCTCTCCAATGATTCACAATTAGATTAAGGTCAGGATTCTAGTAGGACTCTTCAAATCTTTAATATTATAGTAATTCCAATCACAGGAAATTACTTTAAACCTGGACCTAGCAAGGGTATGATTAATGTGACAAAGGTACCAGTTATTTTAAGTCTGTGTTCAGATTTTTTCACTAAGATGAAAAATATGCTATTGCAGCATACAGATAATTAGAGAATTCTGTGTTTGTTATCATAGCGTTTTATCCAGGGAAAGAAATGCAATATTTTATTTTAACATAATAATGTCTCCGAAATTCCTAAATGTTTAAATAACTTATCAGATGATTATGTTACAAAATGTTAGACTGTCTTTAAGGGATTTAAGTTTTAGCATCTGAAACTTTCCTAATGTTTTTCTTTCTCCAAGTCTCTCCTCTGGTTGACTTCTGTTCCTAACTAAATCTCACTCAGCAGATTGATCCGCAGGCCTTAAAAAAGACATACCACTTCCTGTGGTGGCATAATCGATTGTAATCAATCCTCCTTGACTAACACTGTGGTGCACTCTGCAGATCTGGATTCAGACTGCATTCTGTTTGGGTGAATTGAGTATGTGTCATGCCTGTTTCTGTCCATGCATCTTTGTTTATGCATGCTTGCTTCAGCATTGCCCCGTTTGCATTTTTCCTTTTAATTTTTTTTTTTACCCTGTTTTGCTCACCACTGTGTTTGACCACATTAGCAGCTGTTCTGTCTCTGTTTTATCTCAGGCTATTTTCAAACCTTGTTCATTTCACCGGGCATCTTCTCCTCTGCCCCACTTTGGAAGTGCCTGTGCAGCAATGTGAACCCCGTGCACGGCACGCGCCATTTGTTTTCCATCCCAAGTGCCCTTGCTTTGGTGAATCCGACCCCCTTCTTGCTGAAATGTCTGCCGCGATAGAAATATCTCCCATCGGCAGGGTAATTTTTCTGATAGGCCTTGCGTGTGTATCAGAGGGCGGGCTCAGGGAACACACTGGGATGTCATATGTGCCATCCTGGCATGAGACATAGCAGTCGTGAGTGCCAGCAAATCCTTTCCAGCCTTTCTTTTTCTGTCGCTGTTTGCTGAGCTGATTCATCCGATCCAGGATGGATGTTTGTTTAAATTTAATATTTTACAAATATAGCACAGATAGTTTTATTTTTACTGGTCTGTCTTGGTACATTAAGGACAAAGATGGTTGTGCTCTTTATTATTTTATATTGCAGTATTGTGAATATCACACTGGCCTCAGGCCTTTGCTGGCTTATTTCTCTCTCTGTCCTGCATTAATGTACAATAGTGGCCTGTGTGTTCTTTGCCTTACTGATTGCAAATCAGTCATATTGAGTTATTACTCCTCCTGCAGTGTCACAAGCATATACTCTTTCACATTTCCCCCTTTATGCTGCATGCAAGAGTATTCAAACAACTAAGATTTGTACCTTTCAGAACAGTGTTTGATCTTGAAAGAGATTGAAGTGTCTAAAGGTTTGGTGCATTGTTTGGCCCTCTGTGTCAGTTCTCTGTAGAGTTGTTTCACATTTCTTTGCAAAATAACTTGACCTTGTTAAGTTGCTTTACCATGTATTGGTATAGGCCTATAGGATATTGCTTTATAGCTTAATCCTGCTTGCAACTTCCTTAAAAATTGAAGTTGCAAATAGATGAGAAATTGTGACAGACTGGATGCCAAACAGTCTGAACATCTCCGATTTGTATTTGTGCAACAACCTTTAAGACATATTTGCCTTTCAGATTTGCCAATTTTGTTTAACTTTTGGTTGTAACAAAATGTTAAATACATTTGTAAGGTACTTTTATTCTATTAGTCTGCTATACAACAACATAACACATAACTGGTTAGATATTTTGAATTGTCAGATATCAACTGAAAAAGGAAATGCTTAGTTTAGGTGAGTTGGTGTCGAAGCTGCAAGATTCAGCTACCTCCATCGACAAAAGCAGACCTCTGATCAGACATACAGGGTGTGTCTTTAACAAGAGAAGAGTCCACAACCTGGGTTTGACCTTTACACAGGAAAAGTGTTCACCCCAGTAACCCCTACCAGAGGTAAGCAGCTTCTACAGTGATGTATTGTGCAGTGCAGTTTTCAGCATCAAGGGAAGGAGGAAGGTCAGGGCTTAAAAGGGGGAGCAGTTCGTTTGTTCAGTAGAGGAAAAAAACGATCCGGAGAAAGAGAAAGAGAGAGACAGAAGGCTTAATTAGCATGTCAAAATTAGCTTGGCTCACCTAGAATAAACAGCAACATGTATTACCACTGCTTTGTTCAAGACAACCTGGGAGGGCTTTAAGAGATGGAAACTGGAGACCTACTTACCGATTAAAGATGAAATATGGTTCATTTATATGGTTTACGAAAAGAGATTTGTTTGAAGCACCATATATTTTAGCTCAATAGTTTAAAAATCATTCTGCCATTAATGCAGACCTTAGACTGAATTTCATATCTTTAGAAAATGTTTACTATTCAACTTTTAAACTCTCCCATGGAAGCATTTTATTGATTAATCTCTGAATTAATCATTCCTCACATCCTAGAATGCTCATATTTTAAAGGGGGAAAAAACATCTTTGAATTATGACTGCCTAAATGTTCCACTTTAAACATGAGCCATCAAACTTAAGGCGAGATAATTATTCATTGACCTAGAGGAAAGATTCCTTCGTAATCCCATCTCAGGCTATGCATCAATTTCTGCTGTCTTTGTGGTAGTGCTGGTCTGTTTAACTTGGTCTAATTCTTTAGAAATGCAAAGTGAAAGTGATTAGACTTCCCTCGAGACATTGTTTTTTTCCCCCATCTCTCATTTGCAAAGATTCAAGCCCTGCAGCTTTCTTCACATGTGCTTTTTTGTTACATCGACATCTCTGCATGCTCCAGCACCCTCTGAAATCTGAGAAGGAATAATTGATAAACTGGTGATTCTATCACTTTATCTTGTTTTTAAATCACTGTTTATTATAGCAGTTGCCATATACTTGCTAATTATCACATGCTTTGATTCACAGGTTACAGTTCTGTTCATACACATGTCTTTTGTAATTAGTCATGAGCTAAATTTGTATAAAATTCAGTAATTATCTTTCTTCATTATCTGTTTGTGTGTGTGCACAAACATGTCTGTACATCAATGGCAGGAGATCAATGTTTCATCACCTCTGTATTATAATCTCTCTGCTGTTAGTAATCTGATGCATGTTTGGGGTGATATTGCTTGTCAGTGTTCCATTGATTTATTTGTCTCAGGCTCTGGAGGAGAAAGCTGGAGCATGGCAGCTATTAGCAATGATTTCTCTCATTAAGTAATGACAGAAAACCTAAAAGGAGACCTGGTGCCATCAATGATATAATATACAACCAGCTGGAGGGCGAGACCATGGTTAGAAATTAGGAATGATGTAAGTGAGGCTGATGAGGTATACCGTAATGCGTCAGATGTTAGATTTTTATCGCCTTATAATTCTTCCTAAGCTTAGTTTTGCTAATGTTTTAAGGGCAAGAAGAGGAGAATTATACAATCAGTTCAAAGTGTAACTGTTTGATTTTGTCAAATAATTTTTATTGCTAAAAATCCATTATCTGTCCATTTTGGCATGGTAGACTTACTAAAAGAGTTGTGCGTCAGAATAGATCATTTCCATTGCCGATGAAGATGTGTGTGTGGATGTGTGCTTGGTAGGCGGCGTCTTCAGGCTGCAGTCATAGCAACTCAACTCAGAAAATATGCACATACAAAAGGAGATTTTCTTTTTTTTTTTAAGAAGAGATGCTAAAAACATTTTGCTTACTCCAGGGTTGTTATAAAACAAAGAAGATAAAAGTAATTGAACCCTTTTCCCACTTTGGTGAAAAAATCATACATTCATGAACAAATCAAAGTAACAAATGCAGCACAGCTGAATGCTATCAGATCTTACAAATGTAGCTAGTCTTAAGCTATTGCTTCTTTCTATTCTTGTTATGTTTTTCACAGCAATTTACCAATATAGGAGATATTCATTTAGGATAGATAGATAGATAGATAGATAGATAGATAGATAGATAGATAGATAGATAGATAGATAGATAGATAGATAGATAGATAGATAGATAGATAGATAGATAGATAGATAGATAGATAGATAGATAGATAGATAGATAGATAGATAGATAGATAGATAGATAGATAGATAGATAGATAGATAGATAGATAGTTAGATATTTCATTTTTTAAGCAGAGTGAGTCTTCAAACCTGAATGTGTGACAAAATTGATCAATTTTATTCAAATTAATTTTCACAGAAAATATTTGCATACAAGGCAATAATTATATCCAGAGAACACTATATTGAAATCTTAGCTACTACTATCTGCTAATGTGAATTACTGTTGTGGCTTAAAGCTGAGACTTGTATACAGAACATAACATTTATTTTTGTAAGTAATGCTCCTCCTGATCCTACAAGAATGAGAACTTGCTTTAAAGTCCTGTCACAGACCTGAAGATTGACATTGCAATTACATACCCCTGCAATCATGTAAAAATAACCTCCTCAGCCAGAAATGTAGGCCTTCTACCTTTTAAACTGGTGGATCTCTCATCTCCACCTGCCAATTTATGTGTCTTCTAAGATCTTCAGCCATTTTTCTTGATACTGCAATAAGCGCCTGACAGCCTATCTCTTTCAGATTTCTAGATAGCGCTGCGTAAAGACTTCTTACATTTTAATAATGGCTTATAATTTTATCCTGGAATATGGCAACCGCTGCTAGAAATACACTCCCAGTTGGTAGCGTAAGTCGCTTTGAAAGCAGTCACTCTGTGAATAGCTCAAAAAAAGTGATGATTTAGTATCTCCTTTGGCAGTGCTGCAACCTAAGCTTCTCTAATCACGGAGAACATCCCTGGCTGTTGGAGTATTCCAAGCGATTCTTAATCTCCACTTCCGTGATCCTGCGGTTAGAGCAAAGCCACCTGGCTTCTCCTAACATGTGCCAGGAGAAACTGAGAGGAAGCACAAAGAGTTCTGACAGCTGACTCTGCTTTCTTTCCCAGGAAAGTTTATTTTACTTACTCTCCACTTTGTTTCACTACTTTTAGGAAACATATTTTTGTCTCAATTTTTTTTAGATTTCCTATCTCATTTTCACTTCACAGGGGAGAGACACTAGAGACTGCGCTGTATATATAGATATATGTGTCCTCTCATATCACGTTAAGGTGTTGCATGTGCTAGATTGCCACAAGGAGATAATTCTCACTTTGCTTTGCTTGAAAAGGCAACCAAGCGCGTAAATAGTGATTTTTTTTCATAATTATTTCTCTCTTCTGGAAGCTGTGCTTTTCAATTACATTTTTACTGCCTTGTTCCCCAAAGGTAATTGAAAAGAAGAGGCACTTGTGTTTTTTTGCTTTGTTGGTGCCACCATGTCGCCTTGTCGACCCCGAGAGCTTATATCATGTCACTGACCTTCTGCTAACTGCCTTATTGTACGTGCGGGGAAATAACTTGCGGGACCCTCCATAGAGTCAATATGCTCTTTTTCTGCTCCATTTCTGCTCCCTTTCCTCAATGAATCACCACCGTCGTTATATAAACGACTTTAAAACACGTTGAGACACCATCAAGAGAAATTACGCACGAGTCCTGCATCACGCCTCATTTCATGGGCTGGCTGAATTTGTTTGGGCTCAGCAGTGTTGCTGCCCTTCGGAAGCTCTGTATCCTCAGGACAAGTTAACCCGGCACACGAGGAAGCTGTGCTTGTGTGAGTGTGTGTGATCGAGCCCTTTATGCAGCAAATTGTAAAGGAGGTTGAAAATCTGTCTGAATGGGGGATTAGATCTTTGAGGGGGCTGCTGTGAATAAACAGCTAGATTTCAGCAACCAAAGGTTAAATTGCTTGTACTGCTTGAAAATACTTTGCACAAGTGAGTACTCTTGACCGTTTTACCCAGAAGTGAATACCGATGTGCAGCTCTGCTAAGAAGGAATTTGAAAAAAAGTGCAGACACTTCTTGGGATTTAATGGCCATATAAATGAATCCAGTGGCACTAATCGGGTGGAAAAGTTCATTTCTCGGCCAAATGGGGATTTCATGATATTTCTGCAGCAGGTAGAAATGTCGAAATGTCATTAGCTCACATGTAAGCTTTGCTAATTAAACTTTTTCATTTGCACATTGTGTAAAATAGCAAAACCAACTCTTCCTGTTAAGAAAACATTTTCACATTATACAAATGTTTTCTCTAGAATGGAGATATGATTGGAATTGTAGGAAAATGCAGAAACAAATCCAGGGATTTTGTGGTTGTGGAGAAGCCAGAGGGTACTGCAGATAAAGCAGTATAGAAGATTGCTCAGTGATAGCAGCTGATATGTCACATACAAGTGGGCAGTGGGGTGTGAACAAAAACATTTTCTGTAATGGGTGCATACAATGTAGTTATTCAGTGTGCTGAGGCAATTCCTTCACATTTTGTTTAAGATATGCACCATCCATCCATACTTTAAACATGAAGTGAACCTGCAGGCAGGATTATGTAAGAGATTGGAAAAATGTAATTCAAATAAAATTGTTTGGCATTATTTTCAGTAGTTTAGAAGACTTTGTAGATCCTTTAGTTTTATCTTAAACTCAATCCAAATACATTTATATGTACTGTACAGTGATGGATGGATGGATGGATGGATGGATGGATGGATGGATGGATGGATGGATGGATGGATGGATGGATGGATGGATGGATGGATGGATGGATGGATGGATGGGATTAAAATAACTAATGTCTCGTCTAAATATTGAGTTAAATGCTAAATAAAATTCAATGAGACTATGTTGAAATTAAATCTCTGAATTTCACTTTTTATTCTTTCAGTCATAGCCTTGCTATTTGGGGGAGTGCTGGCCTAGTGATTAGAGCAGTGCACTTGTGCTTTAAGAAGGTTGCGAGTACCCGGTTTGATCCCCACAGCCTGCACTCTGGGTTCCAGAGACAAATTCTTAAACCCCCAAATTTTTTTTTTTGTTTTTTTTTTTTTTTACATATTTATCTAATACTGATTTGCGTTGGTAACATCCAAAAATGGGAAAGTCTAATCTCTCATAGTGGTTAACTTTACAGTTTGCATCTCTAGACTAAGTACTGTAGTCTTTACGTTGCAGTGTCCAAACAGTAAATCCCTGAACAGTTTTTGTTGTGAATAAAAATACTTTTTCCCATTTACTTCCAGTAGAGATGATTGCTAAGATGGTGTACTAGATCTTTAGATATGAGTGCAACTCAATGAAGCCTTTCAAACAGCTGCTTTAATATTAATTTCCGTTTTACACTGTTTTTCTAGATTCACGTAGCTACCCTAATACACCGCATTCTGCTTCGCCTAGATCTGGTGTGATAGCAGATGAAAGAAATAATTCCTGCCTTTCTCTCTCTCTCCCCCCCTTTATCGGCCGTTATCCTTGAAGCCTCTTATCTCTTGGCTTTCTGGTGAAACCATATCAGCTTCTTATGTGTGCACATGTGGATACTCCTGTGATTGGATGCTCAGCATTCCTAAGATGTTGTTTCCTCATGGAAACTCCATTCGTGCAGATTGACGGCTGAGATAGATTTTCGGGGCGGGGGGGAGGTTAGAGTAGGGACATAAGGAGGAAAATGATATGTTTAATACATGGGGGAGCTGACAGATTCAAAGTGTTGAAACACATTATCTGGCATCTCTATTTCACTGCATAATGACGCTAACAGAATATGTTACAATCTTCTTCATATAGCTGCAGTTTGCTTTAATTCTAATGGATTTTTCTGACATTAACACAACGTTCCATTAGTCACAATACATTTGTTTCAGAATGGCTTGCTTAAAAGTACAACATAGTGCCCTGTTTCTGATAAGTTTATATTAGTTAAGCTGTAGTATTGTGCATATATACTGTACAGTGGAACCATGCTCTTAAATATAACAAGATGACTAGAAAAAAAAAATAATAATCCTGCGATAATAGGAGATTAGTAGTTATTTTTAGATTTTTGTTTCAATGGACATCTCAAGTTTGAGTCTGGAAAGCTAGAAACTATAAAATTAGTATATTGTCTTTTTATTTGGAGTGGAAGGATCTCTGGCACTGTTGTGTACCTGGATAACGATGGTCAAAGCTCAGGGAGCTGTTGCAACATATGCCTGAAGGTTACCAGAATTTAATTTTTTTATTTTCAGCTTTTTATTTACTCTTTTTTGTGATCTAATACTATGTCAATTCCCAATAAAATTAGATTTACCACATCATGCCGGTCGTTATTGCATCAAACTGTTTTACAGTTTTTGTTGAGTTATCCTTGAGCAGTACCACAAACAGGATTTGGAAGCCCTGGGCCAGCCATTGAGTTTGGACCAAGCTTGGAAGCCAAGCTTACCTACGACCATTTGCACTTCACGCTAGTACGACTCCTCACCTCCTATCAAGGAGGGAATTACACACAAAAAATAGCGGCCATAAGATTCAGGAACTTATGTGTCTGGATAGCGTCCGTCACCCAAATTTCAATGAGAGCCTCGGGCTCTGCATCATCCCTGGTCACACCATGCTCTTTTGATACCATTTATTGTTAATAGGCTTAGAGGAAGTTTATGTTGTGAACAAGTGAGGAGATCTATACATCGCAAAGATGGACAAACCGGAAAACCTGTGAAATGAGTCCGCTGACTGTAAATAGGAGATGGAGCGGGCTGCACATATGCTCTTTGCTATCAGAGAACCGAGCAAGAACTGAACCGTGCTGAGCTCTACTGTTGAACTAGTACTAGATTTGCTGCGGTTCAGTCATCTGGCACAGTCCTGTTCAGTTGCGTTCCATTTACACTCATCAGTTGGTTACCGGTTAACGTGCTCAGACCGTTCTTGGCAAACTTTCAAAAGGTTAGTGTAAATGGGGCTTAAGTAGAACATTGACTAAAGTCGCGTTGTAAATTTGAATAATTCAAACTTTAAGGACATTTTAACCAACATTGATCTACAGAAAAAGCAATGTTCATGGATGTGTGACTGAAAATGATTTAGCTAAAGCAAATCGCTTAAGGCTATGGGAGAGTGGCAGCCTAGTGGTTAGGTCATAGAGCTTGGAATCCTGAGTTTCAGAGTTTACAGTAAGCTCCAACCCCCCAGACTGCCACTCTGGGTCTCTGAGCAAGACCCTTAATCCCACACTGCTCCCCGGGCGCCCCACGATGGCAGCCCACTACTCCCCAGGTGGATGGGTTAAATACTGAGGTAAATTTCTCCAATGTGAAATTAATAAAGTTCAATTATTTATTGTTTATTTTATTAAGGAGGCACAATTGTTTAGACAGAACCTTCACCAGGCTGAAGGATTTCTGCCAGACTAGGATCTCTAAACACCATGTCTGAGCAACTCTTTAAAGTGTTTCTTTTTAGGTCTAAAAGCTAATATTCTCAAGAATCAAACATTTTCTTCACTCATTCTTCAGTAGCACTTCAAACTGGATTTGATTGCTTTCTGAAATTCTACAAACATACACCAAGCAATCTGGATCAGGGACTTTTACAAGCTTTCACAATAACTCTTAACAATCAGGACTTTGTGCCAATCAGTGATTTAATAAAGAATGCAAAACAAACACATTCATGCATGTTTATAAGTAAACCTTATCAAGTTGTAGCAAAAGATTTTATTCCTGGCTTCTATTTTGGAATGAAAACAAGTTGAGTGGCTTTTCCAAAGTACTTATTAGCCTCTGCAGCCCCAGCGCACCTGCTAGGTTACTTTCCAAATGCAGAGGTGTGCTGATTTGGTCTGTGCAGCATGTAATGAGTCTTTGTGTACCTGCACAGAGCTGACAGAGCCTGCACACTCTGAGGGGTCCGCAATCAGAGGGGAGAACCTGTAATTCCAACTTCTGACTTCTTTGGACTGTGGTGCGTGCCGGCAATTATGTGCATGGTTGTGTGTTCATGTGAGTGTCTGTAAGTGGCAGTTATTACAGACTGTCTCCATGCTATTCAGCACAAGGACAGGGGGGCGTCCACCATCTCATTTTGGTCAGCACCCCAATCAGACCTGGCCGACCAACCTCAGCAGGGTTAGCTGCCCAGGAGACATGTCTTTAGATTGTGTAGATGTGACTCCATGCTCATGTTTGAATGTACACCAAGTGCTCCTGACCTCTTTGGTAACCTCCCTCAGCATCACAGGCATCTCTAGGCGGCCAATCGCCAATCCAGTCAACTATTCATCATTTAAAATAGTGTGGCTTTGATGAGGAAAGGCTTAATAACACATGTGATAGGAGATAAAATCAAGAGACAGAAAATTAATATTCTCAGGGCTTGTCAGACTCATTTAAGCACGCTGCATGTTTTGTTGTGTGGCCTCTGACACACATGATTGCGTGGGCAGCTATGCAGTTTTTCCTCATAATTACTTTTTGCCGAGCTGCTCTTGTCCATTGTCAGCCTCAATAACGCACAGGTCTAGGAGGAAAAGAGAAGGGGGGGGCACAGCACATGTAGGCTTCTTTTTTTTTATCACATTAAACCCTTGTGCACAATCCTCTTTCTGAAAAACACAATACCGTGGAGCTGCAATGGGGAGTCCAGTGATACCAGCTGTGACGACGGCATCAGCTCATGAAATTTTACTGCTAATTACACCCAGTTTATATTTACTGAACTAATCAAATGGGAACAGTAAAACTGGGTTGATTGGGATCCTCCATAAAACCTATTAATTAACACATTTAAGTAATAGCAACCATATATATCTATCTATCTATCTATAGATAGATAGATAGATGGATAGATAGATAGATAGATAGATAGATAGATATAAAAATAATATTAAATTGGAAATTCAAAAACAACATTTAATTTTATGAAATTATCAATTAGTCAATTTTTAATTATTACATTTTCATTTTTTTGTTATTTGAATTACTAATGCAAATTTATCATTTTCATTAATATGAGGGTATGTAAACAAACAATTCTCAATCTGTTTGTGTATGTGTGTGTGTGTGTGTGTGTATATATATATATATATATATATATATATATATAAATAATGGAGAGGCTTAAAAGAAAAAATTGACTTCATTTGCTGCCATGCATTCTGGTCCATCTGGTTTTCAGTGGATCATCATGGCAGTTCATTGCAGCACTCCTCTACATACATGAGTTCATAAATATGCAATGCTTTTAGGAATTTATGAGTGCATGCTGGATAAATATTTATTAAAATGCACACATCCACACTCTGGTTTGGCCTCATGAACACTAATCAACTACCCCTGAAAAATAATGGAACAATAACTCAACTCCGTCCTTGACAAATGCTCACATTTTCTCTTTAATCCATTTGTCTTCATCTCACTGCTTCTTTGGTGCAGGAGAAAAGAATGTTGGCTGAAGAAGACTGGCAGTGCACGAGGCACAGTCATTTTAATTGAGTGTGCTGAGAGATGAACCTACTTGGAGCTGCATTTGCAGGGATGGATAAACACACAGCATGTAGCTTCTTAAAGTAATGTAATAAAATATCAACCAGCCATATTATTAATCACAACATTGGTGGGATAACTTGAAGATTACATTTGAAAAGGGTTTCTTCTTATTATTTTACTTTATTTTTTATGTGAAGAACATTGTTCCATGTCTTCACAGCCAGGGTGGCATTTTTTGTAGTTTTACTATATAGCTATCATGGATAGCTCCTGTAAATGTTTATCTTTGCAGGTCTTTAAAGCTTTTGACTTTAAATTCAGGGAATTTACAATGATAAACCTCACTGTGTTTTGTGAGATTTCATCAAATGTTAGCAGAACGTGGTGCACATTGGTGAAGTGTAAAGATAAATATGACAAAAAAAAACATCTACCTTTAAATTTGGTGCATTGCATTTGAAAACAAATGGCATTATAAAACAAATAATGAACATATCAGAAAAATGTTAACCAGTGCTAGGTTTTGAAATATTATTCCAAGTCTAGGAAAATAAGCTGCACATTTGTCATCCCTCATCAAAAAGTATAGAACACCTCTAAACCCAGCAAGACATGCTCATCCAATTAAACTGGTAGGCAAGGCACAGTCTAAACACAGTTACTGTAGAGAGGCTGCAGAGAGCCCCAACTCAGCACAGATAACCTGTTGACAGAGTTCTTATTTATATTATACTTATATATGTTATGGTTCTCCCCTTTTTGGGACTTTGAATTTATTTTCCATGTTATGCATGTTTAAGCCGTCTTTCGGTTGCTGTCTCTTGCCGCCTTGTGCCTGTCTCCTTTCCCCTAGCTCCTTTCTGGTCTCTTCCATCCACATCTGCTGATTAGCCTGGTCTTTGTTCGGTCTCCCATTTATATACCTCATGTTCAGTCACTGTTTGCTGGTTCCTTGTTGTTTGTTGCTTCCTTATCTCTGGCTCTCCATGTGAGTTTTGCTGGTTTGAGGTTCTGAGTATTTTTGTGTTTTTGGGTGTTTGCCTTAGTTTGTTCCACATAAAACCAACAAGAACTCATCTCTGCATTTGGGTCCTCAAACGACCTCACCCCCGTATGGTGACAATATATACTTATTCATATTGCTCTCTTTGAGTCTGAACTTTATGGAATGAAAGCAAGAAAAAAAGCCAAGGTTAAAAAATGCATAAGAAATTCAATTAGTTTTTTTTTGGGGGGGGGCCAAATGTCACCTATTGAAAAAAGCCAGCATTTCGAAATCCATATGTTTCATCATCCACACATTTAAACATGGCTATGGCAACAGTATTCTCTTTTATCTGGGACTGTAGTATGCATCATAATGAAACTATACATAGTGGCAATATCTCAAAGAAGTGCTGGGACTTGACGTAAAGACATATTACATTTGTATAAAGCATGAAGGTTTGGGGAGTGCTTGTTATTGAACACATAAGATGTTTTTGTATCAAGCTCAAGCAGAAATTATTTGGAAGGGAAGTAAATATTTTAATTTAAAAAACAGCAGATTAATTCAGATTTAAGTATGTATTGAGTGTGGGTCATATCCTCTTTGCAAAATTCCCCAAAATTAAAATATATGAAATTATTTCCTAATATTGTAGGCCTACTTCCCTAATGGGGATGCTTTTTATTTTCAAAGACTGGTCAGTGTTGATGGAAAGATGGAGGGAAGTGGATACAGAAGAGCCCAAGAACAAGACTTGTTAGCTTGTACAAAATACTTAAGACTTGGATTGATGTTCAACAATAGCCCAAGTGGATTTTAGATCTATGCATATTGATTTGTTGGAACGTCTCAGTCAGTGTCGAGGGCCTCAACCAAATGGCTGACCACAGGTAGGCTATTCTCCACTTAGTCTGACTGATATATTTTGTAAAGGGCAACTGACAAAACCCACCAGTAAGTCACACTGGGTTTTAATTAGAGTATCTATGTAGTAGTGGCTGAAAACAAACATGCAGCATTTCCACTTTTAAAAAAGAGACATCTTTTCAGTAATTTAATTCTGCTTCTGATCAATCACTCTGAATCCCCATAAATCTGATTTATGGGGGTTATAGTATAGGTACATTTGCCGCATAATTTATGACACTTTTACGCTTAAAGGAGAAAAATCCTTTTGAAGTGCTTTTTAGCACATTTTAAGGGCTGTAAATGTGCCATTGTAGTCTGACTGTGCTTCCATGTTCCTGTGACTGTGTGTTTCTGTGTATGTGAATCGAGAAGTGAGCTTGATAAATCCAAGGTTAACTGTTGTCAAACCAGCCTCCAGGCCATGGCTGTGTGGTCTAGGCAAGAGCCATGAAGTGCTCCCATAAGAGAGGGCGCTGAGCCCAGCTCCAGCTGTCGAGCTGCTCATGCACACACCCACACCACCCTCCTCACAACACAGACATATGTCACAATCAACGTCGAAGCCACAATGGGGGAACTTCGGAACAGAGGCAGTGACACGCTTTCACTCGGCCATGAACTCTCATCTGGATGAGTTTACAGGAAGGGGGCGCTTCTTACTGTGGGGTTTTGACAGAAATGGTGGGGGGCGCAAACACACACACACTCAGGGTAAGGTCGAACCCTATCCCCTCTGTGTCGCCAGACAGGAGCTGGCAAGGTGAACGTTGAGTCTCTCTCTCTCTCTCTGCATTGGCACGCAAATGACAGATGGAACCCAGGTACCATTAGGCAGACAAACGACGACTTCATTAGGACGTGCCAGTGGCAAGTGATGAATGCTGCCCTCTTCAAGCCATATTTGGAACGAGATAAGAGCTGGAAAAGAAGATGGGAGCTGCTACTGAGGTTGTTCAGGAGGGCATCTGTGTTTTTTTATCTTGGAGCTAAACCTTCAGGCCGTGATAATGTCAATAAATGTAGCAAAGGGGCGAGGTTACATCTAATAGCTGAGCTGAAATCAAAGATATTTTCAGGCAATTATTCTTAATATGCTTATTTGTTCACTTCTTCTAAAATAGACTGTAGATATTTTTATTTCCTGACAGATTTTTTTTTTATAAATGCATTTAATGCTAGATTTTTATGCCAATTGTAAGTTATTTCAATGCTTAAACACTGCAAGTCCTGAATGGATGCTTCTCCATTCTTACCCTACTTGTTGCCTCACACAGTTTGCATCAATGGCATAAAGCTTCAGAATTCCTCATAGCAGTCCCAGCCGTTCTAACACATGAAATGGAGCAAACAGAGAGTCAGGGGATTGCATGGGTGGGGAGAAGGGCAGAGTGGAGTTAAAGGGGAGGTAGGGAGGACGAGAAATGAGCTTGAGAAAGATCACTAGAGACATACATGGAGGGAGACGCTGAGAAAGGAATTGGGGGCGGGAGTCTCGCCACGGGCCAAAATGGTTCCCCCCACCATCCACGCGTCACCTCACTGTGTTGCAGATTTGGGTACACATGCTCTCTGGAGATGTCAGAACATATATCTTGATGGCTTGGATTTGCATAGGTGTTCCGGGGTCATGTTGCATGATACAAAACCATTTTATTGAAAGATATTTTGAGCTTAACTATCAGTAAAAAAAGAAAAAGATAATAAAGGAAAAGAAAGGTTGTCTGCAAACCCTCTGTTCAGTTAAAAAAGTAAATACGAGATTTAGAAGACATTTAGCATATCTCCTTGACCTTTCAGTGTTCACAGAGATCTATTTGGACATTTTTTTTAATTTCTCTTCTTTTACCTGTAGCACACTGAGATGTTTTGATGGAAAGTGCAGAATAAATTAAATGTATTATTATTATTATTATTATTATTATTATTATTATTATTATTATTATTATTATTATTATTATTATTATTATTATTATTATTATTATTATATTAAAAGTGAAACAACATGGAGCTGAACCAATAGATCCACCTTATAAAACAGAAAAATGCATTGTACACTGTGTAATGCACTGTGTAACTTGTATCCATTTGGGTTGTTGGAAGTAACAGGTTAGACCACTTGGGACCAGCAGATCAAAAAGTCATGGAGTTACTTATAAAGATAAGGCTACATACACCACCTCTAAAGCAAAAAATAAATCTAAATATGTGATCAGATCTCATATCTGTTTTGATGCCTAACATAGTTAACTACCTGGCTTAGTTAGCTGTAAAGCAGAGCAACGGGTCATGTGATTAATTTAGCAATGTGTTTTAAAAAGCACAGCCTGAATCGAGCATCAATAAGCATAAAGTGCTCTATAGTTACCTAAAAAAATCATATAACATATCTTAAATGATGCTTGAACTTGGGTCAAGACCTTTGGAGTGTTGTTTTAAATATATTCAGATTTCACTACTAAAACAATCCCTTCAAAGAATCAGTAATCACTGTAGAATTTCCAGGTTTAAATGGGCTTTATGTCATGACTTTAACTTTGTGTAAAGCTAGATTTATTAATCTTATTATACGTAGCCCATTTTAGTTGCTTACACTTGCTTAACCAGACAAAGCCACATGCTGGCATCAGCTGTATAGCACCTTAAAAAAAAACATTCATCATTGTTCTCTTTTAAAATATTGTGGTCATATCCCTTTACATAATTATAAGTCCTATAAGTTGATGCCTTTAATATTTTATAATAAACAATAATTATAATAATTGCTTTGATATAACTTTAGTGGCTTTATTCAGACCTACCTGGTTCGGCTGCTGCTCTGTAACACACCTTTGTGTCAGGTGTTCAATTACAAAGTTTTATATTGTCTGAAATCAGATACAACTAATCACATACAGCTGTCAAAATGAACTATTTTAAGGGAATTCATTCAGTTGAGACACTGAGATTCTGTATTTGTTTCACATTTTAGATTCACGGATGCTAACACTCTGTCGTATCTCGCTATGAAGGTGTATATGTCCTGTCATACATAAAATATGCAGCCATATTCATCATAAGCAACATGCAGCCATGTTTGTGCAGCATGTTTGTAGGGATAAACACCGTAATATGTGGAGTTTTCTACTATTTCAGGACATTATAAGCAATTTTTAGCATTATTATTTTTTGGCTCTTTTTTCACTACACTTTCCACAGCTTTACAGAATTGGGAAAGTTTTTAGGTAGTTATTGGATACATTAATCAGACAGGTATCACTGAGTTTAACATACCAATTTGACGGGATCTGCATTAGAGTAGAGTAGTGTCTGCATAGCATAAAAAAGGGACAAACTCATATTTGCTCAGCAGTTGCTTCAGTCTTGTTGCAGTGGTGTTTACATTGTTCTTAGGCCTCGTTTATTTATTTATTTTTTTACATGTCCAAGGTCAACAGCTTAGAAAGACAGCACATTATGTACGCTACAAATCAACATAAAAGTGTCAACTAAAGAAGTCGTAGTCATAGTTGTAATTATTAAAAATTTGTGTTCCAAGAGCTTAACTACTGTGTAAAAAGTAATTAAGGGGGACAATATGAAATCAATTAAAGTCACCCTGTTTTATGGTAAAGCTTTTTGAACTGCCAAGTGGCGTTAGAGACACTAATATTGAAGTATATGCAAAGTTAACTGCTCTGTAATAATTGTCTGATATAATTCCTATAGAAAAATAGTGATTCAGAAAAAAAATATGGTTACCTCTTTTGTGTAATTTGCACTTCCTTAAAACATATTTTAAGTTTATCCTATGTTTATCAAAGTTCATATTTAACTAATCACAGGGTGCAGTTTTGAAACGGAATGGCAGGTGGATAAGAGTTTTGGAAATTAGCCAGACCAAGCAGATGTTGAGATGACTCAGTGTTTCAGCTAATTATTATAGATAAAAGCATGCCACATGAAAGTTTAGACGGTTCTGTTATTTATTTAAAACCAATCTGTTCGATTTCTCTGAAGCCAGATTTACTCATTGCAGCCGTGTGTGTGTTGTTTTTCTTTTTTCTTTTTTTTTTTTCTTTAGTTTTTTATCTGATAACTGGACGGCAGCAGCTTAGATCTCTGCCCACTGAAATGAGACATGCATGTTGCCCGGTCCAAACTAGTCAGACTGCTGTCACAAATATTTATGGGAAAACACCAGAGGAGAGGCGGCGAATCAAACATGACGGCAGCACAATCCGTCACTACCAGAATAATTGATTGCGAAGCACATCTTAGAAAGACTACTGTCTTTTGAGGAGGGGTCATTTAGGGGGAAACAATTAGCTATTCCTATGTTATACATCCTGCTGTGCCAAAGAACAAAATAAATGAGATAAAATACTTATTCTTATTATTATTTTCCTTTTAATACAAAGCAGAAACCTTGGGGTAAGACATTCTTATTACCATAATCATCTGGCATGGGAATGCCTCTTGCAGGATCACAGGCAAGAAATTTCAACCAGTCAAACATGAATAATCATTCATCAGCACAGCAGTCATTAGAGTGATGCCAGGAAACACAAGAGGACTGAAGACATAAAATGCTTTGTGAAAATAGTCATCTTCCCTGTACTTTTTTTTTGCATTAATATTAATGCATTTTCAACAGATTTAATTTGATACATGAACAGAAAGACGTAGTGGCCATGCAGCGAAGGAGAAAAATGATAGACATTTTTAACAAGCATAAAAATCCAATAACTGTCATTTATTTGTGTCTTTCTTCAACAAACTTTTGAGAATTTAACCCTTCAGCTCCACAACTGTCTTCATGCTCTGTCTGTTGCCTTTTCTTTAAAGCTATTTGCTCACACATTTTCCAAAAAACAGTCCTATATATTGTTTATACTGCTATAACACAGCATAGAGGTGTAATAATTTATTACTTAACCTATTTTGAATCAGTTTGCACTGCGTTCAATCGTTTAGGGTGAACCTAATTTAAAGGAATCATGTTAGGAGAGATTAAAGGCTAAAATGGGCCACAAATTTCAGAAAAAGCATAATTTAAACATGTGTGTGCAACTTTGTGTTTTAGATATCAAATAAAATCCAAACAAGTTGCATTGAGGTGTGTGGTTGTAACAGGACAAAGTGTAAAAAACATGAAAGGGGTGGAATCCCTGCGCAGGATAAATACTGGTTAACACCATAAATTCCAATTAGAGCTGTGCTAACAGCTTTGTACTGCCAATAACCACTAAAAGCTAATCGCACATAAGTGCTCCACACAACTCTATTGTATAAAAAAAAAAAAAAAAACGTACTCTTTCACCTCTATTGCTCTTATATCGTTCCCTAGCAACAGGTCTAATAGAAAAGTCTGTCATTACATCAAACGGTATCATTGCCTTACCCTTTACAGTCAGCTGTTAAGCAGGGCAGATGCTATATGACTCTGCTGGTACATTTAATTAATCTTAGTCGAGAGTATTGGAATATTAAATGTAATGTTAGAGGAAAACTCATAAAAGCCAACCTATAATTTCAGCCCCTGCTGCTGAAGAATACCTACACTTTGTTTCCTGTAGGTCTCTACTCTGGGTGAATTGTAAATAGAAATTCTATAAAATGGTTTGGTTAACAAAGAAGACTTTCTAAGGGTGCTGAATCTTAGCTGCACACAGCATTTCCTTTTCTAGAGGGCATTTTAGAGGAATGGATGAAGATTTGGGATGTCTTAATAACCATCTAATATGATACTTAGAGCTTCCTTAGCCAGTAACAGCCATTTATGATAAACACATTATTCAGTCACTGCCTCCTGTTATTTCAGTTATAAATTATGTTTCAGGCGCAGTTTCCTCTGGAAGTCCCACCGTAATTTGACTTCATTAAAACTGTAATGTTAAGGGAGAACTCATGAAAGTGTACCAGCGCACCAAGTGTGCCCTGTGATTTCAACCCCCCTGCTGCTAAGGAGAAAAATGTCCTTTGATGTGCATGAAAGAAGCAGGAATCCACATTTTCTTTATGAATTCTTTTATTTGTTATCTGTTTCGCTTTAACAATTTGAAACTAAAGTCACCCCGAGCCGCTCGGGGGGATGACGAGCGCACGCTTCACAATTTCTAATTGTTTGTTTTCCTCCCCTGTCTCTCTCCGTCTCCCTGCCTCTCTGTGTCATCGTGTCTCCATGCTCTCCTTTGGCACGCGGTTCTGTCTTCGGAGGCAGGTGCTTAGGCTGTGGTTAACGTTCTGCTTTGTGGCCACTGATGGGACTGGCGATGCATTATATTGCAAGCCAGATATTGCCTTCTCATGGCTGGAGTCAGATGTGAAATCGGATTCTGTGCATGAACCTTGCAAAAGCATACAGAAAAAAAAATGACATAAGGTTAAGCCAAAGATATTTTCATTGCATCTAAAACCTGTTTACTTTTTTGGAATATCCAAGAAAAACATGTTTATTAAAACAAAGCAATAAATTCTTATTATACGGGAAAAGTCAGAAGGCACCAATTATTTTTAAAGCACCCCTTACCACACGAGGACTTAGGGGAAGCAGTTTGAAGACTCCTTAAGATCAAAACACTTGTGCTGGACAAACTCCAGAGATTACAGCAAAATTCCTGCAAGAATAACACTGGAGCCTTTTCCATCAACTGATGGGAAAGTAGCCAGATGGCATCAGATCTATACATCTCATTGGTGCCTCCCTTTAAAGAATTCACCAAGAGGAAATCCCAGGGTAGAATAAGAACATATATCCTGTCTGGTCTTTAAACACTCAATGATGAACCCAGAATGAGCTGCAGAGTGGGAGCAGGAGAGGAATGGACAGATGGGTTTATTAGTTGTTTCTTTTTTCCAAAAGAGCTTTGTTTATCATTGTAGTTTAGTAATACGCAATATAAACATTACTTAGTTAGCAGAAGAAGATTGAATTTTGAGTTTCCAACTAGCTGTTAAAGGTCATTGCCTGATCAAACTACAAAAATTTTCCATTCTGCTCTCCAGCAAATGTCTTGGTCCTTAAAGGTATAGTAGAGGATGCTCTTTTTCCGGGTGGATCATTAAAATAAGTGGTGCTCCTGATTGTCAATCATTCTGGTGATATGTTTACGTAAGGCTGTGCTCGTCCCCATTTTTACTTAGCGATGGTGAGTCTGACATAGTGGAAAATTTCAAATTTTTCTTGTATAAGTTTGTATGAGCGATGCAATCAGCAACTTTTAAACTTTTAACTCTCACATGCTTGTAATGGGCTTTCCCTCTCAGGAGCGGGTCCAGGGTTGTGCATGTGCATTTTTTTTTTTAAGTGGGGAGGGAGGGCCTTTTCAAACACTCGCAAAAATCCTCCACTATACCTTTAAATAAAAATAAAAAAAAAACATAAGAGTTATTTCTAAACCTAAAGAAATATAGCTATGTTTCTCTTACCGATAAAATAAATCCAGCTGTGTGATCTGAACATCGGTCATGAATGACTTATATTTGTCCTTCCTTTTTGTAGATCTTAACAGGATGTAACTGTGTGGCCAGCTGGCAGTAATTTTCCAGTGTGATCCCAAATCATCTCCCCTTCTACAGAGATCGCATCCTGCTGTGGTCCAGTTGTGCTGCCTGTAACAATCACAGATCCTTCAAACACTGCATCATCAGCACTTAGACTACAAAACCAAAGGTTGCCCTTGCCAGTATGCGTGTGTTTCTTTGTGAGTGGGTGGCTGCACACATGTTGCTCTCCAAAGGAAGCACCCAAGGAGTGTCAAGCCTGGCCAGGTGTTGTGTGGTGACGGCAGAGCTATTTTCCAGCTGGCTGCTCCTGTTAGAAGCCTGTCGGGCACACAAATCGTACTGGATTGATTTTGTTCAACCACGGTAAAAAGGGAGAGCTGCGATTATAATGTGGGCTTCAGCTAAACTTGAACAACTTTTAGAGTCTCTTCAATTCTCCCGTTGTCTCTCGTCTCTCTTATATTTTACTCCCCTTTGTCCAAAATAAGCATTTCTCATTTTTTAGGTTGCTTTCCTGCTGCCAGAAAGGCTTTCCTGAGGGTCAAATATATTGTTTTTGAAGCAATTCTAAGCACTGCATTCATTTGGTTGTTGATTTTTCAGTTACCAGTCACTACCTGCAGTCTATAGGGACACATTTGGAGAAAATTGGTGCATATTGAGCTTTTTAAAATGTAAACTGTATATTCATGGCGGACACAAAGCATCCTGCCTTATCAAGGATATGCCTCGATTTGGGGTTTCAGGTTACGCATGGCACAATTGAATTTGGCAGCCGCTCAAAGGCTGTCGAGCTGCTGTCTAATACGGCTCAGCCAGCAGATGCCAGTACACTCAATGCAACTGTTCATTTAATGGTCTGTTCATTTAATGGCATCCACACTAAAAAAGAGCTTGGATGTTGCACCTGGAGGAGACGCAGTCAAAGACGGCTCCCTGGAGAGAAAAGATATCTTTCTTTGCCGTTAGCTATGAAAAAGAGGTCAGCTTTTCTTTTATTTTTCTTTTGTGAAAATGCCCTTAATAAGAGGCAAAGGGCAACAAAACATGTAGCCTTGATAAATATAAGAAATGAATGTCTTCACTATTTTGGCAACAGTTTTTATGTTTAAAGGAGGTTTATTTTACATGGATGCTTTTTGTTGAGCATATTACCATTTTTAGATTCTTTTCAGTGTCTGTAGTTGATACATGCTGGTTTTGAAAAAGGTTTTTCTTGAACGACCACCCACTAAGTAAGTGTAGAGCCTTTATAACTCTGCCAAAGAAGTTCCACTTACACAGGGTCTCGTTAACCCTTTTCTTTGTCCTCTTGGCAGTTTGGACAGCTTGATTTCTCCCCCACTGATGGTGAACAGGTGGCTCTTTAAGAAAATGCTTAATGATCCTCCTACCAGACATAGCTACACCTTTTAGGTTCTTGCGTGGTATGCTATACAGTGCCATCCTTGAATTTATGAAATTACAAATTCTCACTTTACAACAAAAACCTTGTAATTTCTGGGGCAATTATGTGTGCAACCAAGAGAAGCCATTGACAATTATTAAACCGTTTGAATCGTTTCCTCAGAATTTGCATGTATAGATGTGCTTTGTGAATTAAGAGAATGGATTTTTATCCCCAACCTTCTTTGAAACATAGATAATGTAAACGAATATTGGATGTAGATTTTTGGAAAGCTGTCCACAATTCCTTTTTGGATTAGGTCTAGACTTTGATTCCTACATACATTCAAATGTAGCTCTTGCTGTATATTGAGAAATATTCCGTTCTGCAAGTATTGTCTGAATTGTACTGTATTTAGCTCCATCCATCTAACCAATACATTCTAAATAACTTGGCTGTCGAAAATAAAGAACAGCATGGTTTATGCAGCAACCATGTAGAAATTGCTCTTGCTACTCTTTCATAAAGAACCAGGTAAACAGAAGGCATCCCTGAGACAAAAAAATAACCCAATATGGGTTTTTAAATTTCTATTTTGAATATTTCCTGTTTGCTTGTGGTTGACTCCAGATATCTTAAGCTGATGCTGTTAATTGAATGTTGCCTGTTTGATTTTATTGTTTTATTATTTTCCCTTTTGACCTATTATGGAAATTGTTCTGTTTTCTTTAACATGAAACTTGGCAAGAGTTGGTTATTATGAGCTTAAGCTTCTTTGTGTTTGTGTCCTTTAGTCTCCCTGATGCCTAATATTAACCCCTAAGACTTTTATAGAGGAGCTCTTTATCTACTGGGAATGCAGTCACCTCAGTTGGCTTAAGTCTGCTCCATTTCTGTTAGTTTTTTTTTTTTTTTTTGTTTTGTTTTCTTCCAAGCCTGGTATTGTGGTTCTGCAGGGGTTTTTACATATGTTCTAACAGATCTTTTTTTAAATGAGAACTTATTTATCAATAGGGTGACCTGTATGAAAAGAGGTTCAATAATAGTGATGAGAAATTTCACAGCATTTATTTATTGGTAGAGAAGCAGTTGCTGCCAGAAGATATATATTTTTTTCTTTTATTTATTATTTCTTTTGTACAAAATTAAAATGATTTATATTTTATGCTCTACTGCTGCTTATTCATAATATCCCATTAAAATAACTTAAATCTGTTTTTATTTTTGAAATATTATAGCGTTTTACACAATAACATAGATATACATCCTGTTTATAGGTTGGTACTAATTCAATTAGCCACTTGTTAAGTTAAAAGATGGTTCCTCATAACCCTATAAAGAAAAACGCATCTTCTTGGCTTTCCTCCAGCATCATGCTATTTAGTCTTCAAAGTGAGGCAGCATTGCTTTGATGTTAAAATAACTACCGTCAATATGCTACGGACATCTGTTTCAACAGTTCCTCTCTTTTGTTTATAGACATGCTTTTTTTTTTCTTTCCTCACTAATGTTGATACAAAGCAACAATGTAGCAACAGTGTAAGGAGTCATAATTAATCCAGCACCTATAATTGCATTTCAGTCCATCTGTGGAGCTCTCCTGATGGTGCAGCCAGATGTGTTTGTTCGATCACGGGCCAATTACGTTCTGCAGAGCTCCTCTGAAATTCAAACTGCAGAAGGGGGAGCAGCTTAATAAAAAGGCTGAGGTTTCATAAAGATATATGACTGTGCTAAGTGGATGTTTGACCACAACTTTTCATCTTCGTCCTGTAATGGACCTGGATTTAACATCGCCTTTGAACCATGTTGTTGCAGACTTGTCCATTTGCATGCGTGCTGCTGAAACCCAGACTCCATTAAACTGTGATCTGTGGCCGATGTGGCAGTCGCCTCTTTGCACTTTATGCACAGTCCCACAAGCGGAGGAGTTGGTCAGGGAGGCAGTGCAGAGCAACAGCACCAGACGAGAAAGGGAAGAAGGGAGGCAAGAGTGAGAAGATGTGGAGGTTGGAGGTGCACCTTTGGGTAGCAGTTTATCAGCCAAGTACAGCCTTCCCACACTAGCTGCAGCTTGTGTGTTAATGTGCACAACGAATGGCTATCTCGGGGCCACAGCTTGAGCTCTGGAGGCCCCTCAGCACGGAGTTGAAGAGTTCACCCAATGGGCTGAGAGTTGCCTCTGATTCAGTAATACTCAGAGTCAACCCGAGGCAGGTCCACAGAGAGCTCTGCGGCAAACAGTGCTGAGCCAAACATGCCTCCTTTGCCCCAGATCCACTCCGGTGCCACACAGAAACACACATCTAATAACAAAGGTGTTTGGCAGTTTGCCCCTTTTGCTGCCTGTCTGGAAGGTGAAAAACATTAAATTGGTGGAGATGAGCAGTAGATAACTGATGACATATGGATTGATAATCAATAGTGATTTGATATAATTAACTCACAGGATTATTAGGAGCCATAAAGCCATTATCATAGACTCATTTACAGCATTAATATCATGATGAGCTTTTAAAGGGTGGAGTGATAATACATTATGCAACTCCAGTGATCTGAATAAAAAGAAATATACACTGGAAAAAAACAGAATCTAGATAAGTAATTTCTTCTTAAAATAAATGTATTTGTTCTTGAATTGAGGAGATAAAAGAGACATTTTGCCAATGGAACAAGACAATTTACATTTAAAATAAGAAAACACAATTTCATTGTCGTATCTCAAGTGCATATTATCGAATTATCTTATTTTAAGAGTAAAAATACCCATTCCATTGGCAAATCATCTTATTTACCTACTCAAATTAAGGGTAAATACACTTAATTTAGGAAATTTTGATGATTGTTTTTGCAGTGTAAATATGTTAGTTTTCTGTTCTTGCATTTTAGCAAGTTTGGCAATTTCCTAGCAGCGTTGGGGTCAGTTCCATTCCAAAAGCTTATCAATTATAACGTTAACAAATTTGAAAGTTGTTATCTTTATAACCCCATCCTCTTAGGGCGTGTATCAGTACTAATTACGAAAAATTATACTTTATGGTGCTACTATTACCATGTATGGCAGATGGTACAATGTTCTAAACTTTAAATGCCTTTATTTAGCCTCTGCTCTGAGGGAGCAGGCACTACATTATTCACCATCTAATGCAGATTATAACTTTGTTTCTGTCACTGGCTGTGATGCAATGTCTCTTGTATTAAAATCACTTGATTATTTTGCCTGAGGATGGCAAAACAATGCTAAGCCTTTTGCATGTAGCTCAGGTAGATACTACAAGTTATAAGCCTCCTCTTCATTGAAAAGTAATATCAAAACATTATGAAATCATGGCAAAACAGTATGAAGTGCACCAGAACAAAAGGGGATCAGTATTTAACTATGATCTGAAAGGGACTTTTTTTCTTTTTATTTTGATTGACTGACTCAAGCTCTAGCTCCTTTTAGCGTAATATTCTCGAACCTGGCAGATTTTGAAATAGAGGCTTCTTTTGTGGTGTAAATTCTCTCATTCAGTGTTTGTCAAACTGACTTCACATTGAATAATAACACCGGCATTCCTGTCTTGAGAATCTTGAGAACTCCTGCTGTGTTTCTTAACATCCAAACACACTTATTTTCATCTTATGCTGATTTTTTTTGGGTTCAGATAGTTTAAATGTTCATTTCTGTATTGTCCCACAATTAGGAAATTCACTCTCTGCATTTAAACCCTCCCCTTGAGGAACAGTGGGCTGCCATGGTGTGGCACCTAGTGAGCAGTGTGAGGTTAAGGGTTTTTGCTCAGGAACCCAGAGTGGAGGCTGTGGGAATCAAACTGGATACCTGGAACCTTCTCAGAGCACAAGTTCACTGCTTTAACCGCTAGGCCAACACTCCCACAAACACATTTAGGATTCATCTTAAATATCTGAAATAAAGATAAAAACTCACTATGAAAGAATAACCATAGAGTTCAAGGGGTAAAACCAACTGAATACATTTTTTGCTCCACCAAAAACATTTATCAAAACAGTGTGGGTGAGATTGTGTATTGAGTATGTATGAAAACTTTTGATTTTAATGTATATATATATATTATATTGGATAAAATCTATAAAACTGTCCTAATGACCGATGAGAGACCAGCAAAATGGGAATGAGGCATGAATAGTCCTGACCTCTGCTACAATAATACAATTACATTCTGTTTTTATACTCATATTAACATGTCAGAAACTGATAGCATGCTTGAGCTGAAAATGCAAGCCTTTCTTTGTGGAGAGAAACAGAAACAGCTTTTCCACTCTATGGAAACAAGTCTCCGTTTTAACAATCGAACTTGTGAGATGCTTGCTAAGAAAGACAAAAATAAGTGGCTGAACAGTAATGGAGGTGTGTGTGTGTGTGTGCCTGCAGAGTCTTGCTGTCATCTGTTACAAAACACCATAGCATCCCAAATGTGTGTGTTTGCTTCTATTAGCAGGTGTGTCAGCACATATGCTGCTGCAATCCTTATGACCTTACCGAAGCAAAACAGGCTTTATTGGCAGGCTAAGGGAATGATGGCTGCCATCTTTACTCTGCCTAATGGATCTGGAGCAGCCTGTCTGAGAGCTGTGTGCTTATTAATGGATGCAGATGGCCTAATAAGAGGCGACAAGCAAGGATGGACACAGTCACTGGTGTTAACTGTGACTTTTTTTTTGCTATAGGACAAGGTGATGTTGCTTTCCCTACAAACTATGAACGGGCAAAATCTCATTGTCAGCTTTGCAGACCTCCCCCATACAGAGTTCTATAACTTCTCCCTTTCTTGGCAGGCGTCAGGCCTTGTCCTAGAGGAGCTGTGAGCTAGGTATTCATTGTGAAACACGGTAGTGCACAGTCACTCAACACAAGCCACTTTAATGGGTCCTTTTTTACTCCAGCGGCGGGAAAGATGGACTTGCTGCCACTCTTTGTCCTGTTTGCCATCAGTCTGCTTCACACCGCTGCCAGCCGAAAAATCAATAGCCGATCAGCTACTCAAGTGGCAAACTCAACGGTGGCACATTTTGGTTTAATCTTCTGCAATGTTTTTCTGTGTCCATTGTTGTGACTCATCGGCCAGTTGGAAGGAAATGAAAAGCTCTGCAGCCCAAAGAGAAGGAAAGTGAAAGGAAACTTCTCATACGTCTGAGCAGTCAGCTCAGTTTTCAGTTCAATTAACTCCAACGACCATTAACAAAGACCATTAAGCATATTTAATTAACTGTTAGATTTTTATGAACTTAAATTATTAAGGGAGACTCTTTAGTACCTATCATTTTTTGAGACGTCACTGCATCCCCTCCTTGGGCCTGAACTGTAACTGAGACAGAGCTTAGCAAAAAAAATTCATACCTTTTCCCACATCTTACATTGCATTCAAAAGCTTTGATGCATTTTCAGATTTTTATACTGTATTCTACCCACCTTTACCGACAAATGCCTCACTTATTCCATAATGGCCAATTTTCTACAGAGGTTAATTGATAAGTAAATGAGAGTTGGTAAACAAACAGGATCATAAACAGCAAGAAATATAGCTGACAGGACTGGGAGGGCGTTGTGGAGATGTTAGAGACAGCTTTTGGTTTTACAGCAACATCCCAAGCATTGGACATCATACAAAGCCTTTTTTAGTCTTTCATCCCCCCAAAAAAGAACAAATGTACCAAGGAACGGCCAGCTACCTGATTTGAGAGAATGAGCTCAGAACAGTATTAGTAGTTTCCCACAAACAATGACAGTGAAACAGCAAACCTGGAAGAAGTTTTGTTGGCAAGATGAAAATAAATCAGACCGTTTTTTACCAAAAAGATAAAAAACTGTACCATACATGTCAGAATTGAAATGCTGAGAACCATACGATGAAACGTGGTGGTAACAACATCAGGCTTTTGACACAATTTCGTTTTGCAGATACAGGGAGGATGGTAAAAGTTTAGAGGAAGATAAATTGAGCTAAATACAGAGTAGTACTGAAAGAAAAGCATTGGAGGCCTGAAAACACATAGTGCCTGATCTTCAAAATGTTTGCATGCATTAAAACAAGTGAAAAACTCATCTACAAAGCAGGAGCAAATTGTATTCCATGTGTAATATCAGAACAGTTAACTAAAATTTTCCTTTATGAAAGTGAAAATAATATTCTTAAAAACAGGTCAAGCAAAAAACTAAAATTCAAAATTGAAGATTTATGTAATGGCAATAGGATTAATCCACCCTGAAACAAAAAAAGATTGGAGTAGTCATTGTGGCTGCCAAGGAGGCTCTGATAAAACAGAGGATGGAGTGAGAAATGGCCGCATGTAAACATACTGGGACTGTCTGACATAGCAATTGTAGAATATTATTTCTAGAAAAAAAGCCAGTTTTGGACAAATTGATCCAGCAGGATTACGGACAATCTTTATGCAATTTAACCAACAGAACAACAAAAAAATGTCAACTCCAAAATATTGTAGCATCCTTAAGAAAAAACAAACAGTAAACATAGCAGAAAAAGAGTTGTTTTTACTTTGCCAATGTTCCTTCACGGGCTCCATACAAAGCACAGTTATTCTGTTATTTAATTCAAAACAATGCCTGTTTTGAGGAGTTTGTGGAAAAAAATCCAGCTCTTTAGAGCATAATATCACTGTAAAGGGCGGATTATACTTCTGCAACCGCACACATCAGATGTCCTTGCGTCTGATTGCGAACCAGTTTTCCTGGTATGCTTCTGCAAAATCGGTCTGGAATTTCTAGGGATGCACAGCACTTTCCCGCTAAAGTGCAAGGGGAAGCCTATTCGAGAACTCGACTTCGACGGATGGTCACGAGAACTTCTTCAGCAGTGGCGATGGGAGTGTTTATTTTCCAAAACATGTCTGAGGCATCATACAAGTGGTTGTACTTCCGAACCTCCTTGGTCAACCTTTCGTCGTGGTTAACCATTGTTGTTATTACTCCTCGGGTTTTAAAAATGGCATGCCCCGGCACTGAATTGAGAGTCTGCACACTTCCTCTTGATGTCTGTGCGGGTTTCACACCGTCCGAAGCGTAGTCAGGATTATTTTTAGGTGCAAGACAATGGTTGCAGAACCTCTGCGCGGGGGGCGTGGTCGCACACAGAGAAAGATTTAACAGTTGCAGAGGATATGCATCAAATATAAATTGGCCTCAACTCAGTTGGGAGGGGGTAGGGTATTGATATTTCATCTTTTAAATCCAAATTTCTGCTCTGCTTGTAGCACCTTTAATTTCTTATGTGAATTGCACTTTAAATAATATTTATCATTTAATTTCTTATGATTATTATTATCGCCATCTTTCTTTTATGACAGCTCTTAAAATGCGGTTAATTTATTTATGTCTTACGCATGAGATCTTTATAGATCACCTTAAACAAGCCCACTTATAGCACATGCAGTTTAAAAAATCAGGCCCTTTTACCAGAGCAGATCTGTCATAAACTTCTATTAAACTTTGTGGTAATATGACAAAAAAAAAAAAAATAATTGAGAAATGTAAGGGTTCTAATAAGTCTTGGCTTGGCTTGGTATCATGTATAACATAATGGAAAAAGGACTTCTTGGTATGATAAAGCATTGTATGTGTGTCTGTTCGTGGGATCTGACATATGCCTGGTAGCCTTTGCTCTTCTAGTTATCAGCCCCCTCACATCTCCATTCCTTTTACAGTGAGATTAAAAGCTTGTGTGAGGTTGAGGAAAGAGATGCGCAGACAGAGGCCCACTCCACTGAAGCGAGCGAAGCGAAGAGCGAGAGTTCAAGGAGGTTGACCTCACTCGATGCGCTATTGATTTGCTCATTTGAGTTCACAGCAAGAGTCTGACACTGGAACCTGACAGCTGAAGGCTCCATCTTGAGAAGCCAGCATGAATGAGATCATCTTCAAAAAGATAAAAAAATCAGAGATGGATAAGAGAATGACCCATTTGGTAAAATATCTGAGTCCACCATCATGCTGGTTTCTGCAGATTATTGTTCATTTGTGTTTAATGCGTTGATTGTGTAACCCTTTGACTTGTGACTGAGGAGCTTTTTAGCACAAATTTTCACAATATTTGTCATAAATCAATAAAACCTTATTTAAAATCTGAATTGTTTCTGGTAACCCCATGCTTGGTGTTTGCTCTCTGAGAACTCTTTGTTTGATTTCTATCTTTGTTGTGGTTATTTCCCGCCACATTCAACATTTATAGTCCACATAGACTGACATGTATAATTCAGGGGTGCTAACTTTTCTGATGAACTGACCTTGAGGCGACCCAAGGCTTTAGATTACAGTTCAGTAGCCTGATGCTAAAGTTGCTAGAAGGTATTACGTGGGCTCTATGGTAGATGTAGGTCTCACTTGCTACTCCGTTGCAGATAAGGTATGCATGGTAAGATGTGTATGGACATAACCCTAATGTGCATTCAGCATTTTACACTTAAAAGAAGGGCTTTGCTTTGTTTTTATCCAGGGAAGGATCAAATGCAGAACTCTAAACTGGCTGCTTCTTCTATGGTATACATTAGAGATTGCTGCATTAAAGCGGCAAATTAATGATTTAAGATATGATGAAAGTGCAAACGTCTGACTTAAAGAAGTGAGTGGATGTGGTTTGTTATCCCTGCTTAGAGATTTCTCTTTAGGCAACTCTCTATGGAGGATTTTCAGGCACACTTCACCTCAAGTAAGCCATTTTACAACATTATAAGACAGTTTTTGATCTTAGTTTATACCCAATTTTTGGTGGGGGATTTGTTAAATCGATGCTTTTGAATTACTTTGTGTTTGTTTGAATAGAGAAAAAAATATGTTGTATATTTTTATATAAGTCAGTGACAAAGCAAACATTTGAAAGGAGAGGAAGTAGCCAATTACAAACTCTAACCCTAACATGTAACTATTAAATGTGTTAGCTTCTGACTTATTTATATAAAGATTTTCTTTCCTGGTCCTTGGTAACCTGAACTATTCTCATTTTAGACACACCTTTCTCTTGTTTTTATTTTTAAAATCTTTTGGCATATGTGTGCACATTTTTTGAGAATGGCATGTGCTAACTTAATGATTAAATTAGAAAAATTCCATATGAAATAAAGTATGTGTTATGATTTGCATGAAGGTTGATTAAGGACCTAAATGTAGAGAACAGGAGGCAGAGGTGAATCTTGTAGTTTATATTTTTAAAAAAGGCACACAACCAAAAATCAAAAATACTAAGAACCAAACATCCAGAAAGTATCAGAGAAAACTCACGTGGGAATCCAGAGTTGAGGGAACAACTAGACAACAACAAGGAAGCAGCACTGAGTGACTGCAGAGGTGGAGTATATAAGGGGAATAGAACAAAGGATGGACTAATGAGCTGAATATGGAGCAGGTGTGAGTGGAACTTACTACAAGGAAGCAAAGGGGAAAGGAAACAAGCACAAGGGGGCGACAGAGAGTTACGACTGTTTTAATATAATGAAAATAAACCATAAATCAAAACCAAATAACTAATGACTGAAAACCAAAAACTGTCCCAAATGGGACAACTGTGACAATATTGGTACTCTTCTTAAAATGATAGTGGCTATTTGATCGAAACGGTGACCTATGTGCTTAAATAAAAAAAAAATATATATATTTTGAACAATTTCAAAGACAGTTTGATACATCTCACGCATAAATAAATTTACCTTCATTTGACCTTATAATGGCACTGAAATATTGTGCTCCTATTATCCAAATTAATCCCAATTACAGAAGCTGGTGACAGAGGGAAGAGAATTTGCCATTTATTTAAATATAAATTTTTTCCTCTGCAGTCTTGCCCCACAATGCATAAGGTGGGAAAATGTTTTACCTATAGCCTCATTTTGCAACTTACTTCCAAAGACATCACTGTAATCTGGATAGGTGTATTTTTACACAACTTTCAGCTTTGATGCTAACAAAAAAAAAAACAACAACTCATAAGTGTCAGATTTTATGGCTGCGCTCCAGCTTTCTGATGCCATTTGATTCTTCCTCAAATCTCAAAATACAGAGCAGATTTATCTTTGTGGCCATAACAGCACATCAAACGCTGTGTGGTACTTTGTTACGCCTGCTGCACATGTGCAAACATCTGCATATCATCGCTGGAGCTCCATTTATCCTCGCAACATTAAATCCATTTACCTCTTGCACGCCAGGAGTCTAAATCTGGGGCCGAGTAATTAAATGCCATTCTCTTTCTTCATTAGAGATAATTAAGTAGACAACCCGCACTCGTCTCATTGCTCTTTTCCACAGATGTAAGTAGGACTCGGATGGGGTAAACTAGATGTTACCTTGACTGAAAACCTCCTGATTAGTGAAGCCATCTGTAGTTTCTTCAAGTCATTCAGTGTGTGCTTACCTGTCTCTATCACTCTCTTTCCCGGCAGTTGTTTTCTCTTATTTCTCTTGGCTTTGTGCAACTCGTATTGCAAATATAAAGAATCTAAAAAAGCAATTGCACAAATGTATACTTAAATAGATCTTGGTGTCTCTAGGTGTTTGATATTGACAAAATTTGACAACAGGACTTCAAGGTTACTCAAAGTCTTTGCCTCTTTTTATGGTCTCCTACCTAGGTATCTGTTTTCATAGGTAGTTCCATACAAGAGATAAAGGGAAAAACTTTGAAGAATTTAAGAAACCTCTTATTATTATTATTATTATTATTTTAGCACAAATCTTCTGCTTAAGGAAGAAATAAAAAGAAGAAGAATTAATCAGTGCTACAGCTGCAAAGAAGAGGATGATGGTGAAGAAGAAGATTGTTTTTATGAAAAATAAATTAATTTATATGAAGTGGTATATGGCAGGCTGTTTAAACATTTATTAAAAATGCTCTCCTCTCTGCCTTTACATTTGTAGATCACTAACAGATGATTATTCCTGATCAAAAACACACTCCTTGTGGGAACTGTAATAACATATTTTTAAAAGCCTTCAAAGTATGGCAAAAATCATTTGTAAGATTTTCTGTAATAATTTAATGGTAGGCCAAAATTTTTTTTAAAGCTGATTTAATTCAGAAAGTAACATTACCTTCATAAGACCATCTGTGATGAACAATAAAACCTATTTTCAGTTACCCCCTCCCAGCCCGGTTCATTTCAGATCTTTAGATCCGTTAAAGGAAAAGTCAGGACACAATCAGAATATATTACATATTTTTTTCAATGAATGGTAGGTGTTTTTAATTAAGAGTAATTTCCTTTGAGTGTGCTTTACTGGAGAGATCCATGTTTTTCGAAAAGCACTACTGCCATCTATCGGTTTGTGACGTGACAGTGTGATATCGGCTGTTGAGCAAGTCCCAGTGCCATATCTGGTGTTTGTCACGCAATGATGAACCCATGGAGGATCATGAATTGGAAAGGTGAAATAACACTTTTTTTTCCCCCTTTTACCCGATGTATTGCAACATCCAACTACACTTGGGCATTGTTGCAAGTGGAGCAGTACGGCTATCGCCATAGTGTTCCGCTTGATTAATGCATATAAATAGCCTTATTATAATTCATGCAGGGAGTATTACAGATTATATGCACACTGCAATGTAAGTAGAACAGGAAAGGTAAAGAAAAGGAGAAAAGATGAAAGAAAGAGGAGATAAAAGGGAGATAATAATAAAACTTCTTCACTCTGCTTCATCACCTGCAAAGAGATGTAAGAAGAACAGCACATCCAACGGATATTGTATAAGAGATACAGTAAAGTAACATCTTTATACTATCGCTGAAGTATAAGTAGTATTATTGTCAGTTTAACTATAGCTATCGCAAATTTCAAGGGTGAAGTCCTCTGGAAATCTTAAATAATTGATGTTGATTGCAGATGTGTCATGTAGTTCCCATTGATTTAGCTTGTAAAGTGGGGAGAATGGCGCTAGGCTTGCCCTGTGACGTCACTGCCGGTAGATGTCAGGAGTGAGGTGATCTATATTTGGGCAAAAATGGCCATTCCCGGACTTAGTGACTGGGACGAAAAATATTGTTTTTATATATTTACTGATTAATGCTAAATTCATTAAATCACCGCCAACAAATTTTTAGGTATAGCTAATGACCTATTGGTTTTTACCTGCTGACCGGACTTTTCCTTTAAAAGACCTGTCTGAAAAAAATCAATTAGGCTGAAAGTTTTTCTTCTTTAGTTCTAGACAAATTATTTACATCCTGCTGGCTGGAAAACAATTTCTAGGCTTTGGGAAACATTGAACAGTGGTGAAATTGAAAGTGCAAGAACAGATCTTCAAAGAAAAGCTTTTTATGCATCACTTTAATTAACAAGTAAAAAGCTCCATCTACCAAAAATAAAACCTAAAAGCCTTTGTTCAGATGCAAGCATTTCAGATTTCCACCTGTCAGAAGGAGTAAAGGGAACAAACCTATCCCTTCATGTTTTCATAAATGATTCTACAGTTACACAGAGAGAGACAGCTCCTCTTTCTGATGCAAAAGGTGAAAGAATAGCATGACATGGCATAAACTGAGCATGGGACAAAGCATTCATGGAAGTCAGTGTGTTCTTAAAAGCCCTGAGCTATCGTAAGCATTCATAGTTTTTCTAAGACATCAAGGCAGATGTTTCCACTTAGGCTTGATTGCCTTCACCAAGGTCCATCAGGGATTGCACTTTCCCCAGCTGACAAAAAAAGACACAATCCAAAGTTATTTAAGCTGTGCTCAGTTCTTCCATTAGCGCACCACTAAATTATTGACGCAACTCACGCCGTTCCGTTTTCATCTCTAGTATTTGGTTATTGAAGCGTCTGACTTTAGCAACTACAAGAGTGTGCAGAAATCCTAATTTATGTGTGTCATGAAAAATGCACCTGGATTAATATTTAAAATGTTGGTTTTACAAATGCAAAGCTGACAGGTTGAATGTTTTGCAACTTCACAAATGCAAGCTGAGTTATTTTTTCATCATCTGCAGCCAAAGATTTCTTCTTTAGCAAGTTTATTTTTGTCATGGGATTTCAATAAACCCTAAGCTGAAACAGACATATTAAACTCTATTTATTGCTTTTAAGTCCTGTCTTTTTTATATCCTGCTCTGGGTCATTTTAGCCATTTACTAGTTCCTACCCCAATTCTTTAACTACATGTTTTCCTTCTGTCTCTTCATACTTACAACTTTGTAGTTCAGTTTAAACCACATCAATTGTATTGTCTATAACGTAATTTACAGGCATATACAGTATATATCTAAAGAATTAAGACAATATTTTTAACTCGATTATTTTCTATGGCAGTTGGCTACCATAAAATGCGTTTATGGCTGCTGATAAAAACGGAATTAGGCTAAACATCTTTGTACCCAGTATCCTCCTCGATGACTCGGTCTCAGGACTAATTCAATTAGCTTTTTGCAGCATTTTTTTAGCTCATATTATCCTTGAAATTTGTAAAGCCTGATTGCAATAGGATACCTTCATTTGTAAGATGTTTTTATTCAGTTTACCTTTATGATTTATGAAGCATTTTTCAATTATATTAAATGTAGAATTGATAAAATGGCTTCAATATTAACAAATAATGTATATTTTATATTACGTTCATGATATTAAAATTAAAAACTCAATAGTAGCTCTACATCTTTTGTTGTTTAATAATAAGCAGAACCTCTTCTGTGTTTGAAGTCCATTACTCCACACCTTGGAGATTCAACCTTTAATCATGTAAAAATATTTTTTTAAAACAACAGTTTATTAATAAACAATTTAATCCTGCCAGAAGACAAAATATAAACAGAATATTGGTCTGCTGCTGCGGTCAGAAAAGCAATTCTCTAATAGTGTGAGATATACTGAATTAATAAAGAAAGAATATTAACTCCAGATACTTTTAGTAAAATTTGTTTTCTAAACAAATTTCCTGCAATTAAATTATTGCATCTCTGTCCACTTTGAAATAATATGAATTCTGAAAACACAACAAGCAAATGTTATATGTTTTGTCTAATTAGGTTTTGTTTTTCAGATTTTGTTGTTGTTGTTGTTTTTAGGCACCTTGTACAAAATATAATATCTACTATTATTGTAATTCTTAATTTATCCCAGGTTTTGCACTAAATATAACTAGTATCATGCTATATCTGATTTTCTATGCCTTCTTTCCTCTAAGTGAAATATAACTTCTTAAAAACAGTGGTTATGGTTCATCCACATATCTTATCCAATCAACAGCCAGCTCCAAATGCACTTTCACAGTTGTCCTGGTTAGGGAGGGGAATGGAAGCTAGACTGGCGTTTGGTCAGAGAGGCCTGTGGCTGAAATTTATCACCCCACCACAGTATCAGCGCTGTGTGTAACCAGGATAGGGTGGCCAATATTCAGCTCCCCCAAAGCGATTAAAAATGTCCTCTGCTTAATTTACACCCGCCTGGTGAAGCGTGATATTATTATTAGAAAGCCTTATAATTCAAGGTTATTATGGACATTATCTGCTGTGTTCTAGAACAGCCAATCAGAATTAGGTGGAAACCTATCGCCCTTTTCATACAACATTATTTTCACAAGCAAAAGTAAAAAGACCACAAGTAATCATCAGTTCCCTAAATATGTTTTTACTTATCCATTGTGCTGACAATTATTGCAAAAACTAGTGTTTTGAAGTTGGGGCCTGCATACTACCTCTATCCTTAGTTTTATCCTTAGTAGTTAGTTATCCTTTAGTTTCTAACACACACACAAAGAGCAGAGAGAGGTCTCTTTGTCACAATCACAAGTGAATAAAGCCAGAGAGTATGCCAATATTTGCATTTGTGTGTGTGCACCAGTCTGTGCGCTACACATGTGGCCAAGTGGCAGGTGTGAGTAGTTTGAGAGGGTTCCTGGTGCTACATGTTGCTTTTGTCAAAACCGGCCAAAATTGAGCTTTTGATGACAGCAGAGGCGTATGAGATTGTTGTTTGAATTGTTTCTCTTTGTGGCACTCCTGACATTTTTAAAGCCGTGCTATCCACGTTGTTTCTCTAACACAAGTGGAAAATGTGACCATGTGCGATGTTGAACAAAATGTCTGTTTTCAAAATGAGAAGTTGAACAGTGTTAAATTGCTATGTCCCTCTTAGTCTCTGGATGTCATGTTTTCAGCATGATAAAAAGGCACACTCTTTTTTTTTTTTATTTGGAGGCTATTTAACCTTAACTATAACAGATATCTAACTTTCACTATTGACAATAAATCTTACCCTAAATATTTTAAATTTTTTGCCAGAAACTGTTCGCTTAGCTGGTGTTCATAACTGCTGATATGGAAAGTTTGTGCCATCTGTGGGTCATTTGGGATTCACAAGATTGGATTTTTTTATATATGAAACCTCAAAATTAGCTGTCATGTTTTAAACTTTAGAAAAGATTATGTTTTTATGTTTGCCAATACGTTAAAAGTCTGAATATTTAATTAACATTTAGCAGATATTATGCCAAAGCTTTAAACCATTTGAATAATTGAATGTACCTATTTTTACATGTGTATTGGGATTAAGAGTATAGAATTCAGGGCTCAATGTTATTTTTCTTCTAACTCCCAAAAAAAAGGTATAAAAAGAAGTGAACTTTTGTACTTATCTCCATCTGAGGAGCTTTCTTAGTTTAGATCTGTGAGGGACAAGTATTAAACTGTCCGGAAGCGAGCCAATCTGCACATTTTTTTTTATCTTCTTTTTCCAGCTTTTATTGTCATTACACTGTCACAAGTACAGAGCAACAAAATGAACTCTCTGCATTTAACCCATCCCCTTTGGGATGCAGTGGCCTGCCACTGTGCGGTGCCCGGGGAGCAGTGGGGTTAATGGTCTTTGCTCAGGGAGCCAGAGTGGCCGTCTGTGGGAGTGGGGCTTGAACTCAGAACCTCTGGTTTCCAAGCTCTATGCTCTAACCTCTAGGCCATCACTTCCCACATTTGATTTCACATGTAAATTAGACTAAACCAAGGACACTCTTAGGAGGAAAAGTTCAACATTTGCAATTAAAATGAATAAAGACGCATTACTGAGTTTTTTTATGATACTGCCACCTGTGGCCAAAACACAAAACTGCATCCCTCTTGTCCTGGCTCGCACTGAAACTTGAAAAGGTATTTCTTTTTACTTTTTTCACCTTACATAGACCTGACATTGGTGTCTGAACTGAGCAGGATGCCGGTCACTTCTGAGTACCCATAAAATCCATCTTGAATATAACACTTTGATTGTTTGCTAGATTGGACCCACTTAACGTGGAAGCGCTTGATGTGAAAAAGCGCTGTTAACTTCAAACTCTGAAGTAAATTCAGGAATATAGGCTACAGGCTTACAGTATACTTTCGATGCATCTGCAGTGAACTACTGAGGTGTCAGTCTGCTCATTATATGATATTTTAGTTGTAAAGGGTCAAATCAAAAAGCTATTTTATAGCATCCTCCATTTGCTGGATAACTGGGACACTTCCCCATCATTTTGTAAGGCAATTTTTATTTTATTTTTTGAGAGTGCTGTTTTTTTGTGTGTGTGCACTATTAATTTAATACATGCTAGGATATTTGGGTAATAGTTATTTTACTTCTGTCACAATAGCAAGAAAATTGTAGCTATAGATGTGAGAGAGACGGTTTCTCATACATATCCTCTTTATTTTAAGATCAAACTGTTTCCTGTTGTGTCTTATGCGAAGAAAGGCTGAGCCAGCTTAATTTAATGTGGCATCGTGTGTTCCTTTCATTTTAAAATAAAAGGTTGAAACAAAGCAGAGTAATTAGGGTCATACATTTATAAAATAAAGTACTTTTTATGAATTTATCTCATTTAAATAACTAACATTAAATACCCTCTGGAATTTCTTTTTAGTGGTCAAGAGACCTTTGCATCAGTTTTTGGTCTGGAAATCTGAACTATCTGTTCAGCATGTGTGTTTGCAGATGAATGCATGGTGAATATATTGTACTGGTAATGACTTCTCATACCTTTGCTATCCCATAAGCAATCATCTGTCTCTCAGCCACTGTGTTTATCACACACACAGCAGAAAATCTCGAGGTATTTTCTCCCTCAACAAGGTATGATCCATATTTCATATATTGCCTTTAAATCGTTTTGGCCAGAACTGTTTTGACAAAGGCCTGAATGTGGCGGGGGGGCAGATTGGCTGCGTGGTTGACTCTCACTGTACCAAGAATACAAACAGGGCTTCCTGTGGAACAGTAAAATGCTATATATGGGAGTCAGTGTTCAAGGTTGAAACACTCTATAGCTATTTCTAAGCAATTTAGTGTGCTGCACCAGTTTAGAGCCAAACCAGGGTGCATTCATTGGAACCAATTTGATGGAAAGCATTAAAATAGAGGGAGATTTAAATGTAGTAAAATGAAAAAAAAAAAAAACGAGGCTTCGTGATATAAAGCAATCAAAGTCCCATTCTGCAGAAGGTGGTGTTAATTCCATAAACCACCTCCTCCTTCATGCTCACATGAAATATCACAGTCTTTTCTGGATTTAGTATTTACAAAGTCTTGCTTACACAGGCTTTATTGTATATTTGTAGTTTTTCCGTACGAGGGATGTATTTTTTGTTTTTGTTGTAGTTGTGTTGTTTTTTGTTTTTTTTTAACCATATAACCGTTATGGCAAGTCATCTGAGTCGTCTGAGCTCCCCAAGTGTAACACTTTGATCCCCTGGCGTCAAAGTTTATCACTTCTCCTTTGATAGAGGACTCAGCTGTGTGTTTGTGCATATGTGAGGGTCCCTGGCTCTTTGAATTCATACATGCTCAGCCTTTGATCCCGGATCACCTCGAGGACAGTTGCGCAGTCACCGCTTTGTGGGGAGCGACACAGATATTGAACGTACTCGAGCCTGTAATATGTGAGCTAGGTTAATGCTCGAGGAGATCAGAGCGGGGAGAGTGTTTTCTACATGGAAACTTATTTAAAAACATGATTTTGATATTAGTTTTAGCCTTTCAAAATTAAAGGTATAGTGTAATCTTTTTTTTCTCCATGGATATTATTGAGGAGGGTTAAGATTTTAAGCTTGATACAACTTCCGTTTAGCATGATGATGCACCTCATGTATTTTTCATTTTGGCATGTGTAAAAAGAACATTACATAAACTGTCATGAGAGAACTTTTTAAAAATGCCAAAGTAAAGTAACCTTTGGAGGTGATTTAAGGTTTGCAAATTGAACAAAGGTAACCGGCTTCTGATATGAAACACAATATTTAAATGCATCTTTATTTAGAATTTTTTTTTTTTTTTATGAGCTTTTCATAGTAGTTACCTAAGTTAGTGTACTGTATGCAGGGATTACACATGAAGCCTCAAATATGTTTAAAATCCAGTCAAAAACATAAAATAAACTTTTCTTATCTTTAGTCCAAAGCTTTAGGTTTATAAATGCCTTGCAGAATATTCATATCTCGTAAATTTTAACTTTCCCTTTGGTATATTTTGAGAGTAAATGACCTGCATAGCTCTTTATCAAGTCGAAGGATCGCAAAGTGACTCTACATTTAGTCATTCATCCGTTCACATGCTGATGGTGACATGCTACACTGTAGCTACAGCTGCCCATAAGCAGACTAACAGACGTGAGGATTGGACCATCTGACCAGCAACCGCAATATCAAGGCACGTGATGCATCTCACCAAAGGGCAAAACAACTGAGATAGATGGAGTAAAGGTTTGAACTAGCAACCAGATGGTGACAGGATCAAGTCCTACCTTCTGAGTTACCATCAAAACCCAGAATTTTTTGTATAATTTTCATTTAGTCTGAAAATGATTACCATCAATTCCCATGATAACAGTTCATTGCTGCTTGTATGTTTTCCATGTACTTCAAAATTGTCCTAGTCATGTCAATGCCTTAAATAAAGTATATAAAAAAAAACTATATATTTATGTTTAAACAAATTAATAAACTCCAAGTGTTCCTCCTGATACTATTTACTTGGTCTTTTTTAAGCTAAGTTAACAATAAACCATAATGCCATAGAATTCACAGGCAGTACTCAGGTATCCATCAGTTTGGCAACATTTATAGATTTTGTTCTCACTTTAGTAAACACTAATAAGGAATTCTGATTACTACTCAACTCTCTTCTTATTTTCACACCTCTGCTGAGAAAATACTGACTTACTTTGTTCAATTGGTTCCTTACTTATTCTCCACATGCGTAACATTTTGCTTCGGTTCATGCAGTCTTATGGTAATTCTAAAAAATGTTTTGCGAAGCAATAGAACAAAAACAATGTAAAAAAAAAACGCTAAAATAATGTCGAATAAGCCAATAGATTTACAACATTTAATCACAAATACATTACAGCAACTGGTATAGTAAGTTAATTAAGTAATATATGAAGCTGCGCTCAGAATGAATTCTTAACAGTTTATTCTATTTTATTGTACCTTTATTTAGATTTATTATAATATATATACTGTATATATATATACTCTAACCCAAGGTAGTTTTAAAGGACATAATTATTTTGAAATAATTTTTTGATATACCACTTTATTTTTCTGTACTTTTGATGCCATTTATTTTGTTTTCTGATGGTTAAATAACAATGAATTTTAAATCACTTTTTCATGCTTTTTAATTTTTTTAATCTATGTTTTTATATTAGTACCTTTATAAAGATGACTTGCCAATGTGGCATCTCATGAAACACATTGCATGATAATAAGATTGCCACATATTTTGTTTGGTGAATGAATGAAAGTAGAGGTGGGCGGATCGATCCCAGGATCGATACTATCGATACCAACGCTGGTATTTATATTGAACAATATTCGTTTAACAAGATCGATACTTTTTATCCTCTCTCGCGCGCGCTGACTGCTGCGGAGTCACCAGTTTCCCCATATGTGTAACAGCACTTTGCTCCCCCTCCCCTCTCCTACAGTCACATGGCTCAGCGGCGCCAGCCAATCAGCGCGCAGGCTTAGCTTGGCCTGCCCACTCAGCACTACGTCACACAGACAACCGCGCTGCCGGTTGCTGGGTGAGTGCTCACTCAGACTTGGATGGAGAGAGAGACCAAAGACCCGCCTCCAGCCTCAGACAGACATCTTTGACCCAAGCGTTTCAGTCCTCCAGAGAATATCCAGGTAGATAACAGTGGTCATCGTCTGCAGCACTTCATTATACATCATATATTACTCAGAAAGTGTAGTTAAGACCTTGAAAAAACCCAGTACATTTATCCCATTAAAAATTGTTAGCTAAAATAAGCTAACATTAGATAATCTCTTATTTATTCCACGATTGAGAACTTTATAGAAAAAAAGCAACAGGCAAGTGCAGCTTAAATGTAAAAAGTATCGGTATCGGTATCGATATCGGCGATACTGACCCAGTATTTACTTGGTATCGGATCGATTAAAAAATCCCGGTATCGCCCACCTCTAAATGAAAGGCTGTAGGAGCAGACTACTTCTGCAGATCTGCATACCCATAAAATGACGGCATAGTTATTCTGCTTGTTTTAAAACTCAAGCCCTATAGGTCATAATAAATTTAACAGTTTTTGCTGAAGATGGTTGTAGGATATTTGGGAAAATACTGCTTTGTTGTTTTGATGGAACCCAAATTGTGGGTTTAATCAGTGCAACCATAACAGAAGAGTTAGGCCATCTTTAAGGGTGCAGCTTCATTTTGTAAGGGCATCACTTTAGGGCTCTTTTTGATAACTGTGATGTAGGAAGGGGTAGAGATAGCCTCCCTCTTGAGGTAATTTATTCCTTTCTTTTGCCAAGGCGGGCCAAATCAATTCACATTTGCTATTTCTCAAAGCAATGTCTAGAGGCAAGGCTGTGTGTTTGTGCAGAGTGTGGACTGTGTTTGCAAAGTGGTGCCTACTTACTTGTGCAGATTGACTGTGGAGAGCTGTTATCAAAGCTAATGTCAAAAAACTTTAGGTTACAGCTCGTTCTGTATAGAAAGGAGGTGCACAGTGCTTGTTTGGTGTCTGCCGCTGACAACTGCAGAGGTTTCACACCAAGTATAACCCATTTTGTGAGTGAAGTAACTTCATTGGTCACTCCTTCTGGTATTTTCGTAGCCCTTTTGGCACAGTCATCACACTGCAATGCCAAAAAAGAACTATCTAGTTCTGCCTGGCATTGCTTATCTTTGCTTGTTGGGGGAGGAATCGTTCCATCCAACTGTGGGCTTTCAAATAACATCCTAGAGGTATGACGAGAAATCCAATGTGTGAAAACTGTGCCGGTATCCATTGCATGCTGGGTGTTACTTGCAGTGACTTCATCTGCTGGCAGAAAAGCTAGACTCTTGTGTGAAATGGGGCTTTCAGTTTCTCAATATCTCTATGGTTTTGTAAGCTTGTGTCTACTTGTGAGTTGAAGTTTTTTTTTTTTTTGCTCTCTTTTGCTTATATCTGGCTTTCTGTTTTGGTAGCAAAAATGGATCCAGTACCCAAAGCTTCATTTAAAGGCAAAAACAAGCAGAACAGTTATACTGATGTATGTTTGGTTAGAGATGTATTCCACCTTAATTTAACCCAGAGAATAACTCACTGAGATTATAAATCTCCTTTCTAGAGAGACTGCACACGTTTTTTGCATTATTAACCTTCTTTTCAGGACATTTCTTTGTAAAGACTGAAAGTACCACAAAAAAAACTTTGAAGTCACTGTAAGTATTTGCAATATGATGCTTGTATATTAAGTTTTTGTACTAACAGATGATGTTATTGAAAAAGAAATATATATTTTTTAAAGCTTTAAGGACATATTTCTCAAGTAGTTGTAGTGTAACTCACATCACCTCTCGGTTCACTTTGCGTACATGAACAAAAATACATTTGTGGTGGATAGTCATTCATTTTTAATCAATTACTTCTTCGTAACTGTAGTCAGACTCATAAAAGCCAGCAAGGTTTTTAGTACCTGGCAGGTTCATATGGTCATTCTCAGTGCAAATGCTCAATGATGGATTTGTCTAGTTGTTTATATTGTCTTACGCGGTTCAGCTCGGCTCACTTTAGCTCGGCTCAGCTCACCCTGAGTTGCTGCTGTCCGATTAAGGCTGTGGGCTTCATTTATAAGTAAAATGTTTGGTTTCTGTGTTTTGAATCTTTGAAAACAAATGGCCACGTTTCATTTGCCGCCTGTCAGTTTTGATGCTATTGTTCATTTATTATTAAGTGTGTAAGGCTTCAGTGCAGCCCAACAAATGGATCGCTGCTCTTTAACCATAAGCCAAGTATAGCCTATTGCAGCTGCAGATTTGCCAGATTTTTTCTTTTAAGTGAGATATCTATAAAAATTGTGTATACCAAACACCAAAAGAAAACCTGCTCTCAAAATGGGCCAGATAAATCTTTCCTTTACCATAAAGTAGGTAAGGTTGCCCTTTTGTTTGAGACCTTTCAAGCTTTCACTATGCAGAGGTGGGTGAAGCTGGATTATTGATTTTTTATTTTTTTTTTTCACAAGTGCAAAATACTGTTAGAATTTTACAATCTATTGAAATGGTACATTTTGATTAAGTTTCGCCCAACATGATCAATCATTTGACTATAATTACATATAGGGGATGGAGGTAACATATAGAATGAAACTGTGGGGTGTGTTTTTAACACAGCAAGGTTTATAATTAATGTCTCTTTAGGCTTTTGCAAGGTCTATAATATTTGTTAAGCTGCAGCCTGATCCAAAGCACAGTTGTTTCTTCAGCTCCTGTTTAGTTAATCAGCTTTTTTTTTGTTTTTAAATGCAGGAGCTTAACATCTCAAACTTAAACCTATAAAAGATTATGGACACCACCGAATGGGAACCACTCTGTAGCAGATAAATCAGCTTTGCGTACACATGCACATGCATTTTGATGAAGAAGCATGCTTAAAAGATGAGTTCAAATGCTGTTTACTGCATTGCTGTTCACATCCGCTTCTTTTTCTTGTTTTTTTTTTTTTTTTCACTTGAGGGTTCGTCATGTGTCTCCTGTGTCAGGCTGTGATGCTCCGAGTACCAGGCAACAGGCTTTGTCCTCTGCCAATCCTCTTTTAAGGCCTGTCACTTGACAGGAGCAGAGGTTTGGAGCTGTTTGTGCTCAGAGATGGAGAGACAGGATTCCTGAAACATTCCCCTCCTCCAGTTATTTTAAACCTACAGGAGAAAACTTTAGAAAGATACCTGAGGAACACTACCTTTAGGATTTTACCTTGACATTGACAGTTTAATTATAAGTTACTACTATTGAGGAGTCAAAATAGTCAAATATAAAGTAGTCTCATGTTGATGAAAAAACATTTTATATTTCAAAATATTGAAGGCATTTATATTTCCAGGAATATACAGAACTGAGAAAAATTTTAATGGTCTCTTATATATTATGTATTATATTATTATATATTATATTATATTTTATATATTATATTATCTAATCTATTTTTATGAGAGATAACAAACAAATCAAACTAAATTTAACATCAAATAAAAATAATGTAAATTGGAAGACAGGAACAAAAGCGTAGTAAACGAGCTCCGAAAACATGTGATGCAAACTCCAAAACACAAAAGCAAAAATAAAAGGGAAAAGAAAAATGATATAAACGAAACTGAAACAAGCTGCAAAGAGGTGAAAACATGCAGCAAATGACATAAAGTGCTGCAAACACACATATGATGCAAAGTTAAAAAAAAACAAATGTAACAGAAAACTGCTGCGAATAAAAAAATGCTGCAATTACTAAAAAAAGAAGCAGAACCTACAATAAACAAAACGCAATGCAAATACATAAGCAGCAACCACAATCAAAATGCTGCAAGCCAAAAAACGAAGAAAAAAAATGCTGTTATCTAAAAAAAAATTACGCAAACAGCGAAAACAGCTGCAAACTCTCTCTAAAGAAACAGAAGTTCTCCAGACCACTAGAGGGAGCCAAATAAATCGCTAACATATCCGATCAGATATGTTACTTATATTACTCTATATAACTATGCAGTTATTCTGTAATACTCTAAGATGTTGTGTTTTATATAATGAAATGAAATATTGCAAACTTTTCTTCTTCTAAATAATTTTTTACTTTTTTAAATATCATATTAAGTTATGACTTCTTGTTTGTATGGAGGGTTAGCTTGCATATGGTTAGAAATAAAATAAAATATATTTTTTAAAAGCATGTTGTAGATGTAGATGTTTTTTCACTTTTAAGTAATAATAAAAAAATATATTGTAGGAGTTTCATGAACTTGGGATGAAGATGTTCAGAAGTTTGTACAGGATTCTGCTGTGGGCTTTCATAGGCTGTTTTCCTTAAGCCTTTATTTTGTTTATATGGATATTGGCAAAAATTAGGGGTTGTACTTATATTGTGATATAAGTTTTGGCCATATAGTCTAGCTCTACTGGCAAGAGAGCAAATGCTTGTTCTCTATACCTGTTTTGTCATACAGGAGATGCCTCCTGTTTTGTTCTGGAGAGTTGTTTACAGTTATGAATCACTCTTTGATGTTAATAGAGTTCCTCTCCTCCGTTTCCTCTGCGTTTCCACTCTTCTGTAACATTAAGATGTTTTGCGCTCCATTTGCCTGCATGCGGGTCAAAGCGGAGCAGACTTCATCTGTCACAGACAGACACCGCAGAGGAATCATAATGTAAAACACTAATTAGCCCCGATCCTGATGAGACTTCATTACTGAGTCAGCATGAGGCGCCACGCTTCCAAGATTCAGCCTTTTTTTTTTTTTTTTTTTTGACTGTCGCCTTTGGAGAGAAAAAATAAATGTGGAAATTTTCACATTCAAGCATTTAAGATGTGTCTCTCCCACAAAGGATGAGGTTTTGAGTTATTATATATCTTTTTCCTCTTTGAGTGAAGTATACAGGTGCCTTATTTGCCTCTGTCTGAGCTCACATATGCAAATGAAAAAAAAAAAAATGGAAACGTGGTTGCAGGGCAGCCGTTTTTCCTGGCATAGAGGCAACAAGGTGTGTCCATATAACCTCCAGATATTTGAATCAGTTTAAAGGCAGAGCACAGCTATTGTTATTTTAGGAAAATTATATATGGTACAGTGCTATAAAGGCAATAGTTGTCTTTCAGATTGTTTGTTTTAGCTGCTGGGGATAGAGGGTTATAATCACACAGCATTCCTCTGTTATTTACAACAACCCTCATTTGGTCTTAAACTACAGAGAATTTTAGGTTGACAATTTTTCACTGAATCCAGTGTATAGTAAACATAGAACTTTGATATATCTCAGCCATACTTCTCAACTGAATCTGTCCTGCAAGCAGTAGCTAGCTGTGACTACTGATTGCCATGTTTGATAGACATTAACCTAAAACAGGTTTGCATAGAGCAATTTTTTTACTATGTTACAGTGATATAGGCAGACATATTAATTTGTATGTTATGTGGCTTTTAGAGTGAATATATATTAGATAGATAGATAGATAGATAGATAGATAGATAGATAGATAGATAGATAGATAGATAGATAGATAGATAGATAGATAGATAGATAGATAGATAGATATTAGTTTACCTCCATTTAAAGATGTAAACTGTCATTGCCCTAGCACCATCTTCATTGTAAATTACAGCTTTTCTCCAGGATTAATCTTGGAATAGCAGCATACAAATTAAATTTCCATTGTGATATATTTATCCCAGCCTGAGATATTTAACAAAGACTAAAACTGCTCTGCTCTATTCAGTGACATTTTGCTAAATCTTGCACATGGAAAAGTACAACAACACCCTCCAGTAAAGTCTGGCTTTGATGATTAAAATACTGTGGAAACTACTCGATGAAGAGAACTAAATTGGGTGTTTAGGAACTAAGAGTTCTTCCGCCTGAATTTAGTCCTGGAACGTTCTGAAACGTTTTTTGTTTTTTCATGCTTGTTTTGACATTCCGCATTATTCAAGCTATTTAAACCTGTTGGTGTTTTCTTAAATTTCAAGCATAGTTTTTTCTTTTTTTTTATTGCATGATATAAATGTAATTGAAAAATCATCAATTAACGCGTTTATATCCTATCTTTTCTGTGCTTCCAGGTGCTTCTTGTAAAACATTCTTGATGATTTACCTGGTTAGAGGATGTTTCTCTGCAGATCATGTGTTGTGTTGTCTGTCCAGCTTTGTTTTGCTTTTTAACTGATGTCTTATTTTACAGTCTAACAGCAATGACAAACATTTGACCCCTGATAGTCCAGGGATTCAACTTTCAGCTGGCAGAATCTGGGGCAGTATGAGACCAACAATACATGATCATTCAGAATAAGATACACAATAAAATCATTGTATTTACTGTACACAAAAGTCTAATGCTCTAATTTAAACAGAAGCAGTGTTTTTTCCATCTAAGCATATTTCTGCACATCTGAAGTAATATTTAAAGTAGCGATGCACCAAACTGTGCAGCATGGGGGGCAGGGGAGGTGATCTCAAGTACTTCCAGAAGGTTACATTTTTCCTCCTTTAGGCCAGCTTCCAAGTAGTGTGCAGCAGACATGAAGGAGCAGCAGCAATTTCTATGCTTTTGCTCCATGCTTCAGGTAAGGAATCCATCCATCTTGAGAACTCCTGTGTTGCGAGTGCTTTGGTAAAATATGATATCGGTAGGAGACCCCCTGCCTTCTACAATAAATGCATTGTATTGTGTAATCAGTCACATCAATAGAGTACACATGCTGGAACACAAATGGCTCTGCTTACTTTGATAGAGAATCTGAATACATGTTTTCATCCCATTTTTGTGTGCAGGTATTTTAGTTAGGCTGAGTATTGTGTTATGCATCTTTGTCACATGTCTTTTCTATGGATTCATGAGTAGCAGAGAATTCCCATCTCTGTTGGTTATAAAACATTTGCACATTCATAATGAGCACAAACAGGATTGTGCCATAAGGTGTCTCAGATAAAGGATTCCTCCCAAATGAGAAATCACATAGAAACAAATGTGAAAAAAAAAAAGAAAAACGTTGCTGGAGCCCCAGGTTTCTGGCCGCGCTCCGTCGCTCCACAAAGCCAACCTTGAATATTTGCCTCGATTGCAAAGCAACAATGAACTCGGTGCTGCACGGTAGCAGCTTTTGTCATCTTGGAATTTGTACGATTTAATCCAAAAGGTCAGCAGCAAACAGCGAGCGCTTGAGTCCGATCAAATTAAAGTTTGAAAGCAAACATGATTAAACTATTTGACTTTTGAGTGTGAATTTCTCTCAATGCCTGTAGACAGTTCCCCCTCCTCGTACAACAGAAGAAAAGACTGACAGAGCAGCAAGCGCCCGCCTTTCTTTTCTGTCATTGCTGCCGAGAGGAGAGAGATTTTACTCTTTTGAAATTCACCAAATCTGTTTCTGTGTGCATTATGCATGGATTTCTTTTTTTTTTTTTCGTTCAGTGATGGGGCTTCAATAGACTTTTGGAGTCATTGAAAGGGAGGGAAAGCAGTCACTTAATGATGCAGTTAAAGTGCCTTTGCATTGCCAGCTTTTATAAATGGAATTCTAGGAATACTATATAAAAAGACTACAATCACACATCTACCTCATATACTTCTTTTTCTCAAGCATTCATTCCCTCGCTCCTCTCTTACCTCTTTTCTCCCTGTGACTAAAGAGAGCCCACTCCTCTGCAGTGGCTGGCTGGCTCCCTGATTTGCTCGCTTCTCCGCGAGGATTTGCATAGACTGGCCCACTTGGTGCTTCTGCCCTTCCCCTTTCCCTCCCCTCTCTTGCCCTCCCTTCCTCTGTCCCATCAGCTTTGCTTAGTTTCACCTGAGTCTGCTCCCATCCTCCTCTTTTTCTCCCTTTCTGTCATTCATGCATCCTTTCCATTCCCTCTCCTCACTTTTTTGCCCCAACTCCTGCCCCTCACCAAAGATCCTGAATCCCCTACCAGCTCCTTATTTTCTCATCTTCTCTTTTTTTTCTTTCTCTATCAGTCTCACAGTCTCTCTCTCTCTTTCTCTTGTGGAGTAATACAAAGAGCTATCAGTCTCTATGGTCTCCCTGGGTTAACAAGCCAGACTGCCTCATTTCTTCAGAGACGGGGGAGAAAAAATTATAGCTCGAGAAAGAGATAGGAAAAGTCAGGCAAATGTTAGATTCAAAATCTTGGAAGAAAATCTAGATCTTAACCTTTGGTTTAGATTTCTGTAGCTCAACTTTAGGGATGTGGAAAATGTGCATCTGCTGAGACGAAAGAGAAGCAGAAAACTGACAGTTTGTGGCAGAGCGAGCGGAGCTCCGCATCTTCCCGTTGTCCCTCCCTCCATCTCTCCCTCCTCCTCAGGCTCATAGCTGAGCCTTGTGTGCTATCTGTGGCTTGACGAGCAGAGCACAGCACAGCACAGTGAAGCGGCACAAGCGAGGCAGAAAGCTGCAGCTGCAGGTTCTTCCCTCTCCCCATCTCTCTCTCTCCATCCAAAGGGCGTAAAAGGACATGTTCTAGGTGTCGTCCACAAGCGTGTGTTCGCACATGCACATGAGCAGGTTACATGGTCATCAAAGGAACTGCCACAGGGTGATCCTGCCGAGAAAAGAAAGTAAAGACATATTGGAATCTGGTTCAAAGAGTCAGCGAGCAAACGAAGAGCAGCGGGATATCTGGAGCCTTTCCGACGAGCGGAGTCCACAAGATCAGGCTCAGCAACATCTTGTTTGGAGGGATCCTTCCCTAACAGGGATCTTGTCTTAGTTTATCTCTTGCTATGGAGTTTGCTGCTTCACACTGGCAACAGGGAAGTCACTTTTTCTGAGACCAAGGTTTACTTTCTTTTAAATATCCTGTGAGAGGGGGAGGAGGGTGTGAGCAATGCTCCCCAAAGGAAAGCCCCAGGAGGGCAAGCTGTTCTGGATGTTGCTTCTGGCTGTGGGATGGATGAGGCTGGGTTCTGCATGGGGTTCCTTATCTTCAGACCTCCACCTGTTGTCCCCTACCTCTGGTGCCCCCGTGCCCCCTGCACTGCCCCGGCCTGAACACCCTCACATCCCTCAGGGGCCAAAGCACCATCAGCCACCTGTGCCAATACACCGCTCCCCGACGGGACTACGAGCTGGCCACGGTGAGTCCCTGCCAAAAAAAATCTCTTCTTTTTATCCTTTTCTGGCTCTGCCAACTCTGTCCATCTATCATCATGACTTATCTAGGCAAAAGGAGCCATCTGTAGCTACCTCTCTATCATCTTTTTCCTCTTTATAACAAGCTCAGTTCCTCCCTCCCACTGTCCCTCGATCTTTGTCTCTCTGCCTTGCTCTCCCTTTCATTCCAGCTCGGACAGCTAACGATAGCTGACAGCTGTTCTGCATCATGGAGCCATACATCGTCTATGAAATTATAGGTTTAATTGTCAGTGAAGGGCGTTGACAAGCCTAACACCCACAGCGACTCTTATCAGCTTAGAATTACGCATTAACTCTAAATTATTAGGGTCCCCAAACGGGTTACTGCGTCCATAATCGATGATTGATAGACATTCAAGACCTGGAAGATGGGTCTCCCTATTTTTGATAAGTGTGCTACTAATCCTGATCAGCTTTTTTGTTTTTTTTGTTTTTTTCCTTTTATTTCTTTGGCCTCTGTAAGACAAGGAGAAAGCCTTAAAATTTAAAAGCCCTGTTTAATTTATAGTCTCAACCGTTCGCTAGTGTAAGCTTTAATTCTTCATACATTACAGATCTATGAGCAGAAACATAAGATGGGTGGTCAGGTACATAATTAATGCTTTCTTCTGGGGTTTCATTGGGTTTTAAATGTAATATGTTTTCACCAGAACCAGAGTGCTCAGAAGACCTTTTGACATTACACTATTTACCTCATTGTGTTTGGCTTAATTTTTCACTTACTAAGAAATATCAGTTCAACAAATATCAGTGCTTGCTTTAAGTTAAGGCCAGTAAAAATTGTCATTACTAAACTTACATAGTTGTTGCCATATACACTCACCGGCCACTTTATTAGGTACACCTGTCCAACTGCTCGTTAACACTTAATTTCTAAGCAGCCAATCACATGGCGGCAACTCAGTGCATTTAGGCATGTAGACATGGTCAAGACAATCTCCTGCAGTTCAAACCGAGCATCAGTATGGGGAAGAAAGGTGATTTGAGTGACTTTGAACGTGGCATGATTGTTGGTGCCAGAAGGGTTGGTCTGAGTATTTCAGAAACTGCTGATCTACTGGGATTTTCACGCACAACCATCTCTAGGGTTTACAGAGAATGGTCCGAAAAAGAAAAAAACATCCAGTGAGCGGCAGTTCTGTGGGCGGAAATGCCTTGTTGATGCCAGAGGTCAGAGGAGAATAGCCAGACTGGTTGGAGCTGACAGAAGGGCAACAGTGACTCAAATAACCACCCGTTACAACCAAGGTGGGCAGAAGAGCATCTCTGAACGCACAGCACGTGGAACTTTGAGGCATATGGGCTACAGCAGCAGAAGACCACACCGGGTGCCACTCCTTTCAGCTAAGAACAGGAAACTGAGGCTACAATTTGCACAAGCTCATGGAAATTGGACAATAGAAGATTGGAAAAACGTTGCCTGGTCTGATGAGTCTCGATTTCTGCTGCGACATTCGGATGGTAGGGTCAGAATTTGGCGTCTACAACATGAAAGCATGGATCCATCCTGCCTTGTATCAACGGTTCAGGCTGGTGGTGGTGGTGTCATGGTGTGGGGAATATTTTTTTTTGGCACTCTTTGGGCCCCTTGGTACCAATTGAGCATCGTTGCAACGCCACAGCCTACCTGAGTATTGTTGCTGACCATGTCCATCCCTTTATGACCACAATGTACCCAACTTCTGATGGCTACTTTCAGCAGGATAATGCGCCATGTCATAAAGCTGGAATCATCTCAGACTGGTTTCTTGAACATGACAATGAGTTCACTGTACTCAAATGGCCTCCACAGTCACCAGATCTCAATCCAATAGAGCATCTTTGGGATGTGGTGGAAAGGGAGATTCGCATCATGGATGTGCAGCCGACAAATCTGCGGCAACTGTGTGATGCCATCATGTCAATATGGACCAAACTCCCTGAGGAATGCTTCCAGCACCTTGTTGAATCTATGCCACCAAGAATTGAGGCAGTTCTGAAGGCAAAAGGGGGTCCAACCCGTTACTAGCATGGGGTACCTAATAAAGTGGCCGTTGAGTGTAATTGGACTTTGAGGGCAGAAAAATGAGGAAAAATAACATAAGCATTTAATTATACAGGAGAAATCTAAGCTGTTATGCAATAGGTAACAGTTGGATTTGAATGCTGTTTGTTTGTTGGGCTTACCTAATATCCACTAAATATTACATTGCTAAAAACTTAATTTGATCCAGCCTGGTCCTGTCTATTTTTGATGGTAATTAACAGCACGTTGAGGACTCTCAATACCAGGATAAGGCTGAGACAGATAAGATGAAAGAGTTCTGCATTACTTCTTTGACAACGCAAAACAATCACGACATAAGATGATGTGGGTTTTTTTTTTTTTTTTTTTTTGCAGCCTTAAAAAAAAAAGGAACTGATAACATGTCCCTTAGAAAATATATTTGGAAGAATTATAATTTTTCTTAACCTTAGCTGCAGATGCTCACAGAGAAAATCGATGAGCAAATAAGTAAGTAATTACACTTGATTGAGAATCCATCATCAGATTGCTTTCTGTATTAATCTAATAGGTTTAGATTTGGACTATAAGCAAATAACGAGAAAAAAAAAAGTGAAAATAAGTTATAAAATGTTTACTGTAGTAAATTTAAATTGCATTAATTACAGTATGCAGTTTACAGGGGTGAATCTATCTCAATTTTTTCAGATTTTCTTACTTTTATGGTCTTTCTCCAAACTGTCTTTACGTGTTTTTGAGAAAACAAGTCTCTTGTTACCCATCACATTGCTCCACATCCGTGTTGCAAAGATTTAAAACTGAATATCTCTTGGCTAGTGTTGGCGGCTCTGGTTGACTCTTGTGTAAATTAGCATACAAAATGTGGAGACTCAGTGCAGGGTGAGATAAGAGACAGGATAAAATCAGGAGATTAGGAGATGTACTGTATGTGTGTATGTGCGTGTATGGGCTCCCTATTAGCAATTCGCTGCAACAGACTGACCCTGCTTTTTCTGTACAACTGTAATTAGATTCAGAAGAAGGTTTGGGAGAAGGCTTAGAGATATATAGTCGATAAGTGCTAAAGTTCACCTGTTTAGTCACTCATGCAAAATAAGAACTCAGAAACCTAAGGAAACTGAGGCATTATCTTCTATGATCACATCTTTATAGGTATAAGAAGTTTCTCATGGTATGATAGAATTATTGCTGCTTCAACACAACTACTTATGTTTGCATACAAGTTGGCTTTCTAAAAGACATGTTACATGAGTCTAAATGTTGATAAAAGTTTTTTTTTTGGTGAAAATTGTGTCACATCTCTGAATAACGAGTGTTGCCTCCAACTTCTTCCTGTTCCTAATAGTGCATGTATACTGGGAGCAAAGGTGTAGAATTCAGTCTTTAGGTGTGTGAGATTGACTGACTTGCCCCAAGTGTTCAGACAATTATAGACCAAACTGATTAGAAAGTGTGAAGGCATCAGTCTAACTTTTAGTTTTAAGCATCTGACAAACCAAATATAGTGAATCATCATCACCAGAGAAGAGTTGCTGCAACATTTAAGCAGCAATTGAACTGAAATAGTTGAAGTGGTGCACAATTGAAATACACATAGTTGTTGCTAGATGGGGAGCTGGTTCAGAAAGATATTTTGGAAATGTCTAAATAAGAAACTTTGTTGATCAAAATAGATACCCTACAGTTACAAAAGCATTTCTCCAGTCTGATTGTGGACTGTACCATTTAAAGAGTGGCAAATATCCAATAGCGTCACAGAGGTACTGTATGAGTTAAAAGTCTATCATTTATTGGTCTCCTTAAAGCTAAATTTACAATTAGATTATATAACATGATCTAATTACCTTTTCTTAAAGGTGTAGTGGAGGGTGTTATTTTTCCTGGTGGGTCATTAAAATAAGTGGTCCTCCTAATTGTCAATCTTACCTAAGGCCGTCCTACGTGCTAATCCCCATTGTCACTTACCTATGGTGAGTCTGATATAGCGCAAAAATTGCAAATCATCTTTTGGAAAGGAAGCTTGTGTGAGCGATGCAAACAGCAACTTTTAAACAGAGCGTGCACAAGGAGAAATGGGCTCATGCACGCTCTGGCACGTGTTTTATAGGCTTTTTAAAAAAAAATTTAAAGTGAACTGGGCGAGTCTTTTCGGAAAATAGCAAAATTCCTCTACTATACCTTTAAGATTTGCAACAATTACTTTGAACATAATTTCATATTGATTTTTACAGTTATGATTTTAGGTATAATATTAACCTATCTGATAGAATATTGAGATTTTGATTCCTTTTCTTGATTTTAAAATAAAGGATTGAAAAATATTACAGTTTGGTTTATACCTTCTTGGAAGAAAAACTACTTAATCAAATTATTGCTTAAAAAAGTATATCAAACTGACATTAGCTGGTTAATTAGTCAAGCTCTCTGCCTGCATGCTTAGCTTACAGGTGGTTGCTCAGAAATTAATGGCTATCATAGAAAAATCATAATTAAAGTAGTAGAAATTGAAATTTGTTTATGGAAATCAAAAATATTTCCATACACAGCTGAATCAGATCTTCTCTGTAAGTGCGGTAAAAATGCATTGTTGTTGTTTTAGCCAACTGCCTGGCAGGGTGCAGCAACAGGTTGGGTTTATTGATATGGTTCAAACAGTAGGAAAGAACTATGCTCCCTGGGGTACACTTACCAACATCTCATTAAGGCCTTAGCATATCTTGATAGCAATAACCAGCCCAGTGCTAGTACATTGTTATAACAGGCAAAAAACATGGAGACTGTTTAGACATCATTAGCATTAAAAGTCTGCATTGTATTTATCACTTTAATGAAACTCAACCAGCAGTGTTTCAGTAATTTTGTTCAGCATCATACATAAACACAAAACATATTAAGGACTCCATTTCCATAATTTGCCTTATGCTGGAAAAGATGTTTTGAAGGTTTATCTTTCAGTTCTGACTGAACGCCACAGTCTCTGGTGTTTTCACTACATCCTTAGTGTCCCTATCAGCGCACACTGAGTGTTGTATATTTTTATGTGGATATAAATTAAACTGAGCTGACACAAACAGTATTCAGTACATTTCATGTTCCCTGAAGCGGCTTAAAGTCAGTGTTTTGATGCTCATATGTGACCTGGCTCATGAATTATTCAACTCTTAAGTTGAATAAAAACATCCCTGTTATATTGCTTATACTATTATATGTAATCATTTCAGCTGAGGAGTATATTCTTAATGGATCTCTGCTGTAGCAACATGTGTATGTGACTAATCATACAGGCCACGGGTACAGTAAAAGTGATATTACAGCATTGCTACTTGCCTATAAGTTGAGCAGACAATGTCTGGGAGTGAAGGAGCCAACTGAATAACAATTGTGAGAGTGTTTTGACCTGCTTTGAAGCTTTGCCCTTAGCACTTAGGGGGAATAAAAGCGAGTCTGAGGGGAGTGTGTGTTGTTTGCCTATGTGGGCATGTGTGCTGGTCGTTTGATGTGGGATCACCTTGAAGAGAGTGACTTTGGCAGCACCATCTTCCACACGGAATGGACCTGGGCATGGCTGGAAAGTCTTGAGAAGGTTAAAATGGAGGAGGGTCGACAGGAGGCAGAGATACAGTTACATTATTCCAGAGATAATCTCTGCCTGTGTGATTTGAATAAAGACTGCATCAAATTTGCTTTTTCTTTAACAAATCATCAAAGCACTGACAGTTTTGGCTGCCAGTGCTATTTAGACAGTTGAAATATGTTAAGGGGAAAGTGAAACTTTAGACTGTCTGAAATTGGCTTACTTTCTCTTTGGAAAAAAATACTTCAAAAGGAGGATGAAGAGCAACTTCATTACCTGAACTTATTAAAGTTAAGCTTGAAGATTTTAGAGTTTTGTTTACAAAGTATAAAGGAATTTAAAAAGTTGTCAATAAGCCTATTTAATGATTAATTAATAATCTTAACTGTCAATTTGGAAAACAACAAACAGATTGGTGGAAGGGTGTACTGTACAGTGCTGTCACAAAGAGCTCAGTTTATGTGCAGCAAATACAACAAAAACAACATAAAACAATACAAATAAGGTTTAATTCAATTTTCAAACAATATGCATGTAAGCTTGGTGCTGATGGATAAGAATACAATTTGTGGTAATGGAACACACAATAAGATATAAGACATGTTACAATATGATACTATAGTAGCAGCCATTCAAAATGGCCCTTCCCAGTCAAATGCCAGCCGAATGGAGCCCACTTCCCTGCAACTACCAGCAGAATCTCCTCCAACTTTCAGCCAGTAGAGAGACTCTCTCCTTCTCCTGGGCGGGCATATTTTCTACTCTGACTCCACCCTTTCACTGAATGACAAGGTCTGACCAGGAGATAGTGCTTCTCTTTAGATCTTAATGTCCACAAATCATGAAGGAAAGTATATTTTAGAACAAAGATTGATGTTTAAAAAGCACTTGTAGGGGACCAGCCAAGGGCCCATCAAAGAAAGTAGGGAAATTTTGAATGGCTACTACTGTATGTTATAAATTAGGCTTAAATGGGAATTATCTGTTATTGGTTCATACACTCCTCTCAGTTGAATCTGAATCTCAGTCTCAGTGTTTTAGTAATATTGACGTTTCATGATTATAAATAATAGAATTTTATTTTATTTTTTTAACAAAGCTCCGTTATGAACCCAATGTTCTCTCAGAAATATTTTTAGTTCCAAATTTCTGAGATAAAGAAAAAGCAATGCAATGAAGGGCTCCCCAAAAGTTGGATGCTTGTTGCAGTTCATTTTTCAAACATTAGAAGATTCTACCAGAAAAAAAAATAAAACTCAGTCTGCAACATTTCTGACAGCAGAAGGAGGATCCTACAGAAGAGTTATTACAAATGTAACTTTTACCTGATTGGAATTTAACAATGGCTGCATTAAGATGCTTTATCATGCATGGGAATTTCATCACTTCTTACTCTCCATATTGTGCTTTACCTATGAACATTGGTATCATTAATCAATAGTTAAGTATATTCATACACAATTAGCATTAATACTGATAACATAATAAAACCGCGTGCATGTTTCAATTTGTGTAACATAAAAACATTAAATTCAGTTGAACTTTTGTTTTTTTTTATCCTGTTTTTAGAGTAAGCCTTTTAGAAACCTTAGAAACATTTCTAAGGAGCATAAAAATATTTTTTTTCCAGTTCTCTACAAGCAGGTTCTCTTTAATTCCTTCAAATTATTGTTTGATGAAGTAATAATGAACCCCTAACACCAACCAATCATCTTGTTCTGATGTCTCGCTTTATACCAAAGGTTGGAAATAGGGTAGAGGTGAAATCAAGGATCTGTATGGATGGAATATGTTTGGTCCAATTCTCACTAAGCGTACTCAAAGCACGTTAGAAGACAGATCTATTTTCTAACTAGACATATAAATTAGAATCAATACAATAAAATTAAATCACTTAGATTTTAATTGGATTGCATACATTGTAATGCAATCCTGGTTGTGATGCAACACAGCCAGATTCAGCAGTAATCCTTCCTTTTGATCAGGCATGTGGCAATGCAGAAACATTAGGGTTGATTTGCTTTTGCTCTTTGTATTTTTGTATCTGAAACTAGAAAATCTGTCAAAGTCCTTTAACTACATCCAGCCGTAGCTATTCTGCGTTACTGATACTAATTAGCAGCTTTTTCTGTTATGCAGTCTGCTATCTTGCTAATCAAACAGTGATCCTAAAAGGCTCTGTAGCTCATTAATTCTGATGGTTGTGTTAACTTTACTTATGACATATGGAGAGTCTGTGTTACAGGTAAAAACTTCTGTATTAAAATATAGGCTAACGATTCAACTATTAACCAACAAACAATCTGTACAATATCATAGAAACTGAGCTTTATAGTTCCTTTTTTCTGGTTATGCTTTGGTGTTTTGTGGTTTTCAGTAGCTTCTGAAGAAAGCATTGCTTTATATTTGACAAGCTTTGTGGTCACAGCAAAAAAAAAAAATGTTTTCGAGTTCTTGTATCTGCAGAATGTCTGTTGGCTATATATTAACTTGTTCCACATGTGGCTCACTAAGAAAATAATATTCTAGGAACCAGAAGCATGAAATGAGCACATATGCAGACATTATTCAGCATATTTGAAGAATTAAAATCACATTGCCCTCTGGTGATTCATTGGGGGTGTGTGATAGAAGTTAAGGAAAGAGTGATAAAAAAAAAGAGAGGTCATGAGAGGAGAAGGATAGAAATTCTGTTTCCCTTGGTGTAAAACAATTAAAATATAGCTTATTTAAAAAAAACACCTATTTTTTGGTGTTTCAAAAGGAGCTTTGGCAAGCTAAGTTCTCATTTAAAAACATCCTTCGTTTGCCTCTCTTCCATCTTCATTGTTTTCTTCGCAGCTCAACTACCCATCCTCTTTTTGTTTATTTTCAACTGCCCTGTTTATGCTCTGGACAGAAAATCAATAGGAAAACCTGTTTAGGAGGCTCAATTGTGTAGTTATTTCAGGTTGTTTTGTCTTTTCTTCCTTTGTCCTCACATGCTCCAGCATTTCTATCTCAAAACAGACAAAATACCTTTTTCATCCTGCAGGAGATGGAAGGGATGATTGCGATAGGGAGGGATGGAAAAGGTTAAACGATGAAACAAAAACAGACAAAATTTAAGTGTAAAAGCATAGTAGGAAACAGGTTGACATTGACATAGCAGTGGTTGCCCTCCTGCAGTTCATGTTTATTCTGACCTTTTTCTTTCCAATGCCTTCTCACCTTACAGCTCCAATTTTTGCCTTCTGCTTCTCTTTTTTTCTTGATATCTTTTCTCTTTACAACATAAAAAGAGGATCTTTGTTTCCTCCAGAGCTGAATACCCTCTGTGTCTCTGTTTACACTTAATCTCCTGGCTCTGCAAGTGGCAGATGAAGTCGGTCATAAAAATTGCACCCTGCTTTTAACAACTTACTTGATTCTTGATTTATTGATTATACAATTGTATCCTTGAATTTTAAAAATTGCATTTTTGTGTAACTTTAATAGTAAAGACCATAAAATATATTCTAATATCCATGTGGAAAAACCTGCCTGATTGTGCCTCTCCTGGCAGTAACAGCTGCTGTCAACCGTTTTGCTTCACTTGTGATATCAATGAGAGAAGATTTTGGCACGCTTTATAGCCTATTACTCTCTTTCTTTCTTTTTTTTTTTTTCCTTTAGAGACATTAACCTAAGACAGAATTCCCAGTTCAATTAATTACTACAGATCCTTCCTTTCAGGAATTAGCAAAATAGCCCTAGACCAACATGGTACCACCAGCGATGATTGTCAATATGAGATCCCTTTTCTTGTTCAGCTGGTTCTGTTTAAACTGGACACACACATGTACTATTTATACAACTTTAGTCGTGTCAGACAACCAAATATTTTCCCCAAAGTCTTTCGGAATAATCTAGATGTTTTGTTTACAACAGTGTTTCCCAACTTTTTTTTACTTTTGTTCCCCCTTAGGGCATTTTGTCTTACCATACCATACAGTAACTGATTATAAAATAAAAACTATTTTACTTTATGTTTTATCTCTCACTAGCTAAATGTGAAAAACAGTAGATACCAGTCAGTTCCTCTGCCTGGTGTCCCAAAGCTGAAGGTGAATGATTTACTTTTTGGTTGATAAAAGCTTGGTTAATGTTTCATCTGTGTCCTCACAAAGCAAACCAGACCACAGCACTATTTTATTTTCAGGTACCCCTTGCAATGCCCTCGTGGACCACTAGGGGTACGCATACCCCTGGTTGGGAATAACTGGTTTACAAGACTGTTCTTATTGGCATGTTAGTCAGCAGTCGCTTTTTACTTTAAATCTTAACCCGCAAAGCTTTAGATGTTGTTCTGGCCTCTTCTCTGAGCTCCTAAAAGGGTTAAAATTTGAGTTTTTTTGTAGACCAGCCCCTCTTTATCAGTGTTTTGTCCATTTTTGCATAATGGCTGACACTTAAATGGGTTGTGGAAGACCGATAAGCTAGAAATAGATATTTATGTTTCCATACTAATAGAATTAATGACTTTATTTCTCCTCTACTCTTAAACAAGATATTTGATCTACTCTGTTGAAGTCATTTCTTGATCCTACAGATTTGTCAGTAATCAGGTCTTTGACTTGAGAAATTTAACTTGGCTTTAATTGAAATTTAGTTTACTCACAGCTAATTTAGGATTTAACAAGGAACGACTGTTATTGGGGTTGGTTTGATTAACTTCTTAATGTAATAAGTTTAAGAATTTCTTAAAACTGTGCCTTTTATTAACTGTTTTTTGTCTTATATTGAAATTAGTTTGATGATCTGACAGACTTTCCCTCAGCTCAACTTTCTAACAATATAATTTAAACAGAGAGAGAGGTGAGAGGAGAGAGAGAGAGGGAAAGTTAAAGCCATTGGTTGAAGTCTGCAAATGTCTTTTATGACATTTTTCTGCTATAATATTTTTTCCCCCAATGTTCTCCTTCCATTAATATGAAGAGGAATACTTTTTTTCCCCCAGCTCTTTTTAGTTTTAGTTTTTGATTCTAAAGCCAATTACTTTGAATAGTGTTGTTCTCATGTCGAGTCTGTCTCCATGGAGACTGTAAAAAAGCCCCAAAGACTGATGTGAATGAAAATTTCCCTTAGAGGTCATGAATCATGTAGAGTGTGACCCACACTGACATCATAAGGTTAACTAATGGCCTGTTCCTCGTATCTCAGCACCTTTTGCTGACTTCCCTTCGAGCTCATTACGGTCTCCCATCACAACACCAGAGAGCACCTTTGAAGCGCTCACTTCCTCATTCAGATCCGCCACACAGCATCAGTAGGCTTGTCCACCTGCATCCGTTCTTTTCTTTGAAACACTGCAAAATGATTAGGTGCATTTGCACAGCAGACAGTGACCTTGACGGAACCAGATAAATTATTTGCTGCACCTCTAGGGTTTAAAAGAAAGGCTCCCCATCCCATGAGCTCACACCTCACCTCAGCATGTTTCTACTGGCAGTAATTAGCGCGGCAGTGTTAGATTTTTACATTCTATGAAAGTTTAATAGTTTGAGGGAGAAAATTAAATTATGTTAATCACAATTTGTGGAAACCCCGCAGTTTATGAGTCAGTGTAACATATACAATGCTTGGTCAAGGATTGAGAAAAAGCATTATTTATAGTAAAAATTATTAGTACATTTGAACTGTTAACAGTATAGATCAGTGGATCTACCTTTTTGCACTCTAAAATATAATGGAAGGTTATCTAATGCTTATTTAAACAGAGTCATCTGTTTTAGCTGGATCTGTCAAACACAACTCTAGTGTTACTTCCCCACTTTAAAATATTGAGATGCACGCCGTCATTCAGGGACACTAGTAATGCATAAAAGTTAAAAATCTCATCACTGTTCTTTGAAGCTGTAACTGAATGTCCAGAGTAATCTGCAGAATCAAGCACAACTAACAGATAATCCAGTCTCTGAAAAATCTGTTTACAGCCAAGCAAATATGATATTTGTAATCCCCTCCATCTTGTCCGGTGAGACACTAGATAAATATCTTTGCTCCTGCCATGCTTCCAGAGCACTATTTCTCTCTCATTGTGCTTTATCACACCAGAAGCAAAAGGAGGAAAGAAAACTGCAGAGAGAATGAAGCATGAGGATGTAAACTGTGAATAAATAGAGGAGATAGAGAACTATTTGGAGAGGAGAAATAGCAGGGCGGTGGTGGGTGAAAAGGAGGGAAGATGGAGAGTCTGCACGCATGAAGAAGCAGAGGTCCAGCAGAGAGGCAGGCAGAAAAGAAAGAGATCGGGATAGCCTCTCTTACCCACTCCAGTCCAGTCTAAAGTAGCTAATGGGCTTGCCCAGACGCACTGAGTGGATATTGCGTTGGGACTTCCTGCAGTCCCTGAGCAAACAGACAACCAGTGTTGGCAGAGAGGCTTGCTGGCTAGCTTGAAACATGATATCATCTTGCTACCACCTCTGATGTGGACAGAGAGCCTGGCTGAGAGCAAAGTCAGGGAAAAACCCACTTTTGACAGATTCTGTGATACCCTGCCAGCGAGGAGACTTGATTGAGCAAGCCAGTGCTTTATTGGGAGTGTTCTGACATGTGTGTTTTTCTGCCCTGATGTTCAATCAAACTTCTAGGAGGACTCACAATCTTCTGAAGCATGACAACTGCAGGAGCACACATTTCAATTCCCACGCAATGTTAAATGACAATATAAACAGCTTCCAATTCTGACACTTTGCTGCTATTTTGAAATACGGGAGCTTGTAGTGGTGTAGAGAAATTATGATTCATGTCATGGACGACCCTCTGGCTCTGTAAACCCTCAGTGGACTGACATTTCTAAAATTTCTCTACCAATGGCTTGAATTCAGTGATACAACTGAAGACCCAGTTGTTCTGACCGCAACAGCAGCTTTATGACTCATTTCCATCCTAATGGGCATGAAATATGAAGGAAGCAGAGAGTGTAAAATATTATTTTCTGTAGCCTTCAGGTTTTTTTTATTGGTGCATTGTGTCATTTTTTAAGGCATTTTTTGAGTGCCTGAAATATGTAGTTTTAATACAAACTGCCTGAAAAAAGCTCATTTGTTTTTCAGATTTTGTCTCTGTGAACCTCAGATTTCAGTATATTTGTTTTTTTTTTAAGTGGATATAGAGTAAAAAAAATTATGGTGGACCCTCTGATACCCCTAAATGAAATCAAGTCAAGCTGGAGTCACTGATGGGTGCAAAAATCCATAAGTTTCAGTTGCTTTTATGGAATAGTGGCAAAAAAAGACATGACCATGGAGAAATCCCATTCAACAGAATATGCTTTTCTTTTTTTTCTTTTTGTAAAACAAGCAAAAAAAGATTGTTTAAAACTATGCATCTTTTTCCTTACACTTTGTATTGGCCTAGAGTATATAAACATATTTTCAATGAGATGATTTAAATGTTCTTGTTGTTAGAGTAAAAAAACTCTGAAAGCTCATGAGTATGAACATTTTTAGAAAAAACCTTTTGACCCTTTCAGCAACTAATTAGGTTTACAGTCATAAGTGAAGTGTTTTACATTTACGGGTCAAATTAAACTCCTTTTTTGCACAAGTTATCATGGTCTAAAGTAGTAAGGAAGACGGAAACACACTCCCCATCACCCAAGTCTTGCATAACCAACTTTAGATCTCTTCCTATATTTCATCTTAGTTTACAAGGCACTTAGTGGATATGGATAATTCATATAGATCCAGAAAGCCCCCCAGGGTGCTTTTGACGTAAACAATGTATGTCCCATATTTGTCAGAACGACGAGTGCAAGGAGCAATTCAGCCAAGCTTGCAGGATGAAACTGCAACCACCCCTCCAGAGGAAGATTGATTAGATGCTCATTACTCCGTGTGTGTTTAGGCTAGTGTGTGTGTGCATTTGTGTGGCTGAGCATGGGGCGCTGGAAATGGGTGTTTCCTTGATTTGATTTATCAAGTGCTCAAAAGCTGGCCAAAGGCTTAATCACTGCAAGGATACAATGCCAAGCTATTATCTGCCGTTGTATTTTGAAGATGCTGACTCTGACTTTGTGCTGACTTTCTGTGTGAGAATGTGCATTCATTAGAAGAAGCTTGAATCAGAGAAAAAAACAAAAACACCCTAAATGCTCATATATTGTGCACAAATGATTGAACCTGTGTTTCAGCCCAATTTTGTTACAAACAGATTAAATCATAGAGACACGGAAGGAGTTTTAGATGCATATCCAAGTTTAAGAATTGTCCTTTCAAAAAAACACACACACAAAACAGGTGCCAATGATCACCCCACCCCCTTCCATTTCTTTTCTTTATCATTCACATTCAATTACTCAACTCCATATTCAGTGGCATGAACTTCATGATGCTATCAGACGCAGGCATATAAGAAAAGGCTCCCAGCCCCCTCTCTCATTTCACCATTTAATTGATTTTTTCCTCTTTATGACCATCCTCTAGCCACCACATTTGATCCTCACTATAGTCTTACCACTGCCTGTTCTTATCAAATCTGAATGTAAACCAAGAAGACTTTGTTTTCCTACAAAGATCATCCTCTAAGCCATTTTTGTTCAATGCAAGTTGTTAACTTTTATTTAAGAACAACAATAAAAGATTTTAAATAAGTCTTAAACCAAGCTAATGAAAGTCAGGTTAATAAAGCAGAGTGCTCATTATTAATGTATCATTTGGTGTTTCAGCTAATTGCATCAGAACCAGAACATTGTGGTCTGGAACTCACTGAGCAATGCCTGAGAAATATATGCGTAATTATTTCTTTATTTATCTTTTTAACAAATACTTCTGTTTTGCATATTTGTGATAATTGAAACACTCATTGAAGCATCAAAAACTCAGAGCCACGTTTTATAAACATGAAGCCTGTCTGTGTACATTTTAGAGATGAGATATATAAATGCATGTTACAGCTTTCAGACTAAATCTGAATGTAGAATTGACCAGAAATCAATATTAAATTTACATACAGCTATTACTAGTCCTAAATAATCATCTCCCAAGGGTTAAATTTTTTTCCATGACCTTAAAAGGCTTGCCTCTCCTGAGTCAAGGGTTGCAGGACTTTACTGTAACCTTTGCTTGAAAAGATTCTTACTTGTACTATTATGCATGGACCTGTGTGCTACCTGCTACGCTCTCTTCCATTCACTGTGGCACCAACAACATTTTAAGTGTATAAGCACTTCACTTGCATGAAGTTGCCATTGGCGTCTGAGTTGAGCTGGATGCTGGTTAAAGATATTTTTCCGTTAAAACTTACATAATGTCTCTTTATTATTTACAGGTTGACAGTTAATAAAATGGATATATTTGTCTAGTTAGTTAGGGCCATTTCAAAGTACGATAGTAACAAGTTGTACTAGATTCTTGCAAAACATGTCTTGCAAAAAAAGAGGTTTATAACATGTTTTTAGCAAAACTTTGAATATTTTTCAAGGTAGCTGCTTGTGGAATTTTTGTGATTAGCTGTTAGGTCTAATGTTTATCTCAGTTTTTCTTTTTTTTTTAAGTGATTACACTAATGGAGTTACATTCCTGTGTGTAAGATATTGGTTGGTTCCTACTGACGTCTAATTATTTCCCATCCTTATCGTTATGTGTCTTTCTTTTTCTGGTTTGGTAAGCATCCTTTTCAGGTAAGATAAAGACTCAATATAGTTGTCTGCTGAGAAATGGTTTGCTTCCAGAAAGGATCAGTTTGCACCAACTGTGGTAGCTGCTATAATAAGTGAAGATTTAGTTTGATTATCTGTTCATTCTTTCCTGTATGGAAATTGAGCTATGTAAGTCAAAAAAATAAAATGGTGTTAAAACACAGAAAAAAACTGGAATCAGTGTAAATAAGGTTTGATGAAACATCTTAAGCAAATAGCAATTTGTAACAAGTAGGTTTTAAAATGTTTATATGTACTGTAATACTTGAATAAAACTGTAGGACGATTTAAGCAAACAGGTATTGAATGACATTTTTTCCCCTCTAAGCTTCAGCCTCCGTCTTGGCGTAGCCTAGAGCAGGTTAGACAGGTAATTGGGAACAATGCCATTCTGACATAAACATACAGAGAGTATTCTAAAATCTCTTCTCTAAGGCATTTGTGGCAAGTAAAATGTGGAAAAAAATTGTTGTGGTTAACTTACTTCCTCATTTTTGCAGTCAAAAGACAAGCAACTACATCTTTTCCTTGCTGTGATAGTGTTGTGTGATGAAAGTTATTATAAAGGACACTTGTGTAAATTTAAACTAGAGGTAAATACATGAATATTTTCAAACGTCTTGGGCTAACAACCATGGTATTCATTTAATTTGTTCATATTTTAAAAAATCAATGTGTTTTTATTTGTTTTTGGGTTTTTTTTAAGAACAGCAACAAAATGGGTATGGATAATCTAAGCTTCAGTTTTAGAGAAAGTAATTTGATGGTGAATATTTGTCAGAAAAGCTGTTCGAGGAGAGTATCGTAGCTTCCTTTTTTGTCAATTAAGATCAAGAAACCTTTAAACAACTAAATTGCAAAGTAAACCTAAAGTAAAGTAAAGTCCAATACCTCGATCATATATACAATCTGAGATCCAAAAACTTTTCGAATCAACAGACAAAAACTTTCTTATAGTTCTATTTTACATATGATTAACAATACAATTTTGATCAAATTAATGCAATTATTTATTTGCAAATCGAATCCTTTGAACAGAATAGTGTAACCTATTTTTAAGCTCCAAAAATAACACAATTTTCCTTCCAATTGAAAAGCCATCTTTCTTTACTCCCACCTCTGTGCATCACCTATACTGCGGCCAAGAATCTTCTTCTTGGTTGTTTTCTGGTGTTTAGCATAAAACAAGAGGCCTTACCACCAGACGGCTTGAGGTGTGGATCTTGAGGTGTTTGCTTCAAGTCTTGCTTCAAGTCTTCTCCCGTTGCTATCTGGAGCACCTGTTCAGTCATGGCAGCTGCAAGAACGGCTGCCAAGAACATCATTTTTTATTTTTTGGTTCAAACCAAATCGTGGGGTGCAGATCTGGGTAGGACTATATCAGATGCTGTGGTTTATCAAAATCAAAATAAAAAAAATAGGAGCGAGGATTTATTGAATCGTTTTATTGGTGTTGTGCCAATACCATTTTTTGGCCCTGAATCTTATACCTGACACCTGGCTGTGCAGTATTGGCCGATACTGATACAATCTGTTTGAAATTGATGTGTATGTATATATGAGGAACTGCATACTACTTGGGTGTAAAATAATTGCCATCATGGCTTTGTCAAGCTGCTGCCTACCTTTGTGATGCAGGAAAAAGACTAATACAAAGTGAATCTAGTAGAACTTTTTATTGCCTACCTTGAATGGGTGACAATAGTAGAATAAACTTTTGGCTCTCAAAATGGCATCGGTGCCCTATTTGTTGGTACTCACCAATACCAATACCACCATTTTAGTGCCGGATCGAGGCCCCGACCAATACTGGTATCAGTATCAGTGCAAAACGAGTTATTATGAAAAGTTGCTTGTCATCTTAAGAATTTTGATTTATTGTCTAAATGGTAAATAAAAACTCCAGAAACTTGTCAAATTTTTCATTTTTACTATTTTTGTTCTGTTTCTTTCCTTTTTTTCATTGGGGCATTGATAAATATGAAGAATTTGATTAAATGTGGTTACTACGAGCTGTTTTGGTATATAAATGATACTACTTTATGTAAGCCAAATTTAAATGTGTATATCCTTCAAGAGTATTATTTGTGATTGTTGGGCTATGATAACTGTGTGAACTATTTACAGCCATAGAGTTACCTGAGAAAGACTTATAAGTAGTGATGTTTCCAATCATAACTTATTCTTTTCACGGTAATATATCCCAATATTGTAAAAAAAAATGTTGAGGTCATATCACCCGGCCCTAGCAAAATCTTCAAAAATCTAAAAGTGTCTGGCACAACCAACATGGATGAAGAACGCAAAACTCAAAGTACTTTTAATCCACATGTCGTCAGACCAAAGAGATTATGGCTGAAAGCCTTTAAACTGAGGTCCAAACTAACTGTTTATTTGTCATTTAAGTTGGTTTCAAGTACTTCACATGACTGACAATCTTCACCAGCTCCACAGTAGAGTTTTCCACCAAAATGTGAGGGAACTTAAAACCTACAGAAAAAATGGGATGGAAATTGATTCAAAGGTGAAATGATCAGAGTAAATCTTGACAGAACTCTAAAGAACCAACTCCTTAGAAGTCATATTAATGTTGTTAGGTACGTATATCATCACAGCTTTCATATTTTGTACATTTTCTATCTACCTAGCCACCAGGTTATATTTTATTTCCCACTATGCCATGCATTCTAGTTACTGGCAGACTGTTTCTCGTTTTGTTGCTCAAGGAGCGGAGGCTGTTTCACATTGTTGATCTTGTGAGTATAGGCGGTAAACAGCACGTTACAAATCTTTAAATGCAACAAAGAGAAAAGGGCTTATCCCAGTGCAGTATTACCTCTTGTCGATCCACAGACATAAGCCGTGTATCTGCTGAATGGAATTTAACACTGATGCCCACGCATGATTTGTCACTAGCATTAATTCCCCCAGCCCACATCTCAAGCCACTCATTTTCATAAATAGCCCTTGTTCAGGGTATACACGTGTATCATCTTCCAATCCTTGTTGGGGTTTTTTTTTTTCTTATCGCGTGTCTAATTCTCTTGTTTTATCTGTGCTTTTCACTCATTCCATCCCCCCAATCCAATTTCTCCAGTTTTAACCATCATGCCAAGTGGCAGACAAGGGATACGTTGATCCGCATTTGTGACAGTGTCGGAGTGAATCAATGCAATACTGCCACAGCACCCAGACATCTAGGACATGCAGCAGAGGAGAAAAAAAATAAAAAAGGGAGGAAAAAAATTCAGCCCCCGTCCTGTCTATTGGGCTGGAGCTTATCACTCTACGCTAAAGGAAAGTGCTGGAAATTTACCCCACTGCAGTAAAATTGAGAACATAAGAAATCCAAACAACACAGCTTTAAATCCTAAAATGTATAGATGTCTGTGAATAAGCTATAGGCTAAAGTAATTTATTATTATTGCTCCATCTTTGTGATTCATCTCTGTGGATCGATCATAATATCAAATACAAAATCTCTGTAAAACAAGTACTCTCACACATTATGCGCTGCACTTTTCTCAAACTTATCATCAACATGGTCAATTTAGTAACTGCGCCTAAGTACTTCATAGTGGAAGAAAAATAGATCTTAGCTAATATCTACCTTTGGAACAGGCAGAATTGATGTGCGAGGCGAGGTGATTATTGGAGCTTGCATTGACCACAGCATGCTAGATCAATACCGAAGTGCTGTATTGATCTTTATGGTCGTTGGTGATGAAGTGAGAAAGGCTTATTGTGCCAATTGGGAGATGGACGGAGGACAACAGTTCAGAGAACAGATGGATATTTGGGAAAAGGTTGGGACTGCTCCTGCATGAGCTGTAGTAAACTTTAAACCTTCAGCTCTTATTTATCGCTCAACATTGACATTGGAGTGTTTTACCCTCTTATCTTTGTACGAGTCATAGTACAAAGATAAGATACTCTTTTAAAATGTTGTTGCCCAATTATTCTATCTCTGTTGAGCTGAATTAATTATCTTTGAATGGGTGGCTTAGGCTTATAAAACAATTATAAGCATATTATCTATTTTAAGTACACATTTCTTTATTTTAAGTACACCTATGGTTCACTGATCATTTTATATCATGTTACAGAATAACAACTGAAATGGTTTCCTTTTTACATTGATACTTTTCAGTTGGATTTGCTCTTTCTTTCTTTTTAGTTTCCCTGATTCACTAAAGCTAAAGTGGCCAAAGCTGTATTTTCTCTTTACATTATTGTACTTTGTTTTTTAAAAAACTCAAAAGAAAGTAAAACTAGAAAGAAACCCTTAAACCCGGCCCATCAGGTCAGGTCTGGTGTCTAGCATTTCCCCAAATATACAAGAACTGGCAGGTATGTCCCTGCAGCCCGCTTTCCTGTCCTATGATATACTGTCACTCCATAGTTTTGGACTGCCTCTAACTTTGTGTGTCTATGTGTGTACTATATGTCTCTGAGTGTGCTTGTTTTCACTGTGCTGTACTTTACCAGGAGCATTTCTGCTTCTTCATTGTTCCCCTAGTGTAGATCTACACTTCAGATCTCCTCCACATCTGCAACCAGGTAAACATCTCCAGGGTAACATTTTTTTCAAAATCAACAACCAAGGATAATCGACTCTGATTTATACACAGCTTACACAAATAAGAACTACAAATAGTTGAACCCAGATATGGACATATTGGAAAAAAGATGAGCGTGGTTTGTAGGTTGCGCACACCTTTCAGCTCTGCTCACAGTCGGAGTCAGATTTGGGCTTTTTTGATGGTCCTCCAGAATATCCTTCAGCATTTTCATTGTTACTATGTTATTCTTTGGGTAATTTTTTTTTTGAAAGATACTTCAGTGCCCCAGCTTATATTTCTGTCTGATATAGCTTCAATACTTTCACCTAATGTTCCTTTCTCATATTGCCATCTAAATTATGAGGTAAAGCAGCCCTTTCTACAGCAAAACCATATCCACACATTATGGTGCTGCCACCATCATACTTCACAGCTGCATAGCTGTTTTGAGGTTTGAAAGCTCCCTCTTTATTCCTCCAAATGTAATGTTGGTCATTGCGGTCAAACTTTTCTAGCTGTTGGTCTTTTTCTAGCTTTTGGTCTTCGTCATACGCTGTATGTATATCACCAGTTTAACCAATATCATTTACCTCATTATTGGCGTCAAAATCATCAAAATGTACATGTGCCCTTTCCTGTACTGGACACCTCTTTGTGTAAGAGAAACAAGCCTCACTAATCAGTTACGAGCCGTCGGTGTGCAGCCTGCACTTTGATGCTACACAGAGCTGAAGTGCGTGGGTGAACAAATTGATATGTTTATGTGTGCATTTGCGTGGAGTGGTGCTGCATGTGTCTGTGTTTTCACCTCGAGCTGAAGGATACATCAAAGCCACGCGCTTTACTCAAGCCCATTTACTGTGCAATCGTTGCAAAAAGAGCCTTTTAGAGGTGTGCAAATAGAGGCATAATTATGGAAATTACATGCGGTAAAAGATACGTCCCCATCGTTAGCGCTCAGGATTCATTCCAAGCTCCTAATGAGAAGTCAGCATAAAACGCAAAAGACAGCAAGAAAGCCTGTGGCAGCTTGTTGTTTTAACCCCTAACCTTTGATGGCAGCGCAGACTGATAGAAGAAAGCTAAATGTGAAGTTACATAAATATACACAAAAGATAGTTCTACCCCAGTTCAGAGAATGTGCCACCCTTTCTAACCAGCAGGACGTCACTTTCCCGTTGGCCTTTAATTTTTCTCTTGCCAGGCTTGTATCATGTAAAAGGCTTTGGATTAGATGCACAAAGAAAAATAGCAGAAAAGCACACCAGACGGTTTGGTTTTCCACATTCAACAAAAATCTAAAAGCACTCTGATCTGAAAAGGGGCTGTTTGCTCTGTCTTATTAGTAAGCAAACATTAAAGTATACATGTCAAACCATCCTTTAGCAATAACCCATTTCATTGACACTCATATTCTCTGGGTATTCATTTGTCACAAATACGATGCAGAGCAGTGGCCATTAAAATGTCTCCAGTTTTCTAGTTAGAGTCCCGTGAACAGGAAGCAAAGAGCCTATCACTTTGCCCTTTTATCTACGAACAGCTCTCAAATGGAGTGGAGACATTCAATTTAAACTCTAGGGTCTGGTGGAAGCCAGTGACTTCCATTAACTCTGTCCCTCTGAAGTAGTTGGCAGGGTACAGCATCAAAGAACTTTAATTATCCCGCACTGCATGACGGAGACAAAGTGATGTGTCTGAGGCAAGAAAAAAAAGAGTCATAAAGCCCGAAATGTGAAAAAGGAGGACAGGTAAAAAGATTAGAAAAAGGTAAAAAATGCCGTAATAATAGCTTGTCTGTATTATGTTTCTTTTTTACTTTAAGTGGGATGTTCAGGTTACAGATATGTATGCTGTTATCATTAGCTGTAGTTTGATTAGATTTAGGAGACCTTTTCTAGTGCACCAAGCAGAAATCATTGAGAGATCTTCTTGTTTAATTTGTTTTGTCTTTAACCTGAGAATAATTCACACATAAAAATGCAGCACATCAAGTTAAGAGGTTAGAGTGCGTAAATGAGCATCAAAAAACTGTAAAAGCCTTCCATATATGCTCATTGTCTACTTAATGAACTATGTAAGATATTTATCATTTCTATTTCAAAAAGTAAAAAATAGGGGTTTTATATTTTTAAGTATGTCTGATAATTTGTACCATGTGTCTTCAATGTTGTGTACAAATTTTCATTCTGATGTCATAATGACAATAAAGATTATTGATCATTGTCCTATCAGCTTCAGAAGCTCCCCTGAGATTAGGGTCATATAGGTGTTGAAGCAATACACTGTTTCTACCACTTTCTTCAAAAGCATCCTTGTTAATCTCCCATTCTACTGTGTCCCAAAAGCAATTTGTTTGGGTAATTGAGCTACTGTTGCCTCTCTCTCATGTCATTCAAGTCTGCTCTGACTTCAAACGTAAAAGGCTTTTTGCTATCCGTTGTGTTTCCTTTTTTTTTATTTTTACATAAAGTTCTTGTAAAGCTAAAAAAGTGGTTTTTGAAGAAAAATGAAGGTAGACGAGCAGAATTGGTTAGGTTCAACCTTTAGGAAAAGATGTCAAGTTATTTTTCTCTTTTTAATCCCAATTCTGATACTCCATTTAAACTTGAAAAGCTTAAGATTTTTTCTAAATGCCAAAATGCATGGGGTAAGAGCGATTGGCTCTGTTTGTTACAAGCAGGGGTACCTAAAGAAGTGGCCAGTGGGTGTAAATGAAAAAAGAAAATAACATTCTTTTCTATTCTGCTCTCTTAGTGGGCCAGCCAAGATTGATAGTGGGACCGTCATTCAAATAGAAAGGTAGAGTGGAGGGTGGTCCTTTGGGAGCTTGGCGGTAAAGGTCAGGGACAGGGAGATGGCTCTAGCACAAGGACATAATTGGCAAGGTAGAGAGCTGGTTGGGCTCACACCCATACACACAAAGGTATCAGACGAGTTGTTGCCATACGGGGAATTCAAACCTGCCATGAAAAATCAGGCACCTCTAAATGAAAATAAAAGTTTACTATCGTTCACAATTTTGTTCTGTATTTTGTTGCCCTTCTGCAACTCCCAAAGATCCCTCCTGCAGTAATTTGTGCATTTTCTCAAACACCTTTTATTTTTGACCTTCTTGTAAAATGTTCTCCTCATAATCTAGCCTGCACTTCTCAATACTTTGCATATCTAAATCAGTTTCTTGCTACTTGTGGGCAAGATTTCACCATCCTCATCAAAACCTTAAGAAATTGATTCTCCTCTTTCTTTTTCTTAGTTGCTGCCAAACAATTTTCATTCTGGAGTTTCTGCAGAGAGCTGCTGGTCTGACTGAATACAACTGGTGTAGAGTGGGAGTTATACGCTATTTGTACCTTTTAAGAATATCTAACTAATGCACAAAGGTGATTTATGTGTGACTTGTTAGTATTTACTCTAGCTTTTATTAAATATTCTGTTTCTGTAAGTGTTTTAATTACTGTTTAATGTCTGTTAACAGGCATGGCAATGAGCCTCAATAAAGCTTTCCTGAATTATTTTCTGTAACCGTCATCATCAGTGCTGTTCTATCAAACCACTTTGAAAACATTCTATAGTTGCTTCAAGGACAATTGCATTAACAACGCTCTCCTTAGCGCCTTTAGTATTACATGAAGCTCATAGCATAGCTGTATTAGAAGACTCATAATTAGCGCTCAGGCCTACTTTAATGCGTCTTGCGCAATAAAAACCCTCTTCAATGCCAGAGCACAGAAAAGGGGAGGAGGTAGAAAGTGATTAGGGTTAAGGGCACTGTGTTAGATGCCTATCATTAAAGAGTATTAAAATCCTCTAATAGAATTATAAAACACCCTCGGGCAGTAGCTGTAGTTGGGCAAAGAAAAAAAAAAAAAACGATGTATACTAGGAGACTGGATTTGCTTAGGGGAGGGTGGGAGTATTGCTCAGTCAAACAATTCCCAGCCATTCATTCACTGTGACGGCTGTAAGTGGTCATAAGTGAGGGAATGGCCGGACCCTCATTGGCTGCTACTTAGAGATTGCTCACTTGAGCTCAGCACAAGTTTGCACACTGTCAGCAGCAGAGATCAGCATAGGTTGATTTTTGCTCCCATGGGAGTCTTAATAGCTTTTAACTTCTGTTGAGTTTAGTTTAAGCAATGCATTGGTCATGCTTTATGACCAAGAAGAGGTTAGTGCAGTGAAACAGCTTAGTGCTCTTCTATAAAATCTGCCAGCTGATAGTCATTTGAATTACTTTAAATAATTATCTAAATTTCTGAAAATCAATAAAATGTCCCTGAAAACGGTAGCAGCTTCACCATAACCCTCACCAGAGTAATCTGGAAACATTTCATCAATCTTACAAAGTTTCTGACATATTTGTCCTTCCCCCCAAACCCGTGATTTCTATAAAACTTGTTAAATACTCTATAAATGGATGCTTTTTGTGGATTCAGCTGGAATTCGTATACCCAGGCAATGCTGAAAATGGTCTTCATTCAATTTTTGTCTACCTTAAGATATTTGGTCATTATGTGGTGGATAGGAGATATCAGTCCATCTATCAACTTTCTATACCCGCCTAATCCCTGCAGTGTTGTTGGGGGTTAGGGGGCGGCTTGTGTTTTCCTCCAGCTGTAAATAGAGAAGAAGCCGGGTACAATCTGGACAGGTCACCAGTCGATCATAGGCAAACAGAGACACAAATGACAGACAGCCATGCATGCACACTTTCTCCCCTAGGATCATGACTCATTTAATCTAACATCCATGTTTGTACAGGGTGGAAGGAGGATGTGGTATCAGTAGAAAATACTATATTAAAAAAACTCGGCTGAGATTTTAACCAAAACACCCTCCTATGCCCCTTTGGAGCCTTCCATAGAAATATCACCTCTCCTTTTTGTCTTTGTATCTTCCTCTTCACTCTCTGTCTCTTTAACTGTCTATAAGACAGATGGAGAATCAAAAGCAAGCTGAGGAGAGTGAAGACAGTGTTTTAGGAAGCCCCTCCTTTGCTGTCACCTTTCTCGTGGGAACTCTTCAGGGTTTTTTTGCAAGTGCAAAACGTTTCATTGATTTATTGGCAGCGTGAGAGAGGTCTATTTATCTCACGTCCGGGGGAGAAATATGAGTGTCGTTGATGTGTTCTCACTGAATAATCCTGGTATTAGTTTAAGTCAAGGAGTGTCAAGATTAGGTGATTGGACTATTGGAAGTCTTTGGTAGTAGTGCCATCCAAATGAAGAGGCCTGGCATCATCATGGCAGCTATAATCCTGAACAGTGGAGAATGCATTACTTCTGGTTAACCATAACCCTTACGGTTTATAAGATTACTTTAATTTAAAGAACCTAGTAGAATGTATTATGGTGTGTGTGTAATTAAAACAGCAGTAGCAGATAAGTGCTAACATATCCAATTAAAGACTTAGTGAGACAAATGCTCCAGAACTTTTGGTTTTCCTCTCTGATAAGTGCATCACTTTGTATGCAATGAAAATAACTCTTATTGCTGCATTCAGGGGCTAATAATGAGTTCTAACCCCAGATCCCTTTAACCTCAAATATCAGCCATAGGAACATACCGAAAAACCTTGCAGCACAAATAGGAAACCTGTGAAAGATAATATAAGAAAATAAGAATCACTGTTTTTTATCACTTTCTCTATAATACTTGATTAAAAACCATATTTTGTGGAAAGCTGTTGGGAAAGAGGGTGAGATAAGTGTGGTAAATAGTTATTTAGAGTTAGTCTAATCTCCCCTGCTTGGTTTTGCAAGCTCAGTTAGCTAATAAATCTTTCATTAGAATTCGAGAGGCTGAAACAGCCTCAGTGTAGTCGGGCTACAACCGCAATATTTAAAGGTTGACCAATGCTTCTTAACTACCTCTAATTCTGGCACAGATTACTCCTCTTGAGTAATAGATATGGGATTCTTTATCCATTTTTACATACAAACACAGCTGGCCAGAATGAGTTGGGTGGTTAGTCACAGGAGGCATGTGCAGAGAACATTTGCACTGGAGAAAGAATATTGCTGTGCTTAATGGGATGTGAGGCTTCATATGTTCCCATCTCTCTTCTTCTGCCAGACAAGCACATTAACGGTTTATTTCCCAACATTAGCCCTCTCACTTCTGCCACCTTTAGTTACTGCATTAATGGGACGTTGCCTCACCGGACCCTTCATCTCACCACAATACTGCACTCTGAACCACTCATTAGTAAAGTAATCTACACAGTGCAGAGTAAATATTTGCCAGGGGATGTTTTAGAAAGACCCTCAGCTAAAAGAAAAAATATGCTTTATGGCTTGAATTCACCCTTAAAACCTGAATATGCAAACACACTCATGAATACATGCAAAAGACTGCACCTGCATATGAAAACTCATATAATCAAGTCTGTATCTTAACATCAACACATTTATGTGTGAGGATGTGAATGGTTAGTGTTAGGGTAATGAAGTTTTGCACTCCAGAAGGCTGCTTTTGGCATACTTGATGGAACAAAATGAAATTTGATACTGATCAAGGTTATGAGGAGTTTGGCAGAGCAAAATGTTCTCCTCCCCGACCCAACTTTGATGTTTTTGCTTTATTTCAATGTTTGATGTCAGCGCCGCCTTTCGGGTAGATCAATGCACATGTTGTGTTCTGATGCAAAAAAAAAAAATGTTTAACTCCCATCCTTATCTTTCATCTACAGTTATTTATTTGACATCTTTTTAAATGGAAAATGTAGTTGCTGTTAGTTACTGTTTTCTAAAACAGTTCTCCACTTTATAGTGATGAGTCAAAACTCAGCTTATCCTTTGATAATTTTAGCGAGAGTCAAAGCTCCTATTTTTCTCCACATATGCTTGTTTGGCCTACTTTGAATATTGTATGAGTAAAATTACCATACTATAACATTGTAGTTTTCAAATTTACAAATGACCTACAGTAACTTTCAGTTGCTGTGGTGATTTTAAAGCTGTAAGTATAAAACTTCTATATTCAGGAACTCCTTAGATACAAACTTAGAAATTAAAATTTTGTTGTTACTCATCTTTAACTAGTTGTTGTATATATTAATAGCTTTAATCAGGAAAGATGTTCTGTATTGGTCTTATACTGGATCATAAGAAGCCTTTGTCTGCTGTTTTATAACAGTCTCCTGAAGAGGATGTTCACAGTTGTTGTTTTATTAAGAATTCCTCTTTGTGAAATCAATAGTAAGTTGATAAAATATGTATAACAAAACACAAAAAAAGAAGAGAAAAAAAGTAACATTGACCGGTTGAATAACTAATGTTGGCTAAAACTAAGCCTCTGCTTTCTTTTATTATGCAATTCTAGTATTTTCTCAGGCATTTTCTAAACAGCAGCATAAAGCACAGAAATGATGACGCATAGCTGTTGTTTTTTTTAAATTGAAAATATTTAAAACAATGGACCATTGCATATTTATGATTATTTTCTTAATTCCATCGCATATGCACAGTGATGCTTGGCGGAAACATAGAAAAAAAGTGTTTCATTTGCTGAATTAATTGTAAAACAGGTCTGACTAGGGGAGCTTCCTCAAGCATTCCACTTGCCACACAAAGGAATATTTGTCAATGTAATATCAGTGAAAAATATATTGTAAATAAACAACTTTGTTATTTTATGTCTTGATAATGATAAATTCAAACTTCAGTAAGAGCTGGGAATGCTGGCTTGTCAAGTAGACAAACCTTTTCGACCAGAAATTTCATTATTTCAGGTATTTTGATCACAGGAGGCTAAAAGCAGACAATCCATTGGACATGATAATAGTCTTCCCTCCTGACTTGAACAGGAAATATTTTAAGATGATACAAGTGAATACACCTCTTCATTAAAATGATATTGGAGGGTGTCTGACCATAATCATGAGTGATGGATGTATCTTCTTAGCATGGATGGATTTCTAATCAGACCTTGCTTCAGCTTTAAACCTTGGCTAGTACATCTAGGGAGTTTTGTGCTCATAGTTTTTACTATTAGAGCCCCTAATAAGAGACAGAGCTTTAATACCTACCATTTGCTTTAGATATATGCCGTTGCGGCTTCACCTGTCTAAAGCTATATAGGCTTGTTAATGTCCACAGCTACAGAAATTGATAACCACTGTGACGTGACTGTCGTTTTTGAGAGCTAAAACAACCGTCAGGCTCCTAACTTTAATTGGACAATGCATTCTTGAGTCTTTATATTTTACAGTTTCTATGTCGTTAAATTATTATTCTAAAGAAAATAACTCTCTACCAGGGGTAGGGGGCACTTACAGTATGATGTTACACACCAATGGGTTTAGACCTTGATACCAGAGGATACCCTCTGCCTTATTGTAACATTTTCATAGAATTTGATGTTCAAAATAATTGAATAAAAAGTCAAATAACAGTAAAACAGCAGATTAGCAGGATTGTTTTCAGTCCTCATTAAAAGGCATTTCTTTTTTACATAGAGTTGAAAAATCTAATCGCAAAGAACATAAAAGCTGTTTAATATTGTTTAGCACTGGAACCAGGAATATAAAGTAAACACATCCTTGCTTACTTCATTCTTAGATATTTCAAAGATGATAAATTACTGCAATAACTCTTTAAGGTTAAATTAACAGATAAACCAAAAGCAAAATTCTTAATTCTTGTAATGCAAATAAATATTTGCATTACAAGAAGTTAATACATTTCAACATATCGTTTATGATATAACATAGCCATAAAGATATCTATTATCATTGAAGATGTCCCAGTTTACATGTATACACCCGCAAAACTAGTTACCTTTGATTGTCTAATATGACAATACTATCTCCCTGGAACAATTTCTCAAACTCAATATGCAAGGCTATCAGTCATATAGTTTCCCACATCGTATAATTTAAGACTTAGCTCTTAACATCTGATGGAGTCTGGTGGTAACAGCGACTATGGTTTTCAAAGATGGTGGTTCTTGGAAAGATAAACACTTTATTTGTCCTAAAAAAAAAGTGTTAGCTTTAAAAAAACAAAGCTGATGAGAACTTGATATCATACTTCCACGGAGCGAGTTGTTTCTTCGTTCCACTAAGGACGAGTCTTGATCTTAAAAGTGGTATTTTCAAATATATACTTTTACATAATTTACAAGCACATAATTACATTTCAGATCACACTCTGTGTAAAATTGTTCCGCCCCTGCCGCATGTGGCTTTATCTCAAGGTGAGCAGTCTTTCTGTTCATAATTCAAAACTAAATTGTTTGTAGTACAAAGCAGCAGACAACTGATGTAAATTATATTATTAAACCTCCTTTTAGGAATTTCCTAATACAAACATACATTATAAAAAGAATGTATACATGTATTCAAAAGTTAGCCATCAGAAGAATGTCAAATGTATTTATTACTACAGATACCTTGATATGTTTAGCTGTTGCTATTCAGTTTCTCTCTTGGCAGTGACACATCTGCTCATCAGTGTTTATATCCAATACCACTGTAAGATAAATTGGAGAGTAAAAGGCATACCAGTTCTCACAACAGTAGGAATCCGTAGTATTATGGGCATGACTTTCAGATTGAGAGAGATAATTTACCTTTTGATGAAACAAACTCTTCTGCCTAGACTACACAATAGGGGATACCACTGTGCCTTTTTGTTGCAGTATAATCAAAGGGTGTAGGTCATGGTACACTTTAGCAGTTTCAGGCTTTCAAAGTGGAGAGATTGTTTCTTCAGGCAGGTACTGTATGTTTAAGATAGTACAGTAAATGCTTTTATGAGTTTACCTTATAAGGATAATGAAAGGGTAAATCTTTTAACAAGGTTTAAGATTTTTTTCTACCGTTATGCATTTTAACATGGATAATCACTAATATTGTCATGCCTGAAGACAATGAATAATAGTGTTTTCTTAGTTTTAAAGTTTGGCAGTTGCTGTCATTTGTTTAGACAATCCAAGCCAAGATTTGAGTGAGCCTTAGATGCAGCGGCGTAGGAAGCGGGGGGGACGGGGGGGACATGTCCCCCCCAATATAAAAGCCAGGTGGATATGTCCCCCCCAAAAATTGTACCGCAAAATATTAGATTTTGACAATTTTTTAACTATCGTGCTTTTATTTTGAAGGCGCAGCATAGCGTTACGTCACTGTACTCCCCCTCCCCTCTGTGAACTGTTGAGTGTTTGAGCACTCAGAGGGAAACAGCGATACAGAAAGTCAGAAACCTGTTAATGAGGTAAAATGGTCTGTCGGGAATGCTGCTATGAATAGTGCTTATTTATAACGTCTTGTTGTCAGTTCACTTTCATATATAGAAACTGAATCTTTTTGGTTTAGTCATCTTAGTCTTGTAGGAAGAGGATTAGGGCCACTGAAAAACGTTAACTGATTTTTAAATGTTTTTTTAGTTTAACATTGGGGGAAAGGTCAGAATTCTGACTTTTCTCAGAATTCTGACTTTAATCTCAGAATTCTGACTTTTTTTTCTGACTTTTTTCCCCAGATTTCTGACTTTAATCTCAGAATTCTGACTTTTTTCTCAGAAATCTGACAGATGATTAATATTTCTAATCAGTTTACAGTTTTTTTTGGTGGGGGGAGGGGGGACTATACAGATATATAAAAACAAGAAGGTCTACCTAAAAAATAACCAGAATATATGTTTAGAGTAAAGATTGACTACTTGTGTTTACACAAGCACACAATTTCAAATCTGCTGAGCTTGCTGTGCAAGAAAATGTAAAATATACGTATAAAGAAATATAACAGGAAGTACTGCTAAAACAAACTAAATGTTAAATAATGTAGATATTGGTTTAAAAAATTCTTCAGATTTGGAAATTTGGAAGGAATACATAATTTTGAAATTAATCAACAAATCTGGTAAAAAAAAATAAATAAATAAAAAAGTTGCACTTTTTTACTTGAGGAATTTGTTGAATAACTTCATAATTATGAGTTTAACTAGCTGGAGGTAATGCTACACTTCTCTGCTTCCTGTCCTGCTCATAAAAGGTAAACATTATAAACCCACCATTCATTTTCTACACTATTTGGAAAACACAACACAAATGTAATATAACAAAAGTATGTTTAACAACAAACATGTTAGCATAAAGCCATAGCCATGTCTGTTTTAGAGACTAGCTCTCTTGTTTTAATGACCTTCTGCTCCTCCATTAATGAGGGGACCCCTCGGGCACGTAAAAAGTTGCCTAATTCTGTCATTTTCCACCAATGTGTCACTGGCTCTCTCAAACAACTCACATCTTTGTCAGTGAAGCGGAGTGCTCCACATCTCTGCCTTCATGGTGCCCATCTACATTAAGATCCAAAATTCTGAGAAAAAAAGTCAGAATTCTGAGATTAAAGTCAGAATTCTGAGAAAAAAAGTCTTAATTCTGAAAATAAAAGTCAGAATTCTGACTTTTTTCCCGTATTAAACTGAAATAAAATGTAAAAATCACTTAACTTTTTTTTTTTTCCAGTGGCCCTAATCCTCTTCCGTAGTCTTGGTCTGATCACTCATCCAATATTTAACTGCTAACTTTCTCTAGACGTTTGCCACGCTAGTCAAAATTTTTTTTTATATCTCATTTCAGTACATTGCCACCACCAACTAAAAGGCTGAAAGGCTGTCACCTAACACAACTTGTGTTGAAATTAGCCCGATCTGGGCGTGCGTTTAACGAGGATTTTTTTTTTTTTTGCATGGTTTTGATTCGCCGAAATGGACAGATGTTATACCTGCCGCGCTCCTGATCGTTAGTTAACCACAGGGAGAATTAATTTTAATTCTTAGCAGCGGCGGTCGCATTGGTTGTGCAACCACTAATTAACCAACTAATTAACTTCTGCATCTTTATTTCCTCAAATAAACTGCTGGCTCCTCTTTTTAGACTATAAACAGATTAACACAACATTGACAACTCTGTAGTTTTCTCTGTTCTGTACTGCAAATTGGAATTAAAAGCGCCATTTCTACCAAAGGTCTGGACAGACTGGCCACCTGTCTAGGGTGGACCCCGCACCAGCACCTCCCGACCCCACTAAGCGACAGGGTGTACAGAAAATGGAAGGATGGATGGATTTCTACCAAAGGTTGATAATGCGTTTTTTAACCAGATGCTTCAAAGCGCCCTGTCCATAATTCTTCAACACACTGTCCCTCTGTCAGTCAACCTATATAAATTCATTTTTGACCATTATTGCAAGTTTGACAAAATAAAACATATCAAACTTTGCACTTGTGTGGCCTACTGAATTGTTTTGATTTTCTAGTGCATATGCGGAGACTAAATATGCCAAGGGCTGAAGCCCTTGAAAGACATCTCCCTTTGCTTAATAAAAGACTCCAGTCATTTTGTTTGGTGATATGCTCACATCTTATGAACAATTGCATTATGTACATTTTAAATGCATTATTTTTGCAAACACATTTATAAAGGAATAAAGTAAAAGATTAAATAGCCTTTTTTTTAAGTAGCGTACTTAAGATATGTTTCTGTTGAATATTTACGAATCTCAGATTTCCGACATGTGTCCCCCCCAATTGTAAACATATTCCTACGCCCTTGCTTAGATGTAAGGACTGAAGTTAGCCTTGTACAATGGCTTTCTCCTGCAATCCCAGTTTCTTCTTAACTTGACTTTGCAGGATTTCCTTGAATAAGGTGTAATCTTATGTCTTTATGAGTTTTTCAAAGCTGATATCATTCATTTTAAAATCTTATGCCAATTTAGCTAAGTACATATCCAAAGACATCAGCCTGGGAATTGCTGGTGTTAAAATATAAAAGAAGAACTGCAAGGAGAAAGAAAGATTTGTTCTGAAATAAGACAGTTGTTCATTTTTTTGTTGTTGATTCTTATCTTCTATTGCTCCGATGAATTATCAGGAATAAAAAGAACACTATTGGGAGTGATGAGGAAATTAGTAAGAATATATTTTGAGTTGATAAAAGGGAGAGAAAGAAATGCTTGGAAGATTTTCTGGTTTATTTATCTTTGGAATTGCTAGTTTAAGTAATTCTACCATCCTTGAATAGACTCTTAATACCTGAATTTCTTCCAGAATACTTTACTATTTTATAACACTAAATAATCTTTATGCTCTAACACATTATTGTATTTTAATAACCCGAGCACACATATAGCTCCCGTACTCCCTAAGCACAACTCTACATACATCTTGTACTCTACAGTATATCGATCCATCATTGAATATTTGGTGACCTTGGTATATGAAATGCTTTAGGAAGCCACAGGGTAGTCTAATCTGTTTTCTAATAAATTGATCAATGATTTGACCACTTAGAAAATACAGAGCTTCAAACATTCAACTGCAGTCAGGCTTTAATTTTTAATGGTATTGTAGCGATTATAGGACAAGATGCTCGATATTACAGTAAAATTAAACTTACCCAAATTCAATAAACGTTTCCATCCCAGCACTTTTAGGGGGTAAAGCAGGGGTGCATCATAAATGACAGACATACAATAAAGCATTTAGAAGAACTCAGAAAATGTTCTACATGTCCTCCAATTTAGTATGAAATGAAACATTTTTAGGTGCCATGACTGCAAGTTCTAACTTGAAGTGATATTCTGACAGTCTCACTTCTTGGACTATGAAATTCATATTCCAGTGATTTGAAGTCTTACACTTTTTTGATTTACCGATTAGGATGTAAATAAAAGTACCTACAGTTTTATATCACATTCTTGACATTTCAATAAAAACAATCCAGTTAACTGCTTCATTTACTCGAATTAGCTTGCTGTGTTTTTTTCCCCATATTCCAGTAACCCATCTCCACCGTAAGAATATAAAATCTAAAGAATTTCACACAACCCTTTTGGAAAGACATAGATTTGCAAGGTAGAACATCACAACACTTTTTAAAATGTGATACTCTGAAGCTTTATGATGTTAACAAGGATTATAAGTATGCAAAATCTTAAGAAACCAGTACAGAACAATAAATAGGTGTAAACCATTTAAACTTTGACGGGAATTTCAATTGTGCATTCATTTTCATGCTTAAACACAGAACAGAAGCTACAACATGAAGAACTCATTGGCTTAGCTTTTAATTAGGCCAGCACTTAGAAGCATTGAAGGGCCAGCATGTTTCATCCGGCTGCCCTCCATAACTCCCTCAGGCCCTCTTAAGCTCACTCTAGGCAAATTCAGCTAAGCCTTGGCCTCTGATCAGGGTAAACATCCACAGACAATACCCTGCTAGCTCTTTCCATATTCTCTGTGGATGCACACAGTCTCCCAGTATGTGCTCATTTGGCGCCTCTGTCTTCCCTTCAGTTGAACTGGCATATGCCGTCCTGCCTATCAGCAATCCATGTCACCTGCTAGAAGATTGTCTTAATTACAGCTTTCAGGAAGAATCCTTTACCCTACATTTGTCCCTTCCTTCCTTTTCTTATTGACCACTGGTTCCCATTGTTTAGTTGTAGATAGGCTCTGGGGTAGTGGCCTTTTAAGCATCTATCTCTATTGTTTTCTCCTTTCCCTTCTCACCTCCACCAAAGCAATTCTCCCCTTTTTGATAACGAATTGGAAACGGATAATAAAAGAGGTTGCGAAGCGGCGACCTCTCTGTGGCTTTTGTGTCTAAATCACTGCCAGGAGATGGATTGCGCCCCTGCACAATTTTCCTGTCTGGGTTTAGGTCACCGTTGGGTATTGTTTCAGCTAGTGTCCTTGGAGCTTTGGGACAGAAGTACCAAGACGACTCAGCCAGAGACTCTGGTCAATGGTGGATGAAGAGTGGTTTGGAGAAGAAGAATGGAGAGGACGTAATGGAGGTGAATTGAAGAGAGGAAGGGTATTAATTATAAGGTGATACCATCAATAGGAGGGTGAAGTCAAACCACCTGCCAGAGGGAATTGGAGAAGAGCAGCTATAGTGCCATTCCAATATTGGAACCCAGCTGCAGTGATAAAGACTCAGTCAGTGAATGCACTATTTGTCTTCTACCATGTCTGTGGCTGTAAGATATTGGCAAAAAAGTCTAAAGGACAGATGGTATTGGCATTGCTAAATATTAAGTGATTTTAAGAAACTATGTCTTCAGATTCCTTCTGATGTACTTTCCCCTTGATTTACTGTGTTTCTAAAGGTATATGTACTCCTTAAGCTATTCTTAAAGCCTCACAATTCCAACTGTGATGTGCACTTTCGGTTTTCCAAAGTACAAAATGTTTTCAACAGGCTACGAAGTTCTGTCTTCAGACTCGGCTAATCAGAGCAATGCCTCCTGTTTGTTTTACTGTGTCATCTATGTGGTTTGCAGCAAACTTAATGGATGTTCCTATTTTTAAACTGTACTGTAAAATATAAAAAATGTACTCAAGAGAAAATTAGTTCATCAATACAATCTATGGTATATAAAGAGAATCAAAACGTGAGTAAATATAGAAACAAATGTAGAAGAAAAAACAAGCGGGTACAGAATGAAATCTGGTACAGTTCTTGAAGTTGTAAGTTTCCCCAGTACCTTGTCAGAATTAAACTTTCCCAACTTCTGAAGCGTTTCATTCCAACGTCACTGGAAGCTTTCCAAGAAAATCAGTGTCTAAAAACTTCTCATGAATGCTCCCTTCCTTCTGCAGGAAATAATGAGGTAAATGAAGCAATCTGCCAGGTCAAGTGATGGGTGGGTTGGTTGACTCATGGGATTTAACATGTACTGATTGCTCTCATAAAAATAATGTCTTACTGATGCACTAAACGGTGGCCTATATGTACCTTAAAGGTCTCAGAGTCAGTCATGCTGGAATAGGAGGTGCTCATCAAAACCAATCACTTCATCAAGGTTGGCACTGATGGGAGGCCTCAGCTCCAAATGGGGAGTTGTTTAGTGAGAACAGCAGGGCCACAGTGAGCACCGGCTTAAATGTTACTGTGGAATTGAAGTCCTTGACTCAGAGGGAGGCAGCTGAGTAAACTTCTCTAAAGCAGAAAGTTGATTGAATTTTTTTTTCCTGCTTCACATAGCAGCTTGCATTTTAAGCAACAGAGAAGATACATGAAATCTTGCAACTTGTTCTGAGACCTTGCGATATACTTGAAGATTTTCCATGTAATCAATGATATGTACAGGTGTTTGATGTCGGTTAGGGCTGGAAACCTTGTGAGGTGTATCAGACTTTGGTGGCAAAGCATGTGAGGGTTGCTATGCCAACTGAAGCACATCTGCTCCATCTTTAGAGAACACAATGAAGCTGTGTTTTAGAGGGCCATCTTCAGCCTCAGACAAAGGGAGAGCACCGTGCAAAATGAAAATAGGTAATCAGGCGAGTTTATTCACAGCTTGATTTTGATCTTGTAAACAGAGGTCTGCATTGTCAGTTTGATTGTATTGTTTGTTTCCCCCCCTGAGGAAGAACCAGCTCTGTATACTGGATTTAGGGCTGAAGTATTTCTCTATTTGATGTTGTCAATATCAAAGAGAAGATTAGCCGTGCTTTCACAGGAGACACTGATTCCTTTTAGCGTCTGTCCGTCCAGCTCTCCAATCTATATTCCTCAAAGGCAGAAGGGCATCTGAGCCCAAACTGTTCTTTTTCTTATAAATACCATTTACCTGCAATAGAAATCCACTGATGGAAAATAAATAAATAGATAAATAAAAATAGGGATGAAGTGACAGGGATGAAATTGAAAATTTAAGTTTATTCTCTCCCGAGTTTGCAATATAACTTTAAACGTCCTTCATTTGAGAGACTCTTTTGGAAAAAAAAAAGTGCAGGTCATGGAAAACTATATGTCACTCAATAATATCCAGTCTTACTCAACTATGCTTCTTCAAATCTATCTTCAAAATACTTTGTATTGACTATTTAAATCATATAAAATGACTTCTTCCAGAATAAAGTAACCAATAGTTTTATGGGAATTTTTAAATTTCACAGTCTGATGAAAATTAAGAAAATGTATATTTTAAAATAGGAAGTACTCGATACTGTAATATACATCTATTGTAATGTAAGGCTGATGATGTTAGATTTTGTCCCAGAAAGAAAGGTGATTAATCAGAAGATAGATTTTCCTGAAAACACAAGCACGCAAACAGCAATACTAAGGTTTAACTTTGCCAAATGCAACAAAAGATTTATATTAATACACCATACCAAGTAATTACTATGGTAGTCAACTTTAATACTGAGGCAGTTTTCTAGATGGAGCACCACTGTCACCCAGTCGGACAGACACCCAATCCATCTCGACCTATTACATCCTGTACAGTACTAGTGGCGAAAAAACACAACAGGCAAAATCAATTTGTTGCAGTGGTTTGTTGACATGGTGTGAAAAATAAGTTGTGCCATCCTATCTTTTTCTCAGTGAGGGGTTGGTCTTTATTCAGCCACTGTGTTACAACCCAGGGCCTTTATCTTCCATAAAAAAAAAACTAACTGTTGAGTAAAAAGCTTAACAAACAATCACATTTAAGGAAAACGACCTAATTAGTAAACAATTGAAGTCTGCAGACATGTAGATCATATAGTTTGAGAGATCAAGTAATGAGTTTTGGAGAAAAATCTAGGCATTCCTCTTACCTACAGAAAGTCGATGTCTGCATGAACAAAGATTGTATCAAGATCGAATTGCTTGGTCATATTTATTATCTAGTAACAGGATAGATACAAAAGTCAAGCTTTACATTCTATGTCGGCTCTTTTTTTTACAGCATTAATTCAGTCTCGTCTCTTTCTCCATTATACCACCTCTTTCGAACAATATGCCAGTATACGTTAATTTCTCTGTCTGAGGATGAGACTGACCCTGGGGTTGCACCAAATGATGAGCGTCCATGACCGGATTCTCTATTCCAGCGGGAGCGCTTCAGAACAGAGAGGCTTGGAGTTGCTGGAGTCTGATTAGACGAGGATATCATCATTGCATGGTAGTCATAGTATATACATGTTGGCTTTAAACAACAATAGAACAATGTAGGGGTTATATGGACGGTACAACCGTTTATCTGGTCACATTGCCTTTCAGCCTGTGCCTTTTCTTTTGTTATCTTTATAAAACACCGCCAAAAGGAACACTTTGGGGTCCATGGTGTCCTATGAAAGGAGGTTCTCTGGTCCCTATTTGCTTGGGCCACAGGTAACGTTGTTGGGATGTTTTCATCCACCTGCTTTTTAGCAACTGACCTCGTGCCTGAAGAGGACTTGAAGCGTGAAGCATGAAATATTGACTAGCCACGTGTTTTAGAAGACACTCTGCACCACTCTGAGTTGAACCACTCTGACTGACTAGCGTGGCTGAGCTCAACCATGGCAGTGCGGCGTGGGCGATCTGTGGCGTGGATGATCTGTGGCGTTAACGCTTGCGATGGAACCCTGGGATGATATCTGCTTTGCTCTTGTAGAGTTATCACCTTAATGTAGATGGAGGGTTTCAGTATTCCTGTGATGCTAGGGCTTTATCAGACTATGACTTAGACTTAGACAAACTGTATTGTCATTTTGTATACCAAAACAAAATTTCGAAGCATGCAGCTTACAGCAGTGAATGAGCAGCTTACACAAGGGAAATTAACATTACCATTTATAAAGTGCAGCAGTGATCAGAATGTAGACAATGTAGGAGAAAAGAAAAAAACATTTTAAAGTCATGGTGCAAAAGGTATTAATATGGAAAACTTCAGTGCAGAGAAACATAAATAAATATGCTGCAAATTGCAGTAGATCATCGAGTTCTATTTAAAGGGATTATAAAAATAATAATTAAACAATCAGCCACATTGGTGGTGCAAATATGATGTAAGTGTGATGCAGTCTAGATTAGTGTTTCAACAGTTCTACAGTCTGGTGGCAGCAGGTAAAAGCTGTTGCAGAACCTGCTGGTCCTGCATCAAATGCTGCAAAGCTTCTTCCTAGATGGCGTCAGGGAGAATAGTCCATAATGGGGGTGTGAGTGGTCGGTCATGGTGTTACAGGCTCGGGACAAGCAGCGCTGGGATGAAATGTCCTTATTTGAGGGAAGAAGAGCCACGATGATCCTCTCTGCTGTTCTCACAACTCTTCTCACGTTCTTCCAGTCTGAGACACTACAGCCTCCATACTACACAGAGAGACAGCTGGTCAGAACGCTCTCTATCATGCTTCTATAGAAAGTCGTGAGGATTGGTGGGGGCAGGTTGGCTCTCCTTATCCTCCGCACAAAGTAAAAGCACTTTTGTGTCCTTTGGACGAGTGATGTGTTAACAGACCAGGTGAGACTGTCTGGCCCAGGTAGGATCTTTCAAACCAAATGGGACATAGTCTAATAGACCAAGAACAAATTGAGAATGTAGATGATAAAAAATGTTTTATCTTTTAGTGATTTTGAATGGATGATTGATGCTTTCATTAGCTCCCAATTTGATTATTATATCTCTCTTTATGTTACCACTCTGTAGCTTGGTCAGAATGATGCAGCTCATCTTTTAACAGTAAAAAACAAGTGAGAACATATTTCCCTTGTGCTTTTTGTGGCTCCCTGTTCATTTTTTAAACCCCTAATACTTGGCCTAGACTGAAACCTATTGACTGCTGTGGCCTCTATGGCCCACCGAAAGAGAATGAACGTTTAATCGATTTAAACGTTTTATTGCTGTCCTGTAAGCTACAGAATTGACAGGCTCCTGTATACCATCAGACCTGCATTCTCATTTGCCTTCTAGAAGCCTTAAGGTGCAATCCCCCTGAATGTGGTGTCCGTGGTGATTTCCCTGAGTACCACAGGGAGTTCCCCGCTCTGCATTTCAGATGCACAGCATTTACATCTCGGACAGCATCATCTAATAGTAGGAGATTCACCTATGTGAAGCTGACATCCCAGCGATATGAAAAAAAACTCAGCCATTAGACTGAATGCTTAGTGCTACCTTAGTTTGGGTTTGTGAAGTCAAAATTATCATTTGTAAAAATGAAAACAAAAAATATATATATCATGTGTGCTACTGTTGTTTCAAAGATATTCAATTTTAATCTTAGGCCATCCAGGGGACAACCTTCTCCCCTTCAAGCTCTGAATTAACTCAAAATTATCTACTTTTTTAGTACTACTTGATTTTGTGCCGGAAAAGCTGTTGTTTATAAGGAACAATCATCAATAATTTCAACCAATGACGTCACCATAAGTTAGCGTTGCACCCTTCTTTTATTTTCCTTGTTTTCCGTATGTTACTGTGTTAATTTAACTTTTTAATAAAATATATACAGATCCCATTGAGAAAGAAGTGCAGCTTATTGCACAAATATTCCATTTTTAATAAAATAAATACAATAAAAATAGTCTCTTTGTCTTAAGTGTATTCTCCCTCTAACCTGATGACTTTTGGGAAGGGCTCTAGTTCCCATAGCTTGAAACAGAAAAAATGGATAAGGAAACTGAATGCATAAGTAAGTATGGAAAATCAAATAAAGCTCTGTTCACATCTACATTTGCTCTTTTGCAGTTGCTGCAAACACGCTTCAAATACCACAGAATATTCTTTACCAGAAGAAATAGCTTTATAACAGCAGCAGGAATTTGCATTGCTATTTGTGTGCACTTGATACAAACAAAGAAGGTTGGCTCTCTCAGAAATTGCTGACGATGTGCAATGGCATGTTTTTTTTTTTTTTATTATTATTAAATAACTCCCTGGGATGCAAGCGCCCGAGATTGGGAATCCAGAAAACCAGTTTTCTCAGCTGGAACATAATCTTATCAATTCCAATAGAAAAGCAAGTTCATTGTGCAATATTTCTCACCTAAAAACTGTTTACACTGTGCATTTTCTGCAATATCTTCTCCTCTTATGCAGGATTTTTCATTCTATTGTGATTGCATCTTTGGATCAACTCTCCATTTCAGCAAGGAGACAAATTCCCTTGTGCCTTCTTGTTCAGATGTGGCATATTTGCTGACATCACCCAACTCATTATCTCAACATACTGAAGAGGATAACGCACATGCAGGGCTCAATTGCAGCGTTTGTTGTTTCCGATCATTTTCCGATCCTCAAACCTTAAAAAAGCAAGTTTGAAGAAGTTAAGAATGAGTAAATGTGTCCAAGTAAGCTTTGACTCCAAGCCGCCCAGGGATAAGATCATGGTTTAGGTTGCTGTATTGTGCATGAAGGCCTTCTGGGGGGAGGAGGGGTAGAGCGGCAAAAGCAGACTGAGAGTTAGAGCGAAAGAAGGCGAGTTGAGTTCTGTGCTCTCCTCAAAGCCGTAGAAAAAGCCAGGCGGGCTGTGCGGTCCTCTGGGAAAGATTCAATTATAAATGATGCTTCCACCCCGAGCCATCTTGGAATCCCTCGTTCTTGAGATCTCCACGTAATCCTCTGCGGGATTTGGTGTGGCCATCCTTTGAAGTGTTGAGCCTCACACACTTTGTGTGTTATGCATTATGAATGATGAGACGGGGACACACATCCTAATTATGCGGAGAGCAGCATAAATGTCAACAACCTTGGAGCTGAGTGGATGCTAATGGTGATAAGAAAAAAAAGAGTGTGATTTGGTCAGGGTTTACCGAGGTCCTGTGTGGAAGTGCCCCTTCTTTCTGTATGATACCATCATCTCAGGCTGATTTTTTTTCTTCTACCAACACAGACCTCCTTTTTTCTCTCTGTAACTCTTCTTCTACCCTGCATTCCTTCTGCATCTTTTCTACCTCATAGCTCCCTTCCTTTCATCTCTCAGCAGCGTCGCTCTCCCCTCTCGGAAGATTCTACTGGTGGCAGCGAGCAGCATTAAAGTCAGTAGACAGGTCTTCTTTGTAGCCGAGAGTGCTGTTTAGATCTCAGCTGCAGCCCCCCCTACCTCCTTTCCCTCCTCTCCAAGCCTCAGAAATCCTCCTCAAGACCCCACCACCACCTCACCCCACCCCCGCCCTCTGCTTCTTTCCCTTCCTTTTTCCGAGCGGAGAGAATAGGAGCTGACATCTCCACAGAACCGAGAAAAAAATCATTTAAAGCCCTTCCTCTCTGTCCGATTGCTGCTACAACAGAGAGGAGTGTCAGTAATGCAGCAGGAGGGGGTACAGGAGGCTGAGGCTGGCTATCTGAGGATGGTGATAATGAGTGGAGAGTTGTTATGGCTCACCTTCTGCTGCTCTGTGTACGTGTGGCTGCTCTGTGTTCTCTGTACTCTCTCTTGCGTCTTCCCCGTGTTACATGAAGCTGAAGTGAAGAGAGAAATGCTTAATTAAGGGGGAGGGGGATTGAGTTTATCTGTGGAGGTCTGAAAGATGAGTAAGAACCCTTTTCCCTGCTGTTCTGAGAAAGTTAGCCCGTGAAGCTGAGAACATCACAAATCAACTTCGGCTCTTTCTATCCTTCCTTTCTTTTCACTCCCCCCTGCAAAGGGTGACTCTCTTTCACCCCCACCCCCTCCAGTTCTCCAACTTATCCCTGTCTAAAGCACCACAGATGACAAAGCTGTTCAGCGTCAGAAACACATCATGTCAAGTACTGTACGTTCCCTGTCAAAGTGGGGTGATTAGAAAAACTCTTTGGCTGAATCCCCCAATCTGTGTGTTGTGTGTTGTCTCCTTGGACTTGTTTGTTACTGTGGATGTATTCTTTTGGTAATAATGTTCCCAGAGCTGGCAGAGAGTGTTCTTTTTAGCCAAATTGCATTTTGTGACGGATTAATGGCGATTCCACAGCCTTGATTTGGTTTGCCCACCTTTGATATAATAATAATCCAATAGATTTATTAAATCTAACTGAAAAATATAAGGCATTCATGAAGAACTTCTTAACTGTTTCTAATTTCCCATCATTGTTGGACTGTGTTGGGGGAGTAGGGTCTGCTGGGAGAGTATAACTAGTCCCTAGTCTAACTGAGGCAAGAGCCTATCATGAAGTCAAGATTGTGGAAGGACTCTGATTTAGTCAGGGGAGAAACATGTCTGGTTGGATGGGTGGTCTCTGCTTTTGATTTAATAGGTCTTTTTTATATGTTTATGCAATAGCACTCATTTTGCATTGGTACCATTTGTCTAATTAGGCAGCTTAGATGAGAGGCAGATCATCTAAGTCTGAGGTTATGATGCTTGGTCGGTAGAAGCAGCTGAAATTCCCTTCCCTCTTAAAGTAATTGGGCTCATTTTTGGAAAAAAGGGGAGAAACTTATTTATTCAAGACGAGCTCATCATAGAACCTACTTTACCACCTCAAAAATAGTCAGTTTAAGTGTCTCAGAAATCCTTTGGGTGGTTTTCTTGGCATGTCTCTGTAGAAGGCGAACTTGAGGCAGACTCACAGGATGGTGAGGGATTTTTATTTCCCTTCCAGTTGCGGCACACATTGAGGTTTTCACTAATGAATAGAATGTCGCCCCACAAACCGAGAGTACATGATTAGATGGAAGATTTCCAATGAGTTAGTTTTCGTAGTGTTTGGCTGATAACCTGCTTAGAAAGGCTTTAAGAGGTTTCTGATAAGTCAAGAGAATGCAATGAAAGATATCCTATCATTTCTTTTAATTTGAATAGCATGTTCTTTATAATTTATTTTGACAAAGATAGTTGTGCAAATAAAACAAAAGTAAGATATACAATTTTAAGTTAAAAGTAAAAACCCTTTTCCATAAATTGCTTTATTGAATTTTTTAAATATGACCCAAAAAAATAAATAAATAAAAATCCTTTACAGACCTTCCCTCATATACTGAGGCTGTCTGTTGGCCTTTTTCCAAAACAATTTATCAAATGATGATACAGTAAAGCTACCATGGGTAAGTGAATTAATGTGTTAGACCTGCCAAAAATGTTACAAACAGACATAGGTTAAAGTTTTTTTTTATAAAGCAAGGGCAAAAAAAAAGAACATGGAGGATGCTAATTAAGATTTCGCACCAGAGCCAAACATTCACTTTTAGAATTTGTGGTTGTTTCATCCATTTATCGGTTCATGCATTTGAAGTTTTTGTCACTTATACTGAATCATTCAATTCATAAATAGAGGGGTTTCTAATGTTCTAATGCACACCTACTTTGTTGTCCTTTTTTAACCTATTTTGAGAACCAGAGCTTTAAAGTTATTTCCTGCAGTCAATGCTCATCTGACCACTAAATATCCATCAGCAAAATATCAGTCACAATTCCTCAGCTGTTTGTAAACTAAAATAAATATGCTGTTAATTTCTCATCCTTGCAAATTCAACAGGGGTTGAAATCGCCCCGCTATACATCAACTGTAACAAGTTAAATGTTAAGCATGTTTGTGTTGTTGATTAGTTGTTTCCCTTTACCCACCTTCACACTAAGTGTCCTTACACTTTAACCAACTCTAACAAACCTGTCACCTCTAAGCCTTTCAGCAGCAGAGAGGCCTGAACTACTTTGGGTCTTGTTGTATAAAGCTAGCTAACACACACTAACAATGTGGTGTTTGACTTCTCATTTCCAGTAAATGGAGCCACAGCCCATGGGCTTGGACTTTATTTTCTAGGTTGATGGAGACACTTTGCTGCCCAAACTGCACCAGCAGAGTCTGCCTGTGCCTCTGTTTCACTCTATTGAGATTCTTAAAGCGCTCTGGGTCATAAAGTTTTATTATTCCAACTAAATGTTGTAGGATAAAAAAAACGAGGCAGGCAGTCCTCTTCACACTCTTTAAGCCTTCATATTGCTTTTCTACCATATTGAGACCTACACATACACAAACAAGCCTGTTAATGGTTCACAGAAATAACATTGATTGTAGAAAATACCTTGTTACAATTTATTGTATTTTTCTATTACATCACATCCAAAGACCGTAATATATTTTCCTGATATATTTGTATCAATACAATAACAGAATGCTTGGTAAAATAATGATCTATGTTTTTTTTAAGTTAACCCCTTGATCATTTTGATCCATTTATAGGAATGGCCAAAACACATTCACTTGGTGTTTCATCCACATGCCTTTCACAAATACTTCGTTTTATAGGTGTATAAACAAATAAAATGATATTTAGAATTCCACCTGACATGTCTGACTCTGCCGGGATAATGCAACAGTACCTATTCATTTTTAGCCACGCCCCCTAATGGCTGGCACTATTAAAACTAGAGTCTCAGACATTTGTGAGGAAGGTTCGACCTTTCAGGTGATATAACCGGCATCCATTACATAAGCTTGCTCTTTTATTCTTATTTTCTATTCAGTTTGTTGATATTATATTGTGTTCAATGGTAAATTTAATTTAAACAACGGCTAAATCTTAGGAGAAAAGGCTTTGTTTTATGCAGAAGGTCTCCAATAATGTAAATCAGCACATTAAATAAAAATCTGAAATAAACCTGCAAATATAGTGGAAGTATACCCACAGAGCCAGGCTGTGGGTATGTAGCTAAATACAGGACAACCATGAAAGAAAACTTACTGCATGAAAAATATTTATCCTAAAGGAAAGGTGGTTCCCTACTTGGCGTAATTTAATAAAATTACCAAAAAAATGTGGATTATATAAATAAACATAGATCATGTCTTAAGGCATCATCCATCTTATCTGACTGAGCCTGAGGTGATTTGCTAAGAGTGGCAAACATTTCATTCTCAAGACGTCTCTGGCAGACCGATGCCCTACTGAACAATGCATGACATCCCGTATCACAATATATTCCAATAACATTCACTGAAGACTGTGGCTGACACTCAGAGGGATGTTGATACTTTTAAAAGGCACTGTGGAAAGTAATTAGAGTGAACACGATCAATCTTCCTCTGGCCAAATCTTGAAGAAAAACTAACAAATCCTTGTGGTAATCTCCAAGCTCGATGATTTTCACAGTTCGGTGTTTGCACATACATCATAGCGCAGCTCCGGCTGCCAGAGACAAAAACCCTCCACTTTTCTCTTGGCATGCTCTGTCCATTCTGTCTCTCGTTTCAGCATTCCTGCCACTTCCATTACCCCTGCTTTTCGGTGCGTAAACCCATACAGTGCGGTAATGCTATAGCTTATTATAACGGGAGAAACAAACAGCGTAAATCATTCAAGACTGGCTGTTCTCTCCACATAGCCATTCTTCACGACACACTGCCCTTCATCAATCATATTCCCTGTTTTTCGTTTAGTTTAGCCGGTGAGCGACGGAACAAGTGGTCACTACATGTGCAGGAAACTTGGGCATAAATGCAAACATTATGCATATGCTGTCCAATTGTTTAAAAAGTGTATTGAGATTCCTTCAAACATTTGCAGTTGAAGACTGATTGAAAATGAAGCCAGACTAAAAAAAAATACAAGAGTGAACATCACTATCATCCGTCCTCCTCTCTCCTTTTTTCCAGAGGGGGGAGGCAACAGTTGGAGATGCAAATTATGAATTGATAAAAGCTTGTAAAATGAAGATAAATCCCAGTGATTACGGAGCTCAGTATCTCAAAATTTGATTCTTTTGTCGATGAATCTTCATTGGTCTCGTGTGAAGGACAGCAAGCCTAATAAATCCCCATGTACAAAGCATGGGGGGAAAGGATTGTAATGACAGTTCTTTGAACGTGATTGAGGAGAAAATTACATTTTGCATCTTGCTATCTGGATGTATTTTCTGACCAAAAATGTTTTTTTCTCTTTTCGGTGGCAAGAATTTGACCACATCAAACCTTGTTTGTCTTCCTTTTTGCATCCCCTGGGGTGCAAGCTGCCGAAAGCCCAAGAGATAAGAAGGGAAAAGACATAAAAGCACACACACAAAAAAAGCCAGAAAGGAAAGAAAACGTGTGCGCTTGTGGATGCGAGTGTTGAAGCACAGATTCGTGTATGCCCCTCAGATGGCTTTAAGACGCTGTGTGCATAGATGATAAGTTTGGCTTCACCCAGTGGGTAGCTGAAGGCAATGGATAGTTCTTTAATGAGTGACAACCCTTCCTTCCACACCATATATATACACTTACTTGTTACTTTATTAGACTCACCCTCTGGTGAAGGGTTGTTCCCCCTTCTGCCAAACCTATACAGTACATCAAAGAAATAACGCCTTTCATTCTTTGCTGTAATAAATTCAACAAGGTATCTGAAAAATTCTTAAAAATTACAGTCCAAACCAACGTGATGGCATCACACATTTGTTGGTGCCATATCCTTGATGTAAATCTCATGTTTCACCTAAAGGCGCTATGTTTATGTGGATCTGGTGATGGTAGATGCCACCAAACTAAAAATAATCCTTGTTCATGAAACCAGATTTAGATGATCTGAGTTTGTGACATGGTGCATTATCAAAAGGTGGTCATAAATGGATATAAATGGTCCCAGGTTTGCAGGGGGGGTTGAATGATACATATGTGGTACTAAGTGGATTAAAATGTGCCACTTAAATAACCCCCGCTCCACCAAACACCATATTCACAGTCACCTTAATCTCCTTCCAACCTTAATCTTATCCTCTGTCTCAGAACGCATCCATATAAATGCCTTTAAGTTACTGACATGTTATTAACTGATTTGCTAATTCATGCAAACGAGTAGCCTAACAGGTTTAACTAAAACGTTTCGTGAGAGAAAAATAAATGAGATTTATAGGAATTTTAATTGTATTTTTTTCAGCATAACTAATAATCCCCATTTGGGTTAGCCCATTATGGCTGTCCACAGAACTCAAATTGGACTTTGTTTAAACAGTGTAATGGTCCTTTAATTTATAATTCAACGGATCTCTACAAATCTGACAGAATTAAAGTTTAGTGAAAGGCTCACATCAGTTTTCTGCCATTTTTTCCCCATTCAATTCTTATAGTGCATTTAACAGATGGGAACTAACCCCTTTATGCCTCCCAGTGACATGACATGTAAAACAGCAGTAGGGAACTTATTAAGTCTGCAACTGGCAGATATCGTTTGAGTGCTTTGGCCACGCCCCAACAGAAGGGGGCTCTGGTTAGTGAGCTACATTGTCAAAATCTTCAACAGAGACCAAAGGATTTTGCCTGTTCCCATTTCTGAAGCATCCACAGGCATATTTCAGTAAAAGACAAACCTGCTAAAACATGATGAAGGAACACATACACCACATCCCATGTTTAGATTTAGCTTCTGCTTTTACATTCAGGATTTAAATGAGTTAACAACCACCTCTTAGCAGCCTTTTACAGTAGGACAGGCAGGCCCAGTCTTTCCCTGTAAGTCTGCTACATCTAAACAGAGGCTTTTATCACAGCATGGTGTTGAAGTCTGACTACAACCAATTACCCAGTTATAACACAACCGCATCATGGCAGCTGCTCTGCTTCTTCTTTTTTTCTTTTTTCTTTTGCCGTCTTACAGGTAGCATCTTAGACTTGTGAAGTTTAAATGCTCAGAGGAAAGAGACTGAATACAGATGCCAGTACGCAATGAATGTGAAATATTTCTGTAAAGGTGGGTTTCCAAAGCCTTCTATGACATCTTGTTTGGTTCTCCCAGATTTCTTCCCGCTGGTTAAGCTCATTGAAAGCAGTGACCTTCTGTGATTTCAGCTTATGCGTAAATGCCTTTCTTTTTTCGTTTTCGAAGTTTTAATCTGGTTTGCTTTATGTCATGTTGTGGCCTGAAGGACATATCTGTCCCATAGACAGGTGTCCTGACCTTCTGTCTGCACTGCCACGCCTCAGGGGACCTCCGTGAAATAGAGGCTACGCCTTTGACCCAGTCTCCCATCGCCTGTTTGGGTCTAAATGGAGTCATTCGGCAGATGCAATGAATCATAACATGTGGGGGGGAGGGAAATGCATTTATGCATTTAGCTTGAATTTAAAAAACAATCCCAGTGTTTTCTGGAATATTTTAAGGTTAATTTTTTTTTGTGAGTGTTCTTTTAAAATTCCCTTCGGAGTCCGTAATAAAATATAGAATATATATATTTGTTGACCCGTGTTGTTTAAAAAAAATAAAACATATCTTCTACTGTCAAAAAAAAAAAAAATAGCACAACTTATATAAAAACATTTTAGATGGCCACCATCTTGTACACAATTTTATTATTTAGAGATGAAAACATTCTCTGATTCACCACAAATACAGATCCTTTTGCAGATCTCTCTTTATATTTAAGATTTAATTCCTTTAGATGACGATTTTCTTGCTGCTGGCCTCTCACCAAGCTTTTATGCTGACACTGTATGGGAATTTTCTGCTGCTGCGTGATTTAAAATATCTGTCTTACAAACATTGATCGTTGAGTAATCATCTGAAATCATTCCAGGAATGACCACAACACCAAAGAGGTATTCTGTACAAGATATGACAGATGAGTCTTTTCAAGAGGCAATCTATAAACTGGAGCAACATGAGTAGGTTCTATTAAAGCTTTTGTTGCACGAAAATCACTTTTATTGAAATGGATTGTTTACAGTTTATTTTCCCTTACAACTAAATAGTCAAAAATGGATCTTGCATCTCTACTTTTTTTGCTGATTGGAGAAAAACATCCTCAAAGCAAAGGGACTGCCATCCCTTTGTTTGTTCATCAAATATTCCAGATTATATTCACTTAAGCCGGGTTTACACTGTTTGATTTTTTTCCCATTGGGTCAACTTTCAGCCTGATCATGCTTTGTGTAGTGTACAGGGAGTAACGAGGAGCGATCAGCCTCTCACAACCACCTCCCGATCAGGAATCATGAGGTCTATAGCATGATCCTGTAGCCTGGATCGTGTGTTCAGAGTATCGGAGTAAAGGTGGCTAATCAAAAATGCAAGCTAATCTTATAAAATGTTAATTTAGAAATAAAAGTCTATTACAGTATACATGTCAGATTAAATAATACTACTTATGATAAATAAAAGTATTCTAAATATGCATCCTTTTCTTTGGACTTCAAAATTAAGCACTTTATTTCTTGGGTCTCTTACTTAAAGGAATAGTACACCCAAAACATGATTAGCCTTCATTTTCTACTCACCCCCATGCTGAACAACACTCTGGAGTACTTTTTTGATATCTCAAATGCATCTGGAGATCTGGGAGGCTTCTTGCTGTCTGCTGACATTCAAATAATGGAGGTCTGTGGCGCCCGAGGCAGAAAGGTCCATAAAAGTCCACAAAAAACGTGTCAATATTCCTCCATACTGCTCATCCAATGTATTCCAAGTGTCCTGAGTGGGTAGCATCCAGAATTTAACCGAAATGAAGTCATTTAGAATGTTTTTAGAGCATAAACAGTAGTGTATAGGATTTCCTGAAAGCGCGCACATGCGCGATCACGACGCTACGGAAGCCGGCAGACCAAACCAGCGCATTCAGCTCGGCAAAGAACTCATGCTCTTCCTCAACACTGAAGTCCTCAGACATTTTTCTTTCGTTGTTTCTTTCTTTGCACAGGTAAACAGCACATTTCTTCTTCTACGCTTGCATTATTGGAAGAGCAGACGCTGAATGCGCACTTTCATCTGGTTTGGTCTGCCGGCTTCCGTAGCATCGTGAACGCGCATGTGCGCGCTTTCAGGAAATCCTGTACACTGTTTATGCTCTAAAAACATTCTAAATGACTTCGTTTCGAGTAAATTCTGGATGCTACCCACTCAGGACACTTGGAATACATTGGACGAGCAGTATGGAGGAATATTGACACGTTTTTTGTGGACTTTTATGGACCTTTCTGTCTCGGGCACCATAGACCTCCATTATTTGAATGTCAGCAGACAGCAAGAAGCCTCCCAGATCTCCAGATGCATTTGAGATATCAAAAAAGTACTCCAGGGTGTTGTTCAGCATGGGGGTGAGTAGAAAATGAAGGCTAATCATGTTTTGGGTGTACTATTCCTTTAAGCTCCACATAAAACATGAAAGTTTAGGTTTTGCGATGTGACAAAATCTCAAAAAGTTAAAAATTATGAATAGTTTTTGCAAGCTGCTGCACAGTACATCAGGGATTAAATGCTCTAATGTGCAAGTTATGCCAGCAAAACTAAAGTACTGCTTTGCTTACCCTCGTGCCATAATTAGCCTTCCCACAAATCGCTGAACTGTAATTATGTTGGTGCTCAGAACATCTACCCTTGAGTAGAAAAGCCCTCACGTTTCAGTGAGGTTATTTAACTAGGACTCCTGACCTTGCTTGTTTAGCCTGGCTGCTACACCGACAATGTTGCACACAATCCTTCACTGCTTTCAGAATCTTGATGCGTATGTCAGTGAGAAAGCCTTACTCAGTGTTTTTTCAGGCAAAAACTGGACAAATTGATATGCAGTTGATTTCCTCTCCGCTCTGAAATTCATCCGGAGCAATCCAAGTCCGGCAGGTTGTTATTGGAGAAAACGCTTCATGCCAGCGATCTCGGGTTCTCTGCCTTCTCCGCACTTGTGCTGATAATCACCCACTCGCGTGACTGCATATGAGAAGGCATCGTAGATATGTACGCGTGTTTGCACACATTCCTACTAGAGCATCACCATGTAGATTTGTGCCTCCATCATCCGGCCTGTTTGGGTGTATATGTGTGTTTGTGTGTGTTTGGTAGTGAACATTGTCTTCTTGAAACACTAAGCAAATCTCCTCAATGTGATAATTGGCTCCCCAGGGTGCTTGTATTTTTGCTGCTCATCATCATTATTCCCTGAAGGAAAAAAATGAGGGTTTGTGAGATGTACTGTAATAGACAAAGTTTCTGAAGATTCGGGAGGTATATATATATACCATTTAATTATATCTGATTCTCTCCACAATCATTTTTTTTGTGTGTGTGTGTCTATTGATATAAATGGTTACTTGAGATCTGATTATACCTCTTTGTATTTTGCTATGCCCTGTATTTTTTGAGGCCATCATTTATGCTGATCAAGCAAGAAAATAGAAAAATTGTCTCTTTTAAATTTAACATGGTTATGTAGATTAATATGCATTTTCCCGTATTAAATAGGGAATCAGAATCTGAACTTTGCTTTTACTCTGGTTGGGAGGAATTACTTTGAGGCAAGATCCTGTGGAGCCTCTCTGCAAAATCTTGTCTGCCTTAATCATGGAATCAAGTGCTTAACTCTGACTGATTAGTTTTGTTAGATCTGCAGGGATCTTTTCCAGCATCCAGAGTGGCTTTCTAGGGTGTCCTCTCTTAATCTTTTCCTCTGTGTGAGCCATTGCTCTTTATATATGTAGTTGGATCTTTGAGGTATGTTTTTTCTCAATATTTCTTACTCGTTGGATATTCATACTCCCATTTGTAGCAGTTCGTGCTTGCATCATCATTTTGGGTCATTATGAATAACATTACAGTGTTTTCACCAGTTTGCCTTTAAATATATTATTCATTTTTGGTAATATTTCATTACATAAAGCCCACTTGCTGTTAACGCTAAGGGGGCAAGGCTCTCTTTAAAGCCATTTATCAGGGATTAAAACCTTTAATCTTGCAAAGTTTTACCACATTTATCTTTTTGAGACAAGTTAATAGCAACTCTTCAGGACTCTGCATCATCCTAAAGTTCTACGAGTGACTGGATTATTATAGACATAGCCCTTAATGTCAAGCCTGTTAAGCTTCATCCAATGCCTAGTTATCTGATGCTAGCTTTGTTAATGAACAATGCATAATACTCATAGCCGAGTTAAAGATGCAGTCAACTATATTGCTATAAAGAAACACTGTTTGTGGTCTTAAACTTCCATTGTTGATATCTATTTTTCTAAATTGAACCATGATCAACTGAAAAATGGTAATCAACCAACAGTTTATAATAAATAGAAGCAGCTATTTAACTCTTGGAAGGCTTTACTTATTAAGATTTTTAATGCTGCATAGACAGCAATAGCTGGTGGTTTGTAGTGGGGACACCTGAGCTGTGTGCAAAGCAGACCTGTTTTAGTGCCTGAAGGCGAATAGAGATGCTCATTTTGCCAAGAGCGTCTCTCCTGTGTTCGTAAGTCTTTTCCATCCATATGTTCTCGCAGTCTCTGGGGTATAACGGACCATGGAGCAGATTGTTGGCCTTGTCATTGGGGGAAACAGTGAGACAGCTGGGCACCCATCACACGGCCAAACAGATGTTCAGGTGACTCATGGAGGAACTGAATGGTAATGGCTGTGATGCGGATGAAGAAGAGTGTTGATGGAGGCAGAAAAAATGAATTTCTACACTGATGCAAGGACTCATAGGCTTCATTAGTGATCCCCTGTCAGCCTGCAAGGTGGGCCAAATGTTTTCCACCCTCCCACAGTTTCAGACTTTGGCTTTGCCTCCCATACGGATTCAGCTACTGCGCTCTAACTGCTCTAGGTCTAATACCTTTGATCTCTTGATTATTTTTGCCTAAACGTGAGTTGGATGGCTAAGCTGCTCATTGATTTAGCTTTTTAAATTCTGACGAACCTCAGGGAACATTCAGAAGCTGAAACTGAATCCAACCCTGCAACCACATGATCAAATGTTACCAGGCTGTGGTAAAAATGGAAATGTGGGAACGCTTTCTGCAGACTCCATGGCTTCAAGCCAAGCTTAATAATTTCTGAGGCACGCATCTGACACACATCTGCATGATGAAAAAGCAGTAATGTTGGCAAATTCCTCATTCCCCACTGTTAGTGAGACCCATTTATCAAATTAAGCTCAATGAAAGTTCTTCGATTTCTTTTCCAAGCCCTTCTACACAAGCCCTTCTCTATTTTCCCTTGCCAAGCTTTGTTCTTTGGTTGCAGGTCTCATATATAATACATGAATGTTGGGAGACGTATCCCATTCTGTCCATGCTGCCTCTTATTCCCAAGAAAGGGGCTATTTTTAAGAGCTAGATAGGCCAAATGTGGATTCAGGAGATGCTGACTTCTACCTGTAAGGTGGCAGTGGTTAAATATGATTAAAGTTCTGAAAAATAAATAATCACATTTAATATATTTCTGTTTTTAGTCCTCTTTATTTCTCTTTGTGGGATTTAAAACTAAGCAATGTGTTGTAAAGTCAAAAAAATTAATGTATCTTTTTGTCTTTTGTTACAACAGCTGGCACCACCTACATCTTTGGCAAAGGAGGAGGCCTGATCACTTACACATGGCCCAATAACGAGAGGCCAAGCACACGGACGGACCGGCTGGCTGTGGGCTTTAGCACCACCATAAAGGATGCAATCCTTGTTCGCATTGACAGCGCCCCACGCCTGGGTGACTACATCATGCTCCACATCGTACGTATTAAGCCTAAGAAATCCTTTTATTGTCGTTTTTTCTCATGCATGTTCCTGCAGAGGGGGAGCAGTGGGTAGTGCTCAGTACCACCTGGCAGAAAGAAGGTTCATGGCTCGATTCCCGGCCTGGAATCTTTCTGCATGGAGTTTGCATGTTCTCCCTGAGGATGTGTGGGTTCTCTCTGGGTACTCCAGCTGCCTCCCAGAGTCCAAAAACCTGACTGTTAGGTTACTGGCTTCTCTAAATTCTCCTCAGGTGTGAGTGGGTGTGTGTGAATGGTTGTTTTGTCCTGTTTGTCTCTGTGTTGCCCTGCGATGAACTGGCGACCTGTCCAGGTTGGACCCCGACCCTCGCCCATAGACAGCAGGAGGTAGGCACCAGCACTCCTTGCGAGCCCAGCAGGGATGAGCATGACAGAACGTGGATGGATGGATGTACCAGCAAACCTTTTAAACCAAATCAAAAGTTTTTATATTTCCTAATAAGCTTACTTTTTTGGTTTAGGATACCAAAGTGAAAGGGATTGAATATCAATGTTGATAGTAGCAAAAATGGTTGACCTTTGAAGACTTATGTAAACTTTTTTTAAAATCTTTAATATAACAGAGAAACAAACAGTTTTACTTGCAATACAAACCAGCACTACATCTGCTTTATAGGGATGCCGTAGTTCTGCTGGCCCACTCAAGCCAAGACCTACATGGTCAAAACAATTTGGGTCATGACCAAGAGCCAGACCCCAGGTTCCTCTGCAGAGTGACTGGGCACTCCCCTAGAGATAAGGTTTGGAACCTGGCCTTCCATGAGGGGCTTAAAGTACAGCCACTTCTCCTCCACATTGAGAGCAGCCAGTTGAAATGGCTCTAACAATTGTCATAGATACCCCATTGATGTCTCCCTGGCATGTCCCACTAGGAGGAGGCCCAGGGGATGCCTCAGGAGATGCCAGAGGGACTATGTCTCTCAGCAGGCCCTAGAATGCTTTAGGCTTCCTTTGGAGGAGCTTGAGGAGGTGTCTGAGGAGATGGAAGTCTTGGAGTCTCTGCTGAGACTGCAGCCTGGCCTTGGATAAACCTACTGTAACACAACAAATATGAGCACAAACCAATATCATAATAACACAAACCTTGGAAGGCATTCTTGTAAGATATGACTCTTTAAATCAAACATTATTTTCTATAACCAGTTACTCAGCTTTTATGTGAAGCAGTCGTTTTAGTTTGAGGTACCATCATTTAAAATAAAATAAAATTTAGAGTCCCAGATTTTTATGTGAGTTGACAAAAGGCAAAAGGCGGGGTTAAATTCCAAGACATGCAAGTTTGGAAGCACAAATCAAGCAAACTTGTTGTCAGATTTCGGTATTACCAGAGACTGCCTTTTTTGTCACCTTCTATAAACCTTTAGGATTAGCATGAAATGATTGCAGTAACAACTGCAATATTCTTTTTGTTAGGTCTGGAGAATGTGGCAAGACTCAATTCTCCAAGTAAATTTCTGCATGTGGTGAAAAACTAACTGCAAATCATCATTAACAATTGGTCTTATTATCATGCTGTGGGGACAGAGAAACTGGTCAAATTATACATAAATTACAAAGCTGACGGCAAATTCATAGCTACATCTTTTTTGTTATTTTCTTCAGTCATTATACAGTATTTTTTGTTCCTGTGTCACAAAAAATCAGAATAAAATACAATTTAGTTTGGAGTTTTAATGTGATAAAAGGTAACATTTTCAGGTTGTATGAATATCTATGATGAACTGCATATTTCCTTTTAAAAAACCAAGGTGATTTAACAAACTCACCTCTACATAATTTACTCTCTCATGGCAGGCCTCAGGCCAAACAGTCCAGTGTTGTTTGAACTGATCTATCATTAAGACGCTTAAAAAAAGTACAGTACCCTCTCCATCCAATCTGGCTTCACTCACTGTCCTTTCAGATAGCCCCGCCTCTATAACACATTCAAGCCAACTCTCAGCATGAATAATAAATCTAGTCCCCCATACATATGGAGTGTTTTCCCCCATGTAAGAGAAACAAGCTGGAAAACGGAAGAGCCTTGAGATGGAGTTCATGGCCAGTGGACCGAGCATCCACGCAGCATCTTAATAACCTCTCACTGTGACCTTCTGTGTTGACTCACGCATATAACTATGAACTATTAACATAAGTATCAACCCCAACCGAATAAAAGCAGGGCATCAAATTGCTGCAGTGGAAGTTTGACAGGGTGGTGTTTGTTGGGGACAGAGGAGTCGCTTCTAATGCCATGTGAAAAAAAGATGATGTGACGATAGGCTGAGAGGGGGGGGGTTACAGTTGCTAAAGCAGATTGAAAGTCTTTCTCTTCTTAAAGAGCGCCCCACGTCTCCTGAGTGCTGGCCATGTGGTGCAGAAAAGCAGCCATCTGCTCTGCAGAGATGAGGGCCAACAGTAAGGAAGTTCTGAGGCGGCTGCTGAGTACAGAATTACAAAAAAAGAAGTGCATGTGTGGGTTTGCTTGCAGGGCTGGGAGAAAAAGGAAGTGAAAGGTAATGCATGTAGGGAAAGTGATAAAGATATACAGTAAACTGCGTGGGAGATGTGGGAAAACGCCTCTCTACATGGTTCTAACTGAATGGCTAATTGCGGTAACCTCTAAAGGAGGGAAAATTAATGTATTTTTAATCCTGCATTTTTGATATCATGACAGATCTAACCAAGCAGGACATATCCTGTAATTCGGTTGCAGTTAATTGGACAGGGAATGTCTTCATTCCCTCACTCTCATGCAGTAATAAATATATTAATAAGAAAAAGAAAATGGAGATTTCATAAGACCTCTGTGGACTTGGTTTCTTTTTGCTGTGTTGGTAATGTTGCACTGCTGATATTTCAAATGATGTAATTGACATCCAAGGGTGGCTTAGCAAAGACCTTTTTTTCATTTAACAGTATTAGCAGCCTTAGACTATTAAGGAGGTGGCCAGAGCAAGGTATTGTACGCCTCCTTTGTTCTGTGTTTGCACTTGAGAAGAAATTAAATAATGGAAGCTAATTTCTTTTTTTTTTCCATTACAGGTGTACAGTTAAATCAACTTAAACCTTAAGTGAATATTTAGTTTTGAACATTTTAAAGGAACCAATTTCTAATTTTAGCTCTAATAATTGTGGCTATTATGTAAAAAACCAAGTTAATTTCCACAACCTTGCAGCCGAGGAAAGGTTAGCGCTATAGGCGTGTCTTTTAACTTGCTGCCAAAGCTTAGGCTGGGCTTTTCTTTATGTAGCGATGCTTTACAATTAGATTCCTGACTACAATGAACTGCCATGAGGTAATCATATCTAATGGCACACATTCAATCTTTGCTCTCAGCAATGCCAGCTTGGTAATGAATCTGAAGCAAAAGGTTAAAGGCATTACAGCGGTCGATTGTGGATGTACGTCTCACCAAAGGTCCTGTCATGCTCAGGGCTATCACCTTAACTGTTACAATTATTAGGTTGCTGTTGGGGCATCAACGCTCACAAGCAGCGCTTTAACATCTTCTATGGCCTAATGTATGGCAGGGAAATCAACAGGAAAAGAAAACACCCTCAACAGATTTGTAGATAACAGCGGATTATCAGGGCATACATGGCACTTTGTTTAACATGCAAAGCCCTTAGCTGTGAGAGAAGAAAAACAGAAATCCAGGGATGAGCTAATCACATACTCTCTCCCCAGTCTCACTCTCTCTTTTGGTTCCCTCATTATCTCTTCCCAGTGATTAGCTTACAGCTTGTTTTGCAATCACGAATTAAAATGCTGATTGTGGTGTTTACATTTTAACTGCTAAGAACAACTGCACGCTTGGGTTGAAATCACAGGGGCGATTTGTGAAGGTGGCGGGACTTTTTGCTCCTGCTGGCATCTCATTTACGAGTTCAGTTGATCTGAATGTGGAGCAATGGATAAAGAACTTGGAAGCTTTTTTGGAATAAAATGGCTGCCCTGAAGTAAATGCCAAGATGATAGCCCAAACAATGTTTTTGCTTCAGATCTCCTAAAGGGAAGCTTCATCTGTGACCGCTTGACCTTGTTTGTTTTGTGAGTGTTCACTGCCCAAGGCGCTCTTTCATCGGAATGCGGTACGAGAACTTGGAAGAAGAAAACACAGTCTAGCCCAGGACAAGGTGTCTTGTTTTTCAGTACAAAATTAACTTAATCAGACTCAAGCTGAAGGAAATAATTCTGAATTGGTTTTGAAATTTTAGGACGTAAATCTAAGGGAAATCTGACTTCCCTGTTTTTGCATGCTAAGTGAGACTTGAGATGAGACAAAGACTGAAATCTCCATCGGTGGCTTTTTTTATCTATTCGCTGCAAAGCGGAATTGGATGCACTCCTGTGTTTTGCATAATTCTGCATGAAAAAAGTACTTTCAAGGGGTTCAAAAATAAAATTCCAGATATATTACTAATATTGCTTAATTAAGGGGCCATGTCCCTGTTTTTGTTGAGAATCTGGAGTCTCTAGTTATGATTCTATAATACTGAGACTAATCTTTCCTCAGCTGTAGTTTTCTACATTAAACACATATTCATTTGGACACAATTTAAAAGTTTAAAATAATTTAGCTCAAGCTGCAGGATCATTATAGCCTTATTTATATATGGGAAAGATGGCTCAAAATTTAAAGTTCCTACAGAGTCTTTACTGTAATACAGGTAAAAAATGGCAAACAGAATGAAGCATTTACTGATTGATGAAATGCAAGCAGCACTTGTTGCATCAAGATGAGTTAGTGCTAAAACCTATATACCTTTGTAATATTGTTGTACATAGACTTGAATTTGTAGGATAAGGTATAAGATATCAATAATCATAATTTAGGACAAATTAATAAATACCATTTTTTCCAGACTATAGAGCGTACCTCAGTATAAGCTGCACCCACTACATTTTTTTTTTAATTATTGGAATCGTTTATATATAAGCTGCACCGGTGCTACAAGCAGATGATATCTGATGTAAGAAAAATTATATGATTATATGAATGAAAATTAGCCCTTCATTAATTCATATCCAACTTTGACTTCCCCCTCTGGTGGTTAGGAAGAATCAATATTAAAGCTGCACCTTCTTATAAGCCGTATAAGCTAGGGAAAAAAGCAGTGGCTTATTGCCCAAATAATACAGTATGTCTTATTAAAACTGGAAGTTAGCAGCAAAATATCAGCGTTACAGTTTGGTACTTTGATGGGATAACAGATACTGATAAACATTTGGTTACTACTTAGAAACAGAATTATCATAAAAGTCTGATCTTTGACTTGGAAACTCACCGCAAACTTCAAGTTCAGATTTATTGTGGCTGCCATACTATCTATGTGCACTTCAAAATGTTTTTCTTATTAGTGAACATAGTATTATACAGTCTGTATCTGGAAATATTGCATGGGATATGGAGAAATGCATTGTCAGGGCTTCTATACAGTAGCTAATGGTAGTAGGGACTATAAAAATAGCAAATCCCAATGAGTTTGCAACTTCTGACCCAAACGGGGTCAACCAGGGTGTGATGTCATTCCTGGGCAAATTTAGCAGAGCATATTAGAAGGCTTATGAGTTTAATCTTTGACACTGCTTAATTCTCTTAGCTGTTCTCAGCTAAACATAGATGTTTTAGACTTCTAAAAACTGATTCAAACCTCAAAGAGCATTCAGATTTTTTCACAATTTATTCACATTTTAGCTTAGATGCCTGTTGGCATAATTTTGATGTCGTTGAAATGTATTTTTAACCAAGAGTGCTCGGTGGCACACCTTGTTCCTTCACCTTCAGTCACACTCAAACACACAGCGACGACTAACACGAAGATCAGCCACGGCCCTATTTTCTAATAGAGCACACCCACAGTGAATTTCATTATCCATTTGAGTTTTTCCTCTCATGCTAATTCACTGAGAGAGAAGGTGCGGCTGGTGGATAATTGAAAACCTTCATCCAGACACTGAGAAGCAAGGTTCAGCATGAGCCTTCCAGTTTTATTCTGCATGGCAAATGCAATGCAATGCAAATGCGCTGTGTGCTTTTTTTAAATGCACATATTCACAACTGCAAAATTGTCTGAATTTTTCTGAATTAATGCAAAAATGTTTTTTTTCCCCTCATTCCTGTCAGCATCAATCCGTCACCAGTCCTCCTCTGTCACTGTGTTTATGTCAAGCAGTGTCTGTTTCCCCATCTGCTTCACTCGCTGCCCTCTCCTCCTGACAGACTTAATATAAGATGTTTGATGTGTACCTGTGTGCATCAGTGCGTATATGGCCAGCAATGTATTGCTTCTATCAAGTTACCGCAACCTCTGCAGGGGAAAGATAGATATTGTCACGGTTATGGCTCATGGCCTCTGATAACATTACAGCTTCGTATTTGACTTTGTTTTTTTTTTTCTCACCTCCCACTCTTGATTCCTCCTTCATAGATATAAGGAACTGGGAGAAAATATCTGGCACATGCTTACAGAGGCTTGCAGTACATGCAGTCAGCACTTATAGCTGAACTTTCCTTTTAATCTCTGCCAAATGATGATTACCTATATTTTTAGCTTAGTATATATTAGTTCAATTTAAAGTCATGTCTGTTATTTTAATGGGATTATTATCAGCACTGATTTTGATTTAGGTGAATATATAGAAACATATATAACAGGCAGATGATATAGTCATTAATAAAAGACACACTAGAGACCTATACATGTATAACCAGCGAATATATAGTGGATCTGTAGCTATAACACCCTTGTTCATCTTCTCAAAATTTCAAATCTTTTACATATTTAATGTAACATGTATCTTCCACAATTCAACTGAAACTCAAACATACAAATCCCGTGAAATCTTTGTCTTTTACCAATCAATTAAAATAAACAATTATCTAACCCAAATTGTTTTATTTTCTGCATCCTAGGTCCACATCAGCCTAAACTTGGAGTCAGACATTTCTAAAGTGCAAATAATCAATCTTAATGGTTGTTATATTAAGGAGAAAACTGATAAAATATTAAAATGAACAACTATAGATAATTACATATATTACAAAACGTTATTTAAAAAATATACAAAACATATTCACAATATTTTATATGTAACCATAAAATCATTAATAATGTAGTGGTTAAAAATTCAATGGGTATTGCCCGAAATGCCCAAAATGAGAAGAAATGAGCACTGATCCTGGGAAAACAGAGAGGTATCAAAAAAATCCAAATTCAGTGTTTCTCACAGCTTTGATGATGTTGATATGACTACAGTCAAGAGGTTCATTGATGCAATTGTTAAACCACTGACTCATATCTGTAACCTCTCTTTCCAAACAAAATGAAAACTGCAAAAATCCTACCGTTATATAATACTGTGGAAAGATACATTTTTGTAAATTATGGGCCTGTCTTTCTACTTCCATATTTTTCCAAAACTTTAGCTTTATCTTAGGAAACAGGAAAACCATTTATAAACACAAGCTACTTTCTGAAATTCAGTTTGAATGTAGATCACAGGGATCCACAGCTTTAGCAGTCCTGAAATCAGTGAAGAAAATTACCAGCTCCATAGTTTAAAAAGAAAAGGGTTTAGAATTGATATGATTTTTTTTTTTTGTTGTTGTTGTTTTTGTCACATTTCACCCAATGCATCTCGATGTATTAATTAGTAAAACTAGAGCTTCATCAAACTGTCCTTGAATTTGGAGAAAACAGTTAATGTTATTTTAAAATATCGAGTGAAATAAAGGAGTGAAGGTCAAAATAGATGAAATAGAGCTGGAACTAGTAAGGAAATTGTCTACAATTAATGCTGGAATCAGCTGTAAATAATTTTCTGAAGTCTAAAGCTTTATATATTCTCTACTGTTTATTAGTTTTACTACAACAGAGCTATTGTGTCGACGTCTGGGCTAACACCTACAGGATATTTCTCAAAGCACTCAGGAAAATTCGTACAGCTGGTGATCAGCTAATTCATTTATTCCTGCTTGGTTAAATTGTCTGATCTGGTAGGATTTCAAACCTTTGAATTTTATGTATAAAGCTAGAAATCAATAACTACCAGATAATATTTAACTTTTTGCTAATGGAGAGGGAGGGTTTAGTTAGAGGTAATCTAAATTATAAAATCATACATGCTTGAAAAAACATGAGAAGAATCTTCATGTCAATAAATGGTGTGAAAATCTGTGTACAAACATCAGACTGTTGGCTATTAATATAGACATTAATGTAATTATACAGCTTTGTTTAAACAGTTCACCATTGCTTTTAAAGAGGCTTTATTCAAAATATTTAACACCATCTGGCTTCTTCTAGTTTCCTCTATGACAAAATATTAAGTGTTGTTTGGTTAAAACTACCCACCTTCTCTCCCAACAAAATAAACCGAGCATTTGGTTAAATAGATAATATGCTTTCTGGGTGTATATGTATTTTTTTTTTTTAACACGTCTGCACCTATTAAATAACATGAATATATATATATATATACATACATTGCTTACATACTGTTGCTGTCCTTGATGATTTCAGGACTGTCACTGATATTCAATAAGTTGAAGGAGAATTTTCAAAGAAGCTGCGAGAGTTTGGTGCAGGTCAATTTTAATAATTCAAAAGGAGTTTCAGAATTCATCTTTACTCTGACTGGAAATAAAGAAGGGAAATAAAGAAGAAGACACATTGAAACAGTGAAATGTACATTACAGCAAAAAAACTTCTGTCTTGAGTATTTTCCCAACTGCAATAATCCCTAATACACACAAACATATGTAAAACATTCCTTTCTTCTCTTTAGTTCTCCCTCTCTGACTCCATCCTCCCTCTTCAAAATATCTATGTGCATTTAGAAGCAAACAAATGCACACACATTTCTTAAGGCTCCTTCAACAAATTTTCACCCCGCTGAGTGCTGCCACGGGCACTTCAGACATGATACAAGAGCTCTTCAGGGACATCTGCCTGTCATGTCAACCAGAGGCAACAGAGCATTACAGAACACAGATACAGTCACACCATTTTACCCTCTCCTGCCACTGTCCCATGTGAACAACACCAACTAATAATTCCTCAAGTTAGACTAACAGAGCGGCATCATTTTCCAACCCAAGTGGCCCATAGCCTCAGACCCAGCTTCAGCAATGTATTTTTTAGAGATTAAGATGAAAAATTAAATGAGACACAACAAACTGTGTGCCTCCCCTCTATCTCCTTTCCTTTTTGACAGCCAAATCCCAAAGGGGAAGCCTGTGTTTTCACAGCTTCATGGTAGGACATGAATCCCATTCACACAGTGATGAAGAGACAGAAAGGAAGGATGAAAGAGACAGAGTAGAGCGTCATGTACATCCAAAAGTGGAACAAATACATGGCTCTGATTGGGAGAGAGGGGGGGGGGGGGGGGTGACAAGGAAGAGCGGGAGGAAGGGAGGTATTGTGAGATATGGGTGTTTTAGAATTCAGAGCAGGATCAGAGGCAAACTTGGCTCAGATAGGTCTCAGCACACAGGCACATCGTCTGTGAATTCCAAATTATATGTTGCCTTTCTGACTCGCTCTGATGCCCCACCAGCCTCTTTTCCTCCCTCTCTCTTCTATCCTTCCCTTCTTCTTATCTCTACATCTTTCTTTTTTCTGCATCACTGCCACAGTGCTATTGTTTTCACTCTAAAGCCTGGATTGAACCCTGGGAACTGGTCAGTCAATCAGCTTGGATCCAGCTGAGGTGCAAAGAATTGGTGTTTTTTTAAAGTCTGTGATAAGGGTCAAACTCACCAAGGTCTGCACCAAATGGTATTATTAGGCCAGGTGATTTCTCTCAAAATACAAGTTCTTTGTCTTAAAAACAGAAATTCTTACTATTTTTTTTTTATCTGCTCTCAGTGTAAAAGAAAAACGTATTACTTCTTTACCTTTAGAAAACACATAGACCAAGAATATGAACTGGCTTTTCTTTTCTCAAACCGTAGTTTGTTAAACCAAGTCAGAACTATTTTCTCTGACAGATGTTCGTGCACCTAACTACCCATGAAATTATCTTTGAAGATAATTAATGATCCTCATTGAGTAGTTTATTACCTGTGAGTGGATAAAAGCGATTTTCCTGTAATCTTCCTCAATCATGATTTTAGTAAAAAAAATAAAATAAAACTGAAATATCACAAAGCAGTGTCAATTTTTAAAAAGCTTCAATTAAAAGAACTTAATGGCTAAGGTCCATTTCCCACTGGAATAGACTGCACTACTTTGTAAAATCTCTATGCAAAACATAGAACCAACATTTTCACAGATGTATTGTGGATATTCCTAATAGACAAGAAAATCTCGCTCTTCTTTACGCATAACAGAAAGAACAACGAATCCTTGATTCATCCCAGAGGATCAACCAAAGACTCTGCAGAGGTCACCAACATTCTTGAAGTATTTAAAGTCATGGTGGTGATCTTTTCTTCTTTTTTTTTTGACACTTTACATTTTTTTCGATCTATTCCTTCTTCCCCTTAAAGCTTAAGATTAACGGGAAGTGTGTCAGGACAAATACTGTATGAATGTTGAGAAAAATGCATAAATATGAGGCCTAATGATTGATATTTGTTGAGCAAAATTGCTGGCATGGGAAGAAGTTTACACGTATCATTTAAAGAAAGAATTTTCTGAACCATGTCTTTAAAATACTTCAACACATCGTGTCTGTGTCTTAAAAAAAACTTTATTTCCCAAGAAGCAAAGTCTTTGTAAATTTACCACAGAGATGGACAAAAGCCTAGTTTTAGGTGTGGCTCCATAGTAGTTATAACAATTTCCCATATTTTGTTTTCCAACCATTTGGAGATTTCTTGTTCTTTAAACACAGCTCTGAAATTAGGTTCTCAGATTAAAAAAAAAATGAAGAATACTCTTTTTTTTCTTTCTTTAAGTTAAGATTCCTACAGTATTCTTTTTTTTTTTTTTTTTTTTATGACTGCTAGGATAGGGCCGGGGTATATAATATGTTCCCAACCGAGCTATGTTAGAATAAGACATCCGTTTGTTTATTTGGAAAACTGTAAAGATGTTTAAACTGAAATCATCATCTAAAGTCATTTATTAAACATCATTTATTGGAAGGAGAAAATTCTCTGGTACGAAAGAAAAATAATTTAATAACTGTATTAGTGTGTATTGGTGTGCTGATGTACTATATAGAAGTCTGGTGATTTAAGAGGAAAGCTTTTAGAAAGCCCAGAAAATATCAGTGAGTAACATTTTTGCTCTAAGTGGATCATGAATGCCTTAACAGTGAAGTAAATTGTCCAAATTTACAGCAATCCATGCACATTTTATGAGGTCTATGAGATTTTACTGGGACCTTCAACTGCACCGTGAAAGACCATTACTCTATCAAGCTGGTTCCCTTCTGTGTTTATGAAATAATCCTGACTAGTAATTGTTCAGAATAACTCTTAAGTCAATTTTAGCATTTAAACTTCCTCCCACAATTCAAGCAATTCAGTTCATTCTCATGTTTAAAAACTATTATATTTTCTTAAAATGATCTTTTATTCTTAGTTTACCACAGATGAGCTCTGCAAAACTAATTAGGATCCTTCCCATAAATATATTCAGGCTTCTCCTGTTAAAGCTTGTTGCAAATTTATTCAGTGCAATGACACTCCATTTTCCTCTCCACTTGCTTGGGATAAAACACCAAGCTAAATCACTGCAACGTAATAAAAGCGGACACACAAATGAACACTTGCCATCAAGTTTTGCACTGGGGAGGATTGGTGCCAAGTAGAAATGTGTAATGTCATTAAAAGGCGTCATAAACAGTTGCAATTTTCTTCAGTGCGTCTTATCTGGCGTTATATTGCTTTAGAATAGGTCTTGTTTGCAGTTTGCTGTAGGATAGCAGCAGCCTTGGTAAAGCAATTTGTTTTTCTAGCTGTGCATATGTGGGGAGCTGTATTTTCTATCAACCTGGTTTGTAGCTGGGTTGATTTTTGTCTTTTCTGCGTATTTCAATTCTCCAACACATTGGACATGCCCCTGTGAAACTCAGCTATGCATATCTGGACCTGACTATTTGTTTTACTGTTCAATCAGACCAAGCTTGAATGTGTTGACCCAATTTCTACAATCAGGAGATATATTTTTTTCCTAAAAAAAACAAGGAACCAATAATCAATTCTGCAATAAAATATTACACCAATCTTATTGTCTTCTATTTTTTTGTTTTAAAAGCATATCACCTTTAGAGTACAGTGAGCAGGTCCTTATTTTTCAATGTGTGTAAATGTAAAGAAAATATTTTTTCTCCTTTCACTTAAGCGAATTCCCCCAGACAAAAAATCTTCACCGCATCTGCTCACAGCCATTCAGCAGAGATATAGCATAAGCAAACACATTAGCATTACTAAATCCAGATAGGGTAAACACAGGTCGTCTGTGAAGGCTTTGGACCCCACAGAATGCCACTTTGATCTCCTGATTAAGACCTCATAGGTCCAAATTGCTCCACAGTTCCTTGAGGAATGCGTTAAATTCGGAAAACAAACTTCGTTGTAAAGCACATTTTCAATGACTAGTAAAGTTGATTATCCTATTTAATGTTACATTTTATTGTTTGTTTTTAAGATGTTTAAGTGTGTGGTATCCTTTTATTTTCACCTCTGAATGGATTCTCTATAAATTACATAAAACACCTCTTTAAATCCAACATGCAAATATGCATCCGTTCTCAATGATTTATAACCATAAAAAACAATAGGTAAATACTGTATTTTATGACATTCTTCATCTTTAGCAGTGAAAAGGTGAAATTTGAAAATCCAATGATTTATAAATTCAGTACTTTGCACTTAAACTTCCTCAGCCAAATTTAGACGTTTTTTAAAGGCAGTCTATGTTCAACTATCGACTCCAAGGCCACACGTTGGGCAAAACTGGTTTAGACCAATTCATGCTAAAGTGTTAGAATGGCCGAAAAAAGGCAAGAACTTCAGGATCTAGATGTATTGAGAAGTAGAGCTGACATAAAAAAAAAACACACAGGAGATAATCTGAGTTCTGCAAAACATGAACTCTTGCTTAATGCAATATAAGAGCCAAATGAAATGCCCTAAAGTTGTGGACGTAACAGTGGCTGTAAAAGAGAATAATGACACAATTAAAGCGTAAGGGGAAAAAAAGGGATATCACTGTATGTGTGTTTCAATGACAGGTGGTGAGGGACACCTTCTCACCAGAACCTAATGAAAGATCAGAAGGATCTAGTAGGTGTTTGAGTGTATCTCAAACCAAGGCTAGCTGCCACATTAGCGCCATAGACGCTCCTAAATCCCTCAATAAGGTTCACCATCACCCTGTCAGAGCCACTCTGCTCTCCTTCCAACTCTTACCTGAACTGCCAGGCAGTCAGATGGAGACTGGGAAATGAAAAGAGAGGGAGAGGTGGAAATAGAACAGCAAACAGAAGAAAGAGATTCACATTTTAGCAAATCGACTCTCTTTCGGATTATCGACGAGAAAGTGAGGGAGGGGGGGGTGACGAATTGCAGGTCTGCTCAAGTGATAAACGTCAACATTAGAAAATAAATCTGGCTGAAAAAAAAAATCTGTCTTCGGTGCCAGTGACGGTGCGGCAGATCTGCTCGCTCGCAAACACACGGGCTCATGCACGGACGGCGCTGCACGCGCACTCTGCAAATGCATTCAGTGAGGATTAAGCACCTGCTGGTTTAAAAAAAAAAAGGAGCAGCAAGAAGTTGTTTTTCTTTCGTGCTGATAAAAAAATGAGGGGATCAAATTGTGAGTGCAAAGCTCCTTCACAGATGGAGTGACTGGGATAGAAAGCTATTTTACTGAGAAAGAGTTTGTGTTTATTTAATCCCCCCTCTATTGACTCTCTCCATGACAAAGCTCTATTGACAAGAAGACAAAAAAAGCTATATCACCTTTTTTTTTCACTGTGAAAATCACCAGAACACCATTCTATAGCCATAGAAGATATTTCCTATTCAGCTGCTCTTCTAAAAAATTATTCTTAGCACTGAAGGTTATAGAGAGTATGTCATCGTTTTATTGATCCCCAAACGTTTTTGGTCGGGCAACGAGGCAGACAGCCAAGGACATGACAGCCCAGTATTCCTTCCCTACTCCTCTTTTTCTGCTCCTTCATTGCTTCCGGCCATTTTCCATGTCCCTTTATTGCGCTAGTGAAAAAAAAAAAGGTCTGTTTTTAGTGAAAGATCCAGTTTTTCAGAGCACTCTGTCTCCTGGCTAACATGCACACACAGACGAGACACATTTCCATTTCAGGTCAAAGGAGTCTCAAAAGAGATTACGCTCCCCCAAAAAGAATCCAACTTGACCGATTGTCCACAAAAATCAATAGAAGTATGACCCTTTTAACCTTATGACACATTTCAGAGGAGTGCTTAGTGGATATCTTGCCTCATTTGGAGTTTTAACGCAAGATCATGGAAAATGAATGCTGTTATAATGGCTTTAATTAATAGACATACTTTTCTTGTTATAGTTAAAACATCTTTATCGAAAAATACTTATATCTAAAATATCTAATTTAATCAGGATTTAAAAAGTTACAAAATAAAAAAAATTAGATATGCATTCAAAACTGCCAGAATCAAATCATTATTGCAAGAAATTTTACACCTCCTTGTTTTAGGAGTTGCATCGCTACCAGCTTAGGATAATCGTATTGTACTGTTTTCTATCAATATTAACCTATATTAAAGACACATTATTTCAGTTTTTACTAAAAAAATATTTTCTGTAGCCTTTTTATTTGACCCTTTACAATTAAAACTTTGTTTGACGAGCAGACTGAAGCCGTTCAGCACCGATGTATCTGTAGGCCTGTAGCCTATTTTCCTTAATCTGCTTCGGATCAGAAGTTCCAACGCTGATGTGACATCAAGCGTGTCCATGTTAAATGGCTCCGACCTAGCAAACAATTGAAGCGTTAAATTCAAGATGGATTTTGTGGATACTCAGAGGCAAACAGCTTCCAGCTCAAGTCAGACACCAAGGCCGACCCCATGTAAAGCTGGGCATACACTGTACGATATTTTCAATCGTTGTACTCAGCTACAGCTCAAACTGTACGATGGAATCACATCGGTTTAACAATTCACTGCTCATGATGTATGTTCTTACACTGTACTCCCCGACGCTCCGATGTGATCTAACTGTTTACGCTGCATGTCCAAAAACCACACGTCTGACTCAGCATAGAGAGATGGCGCTGGTCGGACTCCCCAATCAGGAAGTAGAAGAAGTCCCTTGTTTGCACATGCAAATTGCGCAAATTCTGGTAAATCGGCTTGTAGATGCTCGTAGCTCTGCTTCAACAGCAGGATTTGCTTACAAACACCTTACGAGGGCCGACTGAATTTCAAACATGTTTGATTTTCTCCCGACCTTACGATTCCTGATGGGGAGGTGGTTGTGAGACGCTATTCACCGATTGTAACCACTGTATACAACACAATGCAGGACGAACAAAAAGGCTGAAACTCCAAAAAAATTAGCGCTGGAGAATCGGTCCAAAAAGGGTAAAAGTCGTAAAATGCATGCCCGGCTTAAGGTGCTAAAAGATTTTTAAAAACCTCGTCAAATAAGAATGCGAGCTACGAGAACTAGCAGAAGAGTCCTGCAGTTCTGTGTTTTGGCCACAGGGGGCAGTACGATTAGAAAACCCCATACCTCTTTAAGCTTCAACAAGCTTTCCCTGTTGAATAAAAAAACACTTCCACAGAATGACGTTGCGAACACCATCAACTATTAACTGGGACTTGCAGGGTTTACATTCTGTTTTACATAGTCTAATATGGAGATTAGCTGACTTCTGAGGGCAATTGCGCTTAATTGTTGGAGATTTCAAAGGAAAGAATGATTATGTCAAAATATATTTTCCAATGTTTATCTCTAAAAACATAAAATGTTTCTTCCAGTTCACTGATAAGTGTGGTTGTGCCACTTGAAATGGCAGCAAAATAAATCTTTAATGAGTGTATATTTTTTGTCAAGACTTCCTACACATACTGCTCACTAATATTTGATGCAGTCTTTTAATATTTATATTTTCTGTGGTGTGTTGTTTCTTAACATATCCTTCTTTACAATCTACTTCAAGATCTTGTGGCTGAGCTGCATATCTTAAAAGCAAGTAATGATACAATATTATCCAATCAGCAATTAAAACATTCTTTATTTTAATATGTTAGCTACCTGAGATGTTAATCCACTTTCTTTAAGGTAATAAAGAGTTTTGAAGCTTTCTCTGTTGAATTACGGCCTTTATGTGCAAACCAACTAAGCAGTAGTGCATCTTCTTTCACTGGCAAGGTCATTGACGCTTCCTTGCACAATTAAGTGCTGTTGACTAAATCAACTTGCCTTTATTCTCTTGAATGATGGTGTCCTTTAAGCGATAGGCACCTGGTTCAGAATGAAAGAAGATCTTTGGAGAGCACTGCTTTATACCCCGTCTATTAAGATATTTGTAAATAAATGCAGCATAGGTATTTGTAAGATATGTTTCAGACTGAATATTTTCCACAGAGATAGATACCCCCATCCACTTCATCTAGCATTCCTAACTAAACAGTCAATGTGAAAAGGTTGTAGACTCAAGCTTTTTGTTAGAATATGAAGTTGTTTTTTATTTTTATTTGACTTACCGTATATTCAGTACAATATAACTTAAAAACAACTATTTTAGAGGGCAAAGTATAGGACAATATAAAGCTGCAGTATTTCACACCCATAACTTATATTTGGAGGAAACCTCCTATAAAGTTTGTTGTAAAAATTTTTACTCTGAGTTGTTTTTTGTTTTTTTAGGAAGAGTAAGCTTCTGTCTTTTCTTATCCAAGATGTCTGAAGACTACAGAAGACTCTTGTCACATATTGATTGACTGATATACAACTAACCAGACATTGCTCCTTCTGCAGTCTATTACTGTATTATTGGCAGCTCTCTGATCAGTTTATGTCCTCTGTTTTCATCACTGTTAGTTTTTGCTATACCACTTTCCTCACTGATACCTTTGTAAAATGGTATTATGTGATTCTTTGTTACATCAATGAAAAGTATATTTTTGAGATTTAAAAACTGATGAGTGATGGTAGAATAGCTGAACTCAATCACAGCTTCATGTGGTTTTTAATGAAATAGTGATAAATTCCTGGATCCACAGTTGATCTTATTAAGTTTTGTAAAATACCAGGTCTGGGTTTGCTTGGTGGGGTGAACAGTTTAATAATGTAAGAGGTATTTCATTATAGGAATTTGAGAATGCTCTTAGAATAATTAGTTTCTCTTTGAACATCACAAAACTGGCTTTATAAATCACTTGTGAAGAGTTTTTAATTTCACAGTGGGTGTAAGTGCTTGATCTAAAGTTATTATTTTAAACACATCTTGATTAAGTTCTATTCACATGGTGAACGTTTGATGTACCATTTGCTTCTTTTCAAGAAACATTCACAAAGACTAAATGATTCATTGATTTTGACTTTTAGCTGCACTCCACCTATTCATGACTAAAAGTCCAGCTATTTCAGGCCGAGCTTCACTGATTTTGCATGTTTATAAAATATAGAGGCAGACATTCTAAAACCGGCAAAACATGGAGGAAATTTTAAAGTCAGATTTCCTCTAAGATTATGGTAATGTGTGCACATATGAAGTGAAACAGGGCCAAGGCTCATCAAGCAAACCCAGCGGTTGCCAGTTGTGTGCGCAGAACTGGTTCACCCACGCCCTGCAGTTATTCCTCGCGGCCATGACAGTAAGTCAGCACAAAGATGACAGATATTAAGGACAGCTCCCGTGACCCTTCCACTCCCCTCACTCTGAATTTCACCAGACCTCTTTGATAAAGTCAGTTTGAAGGCTTGAAGAGCACATGCTTAATTCAGCCCATGTTATCTTTAATTCATTCCCATCTTGCTGGAACATACCAAACGATGCAAGAGAAGAGAAAGGAGACACATAGTTTCCAGGAGTCCTTTGATGGTTTTAACCAGCACATTATGTTAGAGGGTCTACTCAGAAATTCTAAACTTGTCTAATCTTTTATCTTGCTTGACAAGAAGCATTGTATTTAAAGAAAAACAAGGCTTTTTATTTTTATATGACAATACCTGATAGATTTCCAGATAACTTACTCTGGAGAAAAACACAGCTGTCTACATAAAGTTAAACTGGCCTTACCGATGCATGGGTTGGCTCGTTTACAGCAGGTTTTTGTCTGGACAGCAATTAACATCATTCGTAGGGAAGAGAGACCTCATGATTCATTACATATGCTTTTTGCTCTTAATGGCCTCACGGAAGCCCTTCTACTCTTGTGTGTCAAAAGCAGCCACTTGGAGCATGGCGCAACTTGGATAACATTCTAATTATAAAATCCCCATTAAAAGAATGCCTCCTGCCGAGCTAGCAGCAATTTCTTTTTCTTTGACTAAGATTAATTTGAGCATAAGTTGTACAGTGTTCTGACCTGATAGAGGCTGTAAAGACACGGTATCATCTTAGTTTGTCACTTTTGGATGGAAGCAAAGCCGGTCTTAGGTTTAAGCAAATTAGGGCACATACAGGTGCTGGTCATAAAATTAGAATATCATGAAAAAGTAGATTGATTTCAGTAATTCCATTTAAAAAGTGAAACTTGTATATTATATTCATACATTACATACAAACTCATATATTTCAGATGTTTATTTTGTTTAATTTTGATGATTACAAATGACAACAAATGAAAATCTCAAATTCATCATATCAGAAAATTAGAATATTACTGAAGACCAATAAAAACAAAGGATTTATAGAAATGTTGGCCAACTGAAAAGTATGAACATGAAAAGTATGAGCATGTACAGCACTCAGTATTTAGTTGGGCCTCCTTTGGCCTGTATTACTGCAGCAATGCGGCGTGGCATGGAGTCGATCAGTCTGTGGCACTGCTCAGGTGTTATGATAGCCCAGGTTGCTCTAATAGTGGCTTTTAGCTCTTCTGAATTGTTGGGTCTGGTGTATTGCATCTTCTTCTTCACAATACCCCATAGATTTTCTATGGGGTTAAGGTCAGGAGAGTTTGCTGGCCAATTAAGAACAGGGATACCATGGTCCTTCAACCAGGTACTGGTAGCTTTGGCACTGTGTGCAGGTGCCAAGTCCTGTTGGAAAATGAAATCTGCATCTCCAAAAAGTTGGTCAGCTGCAGGAAGCATGAAGTGCTCTAAAACTTCCTGGTATGTGGCTGCGTTGACCCTGGACCTCAGAAAACACAATGGACCAACACCAGCAGATGACATGGCACCCCAAACCATCACTGACTGTGGAAACTTTACACTGGACTTCAAGCAACGTGGATGAAGTGCCTCTCTTCTTTTCCTCCAGACTCTGGGACCTTGATTTCCAAAGGAAATGCAAAATTTACTTTCATCAGAGAACATGACTTTGGACCACTCACCAGCAGTCCAGTCCTGTTTCTCTTTAGCCCAGGCAAGACGCTTCTGACGCTGTCTGTGGTTCAAGAGTGGCTTGACACAAGGAATGCGACAGCAGAAACCCATGTCTTTCATACGTCTGTGTGTGGTGGTTCTTGAAGCACTCACTCCAGCTGCAGTCCACTCTTTGTGAATCTCCCCCACATTTTTGAATGGGTTTTGTTTCACAATCCTCTCCAGGGTGCGGTTATCTCTCTTGCTTGTACACTTTTTTCGACCACATCTTTTCCTTCCCTTCGCCTCTCTATTAATGTGCTTGGACACTGAGCTCTGTGAACAGCCAGCCTCTTTAGCGATGACCTTTTGTGTCTTGCCCTCCTTGTGCAAGGTGTCGATGGTCGTCTTTTGGACAACTGTCAAGTCAGCAGTCTTCCCCATGATTGTGTAGCCTATAGAACTAGACTGAAAGACCATTTAAAGGCTTTTGCAGGTGGTTTGAGTTAATTAGCTGATTAGAGTGTGGCACCAGGGGCCATCAATTTTGAACCTTTTCACAATATTCTAATTTTATGATATGATGAATTTGAGATTTTCATTTGTTGTCATTTGTAATCATCAAAATTAAACAAAATAAACATCTGAAATATATGAGTTTGTATGTAATGTATGAATATAATATACAAGTTTCACTTTTTAAATGGAATTACTGAAATCAATCTACTTTTTCATGATATTCTAATTTTATGACCAGCACCTGTACAGTAATAGTGTCCCATGGGGTCTTGAGTGCATTGAATCACTTAAAACAAAGACCTAAAATCTCCAGCCTATTTGTTTAACATATTTTTAAAATTTTCCTAACATTTTCTGAAAAAATATGGACCGATTAAGACCTGTGTCAATTTAACGCAAAACAGTTAGATTGTTATGTAGGCAAGATGTTTATTGATCAGACTTAGAGTTGGAATTTGGCATCATAAACTTCTTACTTGGTCTTACTGTCCACTTAAATAATAAATTGGACTTTAGATTCCCAAGTTGACATACAGACAAGAGGATATACATACTGTACATGATCCAAAGTATATCTTTGTATATTTTTAAGATGTGCTTATGTAGTGTCACAGTTTAGTTGCTAACTTCTGTGAGGTGTACATTGTGTTCATTGGGGAGATACTCTGGAACAAGAAATCATATGGGTTTTTGCAAGTGACTCTCTGTAGCAAGAAAGAAAAGGCAAAAGTCCCAAGACATAGAGCAGAAAAGCACAAAACCCCATAAAGCAACAAAAAGTATGAGAGAACAAAGAGACTCTATAAATCAAAGTCTATTTTGGGACCCAAACAACCTTGGACTCACCTTTAGTTGAATATGTGACATTACTTTTTTTCTTTTAATCCCTAATTTCTGTTGAATAATGCATTTTTCTATAGCCTCAAGTATCACCTGCACTTTTGGTTTTTTTATCTGCATATATGGGTTGTTGCAATCTTTCCTATCTTGCTATTATTACTTATTGTAAGATTACTGGTTAACGATTCAGAGAAAATTAACCAGATTCTGTGGAACATAATCTTTTCCAGGGCTTTGGTGCAACATTTCACTTCTGTTGCACCTTTTAGGTTTGAATAGAGCATCTTGTGTATGTAGGATCAGTACTGCGGAAATCACAGTGTGGTCTTGTTTGCATACAGTAAATTCCAAATATGTACTTTTAGAGTTATTAAAACAACTGGAGTAAGATATATAGGCTATACTATGTAGTGTTAATTTTTACACTAATTCAGAGTGGGACCAAATGCACTCAGATTTGTGTTAAATGCAACTCTTAAATTTTTACTTTAACACAACAAAATTTACTGTGAATACAAAGAGCATTCCAGAATAGATTTCTTCTTAATGTTCATGTTAAGATGAGGTAATTCTGTGAGCTCCACTTCTCAGCATCCAAGAATCCTAAACTGATTTAATCTTCATCTGTGCAGACAGAGCACTTTCATTGTGTTTCGTTAAATTAAAAATCCTGATATAGGGTCATTTTTGCAGCATTTGAGTTATGAACTACTTCTTAGTCTTAAAGAGCTATAGGGTTGATTTTGCAGAAATTGGAAACATTCCCAAGTATTCCGAGGCTCGGGTAGCTAGACATTAAATGATATATGCTAGATTGTTAAAGGCCAGTACCAGATACTTTATAAAGGCAATATGACAGCAATACAAATGCAGAATTCACTGAGAACCGTGTGTCCTGGGATGGCATTAAAATTCAAAGCAAATACACATTAATGGAATGGTGGTATCACAATTCACTGAATCACAGATATTTCTTTGTAGTTTTTTCAGATATGGCGGTTGCAAGGACAAACATGGCTTTATCATTATGTGAAGCATTATCTCAGAATCCTCTTTGAGCTTATCTATAAAATTAGGCTCAAAGTGGTTCTTTTTAGCCATTTTTTTCTATAATCTGTATTGACAGACTTGTTGAATGAATTTGAGGACCCATCTCTGTTTTGCCTGACTGATTCCGGTGCCCCCCTCCAATCCAACCTTCTCCTTACCGCCGTCCTCAGACTACTGTAACTTGTTCACAGTCAGGCTCAGTGGAGCACAAGCTGACAAATAACAGGAGGGAGGAGTGTGGAGGATGAGATAGGGGACAGAGACAGAGAAGGAGAGGGAGAAATAATGTTGATAGTGAAAAGAAGCAGACAAAGGCTGGTGATTTAGAAAGAGGGGGGAAACGGAGATAGAGGTAGAGGGAGTCGGTGCAGTGTGTCTAATCTCCCTTCATGGGCACTGTGCCGTCCATGACAGATAAACTCGCCCAACAGCGAGACCAAAATGACAGCACCCAGCTTGGGCCAGGATCCTTCCGAGCAACTGGCAGAAAAGTGGAGACTTCACCTAGTAACCATCCAGCTCTGGTGGGAAGGACAGGACTGCTGTAGATCGCAGATGGAGGGCGGTTATTGTTAGTAAAGAAGCAAAAATGGGAGGTGAAAAGAAAATATATATAAGCAGTAAAGTTTCCCAGAGATCTGAAAGACGCAGCAGGAAGTGTTGTACTTTCTTTGGCTTTTCTGGATCATTTTCTCTGTTGTAGAGCTTGCAGCCCAGCTGGACGAGGTGAATAACAATGGATACTTTTTTGTCATGATTGTTATAGAGATCAAAATCAGGTTTATTTGTGAAGATTTTAGGCACAAACAAGGAATTTGACATTGGTTTTAAGTGCTCGGATGGTACAGTCATGAAGCAATGAGATTTTTTAGCTATAGACGACATGCAATAAAGATAGAATCGCGTAGAATCAGTATGTGTATGTTTACACTTTTATTGAGCGGTGGCCTAGTGGTTAGGGCATAGAGTTTGGAATCCTGAGGTGGTGAGTTCGAGCCCAACTGCCACTCTGCATCTCTTAGCAAGACCCCTAACCCCACAATGCTCCCCAGAGGGATGGGTTAAATGCAGAGGTACATTTCTCCAATGTGAGAAAAAGTTAAAATTATCTATTATTTGCTTATTTTGTTTCACAGCAGAGTGGTTGACCACACTGGATTGAAGGATTTATTTCTGTTTATCAGGAAGCAAGGGGAAACAAACTGTCTCAGTGGTGGCTGGTGTTTTGCAAGCAACAATCTGTACGCCCATCCTGAAGGGAAAAGTCAAAATATCTTATTTCAAGTATGTGTGGGGTTTGCAGAAATGATAGCTGCCCTTTCTCAGACCCTTGACATGTACATGCCTGGATGGAAGGAAGGTCAGCCCAATAATACTTTTAGCAGACTTCATTTTTTGTCGTCATAAGGATGGTGCTGGTGTTGATGCTTCTAGTAGGTGAGACGATGCTCCCCAGCCTTACCTGTTGGTGCTGGTGGTCAGTCGGGAGGCGTATTATCTATTGACTCGGTAGGGACTGAAGCTCTGAGTGAGGATATCTGGCTTAATGGTTTTACATGTGCAGCATGGTTCACAAACAGGACTTTAAGTGTTCATGGATATGGTTGAGGTAGTCCCAAGTTTACTGTATCATCTGACAGCCTCTTTGAATGGTGCGCGAAAGCAAAAAGTCCACCTGGGGACCTGTGATGTCCTTCAGATGCTTCAAAGCCAATCACACGAAATATTTCATGACCACAGATGTCAGGGAGACAGGTCTGTAGTTATTTAATAGGGATCATGACGATGGTGGAGGGCTTCAAGGAATCAGAACCCTCTCAAAGCTCCAAAAACTTGTGGAAAACTCTGATTGAAGATGGGGAAGGAAATAAAATCAAGTGCTGAAAATCAGCCGGGTTTGACAGTAATGGACAAAAGGAATAAATACATCTTGTTTTACTCTTTGAAAAACGTGTTAGTCACACCAAAAGTTAAAGAATTATTCACTAAAAATTGAGTCCTTTTTTCATATAAAGCTTATTTTACCAATGTATTTACCTCAGCTCTTCAGTAGTCAGGTTTCAGTAAGTCGGTGCTCCTGGGGACAAGGTGACCAATATTAAATATTTGACTTTGCTTGAGCATGATCCTTTTTTCAAGCAGTTATTAGCAGACATATTCAGAAGCAGTATTACAGCTCGGCCTCTGAGAGACCTCCTGGATCGCTGTGACATTTAGATGGAAACTCTCACTTTCTTGTTAGAAAGATAATATATTTTTCATTGTCTTTTATCACACAGTTTCATGCCCTGTGTGTACCTTCACGTAGCCATGTCTGAGCAGAGAAAGATCAAGATGTGTGCACTTACATACCTGAAAAATTATAGCAAAGAGAGACGGTTCCAGCGGTTGGGAGAGAATGTTGTTATGCTCAGTGAGGCTGCAAAACTAGATAGCTCCATATATTTAATGTTTAAGTTCACGACAGTTCGAAAAACACTAAATTGGCAATGCTTGTTTGAATAGATTGCTAGGAGGATGCCTGTCATAGCAGCACATTTTAGATTGGAAAAGCTGCATGTGAGTAATCTACCCAACCTGTGGAACAATGCGTTTGGAAGAGATGAGGCCATATTTTTAGTTTTGCAGGTACAGTAAGAGTTTTGCAGTTATTTACTCTATCATAAACCCCTTTAATATTCTATTTGTCTGCAAAATAAATGCTTACCATCAGAAAAATAAATGGCAAAGGGACCCAAGGAGAGCTCTGGGTAAACAAATATCTTCCAGTTTCAATGAGCTGCAGGAATGTCAGAGACTCATACTCTCATAGATTTTTAATGTTAATGGTGGCTCTACAAGCTACTGAGTCATGAAGTGTAATTAGTTATTCTAATGAGAACTCTCTTTTTCCTTCACTGTAATAGTATTCCATTTTATCATCCTAGTGTACCAATGTGATGCCGAAGGACTGTGGACCAGGTATAACCATCTCTAAACCTATTTTATGGAATCCTGAAAAGAAATAATAAATGCAGCTGCTCATGTTATTGTCTATTTTGACATGCTTACAAGGCGATCATGCATGCAAAGCGCCCAACATGCACGAAGGCCTCTGCATAATCAATCACACGGAGCCGCTGATTAACGTTAATGGTGTTTCTCAGAATTCCGCCGGCTTCTGCTCACATTCCAATCACCTAAATTTCATGCCTCTCTCTGCAGGCCGCCCCGTTAATTGTGGGAGAGGAGCACGCCAATGAGCGCTATCTGCTGAGCCTTTGATATGCACTTATCTTTCAGCAGTTTCATATTAGGGGGAAGAAAATTGCCTTTAAAAATGACTGGTGCCTTATTACTATTGGGCCAATTAATTTTATGAAAAAAATACTGCCCTTTTTCAAATAGGAAAAATAATTATGGAGAATAATTGGCAGGGAAAGACAAGCACACGAGGGAGAGCATTTACAGACGTGAATGCAAATTTGTTATAGATTTGTAAATCATAAATAATGCTCGTAATCTTTATTTATCAGTTTAAAGGAGGGGCGTTTGACAACAGCTTGGCCTGAAAGTGTCCAAAGCAGTCAAGAAGTAGGTCACTTGCTTTAATGTTCCTTGAAGTGGGAGAGACAGACCGACCTAGATTTCCTCCTGTTTATTCAGCCATTTTAGGTGTCGTCTATTCATGTCTCCATTTCAGAGCTCCCCTGTTCTCTTCGTCCATATTTCCTGCTCTTACTCTATCATTGAGTTACTGCAGTGACACATTTGGACAGCAGGTGAGGGTCATTATGCTGTTTGAGGAATTTTGCTTCATGCAGTTTGTTTTTCTCCTCTGCTGATCTCCACAAATCACAGCAGAATAGACTTTAAAGATTGCTCAAACTGTTTGAAATCCTCTTTCATTAATCAACAGATTCTCTATTTATGGCTTCAAGGGAATTTTGGTGTGGTTCCAGGTAATTTATCCCCGCTTTTATGCACCGGATGCAGTCATGAATTAGAAATGAATGAATGCTAAGTGAATCTTGGACAGTGGGCTGGTATCAAGCTGATTTGACAGCTCATACACACAGAGATGGCATATGGGGCTCAGCGTGGCTTCTGAATCATCACCACGGGAGGAATTTTCTTTCTGTTGCTCCTCTCTCCTAACTCATACATTCAGACATACCTTAGTATACTTGTTGCAACAATGTCTAAAGAAGCCAGGGCTTTTTGTAATGCTTTAAAATGTCTTTGGACTGATTTCTTACCCATTTGTAATCCTCTACTTAACCCAAAAAGTAAGTTGGTGGGAGGCGAAAGTTAGCATTCATCCAGTTTGTTTTAACTAATCTGGAAGGAAATAAGTCCAGAGGGGGTTACTGAAGGTCTGCTTTACAAACGTTATTATGGATTAATGTTTATAATTATCAGAAAATAACAATAGAAGCAACCAAACTGTCCTTATTTTTTCATAGTTTTCTATACATGATGCCCACTGACACCATCTTTTTACTTTTATTTTAAACATCACAAAAGTAAAAACTTTATTTTCATGTAAGCAAATTAAGCATTATTTATAGTGGATTACCTGACTTAAAATTGTTTTGTTTTTTTACTTCATAGTTTCATAGGGTTGTCAAAACAAAATGCTCTATACTGTTGATCTTAGCATCTAAATTAAATTAATTGGTTAGGCTTAAACTATTACCCATTCCTGACATAAATGAGACTGGATAGTCTGTTGTATTTATGTTTAAGTCTTATTTTTAAGCCAAAAGGGCAACAGAGTTGAGTTGATATATTCTATTCACAAAGTGTTTGTTCAACTGAATAACAAAAACTGCATCACTGAATTAAGACTGCACAACTTCGAATTTAATTATCTGCAGCTATTGTGACTCTTTACAAGAATTGAAACACCTCTTTCTTTGGGCTGAGTGTAACTGCTTCATATAGATCTAAAGGTTCTGTAAATTAGATAAAAAAAAGGTTATAATTTAAGTTAAAAACTTAATAAGCTAATAACCACACTTACTAAATGTATTTTAAAATGTTTATTGGTTGGTAAAAAAAAAAGTTAAAAAGCTTGTTTTATAAGACTAGAGAGGTATTTTAAAAAGCTTTTTTATCTAAGTTTAAAAGCATAACAATTCCTGTAAAGAATTGAATTGCTTTACTTGCTTGGAGACTAGTCAGAGCAAGTTCCTTGCATATTTTTAGTCTTACAGAAAGAAAGAAATATGTTTCTTTCTTTCTGTAAGAATTTTTAACAGATTTCTTACAGAGGAACACTTTAGTTTGTTTTTACAAATTAGGGTATGTGACTGTTTTTAGTAATTACATTTACCTTGATTTTTGCCATGAAAATACTTTCTTTTATGTTACAAAAGTAATAAGGTTTTTTGTTTTTTTTATGTCATTCAATAACACTTTTGACTTGATATTCTGCATTTTTTCATTGAGTTCCCTTTAAAGAGTCTGGACAGTAATTTCTGGTTTAAAATCTGAAATTCATCCATCAAACAAGGTGGAAAACTCTTAGAATAAAATCTTTTAAACTAGTAGGAGATATATAAACCACATTTTTCTATTAACAAAACCGTCAAAGAGAGAATTTGCTGTGTTTTTCACTGAAACAGATGTTTTAACTAGACAAGCATAAAAACTTCCATGTCAAACCTAGAATGAATTATTCCAAATAAGAGTTTCCCATGCAGACTAAAAAGAATCATCTCATCCTCTAAGCTGTAACATTGAATCCTTGTGAATTTTAAAGGTTATATGGACAAAATAGCTCCATCAGATTAATTTGGGTAATATAAAAAAACTATTAACAGTTGTAGGTAAGAAGAAATCAAACAGTAAATTGTATATTTGCAATCCTATGTGATGGTAAGAATAAAAAAAAAACAATAATTGCAAAATCAGTGTCTGTAATGTTCCTAAAAGCAACCAGCTGCTGCCTTAGATGTGATCTTTGTGATGAAGACTACTGAACAAGTACGGCCCATTAATCACAATCTCTGTAAATCATCTCTGTTATATCTTCATCTGCATCTGGAGATTATCTTAATCTGAGTTCTGAATCATAATCTCTCCAACGCGAAGCAATTACGGCGCAAATAGACTAACTTTAAATGGCAGCATTCTGTGTCATTGGTGTACGGTGGCAGAGAGGATATCGTGGGCTGGTATTACCACAGAGAGACTTGAAGGATTAGAAACTAAATGAATCTCAAATCAAAATAAAATGAATCTTCTCTACAGGAGAAGAGAACGAATTAAAGGAAGGAGAGTGAACTAGAACTTGGGTGGCTGATGCACTTTTTTTTCAGTTAATCATTTTTCTTTGTCTGTTTCACCTCAGAGCTTCTCTCTCTCTCTCTTCTCACATACCTTCTTATTTTTCAGAGCTTATCCGCTCTGTGCCTGGTCTCTTTTTTCTCCCTTTCTCTTCTTTTCTTTTTCCACCGTATCCGTCCCTGACACCTCAGCAGGCGAGGTGGAGGGTACAGTCTTGATCCAAAGCAGGCTATTCTTTGCTACAGACCACCCACCCCTCTGCTGTCATGGTTTTTCGGGGCAATCCAACGGGTTCAGGTACCAACTTTGGCAACCACCCCCTGCCCGACCTCAGTGTTGAGAGCAGAGGAAGCCTTTCCTTTTCCCTGCATCATAACGTTTCTTTTCCTGTTTGCCATGAAAGAAAGTGACACATCCTGCAAGGGATCACCATAGCAGCCATTAGCAGAGGCATCTGAACACCTGTTCAAGCACACAAGAGGACGCACCTTTAATTTTGGTGCATCTCGCATGAGAGCGTTGAACAAACAAGGGTGGGATCTAGATGTAAAACAGGGAAAATAATTATGTGCCTGTGTGTCGGTTTGGAGAGGGTTCAGGTCGGAGTGCGCCTGTGCTGAGGGTAGAGCCGCATCACCATCACAGTTATTAAACTAGTTCAACCTTTGTTCAGCTACTAAAAATTATGTTAACGGCTATATCAGAGAAACTGCTACTCCGCCTAAAAAAAAAAATCATTGACACCCTTTAACATTGTTATGCATTTTTATTTGAATTTTATTTACCAGAACAACACAAAGTAGCACATATATATCAAGTACAGAGTAAGATATGCAGCAGGGCTTTTTGGGGTTTCTTTCCCTTTTATTAAAATCACACATTGCTTCTATGAAAATCAGAATTTAGGTTTTGCTATCGATTTTTAGTTGGATTTAGTTCTGGACTTTGACAGGACCAATTTTACTCATGTTTAGGCTTTGAATTGTTTAGGATCACTGCGTTAGCTTTAATTGTTCTGCAGCTCCTTAAAGGGATTCCTTCCTTCTGGGTGATGAGTTCAGAGGGATGAACAGAGTTTATTTCCATTCTATAGATTGCATTTAGCCCAAAAGTTTTCACGTTTGCCTCATCTAACCAGTGGATCTTCTTGCGTACAACTCGTGTGTTCCCTACTTGGCTTATTTCACTCCACAAACAAGAGTTTTGGATTCTTCCAGTCGAAAGCAGAGCTGTCATTTTGGCCAGATTCCTGCAGGGTCTTGTCCACAGATCCTTCCACCTTACTCATAGATATCAACAGCTTCTCCACAGTCCTTGTCTCGACTGCTTCTCTGGATATAATTCCCTTTGCCCACCTCTCTCTCAGCTGGACAAGTCTGTCTTGGCTGTTTGCAATTCTACCGTGTCTTTTCCAGTTATTTATTTCGTTGCCGTGGATTGAGCGATGCTCTTAGGGATAATTAAAACCTGAAATATTGTTCCATAACCTAATCCTGCAATAAATTTAAACAACTCAGTCTCTGATCTCTCTCGTGTGTTTTTTGGGTTCATGACTATGTTTGCTAATGAGGTGTCATCTAGAGGCAGCTAATTAAACTGGATTTCATTTAGGGCTACTGGACTTAAGGAGCCTAAGTAGAAATTGCTGGCACAGTTTTTTAGTTTTATGAAATTAAAGAAATAAAGGACTCCTTTTCGTTGCACTTAAGAACATGCAATACTGCGTCCTCTAAAATCCCATAAAATATGCTAGTTTGTGGTTGTGAGATGACATACTGCTGAAAAGTGCAAGGGATGCAAATATATACCTTTGCAGGGCAATGCATATTCCACTTTGTTTCACAAGGAAGAGTCCCTGTACTGTGACTTTCTCTTTAATTTAGCATTTGTATCTCTATTTCCAATAATTGCCTGCTATTTTGCTAATTGGGATGACACGCAGCTATCTGAAATTAGTTTTTTTTTTTTTTTTCCCATGCGCCTTTCTCCCCTTTCCCTGCGCTGTCTCAAAGCGCAGCTTTGTTTTGCATTTAACTCCAGATTTGGTAACGAATGCACGCTTAATACAGAGAGCTGCTTTTCAAACAGGCTGAAATCCTTTGTGTCTTTTCATATAATTTCACCCCCACGACTCCTTACCAAGAAGCTGCTGCGATGCATGTGAAAATACAAATATATGCCAAAGACAATTGCTGCATTGTGGCTTATTTTTACTTCTCTTCATTTGTCTCCACTTAAGCAGCGCTCTGCTGAAGAAAAATGTTAGCAGTAGTGGATTTTAAAATACATCAGCCCGTTGTTCTTTAGAGAAAAAAATGAGAGGAGGAAAAAAATGGAGGATGAATTGTGTGACCGCTTGATTTATTTGGCGCCACTTTTATTCTGAAGCTACCAAATGGAAAGTGCCCAAATTCAGCAGCACATTAAATTAAATATGTGCCGAACAGATTCTAATTTGATCACCAAGCTGTTTCAATTTCATTAGCCTGGTCCCTAATGGACTTTCACAGCATATTATTCCATCTCACACAAATCCTATTCATTGGATTTTTTTTTCTTAATGAGCCCCATGATGCATGGGGACCATGCACTGAAACCCAGTCCACTGTGAGGTCACACTCCTCTTTTTTTTTTTTTTTCCTCTCTTAAGTCAAATCTAAAACCACACTGGCCAAATGTGATCACACTTAAGATTTACAAAAGCTGCAATTTCAACATCTGCTGTAAGAAATCAGTCAGAAAGACAGCAACTGATTACTGGTTATGCTTCAATGTAATGGCAAAAAAGGGGTGGTGTAGCAGCAGGCTAATGAAAATTCATGGCTGAAGTTTCACTAGAGTCGTGTGATTTAGCAAAGCGGTAATCATGCAATATGCATTGCAATTATCACAGATGTCTGCTCTTCTGACCATAAAAAGAGATGGAACGACACCTTTAGAGCCTTTGAGTGGTTTCGTATATTAAACTCTTCTCTGCTGTGAGACTATATCAACATTATGGTTTTCTGTTTACCAAACATCCATCAGTGTATAAAGAGCACAAACCGACAGTGTGCTTTTTATTTTATATCTACCATGGCACTCTCCCATCTGTTGAAGAATATTGCTTAGGAATAAAAAAAAGACACAAACTGTTTCATAGCTTCATTGCACAGGAAACAAGACATCTATATATAGACATCACCGTCCGTAGGGGAGTGTGAGAAGAGAAAATTATGTTGGGCACATTAAATTTGACAAAAATAGGCCTTTGGTAAGGACACCAACCCTCAGCAATTAGTTACAAACTGGTTTATGAACAACATCACTGTGTCCATTGCAAAGTTTCGCTCTTTATTCTACAAAAGCTTTGTGGTTAGCGCTGGAGGGATGTGTAAAAGCAATGCAGCAAACACAAATTAATCAGTTCTACCAGCTTTTGGGCTGGAGAAATAGGTCAAAATTCCAGCAAGATGCTATAAGCTTGCGGAAGGATCTCCATGTATGTAAACCTCAGAAAAAGTAAGAACAGTCCAGTCTGATTTAGTTTCTGTGATAACAAAGGTCATAGATATACGTTATATATTCATCATTTCTACCAGATATGTTTGTTAAACTCCAGATTTTATTTAAAAACACTGAATGGGTGAATATTAATTCCATTATTCTTTTTAAAAAAGATGTGGAATGGACTGAATTTTTTTTTTCTTTTCAATATTCTGTATGAAATTCCAGCAAAAGAGAACCGAGAGAGGAAGGATGCAGTGACAGAACTTTCTTTGGGTCCAACTAACTCACTGATACAGTGCAGCCCAGAGACAGACTGGAAAATATGGCAGTGATGATAATGATCTAGCACTGTCAGTAGTCTACGTTCCCAGAGACTGAAAATGATAGCGTAGAGCTGCAGAGGACCCTGCAGTAGCACTGATAAATGTTTTTACCAGGTCGTCCACCATTAGTGTCAGGGCAAGTTACAGCCACAGGAGCGGACAAACAGGAAATAGAGAAAGAGTGGGTGTAAATAATTGATAAGGCTGACCCTGCACGATTCATTTTCTGCGGCAGCAGATCAAAGAGCAAGGCTCGACGTTTGACATTGAGCCGAGTGTAGGAGTCAAAGCTGCTTCCTACCCCAGCAATGCTGCTGCTGATGCTTGTGTTTCTGTTAAAAATGCAGTGGCTTTCTGGCTTTGGTACAGACTAAATATAGCACATATAGCCAGCCATTAACCAGCTGGCATGTGGACTCCCCGGTATTAGTCCAACAATTACACTAGCAGCAAGTGAGGCGAGGGGGAGGCCATTTTGTTCCTGTCCACTTGATGAAGCTGTTCCTGGCCCTCTCAGGTGTAAAATCCAGCCTGTGTTGGGCTGCCGGCTTCTTTTATATGTGATCAATATTTCAGCGGCAGCCCAGCCTCTGCATCGTGTATCCTCACACATGGCCCCTCACAACACTTCTGCAGCCGATTATGAACATCTGAATAAATGTTTGAGGCTGTTAATCATTTATGACGTTTAACAGTTTTCCGAAGGATGTTTACTTGAATTGTGCATTAGCACCGTTAGTACACAAAGCACGAAGCCTGAAGCCTGCAGGGTCTACTCTCAACGTGTGAAAGTGCAACCACGTGCTCAATGTTTTATGCACACATCTGTCCAAAATGTGCTGCCCCTTTTTTGTGGTCTTTTTGTGTCAGCTGCACAGTTTATGCATCACTGCTTTGAACACTTTGATGGCCTTCATAAATCCACTTTAATTCATAATGGAAAAAATGTGTATTGTTCAGCTTTCTGGCTCTCTCTTTCTCTCTCTCTCTCGAGACATTGCAATGCTTCTCTGAAGCATTGGTAAGGGAGCAATACTTATCAGCTCCATAATTAGATAGAAATGGCCATTCACTTGAGTTATAAATGACCGATTGTGATATCAAAGCAGGCAAATGTATTCAGTAGCTTGAGAACTTCTGGAGGAGAACCTCTGCCCTCATCTTCTCTGATCTTCTGGTAGATATTTTTCGCGGATTGTCTTGTATTAATTTCCATAAATAAACTCTGACCACCTCCCTTGTCCCCCGCTAAAGAAATACAGCATGATGATGCCATCATCTTATTTTTACAGAGTGTTTTGCTCATAAGGAGGAAAACTTAGTTTTGTTGTTAATAAAGCAGAGCACCCACTTCCACATTTTGCCTACACAGCAGAGTGTGTGCAGCCTTATCACAGTTTTCCCTGATGGGAACCACTCCAGCTCCTCCAGAGTTTTCATTTCTCTCCTTGCCAGGCTTTACATAACAGATGGATGACCATATCTGGTTAGATTTCCTTCCATTCTCTTTTTATGTTTTACATGATTGATTGGCTGAAATGCAGTCAATGCTTAGGGTTGCTGGAGACAATATGTGGCTTCAGCAGCTTTTGAAAAATTGTTTGTTTTGTTGAAAAATAATGAATCTTGTTTGTGGTATTTAAGGGCTTGTTTTTCTCCTGTTGAGTAATTATCATGATTTATGTGGAATTGGCTCAAACAATTGTACTGATATTTGATTTCTTTGGTGTGTTTCTAGACATTGCAGACCTTAGGCGAATGTTGGTGGAAAATCTGACTTAGAATGCAAAAGCTATTCATATTGATAATCCAATTCCACAAAGGTCTTTTCATAGAGAACTACTGGGAAAAGAAAAATATTGAGAATCTCTAGGTTAACTCTCTCACCGAAAAGTTCTGAAAGTATGAGAAGTGGCTCCCAAGTGGATCTTCAAACGGCTCAGAGGAATGGATTGATTGCTTGTGATCTGATTCAGGAGCTCACATCCATTATTTGTGGAGAAGCTTGGCTTTTTCTCTAAAGTGAGGATATCTTACTTTTATGCAATCTGGAAATATTCACCATAGAGTTGAGTAGGTTCACTTTACAAGTCTGTTAAATAAAAATTTAGTTAAATCCAAATCTAGATAAATCAAAATTTAACTAGAAATCGAGATGGAGTATTTTTTACACACTTGAGCTTATAAAATGTCCAGGTCCTGATAGCCTCACTTAACCAATTCAGATCTCATACAACCTTTAACCAAACTAAGGAATGGAGTTCACCCTCTTGAAGCTCTTAAACTGATTTCTAAAGCCATCCAAATCCTTTTAAAGAAATGTGTTATTCAAAAGGCTTTGTGAAAAGCATATCCACAGAAAGCTTAATTGCCCCCAGAACAAAGTGTTAAATCCTGTATGAGGGACAATGTGCCTCGGATAGTCTCCTACTTGTCCTCTCAACCATCATTCATAAAATTATTGTGGGGCCTTCAAATATTAACACCCCTTCAACTTTTCCAGAGTTTAAAAACGCTTTATAGTGAAATAAATAAAAAAACTGATGAACTCATACAAAAATAGGAAATATTTCCTTTCCTTTTCTTCACGCTTCCAGTTGGTGAAGAAATTAAAAGGATTAGCATAGCTTTACAGTTACTTTTTCCTATGTGTGTTTTCAAAATGGCAGGCAACGGCACATCTTTACTTTGTCAACGTCTATTCTTTTGTGTAGGGTAGTAGTTCATGCTATAATTATAGTTTTATTTCAGTGTCAGTGGCCTTTTTCCATACCATAACGCATACACCTAGCTCTTACCAAGCCCAAGGCCTATTCAGCTCTCAGCGTATACTTTATATAACAACATTATTTGCACAGAAAGTCACCATACTGTATATACAAGCATCCCTTACAAAGCTACAAAAAATCTGCCTCATTGCAGATTTTTGACTGCAACTCTCAAGATCGGGCGGCTCCAAATCACAGTGGCATCTTTGAGTTATCTCTGTCAATTACTCAAGATAAATGGCTGTGGCAGAGTGAAGGCCAGGCCCATCAATCTATTGTGTCTCACATTTGTCCTAGCTTCTGCACTCTATTGATTCTGCTTCCACAGCTTCCTTGATCTACTTCTGATGGCCTCTGACCACAGAAGCTAACTTGAGCATTGATGTCAGATGAAAAGAGGGGAATGTAACCCAAACCCTTAATATCAGACGTCCCTCCTTCCCAACTGAGCCTCTGTATAGATTCAGTCGAGTCGTCCCACTGCAGCTACCCAGTGGATGTACCAGATTTCAATCAGGCTTTAATTGGAATGCAATATATTTGGAGGCTTCCTCTTCAATAGCATCGTCTGACTGCAAAGTGCTTCCACTGAGCATGTTTTGCACCATATATCTTGCTTATACAGTTAGCAAAACCAACCTAGTGTTATGTGACAGTATAAGTACTCCCCTTTTAAATGATTAAAGCAAATGAGACACAAAGCCACTGACATCTTAAGGCATGGAAGGGGATGCAAAGGAATTTATAACCGTGGTGACAAATGGAGACAAAAGGAAAAGTGATGAACTCTGAAGTATCTTCACAACCCATTTACCCCAAGGACTCATCAACACCTTATCCAGGACGATTTGGAAAGAATTCCAAATCCTAAACCACAGATGACCTAAAGGAACACTAAGACCCAGGTCACATTTGCCAAAAATAGATTAGACAATTTTTTTTTTTTTTTTTTGGACCATCAAAACAGAGCTGAAATTTTTTTGGCATTTGTGAACTGTATTTAAAAGTATGCTGACAGGAAATTGGGTTAGGTTAGGTGGGGCAGGAGACATGCAGCAGAAGTCAATGAGATGGCACTTGAACCTGTGATGGCCAAGTCAAGGACTAAGGCCTACAGTACTTACATTGTGTGGATTACCACTGCACCACCAGTGGACCATTTTAAAAGGCACTTTATCGTTGAAAAGCCTTAAATAGCTAAACTTAAATCATGAAGGCTTGATGGTACAACCACTTATTAGATTTATGGCTAATTAATAATTTACATATGCCCACACTGCTTCATAGCTCCATTTCCTTAAAAAAATTATATCATAATTTGAATGCTTATATTTTATTAAATCAGCTTATCTTTGATTCATAATATTAGTTTGATGATCTGCAAAATATAGAGCAAAAAGAGGAAGAAAAGGGAATTCATGAGAGAGCAAATATATATAGGAATGTGTTATTTTGTGTTCTGCCTTGGTATCATTGTTTTGTCAGCGGTTTTTCTTTGCACTCAAGCTAAGCATACTTATTCAACCCATCTCACCTCCATGAAATGGCTGTCAGATTTATTCATCCGTCTGGGAGCTCATGGCTTAGCAGAATGGCAATTCAGCAAGCCTTGGTCGAAATCTATTGTGAGGGACTCTTCCTTTGTAAAGAGGGTGTCTGCAATGGGCTGCAAACCCGTCTGCAGGATCGGCCATCGCCGCTGCTCATTTGGCCAATTCTCTCTCTCCTTGGCTCTGCCAGAAGCCCTCCATGTGTTTGAGGCATTGATTGGTCCTGAATTGGACTGCGACAGGCCTGATTACTGATGTCAGAGTGCGCCATATCACATGGGAACCGTGGGGCTTCACGTGCCAAACCTTGAGCAAGATAAAGATACGTGTGGTGTTATATCTATGATCTTTATGAAAGCATCATGCCTACACATACTGTATACTTAGAATGAACACAAATCCACACTGTCAGCATGATCTGAATCTATTTCTACACTGGTATAACCAATTCGATGTCTTGACTGACAACAACATAAACACTCTGGAGACATTCTGGGCCAGTGAAAGAGCTTTATAACTGTAATTCTGTGAGATTTTAGCTCTGTGGGGTTCAGTCTTTGAATCATTGAGGGCAGTTGATTGAATGTTTGGATATTTCTGTGTGTCTTTTTTTTCTGTCAGTGTCACAAGAGGGCAGTTTATGACTTTGCGTCTTTGAGTGGGTGGGTTAGCATTTGGAGGCGATTCCGCACGCATCATTTGTTTACAGACAGAATAGAGGCCATCATCTCTTCCACTAAGAGAACAATAGCAATTTTTCCCCTTTTGCTCAGGAGACAATGAAGTGCCTTCCCGCCTCGAGAGCGACAGGCCAATAAAAAGCGTAATTGGATCTGTCACTCAAACTCTGCTACAGTGCTGGGGTGGGCAAGGCAGGTGGGTGGCCATGGAGGTGGCAGAGCCAGAGAAGTAACTGGTCAACATGGAGAAAGAAGGAGGAAACAGGCAAAGGGATGGCATCATAAAAAAGCAGGTGCACATTGCTCTCTTTGCACACAGCAGAGCAGTTTGGTAGAAAGGATTTTCCATTAGGGTAAATTTTCGCTGATAATAGATATTTCATTTTACCCCTACATATATGTTTTATTGTTTCTGGTTGACATTTGATACTGGTAGATATACTTTACACGTATATATTCACCTCATGAAAAACAACAGATTATATTTTAAATGCAATTCAACAGTAGATATAAAATGGTAAAACAAAGGCTTACCTTGGCAATGTGTTAAAAAATAATGGAAACTTTAGTTTGAGATGCACATAAAGAGAAGAATAAAAGTCTAATACAAATACACACATAGCTATAGCATTTAAATAATTATACTCAATAACAAAAATAATATTTTTTTTTTGCAAAAAAGAACACTTGAAGATTAGCCATGTTGTATTTCTTAAGACCTATAGTCCTACCATCCTCCAACACACAAACAGATGGCTCAACATCTTAGCTAAAAACTCCTCATTCTGTCATTGTTTCAAAGTTTTGAAGAGTAACCAGCTTCATTCCCTGTTAACAGATGCTGATTCCAATGCCTCTCTCCTGCCGGATTATATGAACCTATTAGGATAAAAGACTGTAAGCTTTTCATTTTGTTTTCTTTTGTTGCTTTTTTTCTTTTTAAAAGGGATGCATATTTGAATTCTAGCACAACATTTATAATTTGTCCATGTTTGATCCACAGTTTTCATTTGGACCAGTTGAGGGAATTTAGAGTGCGGCGGGTTTGACCTGTGGGCCATATATTACCCGATTCTTGTCTGGAAGCTTGCAGCAACAGTTACAAGGGGTTACAGTTGTCATGTTTTTCTGTTTGTTTGCAACAAAGCCAGGGGAGGCTGGGTGACAATCTGCCTTTGTTTGTAGGTATTAAGTGGGTCGGCTTTGATGCAGCTACACAAGAGAGCGATGGCTGCCAGATCCTCTGAAGGTCATAGCGGATATACTAGACACTGCTTCTGCTTTTACATCACCCATCTAATGTGTTCTCTTTTCTTTTTTTTTTCCAGTCAGGCCCAGACGATTTAATAATATCTTCCACGGAACAAAGTATAGGAAATGCTCCTGTCACATGAATTCATCAACAGATTGTTATCATCTTGTCTGCGATTCATTGATTATGTGTGTTTTGCCATATGCATGTCCAAACGCCTGCGCCCACACGTTCCTCACATCTAATCGCGCATCCCACTAAGTTTTAATGACAAGCATTTACATTAGGAGCCCATTTACAGCCTCTGTGACAGAGAAGGGAAGTGCACAGTGGAGCAATCAGCTTGTCTGACTTTTTCTCTAAGCGCAACCTCAGCTTTTAGGAAATGGCTTTCTCATGTCTTTGTCGGCACTTTTCCATTATTAACTGCGCCGAGGAAAGATGCTCTGTTGCACCTCTCAACCCGGTCCGACTGAAGCTTATTCTGCATGTCTTCTTTGTTAAAAGGGAAGGATGTCTTAACTGTAACAACAAAGTTATTTTATAAGAGGCCTTGTTGGGAAATTAGCTGTATGCAGAGCAAAGCAGAGTTTTATCATGAAACTTTCTGTTTTTTAACGTCTTAGGGAAAATGTTACATCGTACCTTAATTCAAGAGAGAAAAATATGTTTGTCTTCATAATCCCAAAACAGATTTGCTAAGAAGTAAAACATATGTACTCCACATTAAAAGGTGAGTTTCATTTTTTTTTTAAGGAGTTATTGTTCTTACATCAACTATAATGCTTATGTTTATTTTAACTATTAATTAATATTTACAGTGCCATCTGATTTTTTTCTTTTTTTTTTTTTTTACTTTGCTCACATTGGACTCCCAAATACCAATGTAATTTAAGGAATTTTACATTTACAATAAATCCAATGCATTGTTAGCTCACTCTTGCAATTCAATAAGTGCAGTTGGTCTTTTGAAATCCAGCTTTGTAAACCTTTCCTAATTTATTTTTATTGCTCTGATTTTATTCACTTTTTCTATTTTTGTATGCAATTCTTTCTCATTATTTAAAAAAGCAAGAGGCGGTCTTAAGTGGACAACATCTGGCTGTTGTTTGGTTGGACTGCATTCATCATAGTTAAAATTAGGAATTATTACAACGGTAAATAAAAAAGTAGTTAATTAAAAATATGAATACATTTATCTTTTGCTGTATAATTTAATTACTCCCGGCATTTATTTATTTATTTTCTGAATTTTCGGTCCATTTTATTGTATGCCTATTATTCATCGAGCATTTATTTCTGTATTTATTTTATTATCTCATAGGTGGCCCTCCATAGCAGCAAATTTAAATGTTGCAGTACAATGGTCCTTTAGGACTGGAGATTGAGACCACTGCTTTGCAAAATATTAAATATACTTGAATGGTCTAGTCAAAGTCCAGACCTTAATGCTTTTTGGAGTCTATAGCAAGACTTCAAAGTAGAGAAATGCCTATAAAGTCTTGATGCAGTGAGAGATGCATCTACAAAGTATAAACAAAGACTACATGCCTCCCTTTTCAGGTCTTTGTGTCTTCATCTAATCTGATTATTTGTGCTGATGCAATCTGCGTTGAGGAACTGTTGGCCTGATGAAGCGCTCTTCTGAGGTATGAGGAGATTGTGACATTTAATCGAGGTCAGCAGGTTTAAGCGATGTGTCATCCACTGAAAGCCGGAGCTGTCGTGTTGTACTGTCATTCTGGCAAACACTGTCAGGTTCTGCTCAACATAATCAGGGTCCGGACTTTTAACAGTCAGCCATGTTGGGTCAGAGCTTTAGCTGATCAATTAGCAACATGTGTCTGCTCCTGCGCTCAAAGCCCCCTCATTTTGGATTTGTTATGAGGAATGGTCCCACTGCTGTCGGCTTCTAAAGAAAGTAATTACACAGAGAGACTCCCTATGGGGGATTAATACAAATGACACGGAAAACACAGCTCTTCCCTGTTGCCACTCACTCAGGCTCTGAAGCCTCTTGCTTCTAAACGCCTACTCTTCCATGAATACAGAAGCCGTCGCAGTAAAAGATGCTTGCATACTAGTGAAAATTAGGGTTGAACGGGAATGAAGTCAGAAAATTAAAGGAAAAGCCAAGACGATTTATGGACATGATACAACTGCTTTAGCATTGAGAGTTAAGCAAAACATATGGTGTTCATACGTTTTTTAAGGACGGCGGCTGAACGAGGCATCTGCCCTGCCAGTTTCATATAGTGACAGGCTGCAGGGAGTATTACTCATCATTACAATCTCTGCTGGCAGCTTATTTTCATCACATTACACTTGTATAATGAAGCGTCCTCAGGTTCTCCGTGCAGTTCAACATTAGCACCAGCCGCGAGCAATCAGCCAAGTCACTTTATTGAACCTTTTACAGTTAGTTTACCGTGTAATTAATTCATCACTGCACGACAACACATGTAGTGGAAAACATGACCGAGATGCAGTTCAGATGTTCTCTAAATTGAAAATGGACAGTTGTGGTCCATGTAATGTTGGTCTTTTTTAAGAGGTACCTTTCAATAATTTTAAAGACATTTACAAGTTAATTGGTTATAGAAAGTGGTGTTGGCTCTGTGTTATAGACTCACATAGTTGCTCTTTTAATGCTTCAAGTAGCCTGGATTCTATTGGTCCTGCCTTTGGGTTCTAAGTTCCCAAGGAAATTATCAAATTCTTATTATTATTTAGAGAAACACATTTTAAATGAATTCATTCTCTGTAACTCTGATATAAATATATAATATGAGAGAGACTTTTCTTAAACAGCTACATGCTACAGTGGTATACAGAAAAACAATGTTTTATTCCCCACCACCTTTTGGTTTTCAAAATAAAAGAACTCATTTTATTGTGGTAAAAGAAACATATATATATATATATATATATATATATATATATATATATATATATATATATATATATCTATATATATATATATAGATATATATATATATATATATATATATATATATATACACATATATAATAACAGCTTATATGAAATATCGTTTTACATAAGCCTTTGTTAGACTTGACATAAAAATGGAGAGTTGTTTTGCTAGGAAGCCGTGGATACATTTCTTTTCTCAGATGGATCACCTAAATAAAAAAGCAACACTCACCCGACCCCATCGCAAGCACCAGTGCCAGAACAGTTTATTTTATTTTCCATATTTCCAAGATATTGATGTTTAGTATCTTTGGAGCATCAAATCCATTTTGTACCTAATGTGATATTGTTGTACAATCCTATGTTGTCCTATGTTTTCCTTATGCCTTTATGATATTAGGAGTTGTGACTTTGATATGTTTTCCATCATCTTGACATCCCTATTACTCTCTGTGAGCTTTGGGATTCATATAAGTTAAGTTTGTGACACTTTAAATGTCTAAGCGCTTTAAACTGGCCCGTTTTCTAAATAGTATGCATATCCCAAGTGTGCAGCTCTCGAAATATATTAACCAAACAAGTATTGCACCCCAGAGCAGGCCTTTGCTATTTTAATATTGTGATTGTGATATTCCGTATACTGTGCTGTTCTACCAAACTTATGGTCAGTAAGTCTATAGTTTTATTTTAACTTTACTAATCCTATATAAGAACACTCATATAGACACATAGGTCCTTAAATAAATTACTGACAGATTAAAACAGTGGCTGCAGCTCCATATATGCTATAGAGGGCTTTATTACAGACAAGGTTCTCAAGTACTTATATTTCTTCAACGGTACTTAGAGTACATTTGGGGTTCAACAAAAGGTAAATTTAAAGGAAAGTAAAATAAGATTTTTAAGCATGCTGATCATAAATAACTACCAAAAGGGAAGCATGGGGAGAAATGTTTGCAGAACTCCCAACTGCTGTCCTTGTGGTCCTTATTAACCCCTAAACTTGGAGTTAGGATCCCAAACAACCCACTGTTGGTGCTTTTTGCATATTGATTGAAACAGTTTCAGTCACATGGATGCAAAATTGGATTTTGGGAATGGGCTTCAATCTTGAAACATGAACTTCAGTTGCACCATTCTGTTTAATTTTCTAACTTGGAATTTGCCAAGTCTGATTCCTGTGTGCAAAAGGAATGCTAATCAAAACCATGTCCTTCAAACAAGCACTTCCCCTGAATAGGAGCTATGATTTTTTATTTTTTATTCTTACACAGAACATAAAAAAGGGAAAAATTTCAAATTTCTTTTGGTGTGGTACCTGGAAAACTTAGATTTTACTGAAGGAGCACTTGTTATCAAAGATAAAAAGTAAATTAGCAACCCTGTTTGAGGCTTGGTTTCAACTCTTTCTTCTCTGTCTCCTCCAGGAGCAAGGCAAAATCGGAGTGACGTTCAACATTGGGACGGTGGACATAAGCGTTAAGGAGCCAAACACAGAGGTAAACGATGGCAAGTACCATTTGGTCCGATTCACAAGGAACGGGGGCAATGCGACCTTGCAAGTGGACAACTGGCCGGTCAACGAGCACTTTCCCTCAGGTACAGCCAGCGTCATTTATCATTTGTCCTGTAGCAAAAAGATGAAAGGTCCGTACAGCTTCTGAAACACTGGACACCATCTGCTTTTTTTTATTTCAAAGGTCACTTAACCACGTTTGAGTAAAAAAAACTGACTGCCTAGGAGGCAAGCAGTCATATTATGCTCATTTTGCAAAGTGTGACTCAAAATGCATCGGTCCTTTCACACTATCATACCTTACTCCATGGGGGTGGGAGCCCTCTGAGCCAGAATCCTTTGTCAAACAATAGGCATTAACTGAGCAACATCTGACCAGCCCAATGCAAACACAGGGATTTAAAGGCACCAAGAGGCATTTGGTCGGTGGGCAAGAAAGAAGTGGAAGGAGGCAAGGACCAAGGGTGGCCTGTTGGTCAGATAACACTGCTGCCTTCCAGTATCTCTCATTCCCAGGTCAGCAGAAGCAGCATGGCTGCAGAATACAAATAGGCTCATCAAACAGATCCTGCTCCGTTTTGAGGCCCGGAAAATCTGCTTCTCTGTGGCAGAAACCTGTGTGCCGCTCTGCAAGAGAAGAGAGACTGACAGAGTGGAAGATGGAAAGAAAAGTCTCTTCCTGCCTCACCTTAAGCCGTTAAATTAGACCTGCTCTCCTCAATTTTGATCAAAGGTCAAAAGTAAACTTTACTATCTTCCAAAGGCCATTTGTTGAGCCGACGGCATTAAAACAAGCTCACAACAACAATCAAAAAAGAAAACTTTTTTTTCTTCACACTGTAGAGTTCACCAAACTGACAGCAGCAGAAGCAATAGATTGTTTTTGTCTGTTTGTTCTACAGCGGGGCGTCCTGTACCCCCTACCTGAGGCTAGCAGGGAAAATTCTCCACATTAAGAATGGCAGCAGGCAGCCAGGATGATTTTAGCCTTCTTTAGATATCTGGTGATTTAGAGGTCACAAAGTTTATTTAGAGATAAGCTTGCATTTTCACTGCATATTTTTACAATACCCTGCAGACTGCACTTGTTTCTAAAAGTGACCCAAGCCTCCAGATAGCAGAGAAAGTACCCTATAGAACCCAAAAAAAAACATCCTCAAAAAAGCAGAAATAATTTATGTGTCTTGAAGTCTCTCAAAAAAAAAAAAAAAACACTTTTCTTCTTTTTTTGATTTCTTTTAAGCCCAACAGAGCTCAAAACATGGCAGAGCATTATGGGAAGAATTGAGTATTTAATCAAAAAGTTACCCTGATATAAGTTAACATGAATTTCATTAACCATAAGCCTGTGTGATATGGCTAAAAAAATCTTTCATATTATCGATATTGATGTGTTGTGGATTTTATTTCTATCATTATCTATCTGAAATAAGGACCAATGGAACAACTGCAAAACTTCAATTATAACCAAAACCCTAAATGTTACATTTAAACCTTGCACAGATATCAGCCCTACTAACAGCCATTCCTAGCTTGGCCATGAGAAGTTATGAGACCAAATTATCTCCTCTGCCTACATCCCCCAGAATGCTGTGCAGTTCCTAATTGGAATTAAATGCATTATAGCTCATTCTAACATATGATATTGGTCAGGTTGTTCACATTGCTTCATTTCCTTGCCCTAATTAAGAACCTTGGTAAAAAGGAATAGTTCTCTTAACAAAAAATGATGCTATCATGAAGTGAAACATTTCAGGTGCATATTGGGTGAAAATATAACAGAGAAACTGCAACGATTCAATGATGCGTGTGTGACCTCATCGCCAGGAGAAAACAAATCTAAGTTGACCTCCTAAGCCCTCACATGATGTTCCAGTAGCATGTCTTGCAAAGACACTACTGCTTCCTTTCTTGGTGCTGGGTGGTTTGGTTTAGAGCCAGTGCAGGTGACGCTAATCTCTTCTGTCTCTGGCTTTCTGTTGCTTTTGGCTGTTTTTCGCTTTTGGTTGACCGGATGACATTAGACAGGTTTCTTAATCCTATTCCAGCCTGAGTAATGGAGTTAAACAATGAATCAGTGCATTACAGATTCAAAAAGAAAATCTCCATCAACAAATTATTAATAGAACCGTGTTGGTGCTTTATTGGATGGTTGTTGTTTTGTTTTTTTTGGTTAGGCTCCAAGAACTAAAAAACAAAACAAAAAATGCAATTTGCGAGAGACTTCACTTAAACATGAAAATAACCCTTGTTGAACTAAGAAAATAAAAAAATAATCAAACATGCTACTGAGGGGTTTCTAATATAACATCTTCTGTATTTTGAAACATAAAATGGGTACCTGTATCCAATATTTTATTTTAACTAAATCATATCCATAGGACATGGATCAATCAAAACATTTTATTACATTTAAAACTGAAATCTTATGCAAAGGGAAAAGAAATAAATAAGTATTTTATATTATTTAAAGGTTTAGTGGAAGATGTTGTTTTTCTGGGTTGATCATCAAGTGGTCCTCCTAGTTGTCAATCATTCTGGTGATGTGTTTACATAAGGCAATCCTACGTGCTCATCCTCATTTTCACTTACCAGTGGTGAGTCTGACATAGTGGAAAAATTGCAAATCTTTTTCGTATGAGTGATGCAAACAGCAACTTTTAAACAGCCCGTGTACAATGAGAAATGGGCTCCTGGACGGGTTTAATAGGCGTTCCCTCTAAGGAGAGGGTACAGGGTTGTGCATGCGCAAAAAGATCGCAAAGATCCTCCACAATACTTTTAATGCATGAATGAGGTTAAATAACCTGTATAATCTAAAATATATTCACCCTTCTGATGCTGTTTGAACAGTAGATGGCACTTATCTTAAGCTGGTGGCATTTATCTTCTGACTGTTGATACCTGGTTGCATAGTTAATGGTGGTTATGAAAATCTCTCATGTATTTCAGAGAGAAAGTAAAAAGCTTTCTAAGAAGGAAATAGAATAAATTATAATTTTTCAAATCATGATAGCTAGTATTTAACAGTCAGGCTTTCAATATTTCCACAGTTCTTTCTCATCTGCTGATGTTATATATTGAGACATCTCATTATATGTACTCTCTTAGCTTTCTGTTGCTGAACTACAGTATAAAGCTTTAGAAGCACACATGTATTTATCACTGGTACGGTATATCGTGCAGGTATAACATTTATCACAGAGTGGAAATAAATGATTGAATGCATGATATATTGTCATGATCGGTTCTCTAATGGAGACCCAAAGATGCAGAACACCACTGACGGACACAGGATGAAAAGTTTAACAAGTTTATTGGCACAAGCACAGAATATGCAGATGACTGGTTTGGGCCTGGAATCTGGTTTCACCGGAGTCTTGAGGGTTCTTGAGGTTCTCCTTGGGAGAGTCACTGTTGGTTCTGGAGAAGGATGTGTTAGCAGAGTCCGTTAGCTGCTTCAGCGTCTCACGTCTTATTAGGACAGACCTTGGCTTGGGTTTCCTAGCTCTTGCCCAGAGCTGCTTGGAGGTTGACTGAGAGTCTTCAGGGTTTGGCTCGGAGGGTCGGCTCGGCAGGTTAGCTCTTCCAGAGCTTTCACGGAGGAAGCACGAGTCACCTAGAGGCACAGAGACAAACGTTAGGATCTGACTCGGAATTTAGGACATGGAAAAATCACTGAGATCAAGGCTTTAGCGCTGACCAACTGGAACAACACTGCGGCGTTGAGGTAAGGTCTGAAGGCAGCTTAAGTAGTGGATCCTCTGATGGTCTTGATGAGCTGCACCTGTGCAGGAGGCTCCCTCAGAGGATCCACGGCGGACTCTGCTGGAGAAAAATGGTATTTTCTCCAGCTCCCAACAGTACCCCCCCCCTCAACGACCGCCCCTTGGCGGTCCGGAGGAAGTGGAAGGACGGGAACGCTCGTACTCCTCGATCAGGGCAGGATCGAGGATGTGCGAGCCTGGGACCCACTGTCGATCTTCTGGTCCGTAGCCCTCCCAGTCGACGAGGTACTGCCAACCGCGACCTCGTCGACGGGAGTCTACAATACGGCGGACCGTGAAGGCTGGATGGCCATCGACTTCCAGGGCGGGTGGTGGGGAGTCGGATGGCGGGCACAAGGGGCTCGAGGAAACAGGCTTGATCTGGGAGACATGGAAGGTCGGATGGATTCGGAGGGAAGGAGGAAGTTGGAGACGGACAGCTGACGGGTTGATGACACGGGAGATTTTGAATGGGCCTATGAATCTCGGGGAAAGTTTTCGAGACATCCCCTTGAGGGGGATGTCTCGAGTGGAAAGCCACACTTCCTGGCCCACAGAATACTCAGGGGCGGGGCGTCTCTTGGCGTCAGCGAAACGCTTGGTTGATTCAGCTGACTGGTTGAGTGTGGCAATGGTCTCCCTCCAAATCCTTCGACAGCGGCGGATGTGATGATTAACGGACAGCACCGATATCTCTCTCTCATCTGCGGGGAAAAGAGGTGGTTGATATCCAAGACTGACCTGGAAGGGCGACTGTCCAGTGGATGCGGAACGGAGAGAGTTGTGGGCATACTCTATCCAGGGAAGGTATAGGCTCCAATCCACCGGGTTATTGGACGTTAGACAGCGGAGAGTGGATTCCAGATGCTGGTTCATACGCTCGGTCTGGCCATTCGTTTGGGGATGGTAACCTGAGGTGAGAGATGGTTTGCATCCGAGCGCAGAACAAAAAGCCTTCCATACCTGGGATATGAATTGGGGACCTCTGTCCGATAGAATTTCCTGGGGGATGCCATGAAGCCGGAACACATGTTTGATAAGAAGCTGGGCTGTCTGGAAGGCCGTGGGAAGTTTTCTCAGGGGGACTAGATGGCAAGACTTAGAGAAACGGTCGACAATGGTTAGTATGGTGGACATACCTCGGGAGACAGGGAGACCGGTGACGAAATCAATGGCTATGTGGGACCATGGGCGCGAGGGAACAGGTAGAGGTTGAAGGAGACCAGAAGGAGGTTGATGCGAAGCCTTGTTACGAGCACATGTGGGACAGGCCAACACATACTCTCTAACATCACGATGGAGCGTGGGCCACCAGAAGCGCCTGGAGATTAGAGCGACAGTCCTACTCACTCCTGGATGGGCGGAGAATTTTGCGGCGTGCATCCACTGGATCAGACGGGACCTGACAGAAGAAGGAACATATGTGCGGTTAGACGGACCGGTACCTGGATCTGGTTCGGTGGCTAGGGCTGAGTTGATTAGGTCCGTTATTTCCCAGTTGACCACTCCAACGGTGCATGAGGCTGGGAGGACAGGTTCAGGTGTCTCTGGATGATCGGCAGAGTAGAGACGAGAGAGAGAATCGGGCTTCACGTTCTTGGATCCGGGTCTGTAGGTGATAATGAGGTTGAATCTGGAGAAAAAGATGGACCACCTGGATTGGCGAGGGTTAGCTTGTTTGATTGACTGGATATGAGCCAGATTTTTGTGATCAGTCCACACAAGGACCGGATGCTCAGCTCCTTCCAGCCAATGCCTCCATTCCTCCAACGCCAGTTTGATTGCCAGGAGCTCACGATCACCCACATCATAATTTAGTTCCGCAGAGGAGAGCTTACGGGAAAAATAGGCACAAGGGTGTATTCTTTGATCTGAGTCGTCTTTTTGGGAGAGAACAGCTCCAACACCGGAATCTGAAGCGTCCACCTCAAGGATGAATTGTCTCGAAGGATCAGGTTGAATTAGCACGGGTGCTCTGGAAAACATGGATTTCAATTTCTCGAATGCAGCTTGGGCCTCGGGAGTCCACTGAAAAACTCGTTTGGAAGAAGTTAGTGAGGTTAATGGCAGGGCGGTTTGGCTATAGTTCCTGATGAAGCGGCGATAGAAGTTAGCAAATCCTAAAAACCTCTGTAATTGCTTTCGATTCTCAGGTACTTGCCAATCTAGGACTGCCTTGATCTTGTCCTCAGAAGGTTTCACCTGGCCGCCCTCGAGCACAAACCCCAGAAAGGTAACTGAAGACTGATGAAATTCACATTTCTCGGCTTTCACGAACAGCTTATTCTCCAGTAGTCTCTGTAGAACGAGACGGACGTGTCTCTTGTGTTCATGGAGATCCTTGGAATAAATGAGAATGTCATCAATGTAAACAAACACAAATACGTTGAGGAAATCTCTGAGAACATCATTCACAAGGGCTTGGAAACAGGCTGGGGCGTTAGTCAAACCAAAGGGCATCACCAGGTACTCAAACTGGCCCAAGGGTGTCTTAAAGGCTGTCTTCCATTCATCACCCTCTCGAATTCTGAGGAGGTGATAAGCATTTCTTAAATCCAGCTTAGTAAAGACAGTTGCACCCTGCACTGGTTCAAAAGCTGAGGCGAGAAGAGGCAGTGGGTATTTGTTTTTAATAGTTATTTGGTTCAAACCTCGATAGTCAATGCATGGCCTCAGAGCACCATCCTTCTTGCCCACGAAGAAAAAACCGGCACCCAGAGGAGAGGATGAAGGACGGATTATTCCAGCAGCCAATGATTCGTTGATGTATTTCTCCATAGTTTCTCTTTCTGGTTTGGAAATATTATACAGTCTGCTGCTTGGAAGAGGAGCACCGGGTAAAAGTTCTATGGCACAATCGTAGGGTCTATGTGGAGGTAGGGACGTCGCACTGACCTTACTGAAAACGGGGGCTAGGTCGTGATACTCAGAGGGAACAGAAGAAAGGTCAGGAGAGTCCATCTCCCCCCCACCTCTAGGAGGCCCCGCCATCGGGGCAGCAGAACGAAGGCATGTTTCGTGGCACGTAGTAGACCAAGATTCCAGGAGACGTTTGGTCCAATTTATGTGAGGGTTATGCTTCTCCAACCACTCGAATCCGAGGACCAGGGGGGAACATGCAGAAGGAAACACAAAAAAGGTGATAGTTTCTCGGTGGTTACCTGACAGAAGTAGCTCGAGGGGCTGGGTTTGGTGGGTAACACGATGGAGTCTCTTTCCGTCTATGGCAGACACACTGAGAGGCTGAGACAGGGGAATGGTTTTAATCTGAAGCTGCTGGACGAGCTCAGAGTCGATTAGATTGCGCTCACAGCCTGAGTCAATGAAGGCGGAGAAAGAGAGACTCTGGTTATTACAGAACAAAGTTGCTGGCAGCAAAAGTCGAGGAGATTTACTTGAATTTATATGGCCCGCCAGACTCCTCATATCCTCTGGCGGGCCCCGGCTTTTGATTTTGCCGGGCAGGAGGCGATAAAGTGACCACTCTCACCACAGTATATGCAAAGTTTTCCAAGAAAACGTCTCCGTCTCTCCTCAGGAGAAAGCCTAGTGTGTCCCACCTGCATAGGCTCATTATCCCTTTCGCCTGAATGAGAGGCCTGAACAGGCAACGATAGAGTCTGTGGGTTAGAACTCTGTGTGGACATCTGCTCTGTAGAGGGAGAGAGAACAGCCATGTTATGAGTGGCAGAGGAAAAATTACTTTGCTTCTTGGAGCTGTTTCTGGCTCGGATTCTGTTATCTAATCTGATGGCGAGACTAATAAAATCGTCAAGGGAAGCTGGTTCATCGAGGGTTGCAAGTTCATCCTTGATTTGTTCATTTAGAGCCATGAAAAATGCCCCCTTTAGAGCGCTCTGGTTCCATCCGGAAGCTGCCGCTTTAACCCGGAAGTTAATTGAAAAATCAGCCACAGAAGAATTACCTTGTTTAAGGTTGAAAAGAGCTCTGGAATCGATCGTTTGGTCTGTCTCCTGGTTAAATACCTGGGAAAATTCAGCAATGAAGTCAGAAAAACGGCAATTTACACCGTTGTCGATGGCGAATCTAGCCTGAGCCCAATCTAAAGCTCTTCCTGTTAACTGAGAGAGAATGAACGATATCTTCTTGTGGTCAGAAGAAAAACAACTAGGAGAGTTCAGAAAAATCAGCCGGCACTGGAATAAAAAACCCTTACAATCTTTCATGTTACCAGAGAATTTTTCTGGGAGACTAGGACGGAACTCTGATGACGTCACAGGTTGTGACCTCGGGGGAGGAACTGGACCCGGAAATGGTTGCTGTGCAGAAGTAGCGTTAGCTCCATTCAGAAAGTTAGAGAAACTCTGTAGCATTTGATTATGTGAACCAACAAGATGGTATAACCCACGAAGCGTTTGGGTTTGACCTTGGAGAAGAGCTTCCTGCTCGTCCAAACGACGGGTGAGGTGATCTGCTGGGCCTTGAGTTTGGCCGCAGTGTTCTGTCATGATCGGTTCTCTAATGGAGACCCAAAGATGCAGAACACCACTGATGGACACAGGATGAAAAGTTTAACAAGTTTATTGGCACAAGCACAGAATATGCAGATGACTGGTTTGGGCCTGGAATCTGGTTTCACCGGAGTCTTGAGGGTTCTTGAGGTTCTCCTTGGGAGAGTCACTGTTGGTTCTGGAGAAGGATGTGTTAGCAGAGTCCGTTAGCTGCTTCAGCGTCTCACGTCTTATTAGGACAGACCTTGGCTTGGGTTTCCTAGCTCTTGCCCAGAGCTGCTTGGAGGTTGACTGAGAGTCTTCAGGGTTTGGCTCGGAGGGTCGGCTCGGCAGGTTAGCTCTTCCAGAGCTTTCACGGAGGAAGCACGAGTCACCTAGAGGCACAGAGACAAACGTTAGGATCTGACTCGGAATTTAGGACATGGAAAAATCACTGAGATCAAGGCTTTAGCGCTGACCAACTGGAACAACACTGCGGCGTTGAGGTAAGGTCTGAAGGCAGCTTAAGTAGTGGATCCTCTGATGGTCTGGATGAGCTGCACCTGTGCAGGAGGCTCCCTCAGAGGATCCACGGCAGACTCTGCTGGAGAAAAATGGTATTTTCTCCAGCTCCCAACATATATGCTATTAGCCTAATTCCGAGATGTTTTATTTTATCCTATTGGATTTAAATTATATAACTGCCTACTTGTTATGGTGACTTATGTCACCAGTGTTGTTAATCATCTAATGTATTAGACACCTTTTTCTATCATATCTTGCGTGTAGCTGCATGTTAAAGTCTCTTACTTCTTATACCTTACTCAATGGGAATAGCTGCCACAACGCTTCCAAGTTGTTTAACAATGACTGCTGGATCTGGGTTTGTTTCGTCTCTAGTGGGGAATAGGTGAAGACATGGTGGTTTAGTACGTGTCAGTGCATAATTGCTTGTATCATGTAAACTTCACATTTTTCAAACACAGCGGGAAGTTTTCTCCCAAAAGTATAAAAGAACATCAAACTATACAACTTCATGGGAAATGTTACATTTTTTGCCAACATTTGAGATTTAGCCAAAGTTAAGTTAAAGTAATACTAATGCAGTATAGATTTAAGAACAAATACTTTTCTTTTAATTATTTGGAATAATTTTTTGGTTCACATTTTGTGCAAAAGCATTCAAAGGAAAATGTTTGATATACTTCTTGTTAAATATTATTTCCACAGCTATGAGATGTGACAAAAGATGATACATGTTTATCAATGCACAGTTCTGTGAATATATTCAACTATATTACCAACTAAAAAGAGATGAAACACTTTTTTTTTCTTCATATAAGGAATTGTTTTGCGTTGAGGTTATAAAGGGACTAGGATAAGAAATGTAGCTTTTATTTATGACCGTTTATGACCAACCAGTTTGTGTTTGATTCCTGGTATAGCCAAAGGCCTGTGGAAGGAACATTATAAATAGAGGGGGAATTTTAATTATCGCTGATGTAGTCTGTAGTTTTATTTCCAAGACCAGCCCCATGGTGAAAGATTACTCTAACATGATAGAGGAAGAGTATTAAAATCCTAATTACACCTACTGCACTGCAGCATATGCATTTTAGGTAATACATTATTTAGATTTAACAATATTTGAAAAAGAGTTTGATAAGAAATTTACAGTGAATAAGATTTATTTTCATCCTGTAGCCGAGTATATTCAGTCCAACAGTATATTCACCCAATCCTCTATTTTCATTGGTATGTCTGCAGTCCTTTCCTGGTATTCAGAGAAAAATAGGTAAAGAGTTCTGACAACAGGTGCATTGCTGACAAATCGGGAACATCAGTTTTATTAAATAGTAGATTGAATCACATAAACATTGACGAGACAGACCTAAGAGAGTAAATGCAATAAAGCGAAGATGGAATGTGTGTATATATTATGGAAGCTAAGTTTATTGAATAAAAAAAAAGCTGCTGCACAGATAAATCTATAAGTAGGAAGTGCAGCAAACAATTCGAAATAAGGAGCTGTTCCACATTATAAAAGCAAAGAGGTAACAAGTGCTTTGAGTTTTTAAAAGTATTGTCTATTCTTTAGATCTGGTTTGGGTCACAACTGGCGGTTTTTGATGAGGGCTATAAAAAGCCCCAAAGAAAAACAAAAAAACATTAATGCATAGAGAGAAATCAAGAAAAATGTATCAATTTAATCAGTTTTAACACGTGAAGTTATTGGTAGTTTTGCGCCGATGCCATTATCGGCCCAGATACTTGGCTGTGCAGTATCGTCCGATACCGATACTATACAGGTACCATCTGTTTGAAATGTATGTGTGTTTGTATTTATGAAGAACTGCATACTACTTGGATGTAAAATAATTGCCATCATGGCTTTGTCAAGCTGCTGCTACCTTTGTGAAGCAGGAAGAAGACTAATACAAAGTGAATCCAGTAGAACTTTTTATTGCCTACCTGGAATTGGTAAAAACAGTTGAATAAACTTTTGGCTCTCAAAATTGTACTGTATCGGTGCCCTATTTGTCGGTACTCGCCGATACCACCATTTTAGTACAGTATCCAGGCCCTGTCTGACACTGGTATCAGTATGGGTGCAACACTAGTTACTGGTAAGGAAAAATAAAAAGTAAAATGACTCAGAATCTTATTAAAAGGTAACAACTACTTTGAGACATGGACGGAGGTGTAAATGTCAGTCATTCATTCATACAGGTTATTTTCCACTCTTGAAGGTATTGGATTTCCTTTCTATCCAGTCTGATTTTCAGTTCTTTCTGCATATTTTCAGTATGATCCATCTGAGCTTACTGACAGACAAATTCAGAAACCAATTTAGTTTCAGCTTCTTTGTTTCAGATTAGCATTTTGTTTGGGGTGATAAGTAAAAGATTTCAGCTTTGGCTCACCTTAGACTATATCTACCTAGTTTTTTACTTAATTAGGCAAAACCTCCATCTTAAACAGGCCTAAACAAGCATTTCCTTTAGCAGTGCAGTGTAGTGTTGCAGTCCATGAACATACTAGAGGAAATTGCTGCTAAGTGTATGACTTTTTTCATGAGGAAAGATATGCCTCTTATTTCCAGATCTCTTTGCTATTATCAATCGTTACTCTCTATAATACTGTTGGAATGAGAAACCCTTTTATGGGCCATCGGTTAATATCAAACCAGTTAAAATTGATTAGCACACAGCAGCAGGAAAGCTAAACCTCCTTTTCTTCATGTGTTCAATACTTATTCTGTTCTATTCCACTTTATTACCCAAATCTTCATCTCTGTGCTAATTTATTTTGAAATCTGTTTTATGTGTGAATAACTTGGTATCTTGTTGACATGTGGTTTGAATTTGCTGTCTATATAAATAGTGCATTGGTTTATACTAAAGAAAACAGAAGTGTTCAATGCTACTTTGACTGGTTTTTATACTTGCACCCAGGCAGCATTCATGCAAAAACTGGCATTGTGGTCTGAGATTTACTTAAGGATGGAAAGTGTAACAGAAGGCTAATATCTGTGTTGTTAATGTTCAGCCATCTGAGCTCCCAACACACCAAGATTCAATTAAGGCTAACATATAGAACAGGGCGACACTCACGAAGGAGTTATCTATAACAAAAATAGAGCTATTTAATGCTGTTTGTATTAAGAAATCAGAGTCCTCAGCGTCATCCATCCATACAACAATATCCGCACTCTGATCCCATAGAGGAACATTTTCGTCAGGCTTCTGGGGCTTACGCGGCTGTTTGCATGTGGGCGTCGGATCTATGCGAGTGTTGACTGCTTTGTCTCTTCCTTTCTCTAATTATTCCCCCCCTCTGCCATTGCCCTCTCAGATCTCTGTTCTTTCCCTCTTTTTTATTCCTGTTTCTCCTCCTTCCAGTCGCAGCTCAACACGGGTTTTGTATCTCTCCCGCAGTCCCGTGTACTTGTGTGACAGCCCACATTCCTGCAGGGGCTTGCCTTTTGTTTAGTGAGAGGACTCCAATTTCCTTATATAACATCCAGAATCACTGTACTCTTTGATTGCATGATCTCTTTTTTCTCTCTCTCTCTTTTTTTCTTTTTTTTTGGAGTTTGAATCTTTGAATCAAAGAATTACAAGATTCAACCGGGCAGAAATTGCACATCGCCCTTTGCCTTGAGCTGACTGTCTCACGTGTTGTCTCAGATGAATGGCCATTAGCCTAACTACTCAGTCGGGGCCTGAGGGAAGCTGACTGAATAGTTAGCTGTCTTTCGGTTTGCATGTGTGCGTCTTTGTCATCACTTGCGTTACACCAAGGCTAGTTAGCTGTAGCAATAGCAGTCTTACTTTTACTGTAAAACACATTGCACTCAAATGCATGAGTTATGAAAACCTGACTCAGACAAAATATCAAAAAATCTTTGTCCTGAATTACTGTAATAAAAATAAGAAACAATTTCTGCAAAGGGAGATACAGTAAATCCCAGAGTGTCCGTGGGCCAAACATGGTTAGCTCTATCTGAGCATCATATCTTTTGCTCTCAGAACTCAGACTGAGCCGCCTGTCTAATTTATTCTTGCAACCCCATCTGAAGCAGACCTGAAAAATGATGAATGTACTCCCCAGTTGTATCCTATTTCTACAAGAGAGGAAGGTGGACGAGGATGAAACTACAGTACAGAAGAAAAAACCTTAACAGGTTTTAATATATTAGACAACATTAGTTGATATAGGACAGAAAAAGTGACAGATAAACTGGTAGAGAAATGGAGTTGCGAATGAGAAAAAAAAGTAGATAAATGACAGCAGCTGAGAGGCTTGAATTACCCAAGATGAGTGCACCGGGCTGATTGCTGGGACATGGGGAGGGAGAATAGCAGGGAGCAAATGAAGGAGTAGAATATCACTGGATGAGAAAAAAAATAGGATGGATGACCTGAGAGAGCAGGAGGAGGGGAAGAGATGGTGATGAAAGTCAGGAGTAGATTACAAAGAAGTGGGTGATATACATGAACAGTGACGGCAATGGTTAGCTGCAGATGTGGAATGATGATTTAAGGACAGTAGCTCACTATATCAAATGTACTCATTGTACCTCTCCTCCCTAAAATAAAATTAAAAAATCCAGAAGCCTGTCATTGTAGACATTTTCACATTTCTGATGTGTTCTCAGCTCTGGCCCCAGTGATGGAACCCTGCTGAGATCGGCATGACAAACAAACTGAGTAGAATGAAGCGGCAAATCAGCAGATGACTGTCTCCCTGCCAGTGTTTGTGCTGACTGAATGGCTGCCACCGACGAGTACAGAAAAAAAATAAAAAAGCTAAACGTTGTTTTGGTAAGGAGGAAAAATCAGTAAGAGCGTGCGGCAGGGTGAAAATAGACACGGGCAGAGCGTTTATAAACATAAATCTCATTAAATATAAGGAAAATAGGGTATTAGAGGATTAAAGAGGTTAGTACTCAGCAGCGCAGTTCAAACATATGCATGCTGAGATACTATATCGCACAAAAAAGGAGCAAATTCCTTATTAATCTTTTGCACATATGGATGTTAAAGGGAAAGAAGAAACAACTTTCTATGAGCAGAAATATGCATACTGGTATTTTTTTCAGCTGGAGCGTTGCTGTGAGCTGTTAATCATGCATGACTAAAGATTAAGCTTTTGCTACAAGATCATGGAAGTCAGTTTTTCTTTACATCAGATTGATTGTGAATAGCGCATTTATAATCTATTTTTGTTTACTATACATGTGCAATTTTCATATCTGGATTGATCATGAATATGCATCAGATTCCCACATATCAACTATCATCTCAAATCTAATTGATTTTGACCTACCACCTTAACTTTCCACACTAAACAAATGCTGGGGCTACAGACATTCAAGTTTCTAAAGCTAAAAAAGAGATAAGGGTAGTATAGAAAGTTAAATGACATTTATGATTTATGCTTAAAACTTTGCAACTGCTGGATTTTATTAACCACCAATAGAAAATGACACAAGGCACCCAGACTGTAAATAAATACCACTGCATTAAGAACTTCTAAGTACCTCTAAGTGACTCTTAGATTTTTGGAAGCATCAAACAAGAGCAGATAACATTTTCATCTTTTATTTTCCATTTCTATAATATTTATAGTTTCATGAAAAATGATTATTTAGATCAGCATTGTAAAGAGTTCTTTGAGGTTTCAATTTATATCTCAGCTGTTGTCAGCCTATAGTTGGAATATAGAAAACATTGCTTTTAGTACAGCATACCTATTTATTTGCATTTGTATGCCATAGGTATAGCATTAATATCCTCCCCAAACCACAATACATCATTTAGATGATGGTTTCTGTTCATCACAGTCTTGATTTAGTCCAGAAATTAGGTTGTGTTTGGTCAGTCTTTTTTTTTATCCCACTTTAGCCAAATAAAAGTCATTGGAAACCCAGTTTTCAATGTCTTTTCAACAATGGGGCTTTTAATTTTTCATTTTTTAACCAAATGTAGACATTGTTGGATGTAAATCTTGTCTTTTTAATAAATTTTTTGTTTCTCTGTGGGTTTCTTATACCTACAGCAATACTATGGCAATACTGGGAATACTTGCCTTAGGTGTACCATTGGCAAAGCCCAGCTATGGCAAGTATTTTTGCTACTTTCCTGTATTTCCTTGGTATACCCCAACTTTATCAGCTAGTTTTCAGCCCCACAATAAACGAGGCGCTAGCTAGTGTTTAAATGATGTAATTATAAGCGAGTATGGGTTACAACTCACTTGAGATGCATTCCAGCTCGTTTGTTGTATATTTGGTGTTTTATTTCCTTTCTTTGCCTATATACCCACATAACCAAAACACTAGAGTCAAAAACCAGCTCATACTATTAATAATGTGTACTACAACACCACTAAATGCACTGCTACAGAAGCATCTTTTTTACTCTTCTTGTAACATTCCCTAATGTCTTTGAGGAAGGTTTAGACCAGGCTGCTTCCACAAATCAAAAACAATAACCCTAATAATAAAAGCAATAACCCTTCATTGGCAAGGTTATCCATTCTAGAGTCACCTCTGGAAAACTGAACATCAGATTGACAAACTATAGAGATTTTTCTCATTAGGTGGACAATTAGCTTGTGGTGTATTCATTACTGAGGAACTGTCACCTCATTAATCACCTGAAACCGTCTGTAAGCTATACCTGGGACAGTGCCATTAGCAATGCAGAGCGAGCTCATGGATTCTTCTCTCAGGCCTGAGAGAACATTTTCAGGCATCGTAACCATCCCGTTCGTCCTCTGATTTCATTTCCAACCATAATGGCTTTCTCTGTGGCCCTTTCCAGGGGAAAGTGTATTTGGCTGCCACCTGAAACCTGCCTGAGATCAAAGGAAGGAGGAGGGAGTCCTGCTCGTAGCTGATTAACCTGCTGGCGCACTACTGACACAGTCCTTTAGCTCCCTGAGCTCCTTCGCAGCCGTAATCACGCTGCTTCCTGGTTGAATATAAACAGAGCACTTGGGTAGATGTTTTTCAAAATGGGGAAAAGGGCAGGAAGGAACACTGCGGTTTTATGTGATTGCGTCTCTTTCTTAGCCAGGTGTAATTTATTGTAATAGAGGCAAATATCTGAACTACGTGCTGGGTGGGTGTGAGGACAAGCAGAATATGATATGCACCCAATCACTTGGCTTTCCATGAAAGTGTGAGAATAAAGTTAACCTCACCAGTTAAATCACTTGAGACACTCCCACACCAGGCACATTTGCACAGTTATGAAATCATGTTAATTTACCATGATAGCTTCCCATTCCTTTTTTTGTCTCAAATACCAACTCTCTGGGGTACTGGCTGACGTCATGCTGTCATTTAAAAATTTTTACAGGCCTGTTCTTGTGCCTTGCAGAGTTTGAAGACAGACTTGTACGTCTCAATCCTCAGACGATTCTCAGCCTGACACATGCACAGTGGGAGAGGGTGTTAACGTCACATATAATACTACTTCTCACACTGTACTCTCTGTTTAAAAGGTCTATTAAATATATATTCTCCTATACACCCCTAGAATACTTTAGGAGTTTTCATATGAAAACTATAAAAAAAAAATTATTCGCAATCTATAGAGTTTCACAATGTGGCATGTCATTGGTACCGGGCAATATTAACCTCATAAGACGTTCATATGACTTCATATGATATCAGGCACTGTTTTTTGTGACAAAATTGAGAAGATTTACTCCACATCAGAGGATCAACTAGAGTAACAAAAGACTCTGCCACAGGAGAGAGGCTGAAGTACAAATATTTGTGGTGTGGATATTACAATGACAAAGGAAAGGAAGAAAAAAACGCATAAAATCTTTAATTTGATCTATGGAAAGAAATATTGGTATGGATTATTGGCCAGTTTAGCTGTAAAATACTGACTAACATATCGAATATCAGACAAAATTCTTCAATTTTGTATCCCTTGTTATTTATAGGTGATGAGTTTGCAACCTCTTCATTGTTGTCTGTAAATTCTTGTTAAAAATCAAAAGTTAAAGAAGTGAGTAATGTGTAAAGACATTAATTTAAAGGTGGCATAAAGGTTAGCTAAATATAAATTCTTTATTTTCATTTCATATTCTGTTTTATTCAGTTAATTTTTTTATGTGTAGTAAAAAACGTGGTAGACTTGTTAGAAGGTTGCTGAGTCTGACCAACACGAAGGAGCCTGTTATGGTAAAGTGAAAAAGCACTTGAAAGAAATGTGACATTTATATAAGCTGAAAATCTGCATAGTGTGGTTTGCAATACCTTGTTGAACTGTTTGGTCCCTTTAGGGCTGCAAATCTTTTGGACTATATCCACAATATACAAAGTAGCTTACTTTTATTGCTTTACACTGTCACAAGTACAGAGTAAAGAAATTCAATCTCTGCATTTAACCATTCCCCTTGCGGAGCAGTGGGCTGCCATTGGGCGGTGCCCAGGGTGCAGTATGGGGTTAAGGATCTTGCTCACGGACCCTTAGTGTAAGTCTTTGGCAGTTGGGCCCCAACTCAGAACCTCTTGATTCTAAGCGCAGTGCCCCAACCACTAAGCCGCCTCTCCCCTAAATTTGATACAAACAAATTTTTTTCATAATTTAAGTTCAGGTCTGAACTTTTACTGGGCGGTCTAACACATAAATAAGCTTGAATCTATATGCAATTATTGATTCTGCTGTCGATGTTTGATGTTGTCCCACTTTAAGATGAACCTTAGTACAATTAACATTCTTTTGCAGCCTTTCTTACCAAGTAGCTCTTTACAGTAGTATGATGCTGCCTCCACCACCATGTGGTGTAGTTAAGCCTGCAGGTATGCTCAAAGTTGGCCCTCAAGGGCTCCTGTCCTGCAGGTTTTACAAGTTTCCCTGTTTTATCACAGCTTATTGCAGTTCAGCAAAAGCCTGTTAATCAGGTATCAATGAAAATCAGCTGTGGTGAAGCAGGGAAACCTTTATAAATCTGCAGAACAGCGGCCCTGACTTTTGGCATGCCTGATTTAAAGTCAAGTACAATGTACGCTGTTTTTCCACATATTGTTTGCCTGTGGTTTAAAAACTAATTTTGGTCTTCTCAGATTTCTACCTGACTGCGAACAGACTTCCTTGTTACCATTATTATTTTTTATCTTAATGGGGCCAAGATTTATGGAGAGAATTACTAATTAGGTGACTTTTCACGATTGACTTCATGTAAGCTGTAATATTGCTCCACACATGGAAAAATTTAATCCAAGGTGAACTAACCTTCAACAAACAAAAGGTAGTTGTTATAGTGAATATAGTGAAGTTGATGGCACAACCATAGACATGTGATGAGGCAGTTCTCCTTTTCTGCTTATAATAAGGCAAAGAAAGTTGGCCAGCCATGGGCAAATTGCCTTAAAAGCCCTTGGCTTTTAACCAGAAAAACAAATGAGAAGGGGCACAGAATCACATGAGCCGTGGGTGAAAAAGCTTTATTAACTGTATTCTGCAGTTACTGGTAAGAAATTACTGAATATAGTGCACAGGTAAGCTTTTGAAAATCTGAATCTTTTGATCACCTTTTTTAACCAGGCCTGTAAAATGACTGCTTAATAAAGTAAATATATATAAAACAGACAGACTGCAACACAACACAACACCGACAATGTCATGATGATGGAAAATTGAAGTTAATTGGTGTTACCTTTGCATACAAACTCAAACAAGCTGCTCATGAGGTCGATCGCTGTATTTTACATTTTTCCAGTCTTCTTTTAGGTTCTGAAGAACAAATTAGGTACACCTGTCCAACTGCTCGTTAACACTTAATTTCTAAGCAGCCAATCGCATGGCGGCAAATTAGTGCATTTAGGCATGTAGACATGGTCAAGACAATCTCCTGCAGTTCAAACCGAGCATCAGTATGGGGAAGAAAGGTGATTTGAGTGACTTTGAACGTGGCATGATTGTTGGTGCCAGAAGGGCTGGTCTGAGTATTTCAGAAACTGCTGATCTACTGGGATTTTCACGCACAACCATCTCTAGGGTTTACAGAGAATGGTCCGAAAAAGAAAAAACATCCAGTGAGCGGCAGTTCTGTGGGCGGAAATGCCTTGTTGATGCCAGAGGTCAGAGGAGAATGGCCAGACTGGTTCCAGCTGATAGAAGGGCAACAGTGACTCAAATAACCACCCGTTACAACCAAGGTGGGCAGAAGAGCATCTCTGTGGTTGTGGTGTCATGGTGTAGGGAATATTTTCTTGGCACTCTTTGGGTCCCTTGGTACCAATTGAGCATCGTTGCAACGCCACAGCCTACCTGAGTATTGTTGCTGACCATGTCCATCCCTTTATGACCACAATGTACCCAACTTCTGATGGCTACTTTCAGCAGGATAATGCGCCATGTCATAAAGCTGGAATCATCTCAGACTGGTTTCTTGAACATGACAATGAGTTCACTGTACTCAAATGGCCTCCACAGTCACCAGATCTCAATCCAATAGAGCATCTTTGGGATGTGGTGGAACGGGAGATTCGCATCATGGATGTGCAGCCGACAAATCTGCGGCAACTGTGTGATGCCATCATGTCAATATGGACCAAACTCCCTGAGGAATGCTTCCAGCACCTTGTTGAATCTATGCCACGAAGAATTGAGGCAGTTCTGAAGGCAAAAGGGGGTCCAACCCGTTACTAGCATGGGGTACCTAATAAAGTGGCCGGTGAGTGTACATTGACATTCAATCCGTATACATTCAGAATTAGGATTAGATGTTTAATTCAGTTGGAAGATCTATAAGCCATGTTTGGTAATGATTATGTGTGAATAGCTCAATGCTTCAGTCATTTAAAAGTCATTTAAGATTTCAAAATCTTTTTTTCAAAGGAAATCATCTGTTCCTGCAGGCAAGAGGCACTGCACCTCAGTAAAAAATTCCTATTTTCAGTCGATCAGTTGTTGACAACGGAACCTGATTGGTTGGTTGATTAACTGATTGATTGATTGATCAGTCGGCCGGTCAGTTGGTTGATAGGTGGCATCATATAAGTTGATTATATTGAGATTGATTTCGGGGATGTCAGACGAAACAAAGACAAGCCAGCCTTTGCAGGGTTTATTTGAAAAATCCCTTGAAAACTTTGTCCTCTTCTATTGATTGACTGTTTATGTGCCTCATCCCAAATCCCATAAAATATTTGTCGTTGAAATGTGAAAAATGTGGAAAAAATATAAAGGTTATAAATACATTTGCACAGCACTTTCACCATGTTAGCTGTGCTCTCAAGAGAACGTAGTAGTGCTTTTTTTTTCTCTTTACCCCAAAAGGCCTCCCACTAAGTCCGTAATGATCTCATTTGTATGCATTGTCCTCTTGAAATCTTTGCCGCTGTGGGATCTCACCCCCAACGGGTCTGCCATACTTAGAATTACAACTTTGCTCCCTTAACATTGCCCTCCTTTCCTCACAAAGCTCCATCCCTTCAAATAGTCACACAAAATCATTTGCTGCCCACTTGAAATAGCAAAAGCAGATGGTGTCCAGTAGGAGAATTAGAGATAATTCTGTAGCTGACTCAGTTTAACTGCACAGAAAACCAATGAAGCTGTTTTTTTCCTTCAGTACTTCATTTATTGAATGTCATGTAAATTATTATGTATTTGCTGTGTTTAGTTTTTCTTGTCGATGATTTTTTGCTTTTATTTTATGCATATTGTGTGTAATCTTTAATATTGAGTGTTTTAAACAAATGTGAAGCTTAAGGTTCAACTAATTTTGAAAAAAAAAACTCATAAAGCTTTTATAAATCCTTCTAAACGCAGCTAAACCTCATCATAAACCACTGTATAAATGTTTGTTGTCTGTTGCCAACTGTTTCAAGCTGTTTGTTAAACTCTCGAACTCCAAAGGCAACAGCGACATTGAGCGCTATCAAATGGCAAATAAGAAAATCCCGTTCAAATATACCCGGCCAGTAGAGGATTGGCTTCAGGAGAAAGGTAAACTTTTATTTAACTTCCAGAATGTTATTTTATTTATTTTATTTTCTTTCAGTCATCTCATCGGCTTGCTCCCTTTCAACCTCTGAGAATGAGAAAATCATCCCTTAAATCCCTTAAAAATCTGTAAAATAAACCATATTTTTCTGTGATACCCCACCCCCCCCTCTTTTTTTGCCATTGTCACCTTTTTTTGAACTTGTTCAACCATGGTGTCCAGTTAAAGGGACTGGGACAGGATGATGACTGGAATCAAACGTTTAAATTGACTGGAGGAGGCATTAGAAATGCAGCAACTGTCGGCTGATTGTGTGGAGAGGAAGCTTAACACTGACAGTGTTTTGAGAACAAACTAATCAGTGGACTGAAAACTTCCCTAACAGCAGGGGCTCCTCTCTACTGCAATTTATCTTCTTGTACTTATCACACCAAATGGAAATCCAACCTGTTTTGATGATGGAGAGATAATTGGAGCCTTTTTGACAGCCAAGTGTCACGGTGCGAGCGCCAAGGTGCACCGCCGCCTGAAAAAGCTGTTCTTATTAATCGCTTAGATTATCAAAGTCGGCCTCTCATCTGTCTTTAACTCACGTGTGGGCGGATTTAAGGAAGCCCGCTGCCCCACAGTACAACCTTCTCACTCTACGTAATACCATTATAAACTGCCTTTTTAAAATTCATTGCACATAAACGTCTTAACCTTTTCATAAAGTCCCTTTAACCACCGCTAAAACACTGACAGGTTTTGAAAAAAAAATCCCATTACTGCTGCATGCATGGCTCCACACGTGCTATTTCATTTTCTGTGATATGAACGCCCCGTCCCTGCCATTCCATACCTAATGTGTTCTGTGCTGTATAGCAAACAAAATGGAACAAGCTTGCAGTGTGGCTAATCTGTGAACTGCACAAATGTAATTATGATACTCGTTTTGTGGAAGTTTTAAGCATTTCAGTTTCATAATTAATGCATGAGAGTGTTTTGACTGTGATATTTAGACGTTGACTAATCAAACTCGCACGGCACATTAACATTCGCATTGTCTTTAGAATATGCGAAAGCTTGTATATGTGTTTATTCATCATTTCCCTGCACAGCGTCCACTGTTCAGTTCAGAACATAAGAACACTTTCCAGCTCATTTTCTTTAGATATTACTTTCGAATTTGCATATGCTCTATTTAAAGTGTTTTTTATAGTATTGTGGGAAGATGATGGTTATTTAGTTCTGCTACCTGTAATTTATAAAAATTTAGAACCTAATTTAACTGAGCACTGAAACAATACATCGCTCTTGAAAAACAAACTTTTTCTCTTACTGCGGGGAGGTAAATGTATGTTATTAATAGGGTCTTTCTGTTACTTATTTTCTTTTTTTTATTCACCTCTGCAACAAATTTTGTGGGATCATGGTCAAATTGCTCCATTGCCAATTTTGTACCAAAGTGTTGCTATTTAGTCCCCTTTTTTAACCCCAAAGGGACTATTTGTAATCCAAGTGCCTAGCAGCTGTATGGCTGTTTAATATTCTTTTTGTATGTTAGTATTTTTGTAAAATACAGAGACAAATATTCAGGTTTTACATGATTTAGAAACATTTTGTGATCTTAGTTCTCTTTCCTAATTTTGCCAATTTACCTCAATTCGAATATGACAATGATGAGGAAAACCTATCACCTCCTGCTGGTTCCTGTTGATTATTGCTAAAGACAGCATAAATATTTACACTTTATTAAATTGAAGCTTGAAATTGATTAATACAAACCATCCTGTTAGCAGTTGCATTTTGTATCAAAAACTTCTGTAATCTAAAAATGTACATTTTGGTGAAGGGGTGAAAAGACAGGCACCCATATCTCTTGCATTGGATAGCTTCAGTGTTTCCATCCTTACGCTTTTTTTCCCTTCCTCTCTCAGGTCGCCAGCTCACGATCTTCAACACGCAGGCCACTATATCTATCGGGGGAAATGACCGGAAGCGACCCTACCAAGGCCAGCTCTCAGGCCTCTATTACAATGGTCTCAAGGTTCTCAACATGGCCGCCGAAGGCCACCCTAATATTAAAGTCAACGGCAGCGTGCGGCTTGTTGGAGACGTGCCCACCAGCCGTGGTGCGGCCCGCACCACCACTTCGATGCCACCAGAGATGTCCACCACCTTTATTGAGACCACCACCACACTGTCCACCACAACCACCCGCAAACAGCGCTCGCCACCATCTACTCAGGTATAACACATTGGAACCTCCAAATTTGTTTGTGTTTATGTGGAAGCTGCTCTTTCTTTCATGTAGAATAGAACCATATAAAAAGTTTGCAAGCTCCTTATTCAAAACCAAATGTCTGAATATTCATCTCATGTCTGTGCAGCAACAGCAGGTATTTGGATTTTACTCAAGAATTTTTTTATAATATGTTTTCTGAATCAGGTGTGGACCATCCAGGTCTTGAATTCAGACTAGTTTCAGACTAGAAAACATTGTGTTTTCATTATTTGCTGTTCATACAAGACTACCCACCTAAAAAAAAAATTGTACTGCCTTTACCTTTTCTATTTAGCTATATTCCAAATGTGTGGTAGGCATTGTTTTTCTTTTATATATGATCCTCTCCAAATAGAGAAGCCTTTCCTCTTAGTGAAAGAAGCCACATTTTAAACAGATAAAGGTTCTGTTTTCTCTGTAATAAGGTTTAAAGGTGCCCCAAAGTGTAAGCACAAGAACTGTTTCCCTCTCTTTACTATTTAATGTGTTTTTTTGGAACTGACCGTGGTTTGGATTACGTCTGCCCTCCCTTCTTTCTCTGCTTGATCAGCCAAGGTCAGGACACTGTATTTCTCATTCTGCCAAGGATCGAAGTGCTGCTGTTCGACGAGCCGTGCCTTTTCTCCTTTCCTCCACCAATCACCCTTTTCCTCCACCACTATCTGTCATGCAACACATTTCCGTACCGAGTGAGGGCTTTCTCCAATACGTTCTGAGTCCGAGCCAATGAGTGTCACAACTGTGCCAAGAAAGCAATCACGCCCAGCAGTCCTTTGACACCCAGAGCACAAATTGAACCCTTCATTGTCTATATTAAAGCAATAACTCTCCCTCATGAGTGAGGCGTGCTGGTTGTAGAGGAAGGGTTTGGTTTTGGTCTTCTTCTACACCTCGGTATTAGATTGTCTGCTGCGTAGTCATGATGACCCTTAATGTCGGTGCTTGACCCTTCTACCTCTGTATGGGAGTGAGGGTGGAAGATTCTAGGGTGAGGTGATCTGAAGATGGAAGACGTGCAACAGAAACAAAGCAATCCATTTCTATTTCCTTTATGAGTCAGCTATAATGACTTAGCCGAGATACATTATCGTCTCTGGCAGTAACAACAAGGTCACATCATAAAGAAAAGACTTGTCGTCTCAGGCGAATATTAATATCAAAAGAAGTCAATAAAGTTCTTCAGCTCGGAGATCTTTTTGACAACGCACTTGAATTTTCAAGGTGAAAAGATGAACAAATATCACTCCTGTCAATATCCATAATGCCACCATTACACCCTGAATAGGGCGCCTCAGTAACTTAATAACAATGTTGTTCCCTTCCCTCTGTAACCTTCTGTTTTGTGTTTGTATTCCTTTTGAGAACATGCCTTGGTCATTCTTCTCTCACAGGGTCACGTGACTGGCTTGCCTTTGATTCATGTTGTCGTGTCAGCATTTCATTTGCAGAGGCCTTTAATTTTACAGTTCCCTTGCTGGCTGTCAGACACTGTGGTACGAGCGGGAAGGAGAGGACCTGTACCCGTTTGGCAGATTTCCCCACCCCTCTGGGTAGTATAGGGGAGTTTAGGGAGTTGAGCTATCATTAGTGATGTACTGCTGCGCTGAAAAAGAGCTATAGGCGCCTGATGCGGTGTTGGACTCGAGCACAAAAGCAGCTGCTTCTAAAATGGGGGTGTCTGAGTGGACTAAAATATGTGTGTGTGTGTGTGCATGCATTTGGGTGTGTTAACAGATGTCTATTTTAGGTCCACTGAACTGACACTACCTGTTTCGCTCTCTGAGGTGAGAAGCGACGTGTCCCCTGACATCCCTGGCTCAACAGGACGAGAGGCAGGGGTGTGAAGTGGAGAGACCAATCTCACGCTTAATTAATGATGGCTCCATGGGGAGGAACATGCACTGACATGACAAACACCTTTCATTTTCTTTTTCATTCTCTCTTACTATCACTGTCTTACTTGGTAGAGACTTTGTGAGGAAGATCAATAATTTACTGAGGTTGTTTTAATTGCTCTTTAAAAGAGTAACTCAAAAGTTTAAGTTAAGTTACTATTTTTATACAAACAGATCCATTCATGGACTTTTGGAATTGCACGTAGGCAGACATGCAGGTTAAGACTCTATTACTGCTCATGTCAGGCTTATCCAAACTTGTCCATGCTTTATCACATAAAATTCAAGAAAATAATCAACAATTTCAGTGTTTTCTTTTATTCCGTATTCAATAATAAATATATATTTGGGAAGCATAAGAATAGTATCTAATAAGTTTCATCTCCGTTTTCATGAAACATCATGTTCACAATGAATAACAAAAGAGCGCACAGTTATTTGGATAATTCCTACATATAGCCATTAGTTAGACAGGCAGGAAAGAGCCTCAAAATTTTTATATAAATGCCCTGAGTTTTTCAACAAAATGTCATACATTATTACATCTTACTATATGTTATGGTGATAATAATCATTAGCCTTTTTCTTTGTCAGCATATATTTTAATTATTCCTCAAATATTTTTTTATTACTGGCTTATACAGTAGTAGCCATTCAAAATGACCCCACTTTTCTTGATGGGTCCTTGGCTGGTCCCCTTTAATTCCTTTTTAAACATCAATCTTTTTTACTAAAATATTCTTTCTGTCATGATTTGTGAAGATTAAGATCTAAAAAGAAGCATCATCTCCTGTTCAGACCCTGTAATTCAGTGAAAAAGGGTGGAGTCAGAGTAAAAAAATATGCAAGAGGGGGGCACTCCAGTGGCTGGAAGTTTGAGGAGATTTCTCTGGGAGTTTGAGGGAAGTGGGCTGCCATTCGGCTGCCATTCGGCTGCCATTCGGCTGCCATTCGGCTGCCATTCGGCTGCCATTCGGCTGGGAAGGGCCATTTTGAATGGCTGCTACTGTATAGTTCTACTGGCTTTCTCTCTATTTTTACCTTAGGTGTCCTTTCCAACAGTACAAAACACAATTATTTGTATTAATTAACGTAAATAAGTGTTCCTCTTCAAGTGCCTCCAAAGGCCCTTCAGATAATTTTTTTAGCTTGACCAAATCGACCAAAGTATATATTTTTTATTTATTTATTTTTTTTGACACTGGCAGATTTGATGTGGATAGTCAGATTGGGAATACTCATTTATGCAGAGCCCTCTATCATGGGAGATCAGCGTCTCTCGTTTGCAATTAACTCGCTGTGCTCGCGTGATGTTTGAGAACAATTAGAATGGGAGGGCTGCAATCTAGTGTACCATGGGGAGGGGGAGTGCCAAGGGAGACACACTGAAAGTGATTTGCATGTTTGCCATGTTAAAGAAATTGCTCGTGTCCATCATTTTCAACCGGTCCCCTTTGCTTAGGAGATGGGAAATGAGAAGCAAATTGTTTGTTGTATAATTGGGAGCTGCTCACGCTTGGATACGTTTTCAGAGATAAAGCTTTTATGTTGAATCAGCATGGAGAAGTCTGTTGTTCTGTTCTAATTATCTATTTTTTTGTCAGTACCTTGAAAACTGTATCTGATTTTTGTCAGCTTTCTATATTTTGGAACAGTAGTGTGAAGCCTGTAGCTCCAAGGCGGTATGTTGAACTCACAAATTCCACATGTGGTCCACTTTAAAGGACCAAACAAAGTTTTTTTCTGGCCCTGAGCTTTTATGTAGACGTATAAAGATCAACGAACCCTGGTCTGTACCAAATAACCAGACCAAGACCCACTTTTTGATGTGGTCTCAGTTCATTTCAGAATAGACTCTGGCACAGTTCGCTACATATCTAAAAACAATCCTGCTTCTCTGAACTAAATAATGCTGTTTTACTTTCTGTTGCTCAGCAAAGCTGCTGCCTACAGGCTTGTTGGACACATTCTCTGACTCTGTCGCAAAATTAAAGACAAAATCTCATATCTACATTGAACAAGCTGCTATTGACATATGCAATGTTTTTACAACTGTAATAACAACGTAAACATGCAAAACAGAGGTGTTGCATGTAGGAATTTCATAGTTTGCTCTTGATCTGAGCCAAACAAGTCGAAAAAGAACTTTTCTGGTGTAAATACATCGTTAAGTCAACATTTATACCCAAGTGAGAATCAGTGGCATGATGTGAAAATTGATATTTGGATGCTATGCATCCAATTTGATTCAGCTTTTTTTATATATATATATATTTTTGGAAAAGTATGTTAAAGAATGTCAAAAGCTATCAAAGATGTAACCTATAAAATTTGCACTAGAAGTACAGCAAAGCTGTGATACAGCAGATATTGACTCGCCTTGGCTAAATTCATACAATGATACCCTTGCATCACTTTTCAAAACTGTATTTAAAAGATAAACTAAAAACTCTTGATAGTGTATTTTTTTTATCCACTAATTTAAGCAGCACTAAAATGCCCATTTTAGAGTTTTAGAACTCAAATGTTTAGACATGCAAACCAGTTTGATTCTGCCCATTAAAACAGCCATACAAAAAAGATGAGGTTCATAGCCATTGGGATTAAGGTATTATTGAAGATTATAAATATTCACAGGGCACTATTGTAGTTTATCTCAAACTTCTAGACACAAAATTAGAATAAAATAAATTGCTCAAAACATTAAATTATTAAATTAATGAATAAAAAAGTCATAGTTGCAATCTGCCCTAAAACCCCTCAGCCCCAAGTCTCTTTGCAGACTCCTTTTTTTTTTATATATCTACAGTACATGCCCTTATATTTAAGATTAGTTTTTTGTTTATTTGATTGTATAAAGATATCCTGCATCATCACACTGCACTGATGTGTGCCAGCCTGTAGAGATGTTTTTTTCTTTGGTAATATTTTTCCACTATTTTTCTTTTGATGGGCCAATTATGTTTGCATGCACACAGAATTACTCTCCTTCATCTAGAGTTTTACCAATGCCTCCTATTGAAAAGACAATGATTGCAGATATTTTTGCTGGTCAGTTTGCACCTGACTTTCAGAGAAAAAGAAAAGCTGCTGACACAGTTGAATTTTTCTGATTTGGATAATGACTAGTTATTCCTAGTGGCAAATATTTACATTTTTATATCCTCCACCCATTAAGTACATTTTGGTTCTTGGAATATCTTCAGCATATTGATAAAAGCATACATGCAAAAACAAAGTTTTTCACAAACTGTCTGCTGAAGCGCAAATGAAAATCACTTTGCACTTTCTTTGAAGATCTGCTCTACACTTACACACGTTTGCACCTGTTTTAAGACATGCAAACCTTCTGAAGATCAGGCCCAAACTCTAGAAAAGTTCAAAGAGTAAAAAAACGTTGGTGGGGAACTGTAACTCGGGTAGAGAATGACTGAAAAGCCTAGATAAAGAAGCTAGATTGAGGTCCTGTTTTTGAAAAAGATTTATAGTTGCTGATCCCATAAGGACACTTAATCATTGCTCACTTATTTCTTAGCTGAAGAGATATTTATGTTTGCATCATGCTGTTCTTCCACATAAGTGCAACTAATTGCTGATCTGTTCCCAATTAGATGGGTGGGCATGGGCACATATAGCCCTCTACTTTTAGCTGCTTTTCTTCCCTGTTGTGCTCAGCTCCCTTAACAACCATTGCCCAGACCTGCAACTAATTGTGAAAAGGTCAAACTAGCAAGCAGGTATTCCTGGAAAATCTTTCTTCAGCCAATATATATATATATATATATATATATATATATATATATATATATATATATATATATATATATATATTTGGGACTCGCCCCGCCAGGCTGCTTTGCTTGCAGGGAGCTGGTGAAGATAAATGCTGTTGGTGGGCCAGTTGCTCGGTGTGTCCAATTAAGAGACAGCAGAATGATGGCGACCCTTCTGGTGTGAGCGTGGCTCATTAAAGAAGGGTACACAACCAGTGCACAAAGGCATACCCACATCCTGAGTACACTGAAGGATCCCCTTATCTCTGCAGCACATACGGCAGAGTTAATGTAATTGAGGCGTATTTGGGAAAACGCATATCAAATACCAGTCAACTCTGTTGCAGTCGCATCTGCTCGTTCTCCTGTCACAATATCCCACCTTTTCTTTGTCATAAACACACCCCCACCACCACCACCCCTGCCATCAACATGACACACTCATTCCAGCAGTTTCTCGATAGTCTGCCTTCACTGTCGTCAGTTTGTATTCAGCACCACGTTTGTAATTCCCTTTATGAATTTTTCATGCCACTCGGCGTGCAACAGAATATGTACATAGAGCTGTTTCCATTAGAATTCTCTGTGTGAAAGTGTTTGTAGATGTTTGCAATTTCATGTCAGTACATCATGTGTTTGTGTGTGTGTATTTTTGGCAGTTTGTCTCTCAGTGTGTGAGAACTGGCAGATAGCTCCGGGGGTTTTGGACCACGGGGGTTTGTGTAATGGATGTACCCTAACCCCCACCCCACCACCAACTCCAGTCCTCACAGCACACAGCTTATCTATATCCTTGAGGAAAGACTCTGTGTGTGTGTCTGTGTGTGTAAACCTGTCATGTCGCAGCGGGGGCACTTCCAACGTTGAGAGAACCAAACACGCATCACTTGCAAACAGACAGTTTGCAGCTTGTCTCAGAGCTGACCATGTCGGCACATGCTCTGGTGCAAAGCACAGGTTCACCTCCTGCTGCACTGCCTCCAGAGATGTCTTGACTGGTTATAAAATGACATTGCTGTCCAACTGCAAACCCAAACCCATAAGAAGAACATGACACTTCTGCTTGAAAGAAAAGTAACTCATCATGACTGCACTTTGCAAACCACAGCTAAAGTGGGTGGAAATATGGAAAACTTTGAGCTGATGACTTAAAGATGTATGCATTTAAAAAAAAAACTGAAATTTACAGTTTACCCCATTATCATTTCCAGTCCCCGTATGTCACTTACATATTGGGTAGTGAGGATATTTCACCACTAGATTTATTGAGCAATTGGCATCGTACCATGGTTCTATGCTTCAGATATTTGAAATTTTGAGAGGGATTCATTTGTTCCGTATCGCAGCATTCGCAGCAGGTTCTGCAACAGCTTTTTCCTCTCTGCCATCAGATCAGTGTATTCTCATTATCAGTTCGTATGAAATCCTACGAAAAGTTATGCATAGTAATTTCGTACATTTTTGGCGTTTTTTTTCGTCGTATTTCGTCCTGTTTTTACGTCTTGCCTCGAGACAAGATATCCTTGCGCATGTGCATCTTACGCAGCATTCAATAACATAGAATTTAACATACAATTAACCCTAACCCTAAGATACAAAACAGCAAGCAACCTAGTGAGAGACATCAAGAAGTGATTATTGCAATGTTTTTCCCAGTTTTACGTCCGTCCGCGGTTCTGCTTTTTTCGTCAGTCTGGCTGCGCATGCCCACAGATCAGTTTTTTCGAGGAACAACTTCAAAAACGTACAAAATACTGTGCATAACTTTTCGTACGATTTCATACGAACTGATAATGAGAATATGTTGATCAGACTGTTGAAAATCTAATGAATACTCTGCATCACACTTGAAAACATCATGTCTGCACTACCAACATGGCCGATTTTTTCATAACCCCTAAAATAAAACAAATCTCAATCTTCTACCTCATTTCTTAACCATATTTATTTATTTTGCACTACATTGAACCTTTCTATTTCAATGCCCTTTGCAACATGACTTTAAATTGGATTTCCTTTCTCCTACAATGTCTACATTCTTGATCACTGCCGCACTTTATAAATGGAAATGTTAATTTCACTGTTGTAAGCTGCTCATTCACTGTTGACAAGCTGTATGCATCAACATTTCAATTTGTATACACAGTAAAGTTTGTCTAGGTCTGAGTTAAGTCCAAGTTCAGCATCCCTTGGAGCTGGATTTTATACATCTATGGCAATGGAAGTGGCTGACACCATATGAGTAAACGTTTATAGATATAATGTAACTGAAATAATGACAATGTAGAGAGCAGGCATGCTAATATTAGACATACTATTGACTGAAACTATTTTAGGCAAGTTTAATCCTAACTGGGTACATGTCTAATGGTTTACCATTACAGAGGGTATAGGCTTACCACAGCAACATTAGTGTATTGTCCAATGGAGCAATAATCCAGAAGTTGATGGCATTACACAATAAAACAGCAAAAAGCAGGTTCTCCTTGCTAACTTTCTGACAGACGAGTTAAAAACTTAATCAGAAGAGTTGTCCAAGAACCAACAATCCCACAATGATTCACAAGACTCCACTCTTTGTAGAAGTATATTGATGATTGAGTATGCTGATGATTGCCTGAGGTTTACTGAATAACATTTGATCACCACACCACATTTAAACCAATTAATATAATTGCAAAGAACTTTCTTGTACTTAAAAATGATGTTGTGCATCACACCACCAAAGCATCACACCAACAGCGAAGGTTGAAGGTATGAGCACCTAATATGGGGCAGTTTTACAGCTTATAGTAAAATTAAAAGTTATGGAATTGGCAGATTATGTTTAATTGCCGGAAGGGTTAATCAAGAAATGGGCCAGAACATTTCTGATAAGATTTTGAAATTGAGACCAAGGCAGGTTTTCAGGAACACAAATATCCTAAATGCAAAAAAGATTTACCCAGAATTTTCACATTTTGACGACAGCTTGTCGGTCATAAAAATATCTGACCGTTGCATACCATCAGTCTCCCCATCCATAACTTTATGCATGAAGCCTGTTCTACTACTCATTTGGCCCATTTAGCTCATGGTGTCTAATGTTTTTTTCCTGTTTTAATGCAACTTATTACAAATAACTTTCTTGATGTTTATGGGTTACCTCTGTCATTACTGATACATGCTTGGAGTTAGAAGTCTATCAGCCTATTCAAAGTACATTTACTAAATAAAACATTAGTATGTAAGTTCTTATATTATCCACTGTGCATAAATGTAATCTAAATGTTTCTAGCTCTTTCTAATTAATCATAACTGCAATATACTGAGGAGTTAAAATATTAATGGTGCTATTCAAAGCTTCACAGGTCCCATTTTATCTCTTCTTCTCACACTACAGATGTCATCTCCCCACTCCCCACCAGACACTACCCCGTAGACTCACACAGATTATCAAAGTGGAACAGTCGCTATTAAATTCTTTGCCAAGCCATTTTAAAGAGTTGGGAGTTTGCTGCGAGATCCTGTACACTCATGGTCTTTAATTAATTTTTTTTTCCAGCACAACGATTCTGAGAACAAAAATATTCTAAAAGTTTAAGTGCTGCTGCCAGCATTTTATTTTTCCTCTTTGACACACTGTAAATTTGTTAATGTAAGGTTGAGAGAGCCACATGTTTCTTGTTTGTCCATTCTTGCATTCAGAGCAAAGATTGTTCAGTTATGCTGTTTGGTGCTGCCAGTTTGCAAAGTATTCATGCCCTCTTCAAATGAAAACAGCAAATGTTATTGGTTTTTTTTTTTAAGTAAGGTAGTGCAGAAATGAGACGAGGAAGAAGATATTTTCTGTGTAAATCCAGCAGTTCTTCAAAGGCCTGAGAGTTTTGTTATTTGGGAGGTAATATTAATAGACTAGCTGCAGTATGACGACCAAAGAGCAACAGAGAGCTGAGAAGGTTAAAGAGAAGCTTAAAAGCATGATAAGGCTTTAAATAAAATACAACGATGCAATAGACTGACAACCTGTCCAGGATGAACCCTGCCTTTTGCCCCTGGAGATAGGCACTGGCCCAACTGTCACCCTGGCACGATAAGCAGATGAATAAATGGATGAGTGGAAGGACTGATGGATTGGCAAACACAATGATGTCCCAAATTTTTTACCAACTAAAAGTGAGCATTCAGTTTATTATATTAAAGTAGAAGGAAAATGCCACAACCATAAATTCACAATAGCAAGTCCTTCTACCTAAAGAGTCGCTTGGCACGATAATGGCATTGATCACAAAAACATTCAAGATCCACACACTATAACTTTGGAGAAGCTTCAGTGAACCAAATCCCAGGTGATACAATCTGTAAAAAAAAAAAAAAAAAAAACATTAGTTATTGCCTTCCCTTAGTTTACCAAAAGCCATATAAGCAAGCATGTAAGGGAAGTTGCTCTGGTCAGATTAAATGAAATCCAACTTTTTAGCCTTCAAACCAAATTGCATGTGCATGTATCTGTCTCTGCATCAGAGTGAGGACCACTTCTCCGATTTTACCTTCACATTGAGCATTGGTCGTTGCAAAGTTGCAAATTTTGATGGTCCTCACAAGCTATTTTGCTAACGGTTAGGTTAATGGCTTAGGTGTAAATTGGTTTAGGGTGAGGTATGCATTGAAATAGGTATGTTTGGGGTTATTTTTAGGGTTAGAGAATAGAAAGGGTTGAAAATCACTGAAAAACAATGGAAGTCAATGCGAACCAACATATGCTCCTCAATTTCCTCATATAGCAAGACGGGAATGTACATGAGTGGGGGTGTATTTGTTACACCGTGGGGAGCAATATCCATAAATCATAGCACATCATGGGGACCATGTGGTCCTTCTGCTGTCCTCCCAGCAGTAGGACATTATTTTACAAACGTTATCCATACAATATGAGCTTTTCTTGAAAGGAGAATAGACAGAGATATACAAGGCTCATGATGCTATAATGACATCAAAACTACGAGTGTTCTGATGGAATTTGACAAATGCAATCCAATTATAATGTGAGAGTTTGGTTGTCAAAATTTTGACAAGGTTCCACATGCATGACGGATTGCCTTCAAGTCAATGAGTCGATACAATCAACTGGGTTTCCTTTGAAAACTTTGAATCAGTTTGACTGTATGATCTGGTTGAATTGTTTTTGTAAAGTGCCTTGAGATGACATGTGTTGTGAATTGGCGCTATATGAATAAACTGGATTAAACTGAATGGATACTTTTGCAAGGTACTGAATAAACAGGGTATTTAAGGTACAGCTACACAGAGACTAGACCATTTACTGGATATTTTAGATATGTATGGGCCTAATGCCGACATATTATACCCTGCACTAATATGACTGGTGTGGATTTAATTAGATATTATACACAGCCCTACATGTGCAACATATATTTCTTCTGTTTCAGTGCTCTCGTATCCGCAGAGAGTTCCTACAAACTGCAAACTAACTTGTTGCTTTTAATATTGAACAGTGTAGGATAATTGGAGAGATGTGTGCCTGCATGTTCACGCATGAAGAGGCACTCCGATGTACGCCACATTTCAAGTAATCTCTCCACCGTTTTGAGATTATGTTTCAACTTTCATCTTCTAAAAAGTGACTAAATCGAATGCTTAATTTGTTTGGCGCTCATTAGGAACCAAAGCCAATCGGGACTCCTGGTTAATATGGAACATGTGCCGCTGCCAGCATCAGCCATTGCATAACGCCTGCATTGATTTTGTATTACAGCCTTGAAGTCATAATAGCATTTGACTATCAGAAGTACAAAAAATATTGAGAAAGATTGAGTTAGGAGAGAGAAATGTGTTCCACATGGAGAAAAGCAAGGTTCAATTTCAGCACATGAAAAAAAGGATGCTAATAGACCTCCCAGCTGAATATATACCATTACACATGGACTGATTTATAAATAATGAGTTAAGCTGAGAATTATCTATAAAGCCTTTGTTATAAAAACACTGGCTACCATGATCTGAAATGGAATTGAATAAAAAAAGTTACTACCGGTATGTAAGATGTTCTACTGTTTTGCTTACATTGGAAATTAAAGTCTATATTGACTAATAACCTATTTAAAAATGTTAGAGATATAGTTTCCCAAAGTTGGAGCAGGATCCCACTGTGGGCCGCTGCAAACCAAGTCGGTGTGAAATCATCTTAATACTCAACTAATTAAAAAAATACATTCAGTCTTTTTGTTTTGTTTATTAATAAAGTACTAAATAAGTTGAACTATAACATTGGTTGTGGTGGTTGGTTGTTTCTTTTTTCTCTGTTTAATTACATATTAGCAGCATCAAAAACCTTTCATGCTGATAAGGCCAATGATGCACTGATCTTTATGAGATAGATTCTGAAACCTTTGGTAGTCTCTGTAATAAAGGCTTAGAGACTATTTAATGCATTCTGAAATTAGAATGCAGAAAGGGGTTTTTATTTTTTTTAATTTTATGAAGCACATGTGCAAAGAATTGATTGAAGATATAAAAAATAGTTTCTTATAAGAAATAAACTAATTATAATTCTAACAAGTCGAAGTCTAAGTCTAACAAATATTCTGTATTGTTTAAAAATGACCAATGTCTCATGAAACATTAGGAATGAAGCACATAGAACAAGGTGATATTTAGTATTATTAACATGCATTATTAACATCATTACTTTCTTTATTAGGTCTTTATTAGGACATCAATGCTTAGATTGTTATCAGTAGTTGTTTGGGCAAAACTGTAGAAGGTTTTCATATCATAATTTGCAGAAAAGTTTATATATATACAGTACTGCTAACAGGTACTTCAATGGACCCCTGTTTTGGCTGATTTTACTAAATGTTTTAATGATTGAGTGTGGAAAAAAATGTACATTGCCAGATGATGCTGAATTAATGGATGTTCAAAAAATTTGATCTGGACAAGATCTTTAACTTTGCAAAGATAAAAAAAAATGTTTCGAGGCTGCTTGAAATCAGAAAACTACATTCTAAAAAGATGGCTCAAGAGAGAAGTGAAGATGGAAAGGGGGTTGCTTTCTTAAGGCTCTTGCTGCTCTTCTTTCATCCTTTTTTTCATCATCATCCTCATCAATAAAACTGATTTATTTTAGCACTTAACATTTACTAACATACCAGCAGTATTAGCCTTGATGTTCAGAGGTGAATCAAGAGAATATTAACAAACTTATTCTGCAGACTGATGAAGCCACACTTCAAGGACTCATAGATTCAAGTAAAACTGCAAGGAAATTAATATTAATGACAATATTTTCATTTCCATTTCAACAAATGGTAATAGTTATCTTTGTAGGACAAGATGCAATATAATTTCATTTCTAGTTTCATATTTGCAAAGCTTTGTTCAAACAAATAGCGTCCCCCTAATATCAAGTTGTTTTTCTTCCAGGACAGGGTTAGAGAACTGTGTGGAGGAATTTATGTCTTGCACAGATCTAAATGAGGTGGTGTTTCCTATTGTTTGGTTCTTCTGTAGCTACAATGCACCTCACTCTTCGTGCTGTAGTCATGTTAAAGCCTGTTGGATCCATCATAAGTCTCCCTGCTTGTTAACTAGTCTTGCAGCCTTAGTGGAAGATGTGACCTTTTGAGTGCCGCAGAAGGATATGCTGTTTGTATTCCTAAATACAGCTTTTCATTCCTGGTGCTCTTCAGGATTTTTTTTTCTTCTAAAATAGCCGCAAATCATCTTAGATTTGACATATTGTTTTGGAGCCTTTCTGCAGTTGCACTGAATAAAAATTAATCCTACTGATACCTAAATGTTTATTAAAACAGCAATAAAAACCATGCACATTAGCCGTATTTATAAATCACAGCCATAAATGTTTAAAGGGGTCAGTTTTTTGACAATGTAGCACTTTTACAGGTGTGTTGCTGTAAATTATCTGTGTGCACCGCGCTCTCATAATCACATTAAATGTTGAACGAAGCTCAGTATGAGTAAACAGAGTTGAAATTCCTGGAATTAATTGGCAGCGATTGTGATAACAGGTTTATTTAGACATGCCACCCGTTTGCTGCCTTCTCAGTGTCAGCATAGGTTCTGGAACATAATGAGATTTGAAGATCATGTGACGAACGTTCTCCCCCCTTTTTTTTTTCTTTTTTTTTCATGAAATCAATGCATGCAGTTGTTATGAAATGAGCAAAAAGTCAGACCAATCAAAAAGGAAAACAAATGACTCAAATGTGAAAACAAAAATGTACACATACACTGACTGTAAACATTTTTTTTTATCTATTTTCTCACCTCACAACAAAAAATGGGTTTGTTTTTATTATTTTATGTAAGAGGAAAAAAAAATATGCAATGAAATTTGACCCAAATTTTAACCCTGTAACATTTAATGGAAGACTGTTTATTTCACAATTCAAACACAACTTCAAAACTACCCACAAATGTCCACATAAACTGCCAGGCCACAAAACGAGAGCAATAATTAAGGAAGCAGCCAAGAGACTCACATCTGAAGGGGGGGATTGTTGAAAGTAACACAAGTCATCTAAGAAATGCACTTCAGATGAAGAAGAGGCTAATATGAGATAATCTAGGTACTTTAGTTGTGTGAGTGAAGGAAAATGATCCTCCTTGTTCATTGTCACATAAGGTAGTGGCAGCATCATGGTGTGGGCATCTTAGAGTTTACTGAGCAGGAATAGAGGAGTTGGGCAGTGGTGAGGATGAATAGAAATCAATAAAAGAGGCTACAAAAGACAATTTAGCATAGAAGATTTGGGAAAAGTTTTAGTTTAGATTAGCAAAGCTGGCAGAGGAACATGTTCAAACAGAAGCAGCAGCTCTGGCTAAAAGTTTAATACAGTGAGCTGATTTTTAATGATTTTTTTAAAGCCAGATATTATTTTCCTTTAGAATTAATTTACTTCTCTCTGTCGGTCTGTCACTTTTTGTGCTTGCAACAAGACAATGTTTGACAAAGTGTGTATAGGCATGAATATCTTTGCAAAGCATTTATCACAGCAAGTCTGCTATAAAAACATCACACTCTTAAAATGACAGCCCAAGTCCCTTTTTTTAGGTTTTTCCATAGACAAAAACATTCACAAAAATGAAGTCAAACTCTTGACACATTAAAGCAGGAGTGAAATTGCATGAATCACACAGCATCATCAAGATGTAATTTTGGTGAAAATATATATGTTTTTGGAAGATAAGTATTTTACATTAAGTATATTACTATATGTACTGCTATTCCTTTACGTTAAGGGACCCCGTTCTAAGTTTTTCAACAGGGGAACTCAGTTCTGTTCCTCCTCTCCCATGTTGCTCTCATCTTCTCTGGTCACAGCTCTCAGCATAGCTTAACACACCATCCACCCGATTTCTCTCTTCCTCTTTGAAGACAGAACTAGAAATGGTAACACAATCCATAACGGAGACCTGTAATCACGGCTTCATTTCACCTGAGGATGGACTCACACAGAGAGATGATGTTCCCTCTCATGTTCCGCTGCTTGCACTTGTTTCATGCCACGTGACCAACCGGGACCCAGGCCCCGTCTTTAGCCTGGTTCGGCTGTGTATGTACATGTTGTACTTTGCTTGTGTGTCACAGAGCTTCGTTGATGACCTTGTACACAGTGGCATGGGGGTGATTAAAGATCAGGGCCAAAGACCATTTCCTTTTCTGTTGGAAGATGGATGACCCTGCTTGAAAGTGGCTGCCTGTGGCTTCAGGGCAATTAGACTTTGCTGTGAAGCAACAGCCCTCACTGCTCTGTGTACAAAGCCAGGTCCTTGAGAAAGAGAGAAATACTCTCAACATAACCCATTCTGCTGAAACCAACCTGTCGAGCTGATTGGTGAACAAATTAAACAAATTTTCATTCTCTCCCCCCACCCAACATAAAACCATCTTTCCAGCCATTTCCTCCCCTCACCTAGCTCTACCACCTACTCCCTGTTTCTCCATAAACCTGAATAGAAAAAAAAGAAATTTGCTGACTACAGGGGACTGCTGAGAAAACGCACCGTGGGTGCTCATTCCAAACATCAATACCTGATCTTGGGAATCATTTAGCATATGGCTTTGGCACAACAAGTTGGTGCAGGAGCTCATTTTATTGTAATTTATTCACTAAATTGAGGGTCAGCAGGGCTTCCAGCCTTCTCACACAGGTTTTTGTTGGCTTGCCTCTTTAGGCAGGATTGTTACTAATACAACATACACCACATGATAACACATTTGATTAGAATCACAGCTGTGGGTTATTTTTACCATGCCTCTTTGCTGTTGTTCCTTTTTCTCTTTTTTTAATTTCTAGATAAAGCATCTTATCTGTCATAGAACGAGAACAAGAGAAAAGGAGTTGTGGCGGCCCATTGATAGGGATATGGCCTGGTGCCATTGATTCCCCTTGTAATACAAGCCTCTCCCTTGTCGGCTTGTCAAAGCTCAGATCGGACATGATAACATGCGCACAGCAAAGCCGTCAATAGAAGGGCTAAGCTTCCGCCTCTGAGATGACTGTCCTATTTTGGTGTTTGGGTTGGCAAAGAGAGATAGGAACTAAAGGATGAGAGAACTCAGATTTCTGTCTCTATTGTTTCATTTTGTTCGGCTGAAACAAGGAGATTATGAGTGTTTTTCTCAAGAATGTATGAAAATGTACTTTATGAAAATAGATTAGTTGAATGTTAATCCAGAGCCTGTTTCTTAAAGGAGAAATTATTGTGTTAAATTCAACAATTAAATACCCAACAAAAATTTTAATGTTTGGTCAAGTTGTTTTATTAGCAATAAACAGTTTAGCAGCAGTGCAAAATAGAAATGACTGGGATACGTGTCAACTTAGCCACTATGTTGATATCTTTAGCAAATTACCATTCAGAACCTAAGGTCCCCCCCCCACCCCGCCCCATCTCTTGCATCATTCACTATACCTAGGCAGGTATGTAGGTTTTTTGGAGGTTTCTAGAGGGCCGAAATGCAGAGATGGAACCTGAGGTGGTTTCTTGCAGATTTAAAAACAAATGATGTAAACAGAAGCTTAAATCCAGAAATAACGAATCACCGAACACAGGAACTAGAACAAATTGCAACACATAGGTCAAGGAAAGGAATAGATAAATGAAGCGAATACAGCAAACAGTAACTGCATAGGATGAGTATAAATGCCAAACAGAGCAAACAATGGATTAATCAAATAATTGGGAGCAGGTGTGGACAGAAGGATCTAGAAGGGAGATAGGAGAAAGGAGACACAAGGGGGCAACAGAGAGTAAACAAAAAATACATAAGAACTCAAATACAACCAGAAAACAACTAGAATGACACAAAATGAAATAAAATCAATAAAAACTCAAAAATAAAACTTAAACAGAACCAAGAAAGTACAGAACCATGACAGGCAGGAAGTGGCAACTGAGCTTAATGAAGTGCCATTGTGCACCACTCAAGTTAAAAATATCTTATGATGTTTGCTCAGGCCACCAATAAGAAAAAGGATCATGTGTTTTTGAACTGATCTTGATCCGCTGATTACACTGATATTTTGCCTTTCTCCAATCTCCAGTGGCTGGTGCAGCAGATGGCATAAAATTGGCATCCTACTACCTGTTTTTTTGGTTCATTATAAATTATGAATATGACCAGATATAAAAAATTTTATAATTGAGAATATTAATATATTACTGTGTCTAGCTTTAGGCTGCAAGGGGGGATGAAGATAAATTAGACACATTTTAGTTGACAGAAATCAAATAAATAAATAAATCTATACAAATCTACAACTTTTATGCCTATTTTCCCATGGGGATGAAAACACATAAAGGTCCTCCTACCATTCACCATAAAAATGTATGAAACACCCATATAGGGAACTCCACCCAGCCCTAGAGGACATCCACATTGACGTTGTGTTATTATAAGAAGCAACAAACAAGAATCGGCAAAGATCTGTTGTTCTTCACATATTTAGGGACCTTTAATTGCCTTGGTGTCTAATCCATGACTTTCTTTATCCCTTCTGCAGTGCCCAATAAATATTTCATGCATGTGGTTAGTTATGCAAATAAGTTGATGTCATCACTTAGTGAGTTCTTGCAATTTCCAGCACAACTAACAGCTGCTTTCCCTCTGAGTTGTGACTTTGGTCACATTTTGGCTTTGTCTCAAGAAAAAGATATAAACAGCTTTTTCTTTAAATACAGCTTCATACTATTTTAATAATTTTGCTTCTTTATTTATAAAGTAATTCCTGTTTGTGTTAGTATTATTATTTCTTTGTCCCCCTTTTCTCCTGAAACCAAATGAGGAAAATAATCATTATAATTAAAATTTATTGGTTTTATCATGGAAAATCTTGGAATGCTGATCTTTCATTTTTTTGTGTTTTCCAATATATTTTTAAGAAAATAATTAAATTAGAATAAATCCAACATTTAGTTGATTTTTTTGTGTCTTTTATCTGTCTTTTAAGCTTGAAGATGTTTAGTCCAAAATACTGATAAATAAATCTAGTAGAACAAATGTAAGGATATAAATGTGAACATTGAACATTCATCCTTTTCTCATCTCTACGTTGGACGTGTTAAGCTACCAACAGCCAGGATGACGAGTTTAAGAAATTGGATTTGCTTGGGTTTGTTCCCATCAATGGAAGCAGAATCTGCTTAAGGCTTTGAGCTCCCCAGCATTGTAAATAAACCAAACCAGGTTTGATAGCGAGGCTGTAATGTGAATCTATAATGGTTGTCCTCCAAAGGCTTTGTTTCTCAGCGTTTCCTTCGGGCCCATGGGCATAAAAAAACCGCATGAAGGTCATTTGTTATGATAAGACCGGCGTACGATCAGCGAGCCGTCTCTGTGTGTCTCAGTGTGGCTCACTGAAAACATGTGCGGCCGTATTCCCAGCATCTCCCTGAGACACGGCTCCTTTCGCGCTCACATTTCATGTCGTGTTTGTAACCCGGAGGGGGCGGCAGCTGAGTTTGAGCCTTTACAGTGCTCCCACTGATCCAGAGGGGGGGGAACTATAGACTGCGGTCGACTACATTATGTCTCTCTCCCTCTCGGCCGCTGCACCAACGCTTGCTTTGATGTGACCGATCAAATCACTGTCCCTCTCAGCGGAATATTGAAGCAGCTGCTCTTGTTACTGTTCATGTTTTTGATGAGGATTGTTCCAACTTGAAACATTTCTTGTCTAATTGGAGCGAGCCGAAGTCTTGGCTGTCAGGCCACAATGGCTTAGCGATGGTCATTAACTTAAACTCTGTTTAAAATATTTTTTTTAAATACTATATTGATTGATGGCCGCTCAGTGGTTCAGTGGGTAGCACTGCTGCCTTACAGCAAGAAGGTTGTGGCTTCGATTCCCAGCCCAGGGTCTTTCTGCATGCAGTTTGCATGTTCTACCTGAGCATGGCTCGGTTCTTTCCGGGTACTCCAGCTTCGTCCCACAGTCCAAAAAAATGACTGTTAGGTTAATTGGTTTCTCTAAATTCTTCTTAGGTGTGAGTGTGTGTGTCAATGGTTGTCCTGTTTGTTTCTGTGTGGATGGACTGGCGACCTGTCTAGTGTGTACCCTGCCTCTTGTCCAATGACAGCTAGAAATAGGCACAAGCACCCCTCGCAACCCCGTTTGGGATAAGCGTGCCGGAAAATAGATGGATGGATAATTGGTTGGTTGACTGATTGACATTATTGATCAGTGGAGAAATGTACAATGTTAGATTGGCTCAAATTGTCAAAAAGAAGAAGGTGCCAAAAGGGGAGAAAGTGCAGGGGATATATACAGTATACACAGTGCAAGTCTCTTATCTAGCAGGATTATTATACAGGGTTGCTGGTGAAGGTTCTCAGTCATCCAGGTCATAGTCATTCCGTAAAAATTAAAAACAATCCACTAGACTTGGTTTCCAAGCAAAATGTCTTCAAACTTGAAAAACCAAGTCCAGTGGATTGTTTTTATTTTTTTTTTTATTATACAGGGTTATTGTACAGGGTATTAAAATGGGTATTTATAAATATATATATATATAGGTATTGCACTGGGTATCGAATATACAAAAAACGGTTAATGCACAGGGTATTAAATAGTGATTGCATATTAGATATTGCACAAGCTATTGCCGTTGTATTGTTGCATTATAGAGACTGACAATCAGCTCTGAGTCTGTTTATGCACTGATAATTCTCCACTCTTTTGGCCTGCAGCTAGAAACCAACAGTCTAATATCTAGCTTGAATATATTCCTTAGTGGCTTGTAGAGCAGCTCTCTTAGCAGGTGCTGCAAAATGGCACATGGTGATATGACGGTTGTAAAAGACGGATTTCTCCAAAAAAGGATTCACATTTATTATTAGTCAGTGTGAAGAGACGGTGCAGATGTACTTTCTGTTTCTGCAGACCCACTTTTAGACATACCGCCTCTGTGCAGAAGCAAAGGGATGGAAACAATTTGATTCCCGCCCCCAAAGCAGTGTGTGATGTGTGAGGAATCTTTCAACCTGTAAAAGAAAGTGTGACTTCTCTGGGATTTTATTTGCTTTTGGAAGAAATTCATCAGACACTTGCTCCGTTTACCTGCTTGAATGTGCAGAGAGTGGCAGCGCTGCCTGGGCTGATACTAATACGGGAAGATTTTTTATCTTCCCTAATGTGCTGAAATGAAAGCATAAGTCCATTTTTTTCCTCCCAGCTTCTCTGTTTGCTTTAAGTGTTCTGCACGTCCATTTTTGGAAACTGTTTCCTCTTGATGTAATTTGAGAGTAACAATGACTGACGGTCCTGTGGCAATAGTAGCACATTAGCAACAAGGTAGCTACAGCGGCAGCCCTCCATCACTGTCGATACCAAATGTTTTCAGGCACTGCATGTTTTGTAGTGTTTTGGCACTGCTCAAAACAAGTAAAACAGAACAGAGACAAAAACATAAAAAATGGAATGCAGAAACATCTGCACATCAAAATTGAGGTGCAAAATTCAGGTACTAATTTCTTTCATGTTTGTTAGTTCCATTCTTTGTTTCTTGTTGGAAGCTTCCACTGAAAAATGTGGGTGTTATGGCCTTGAGTAAACAATATCACAGTTTTTAGTTATAAAACTAAACCTCTGTGCTACTGAAACAAAAACAGACCACAAGATGGTGTATTTTTATATATTTGGTTTTATTAAGAAATGCAATTTCTACTGGTAAAATAATTTTACTTATTTAATAATGATTTGATATTGCAGATTGAAAATGTATTAAATGCATAGAATAAGAAGGAAAAACAAGGCTCAGTGTTTTGACAGTAATTATTTTTTTAAGCTCCACAAAATCATCTTGTGAAAACGCTATTTGTATTTTTGATTTGATAATGTTTTTGCTTAGCATCTGTCACATCTGAGATACTTTTTTTTTTTTAAAGCACTCAACATCTAGAGCTTGTGAAGTATCCTTAATGCACAAATCACTTAATTTTCTTTCTTTTCTTTTGCATACTGCTATTTGGTAAAATATTTGACTAGCTAAATTAAGATGGTAAATGAGGGTAATGCATTTCTTTTTTATGTTGTTTTTAGAAACAAGTACATGAATTATCTTATAGAAAATAGATACTTTAGACAACAGCTGAGCGACACTAGAGATAAGTCATGCTTGGTAACAGTTCTAAAATCCAGCCAGCAATTCCCTTAGTTCACTTTTCCTCTAGCATTGCCCTGTAATTAGCTGCATCTATCCCGCTGTCAGCTCTGACCAGCTTCACTGTCTCTTTTTTTTGTTTTAAATGGCACTAGCGGCTCGTTTTTTAACAGTGGGTTGACAAGAAAGGGCGTATGAAAGATGGGGGAGATGTGCGGCAAAGGACAACAGGTCGGATTCGAACCCGGGTCGGCCGCGTCGAGGACTAAGGCCTCTGTATATAGGTCGTGCGTGCTAACCACCGCACACCTGCAGAGACAAAATATGATGCTCCCACCACCATGCTTGGCTGAGCTGATGTGGCGTGTTCGATTTCTGTTGAACAAACAACTTTGCACGTGCCTAGACAGTTGAATTCAATTCTTGCAGAGGTGTACTGCTGATTGACAGTAGTTAGGGAAGAACTCACGACTAAACGCTTTAGCAGAGTTCAAACGTCTGCCTGCACCATTGTGGATTCTCCATTTTGACTGTGTCAGAGCCATCAGTTGTGAAGTGAAAGCTGTGGGTTTTTAAGTAGGCTGTCTATCTCTATCGATCGCTGGTGTGATCCTGTCAGTTGTTGTGCTGAAGTGGTCAGTGGTAAATGCTGTTTTAATGAAGTCTGCCTATTGATTTGCCTGTGCTATTTGTCCGTGGAATTTGAGTCAACTGAAACCTGGGTAAACAAGATAATCAGGCATGATGCAGATAGTTAGATGTTTTGGGTTTTTTCTGTGCTAAAATCATCATCGTGTATAATTTACTTCATTCGCACAATTGAAGCAGAAAAAACTTGCATGCAAAAGGAAACATCCTACCACCCAGACTCTTGAAAATGAAGATTGTGCAATTCAATGTGAATAATTACATCAAAAAAAGCAAAGACATCCCTGCCAAAAAAAAAAAAAAAACACACTGTGGTATGGAGATTTGACAGAGAATTGGATTTCCCCTGCTGTGAAATCTGTTTTTGTGGTCCTGCTAGCCAACCATCGTCATTATGCCTTTTTCCCTTTAGATGCGCTCCGTGTCCATTTACAGCATCTAGCCTGGTGCACTATGTTATTATCAGCATCTCAGGTCAACTCCTGTAGGAACAGTGTGTGACTTCAGCAGGTCTGCATTCATTCGCGGCACCATAAGCCTTTTATACTGAGCACTTCAATCTGAGCCGCAATGACATATGAGATGCACCTCGTCTTGGTAAAAATTATTCAAGCGGGCATAGTCGATCTTTAAGTGTCAAACGCCACGCTTCAAAAGCTCTTTTCAATTCCTCCGAGTGGAATCAGAGTCATCAAGATGAGAGGGTCTCTTACTTTGATTTAGTAGATGGCCTCAGAAACCCCCACCATTTATAAGCAACCTCTACCATACAGTAATGTGTTTTATTTTGTAGTAGCTCTGCTAGCTGCAGCTTTGGCTTCTTTCTAGCAACAAGTCAGACGAACAGGGATTATAAAATATGTGACAAGGCCTGGCTCAAAGCTAAACAGTTACACTGATCTGCCTGCCAGACATCTTAAATATAGTCCTAGCTCCGTCTTTTCTTGTGCAAATGTGACTAAGCCCCTCTCTAGTCGTACAAGCCATCACAGTAGCTCGCAAAAGTGTTTATACCTCTTGAACTTTTCCCGATTTTGTCATGTTAAAACCACTACTTTTGGTGGATTTTGTAGGGATGTTATGTGATAGACCAACACAAAGTGGTAATAGTGATTGCTGGCTTTCTGAAACTCTATAGAACTTAAACCTAGTGCTGTGCAGTGCTATGTCCATTTGCATTCAGCACCATGCGGCTATGATCGGGACTCTAGCTTCAGTCATAGCTGCTTGCCATTTTTAGTATGTTTCCAGCTTTGCATGCAGAGATGGAAGATTTTGCTGAACTTTGACTGCACTTGTGAAACCAATGTTGATTTGGCTGTAAGTTCATGTGATTTTTCGGCTCCGAACTCAAGACTTTTGCAACCTCCAAATGTTTTTTCACCATGTGTGCCGTTTATTTTGCTCAATCCTTTTCTCACCAACTTATAGTTCCATATTCTCACAGCATGATCCTGCCACCACCACATTTTAATACATTCGAATTGTTGAGCTACTGAACTTTTCAACCTCTAATAGTTTTGATAATGGACAAAAGTTGGTCTCGTCTAGTTTTTGATTCCTGGCAATCTCCGTCAGCACTACTTACACATTTTATTTAAAGATAACCTACAAACTTTCACTGTAAACGTAAAAGAAAGATTTTTGGAGTGTACGTACATCACCAGTTCTGTTGACAGATTCCCTCAACTCAGTCTCTTTATTGGACTTCTGAAGGTACATGAAATAACTGCTGCATTGCCAGCAAGTTAGCAATGGTGCTTTATAAAATGAAGGCCCCAGATTTAAATGATGGCCTGGCCTCTTTTTACCTGGAGTTTTCACATCATCCATGCAAACATGCCATAATTGTCTTCGCAAACCCCGAAAATTCCAAAAACCTAAGATTACATTTAAGTGTTTTCCTAAATTACTGAGGTTACTGAGATTAACCTGAATACATCAGCATGCCACATTTTTTGGATTTCTATTTGTGGAAATTGTTAAAATACATGTATCCTCTTCTTCCTCTTTACAAATATGCACTACTTCCTTTTTATATCTCAATGGCCGGATAATATTCAATATGTTTGCTGTTGATACATGAGAAAATGTGTCATTAGGGGTGAATACTTTTGCAATGCACTGCATATGGTTGTATTTCAACAATCCACCTCAATGCTTCCTCGAAGCAGTAATCTCTTATTGCCCATGCCTTTGTTTTCAAGACTCGCTTCAGCTTTTTGAATATGAAGATACAGAGCTCTTGAGATTCGATGCAGCCAACTGTGTGAAAAGGTTTCCTGAGCTCAGATGCCATCAGCTTCAGTTGCAGAGATATGCAGCATGAATGGACAACAGAGCATCAGTGTTCTCGCTCGATGTCATTCTCTTTTTCTTTTTTTCTTTCTTGCATTGAGATGGTCTCAGGCTAGAATTGCTGGAACAGACTTTGAAGTGGCTCTGGCGTTTTATCTCCCTCTGTGTGTGCCTGCCTCCCACATCTGGTGCTATCATAATAACAAGCAATAACCCTCTTTTGGCAATAAGCAAGACTTTTACGCCCCTAATGTGGCTTCAATAAATAATGCCGTGTTTACAGAGGGACCATATTTTACAGCAATTTACTTCCGAGCCTCCCCTCTTGCTTCGTTTGCAGCCTTCTCAAGCTGGAGTACTGTACATAATGCTGTGTATAAACACCAACATGCATTAGCACATTTACAAACCAACTGCTACAGACAAATAGCTCAGCCCATCGTGTGCAATCACAGTGTACATTAGGAAAAAGGTTTTTCACCACACGACTTGTTCAGCTTCAACACATGGAGGCAAGGACAGGTTTCTATCGGGCCTGTTGAATACAGCAGAACAAGCATGGGGGCGCGTTTCATTAGTCTGTCAAACTCAATGATATTTAGAGTCCCATACTCCTGGCCAGGACTAGAAAACTCAATCAGCACTCTGATTTCATAACCCACTTGGTGACAGGGCTTATTTTATCGCCCTGCTGATTCATTCTAATAAATGCCGGCTGCCCTGCGCACCACTGATGAAATACAACCACTCCTCCCTCCTTCATGTCCTCCATGGGTCGACCCGAAAAAAGGGAGGGTGTGGAGTGGGGATAAATCAGAAATGTGGGAACTGGAGGGTGCAGATAATCCATCGCCGGTCCAGGTGTAGCCAGCCGGTTTGCCCGCCCTGCATTTCTCCCTCCTTCCAGAACCCTGGAGCACAAATCAGCAGCTTGGGAAGCTGTTGATCTGTGCGGGCTCACTGGGTCCATTGATTGTGGACGATGGAGGAGGAGAGGGGCGATAAATAAACGGAGGCAGAGTGAGGAGGGTGAAGGAAAACAATTATCTGTGGAGGTGGAAAGCACATAAAGCAAAGAATGATAAACACTGTGAAATATGATTGACTCCAAGTGATATATGGGAGCTGAAGGACGGGCAGGGAGGCCTGTGCATGCAGAGATATCCTTGGACGGAATGGCTGCTCAGGGTCTGACTACATAATTCTATGTGTGTCTTAAAGAACATCCAACAGATATAGTTTTGAGACATTTTCTTTTTTAAGCAAACGGCTGGTTGGTTTAAAAAGACAATTTAAGAAAATAGTTCTACAACTGGATTTTTATAAGTCTATAAGGAGGCTCTAAGATTAAAGGTATAGTAGAGGATTTTCACGCATTTTTGAAAAGACCCACCCTCTCCAGTTTGAAAAAAAAAAAGAACATGCACAACCCTATATCCCCGTTACCGAGAGGGACCGCTAGCAAGAGCATGCACAAGCCCATTTCTCGTCATGCAAGCTCTGATTTAAAATTGCTGTCCGCATCACTCACACAAGCTTAGTTTCCAAAAGAAGACTTGCAATTTTTCCACTACCACTGGTAAGTTAAAATGAGGACGAGCACATAGGACGGCCTTAGGTAAATATATACCATCAGAATTATTGACAATTTGGAGGACCACTTATTTTGACGATCCAACCGGAAAAAGAACATCCTCCACTATATCTTTCAATTCTTGCTCCCATATATATTCCTTTATATCTAACTTAGATTTTGACTTCTGTATTATGACAGAAATAAAAACAATGGAGGCTGGATGTTCAAGTATTATTGAAAAGTGAAATGGCAGGGAAAAAAAGAGTGTGATTGTAACAGGGGTAACTACTTAAGAGGGTTGTTGAGTAAAACCCTTTTCAAAATATAGACTTGGACAAGAAGACTGAATCTTGCATTTAATATAACTAAAAAATATATCACCTAACCTTTTTCTACATTTTGAAAAAAAAATCAACATTTCATGAATATAATTTCTTTAGATGCATTAGAAAATCTTTAGATAAATCACTAATTTGTTCCCTTTACTCTGTTGGCTAGGTGTCCCTAAGAGAGATCCTAATTCCAGCAGGACAAACTTGGTTAGAAAAATAAATGATTGAACGGGTGTTTTTCTCCACAGACAACAGATGACATCGTTTCCTCAGCAGAATGCTCAAGCGATGATGAGGACCTGGAGGAGTGCGACTCGGGACATGCAGGTGGGATGAGTGTGTTGAGTTCTGCTTGCTCTGAGATCTGGTCTATTTATCCTTATCTCTTTTTTTGTTTGTTTTTTGATTTGCCACTGAGGAGTTTCTCCTCTCAGCATCATGCCCCCCATGGGAGCTTTAAGTGTAACTTTTAAAAGAAAAGCAGCCCCAGTCGGAAAAACACATTTGTGTTCTCTGCATACACCAGGAGTTTTTCAGAACTCTTTGGAGATGCGTAAAAAGGAGTGGGAGGAAATCTTCCATCTTCAGGTCATTACAGTCGTAACCTTAACTGGAAATATGTCCCCAGCACACAAGGCTGTTGTCAGGACTCCAAATCAAGTTACACGAAGCTATGGGGCCCCTGGCTGCAGACATGACGAAGCGTTGATGCTAATTTTGTTCTCTCAGCATCGATTGAGAGCAAAACTTTGCAGAAAAAAAGTGCGAAATTAGCATCATGCCGCATGTCGCCTGCATTGATGCTTCAAAATGTATCTGTCCCGTACATGGTTGAACCCCTCTTGCTGTGCGTGTGTGCCTTTCTCTCCTGACAGAGGATACATTTTGAGATTCTTTCGAGAACAAAGATGCTTTCAGCCTTTAGATACTGTGATATGTAGCAGACTAACTGCAACAGAGCCTCTTCCTTGCCCTTCTTCTTTCTCTTGTTTGTACCTCTGTTTCCTCGTCGGAGGCTTGCCTTACCTGAGACATTCTAATAGAGAACAGATATCCTCGAATTTCTGTGCGCACCGTCTCTTCCTCCCCTCCCCCTTTCCCTTTGACACCACACAACACACGCAGACACGGCGCACACAAGCACTCACAGGTATCACTTTGTGATTGCATCAAAGTGATAAGACACTCAGTGGAGATTGAAAATAAAAACAGAGCTGGAAATAAAACCCCAGATTCAAAAGGAGTGGTAATTTTGAGGCAACTTGGGTTTGGAAGATATATTTATTTCTTTTATGAACAAGCAGCTGTCAATCACACTTTCAGCCCTGAGAGCAGCTGGCACGCGTCCTAATAACGTGGTAAAAACCAGGAGACTGCGAGCCATATTAAAACTGGCTCAGCGTTTGACAAGCTGCTCCCCTCAGGCCCTCAGGAAATCATTAACAGCTCAGGCTATTTGATTGCTTCACTGTCCTTCAAAATACCATCACCGCAGACTAATTGATGCTGCGCTAATCTGCCCAAACACGGCCTCGCTGAACGCCGAGCATATGTCCACTTTTCTCTGCTAATAATACGGCTAAATTCAAACAATGCACAGCCCCTGTTTGCTGGGGGGGCTGTGCATTGTCTAAATGTAAACTTTCACTTTTGACTTTTTGATTATTTTTCTAGCTCCACACTATATCATGTGTTGCTACCTACAGTAATGGACATTTTTATCCCGTATTGTTCTCCGTAGAAAAAAAGGGAGCCCTGTTGCCTATATTTTGTGACATTTCAGTGCAATTAATTAGCAATTAAAAAAAAATAAAAGAAAATGTGCTCAGAATTTTAAAAATTTTCTTTAAAAAATCAGGAAAAGCACAGCATGTATTCATACTCAGCCCCCTTCTCTCTAATAGTTCCCTGTTTATAATTTAATCTCAGTAAAATTGCAGCAGTCCTGTGAAAGCCGTTGCGTTTCTTTGTTAGTGTTTTTTTTAGAGAACGTTAGTGAAGAACCAACAGAAACAGGGAAAACAACAATACTTTTAGGAGGTTTAAAGCAGGGTTAAGTTATAACCGTGTAGAAATTTGTTTGAACTTTAGGGGCCATGCAGCCAAGATGGAGAAAGTGCAAAAAAACAGCAGTTGTGCAATCCACTGACTTCCCTTATGGAACGGTTGCACGAATAAAGCCATGGAGAGGGCAGAGCAAATACATAGATATAAATAGATATAAAGAAGAGGTGAGGAGTGATTGTAACATCTCCACTGTAAAGCATGGCAGTGGCAGCATCATGATATGCCTATGCTTTATTTAACAGGGATAGAGAAGCTGGTTAGAGTCTGTTAGAGAGGGGGTTTTATTAGGAACTGTGACAGGAGGATAAACACAAAAGTATATCTTGTTTGCAGGTTTTTATGTAAAACATGATAGAAAATGAGCTTTGTTCTTCAATTTTACAATAATGCACAAAAATGTTACAAAAAACTGCACATTTAAAAAGGCTTAATTAGCGTGAATTACTTTATAAGGCACCGTAAGTGTTCTTTATTATTTTTTTGATTAAATATGAAACCCAAACCCAAGTGTACTCATAAAGTCAAATGGTAAGCTTAATATCTGTGTAGAACATGGTACCCTTCCCTCAGATAGTGGCAACATAGACACACCCATACCTACCGGACATTCCACCATGTTGACACAGAAATTCATTCCCTCATTCCCCGCTCCGCTTCCAGTCGTATGACCAGTTGCATGACATGCTGTCGGTTTCTTTTGCATTTTCTGTTTTCTGTGATGCACATGTGAACATGAGCTGGGTTGCTTAAGATCTGAGCTTTTTGTTTTCTGTTAATATTTGGGGCCAAGGTGGGTAGAGTGATGTTATTTCCATTTTGTTTTACTTCATTGTTTTGTTTTTGGTATTGTTATTCTGATATTTTTTTTGACCTCATCACCATTGTCATCATCATCATCATCATCATCATCGTCGTCATCCATCCTCCAAGCAAGGATAGAGCCGCTCCTCCCGTTCCTGCCTCATCTCGTGCCGCATGAACTTTTGGTGGTTGGAAAAAAAAAATCTAACTCCTCCTTCCCCCTCATCAAGTTTGTGTCCATCGACTTATGTGCCGTGTGGCTCCGACAGAAACATCCTTACCTCATTTTCAGTACAACTTAGGGAAATGAACGGCAACAAAATCTTTTCTTGCCATCATTTTGTTTTGTATGGGTCTTGGTGCCAACAACCTCCCATTCTGTCTTGAGAAAGTTGTGAGTGAAAGACTGACCTCCCTTCCTTCCCACCAACTACCCCCCCCCCTTTTCCGCGTGTTGACCCCTCCTCCCCCCATTCTGATTCAGCCACCTCCTCTCTTTTAGCCTCTCTGCATATACATGTCTGTTTGAATGCAGATGGCATAAAAAGACTTTTATTGCCACAAAGTATATCTGTTTTTCTATTCTATCTGTTGCTCCAAGTAGAAGGCATTTGGTAGCATGCTTTGTCCTGGACTAACTACTGTAATACTCCCCCCCCCCTTACGCTGCTGCATGGACATATTTGGCATCCATATTATGTGTGTTTTCTCTCCACTCATAAATCTCAGGCTAACCCCCACCTAGCTTCTATTACATGTCAGTTGTGCATGCTGGGGGCTACAGCGGCGGGTCCAAGCCCGACCAACGTATCCCGCAGCATCCTGCTTGCTCAGAGGTGTCTGCTGTTTGTGCTGGCTGTCCCTGTCAGTGCTCCGTCTGCCAAAACAGCCTGTCTTGTCTGCTCTTTGTGCTCCTCTTGTGCTTGTGTCGTCTGTTTGTTTGATGAAAAAGAACTGTTAAACCTTACCCCTCTCCCTGTTACTTTACCCCCCACCCCCCCATGGGAGTTCCACAGGAGAGAGGGCAAACAAGAAGTGCACAGAAAGTCCTCGGTATAATACCCTTAACATATTTACTTAGCCGCAGGTTGGAGAAGTCGAGCTTTATGCGATTAAATTACTGGAGAAAAATAACTTTAGAGAAAATCAAAATCAACAAGTCGAATCTAGTTTCAATTTTCACTGATTAACAGTGAGGCAGCTTGTCATTACCATGTAATCTGAGCAATTTTGTGATTAGTATTTAATTGCATGATTGCAGTTAATGCAAATGACTTCAAATTCACAAATAGAAATCTTAATATTTGATTAGTAGGTACAGGTCGTTACAAACCCCTGTAAGAATATTTCTTTCTTTCTTTAATTCTTTATTTTATTGTTTAGCAGTTAAAAATCATGCCAAAATGTTTAGTTGTTTTTTTTTGTTTGTTTGTTTTTTTTTTTTACCTGCACAAGAGCATAGATGTGTGTGGGGAATAAATGTCACAGCGTGTATCTTACATTGTCAGAGCTAGAAAAGAAGAGGTGTGGCTGATAACATTAATCAAGTCTTTATTGCTTTCGCATCAACGGTTCCCTGAGAGTACAAATCAGGCAAACAGCTCTGCAAACTCTAAGAATTCCTAAATTGATCCGAGCCATCATTGTTGTTATTAGTTCACTTCTATTAAAGCTCGTCAAAATGTCAAACCACTAATAGACACTGCCCCAGAAACTTAGAAGTATTCTGTAACATGTAAAATTGAGACGAGAACCTGCTCCAGTTTTAGTTTTGTAACCAACAATATTCATTCTTGTGCTATTAACATAGTGACAGACTAAAAATAAGGTAAAGTACTCTACTACAATTCAGTAATGGGAAGAATAAAGGCCACTAAGTGCACACCGGTGGCCTCCATTTGATTTAAGCGCCAAAGTTGACCACTGAATTTGCAAAAACAATAAGTTTGTTCAGGTGTTAATGCATGTCGATCTTTGGACTTTGAGAGTGTGTTAAAACACAATGCAAAGGACTAAAAAAAACATCAGCAAAGACCTTGGGGAAGCAATTATTACTGCCCAAAAAATTTAAAAAATGTTGCGAGGTCCTTTTTAATCAATTCAAGAGAGAGAAGATTTTCAGTAACTGTTAAACTTCTCAGAAATTTCAGTGACATCAGTTTATTATAAAGCTCAGAGACGTAAAAAGCCATAAAGTTCCCCATCTCAGGCTCGATAGGCCTCAGTTGGAATGTTTAATGTTGAAGCTCATGAAAGTGTAGCAAGAAAAAGACTAAACTATGGCATGATGGAGACGGTTGCTATAGGGAAGCACATTAGCAATGACCAATGAGGAACATAGGTACTATTAAAGGAGGTACTATTAAAGACGATGGTGGAAGTGTAGTGATAAACTGACAGAACTGTCCACTAGTTGTTAACCACATATTTAATTAACTACATTGTACTAAACAAATGTCCTGAATTGGGCCAAAATTGGTCAAAGATTTAAATTCATATTTGAAAGTCTGGATTGTTTTTTGTTTAACTCCTGAATACAGCCTAACTCTGAGTTTTTACCTCCTAATACTTGGTTTCAATGAAATTTTACTTACTAATTTACTGAACCAATATGAACACCAAGTAGTTCCAAACACCGTCTCTGAACCTCATCTTCAGACAGCCAGTGGAAACCAACATGCCATCTATCAGGCTGGGATTTCTTAGAGCTGGAGATGGGAATAAAGTTTATCTAACATCAGCGACACTTCATTAGTTGTTCAATAATGGGGCCAAAGAGGCATAAGTGTCCAAGCGAGTCCAGTATGAGCTGCTACACTCAAATTGGTGAAAAGTGGAGGCCGAGCTGATTTGCATTTACTTGGTTCCATGCATATCAAATGAGGCAACAGGATAGCGTTCCATCAAAGCCATTTACTGGAATAAAAAGATCATTTTTATAGACGGAAAGAAAGTAGAAATCTGTCATTATCAAAAGCATTAGGGATATTTTGGGATGTCTATCAATTCCGCCAGAGTTCAGTCCTGATTTATAATCAGAACGTCTCTGAGGATGTGTCATTATGCCTAAATTGACTTCACATGTTCAGGATTACTTCTCCTGGCTCACTTCTTAAGATAAACATACAAGTAGGCTGTCTAAGTCGTTTTTAAACACAGCAACGTTATTTCCCCCCAGGGTAACTTGCTATGGGTGTATAAGTCAAGACCGTCATTAAAGAGACAGTGTTTTTAACAAACAGGCCATAAATGGTCCTGCAGGCACCATTACCCTCTGCCTTTGATCAAGTGGAACACGGATCAAACAGATGGAACACATAAATAAGAATGATATAAGCATAAATGTCTCCTCATCTCATTGGCTTTGGACGGGTAACATTTGGGGTCTATTACTCACACTGCTGTTAGACTGACGGCAGGGATCTCTCCATTACTGCCTATGAAGAGTGAGAGCGCGAGGTAGAGGATGAGGTATGATAGGGATGCATCACTGAGTTTCCTCGTGGTGTCGACTGTGGCCTTGGTTATGGCCCAGTGGGTCGGCTGTCACCTCAGCGCTGAGCTGAGATCAGTTTAAAGGTTATCCAGCTGACACATGTCTGCCGAGTGCAGAGGCGCAGCCTAATGGCTGTGCAGCAAATCGACCAGCTGACAGGGGCGAGTCGCCACGCCTGCTGGAGACGCCAATTCAATGCACCAGCAGGCAGCCGGCCGCATGATGACTGATTAGGACCTTTCCAATGCTCCAGAACAGAGTTGTTGGTGGCTCTTCCATCCCTACTTCACCCATCAGAGCTGTTCACAGAACAACGCTCAGCTTTTTAGGGTTGGAATGAGTGACCATCACTGGTAATTTAGGCTTCAATTGGCTGAAGGTGTGCAGAGACCAGATAAGATATTTTACATTAGGTAGATCCTTTAAGTTGCACATTTTTGAGAAGCTCAGCCAATGCATAGAACACCAGTACAATCCCTGCAATGACTAAGGGTGAGCTGCTGGTTCTCCAGTAATCGTTTCAGCTCCTACAGTAGGTGGAGGTGAATGAATCTGCAACAGCAGGTTTCTAAGCACAATGCATAATCATAATGGGATTTCAGGGCCCAGAACCGCAGCCTCACCCACATCGTGCTTCGTCGAAATCCCATCGACAGCACCGAGTCTCTTGCTTTTACCCTGTTGCTTTGTAGAAATCCCTCACACAACAGCACCTGGAAACCTCAGCAAACACCGGATGGACAGGCGGATCAGGCCGGGGAGAGAATACAGAGAAAGGAAAGGAGAAAAATGAAGAAAAAGTGTTGCTCTGAGTTTTCTGAATCTGCAGCCTTGAAGCTGCTGAAGTAGTCAGTCAGATTTGATTTAGTTTAAATCCTTTAAATCCTTCAAGAAATAAATTATTTGTTCAATGAAGATTTATACACCAAAAATAACATTACTTTATGCTGAAATTGCATTACTTAAAGCTTGATATCAAGGTGTGTTAAAGTCACAGAAATAATTGTGTTTTTGAATTGAATTATTATAATTCATAAGGATGAGAAGACAAAGATAAAAAAAAGGTTTGGTAGTTGCTGAATGTTCAATATCAAAATGGTTTATTAAAATAAAGAAGTATTATTCAAGTAGGCAGACAAATGGTCATGACGTATTGCATAACTTCTCTATTTTTATTTTGGAACATATTGATTTAAATTTAGATATGTTTCAAACATATTCTTTTAATCATTAAGATTATATATATATATTTATTTATTTATTTTTTTTTTTCTAACATGTAACTGTTGAGAAAATTATTTTAATGTTTAATGCTTGCTAAATAGTATTAATACTGAAATAAAAATAGTTAATTCAATAATTTAACTTCCTTTATTTTTGTAAATTTATATATTTTTTAATGACTACTATTATTTCATTTTTTTAGAAAAAATAGGAGATACAGATTCAAATACTATATTACTTATTTTGTCCAACTTTGGTTCATGTACTTGGATAAACATGTGCCTGAATTATTTTCTGATCAAATTATATGCTGGGATGAGAAAAGAGCTTCTAAAAAACGTAATTTAATAAATGGGATCTTTCCACCAACATAAAAGCAGTCAGACGGCTCTAAGACCCCCTGCACCTCAAAGGTTTGGCCTCTGTTTTAGTTCAATGGGAAGAAAAACAGAATTAAAAGGCAGCAGGTCTAGAAGGACGGATAATTATTAGCTAAACGGACTCAGTAAAAATCCTCATCCATCGAGCAAAGTTTGAAAAACAAACCCAGTCTGGTTGAGCAAAGCTATTAGTAAGACGCATTGTTTGTCTGCCTCAGATATGCAGGAAGACGAGTGGCGCTTGTGCAGAAGCTTACACAGGATTAAAGTGTTTACCAAACATCAAGGTCCTCTGCACTGACGTTACTGGAGATGGCTAACTGCAGCCCACCCCCTCATCCAAGGGTTGTGTTGATACAGAGTAAAGCTAACAGTTACTGAGAGCCGTTTGCAGAGACATGAGCGAGCAAGAAGGTTGGAGCTGGATAAATAAGGCCGTTGTTTATTCAACAGGGCAGTTTATGTTATTGGAATATTATCACAGCAGCATGAGCCGCCCCCTCTGCCTCCTGCTGGTCTGTGCATCAGGCCGGAGCCAGTCCACACAGAATGACAGATCACACATTTTACTCAGAAACGTCAAGCTCGAATTCCCGCTTTGCTAAATGAGCAGCGCTCCTGCTCTGGGCCTGCAGAGGAGGAACCCAGCGCTGATATGTGAAGACAAATGAGCGCATCTCCTAAAATTCACCAGGGGCATAAATAAACCCACCGCCCTGCGCCCTCTTGTGGAACTCCAGATGTCTATCTGTCAGACAAAGGCTGTTGGTTATGCAAGCAACACAAAGCATTTAGACATTTCACCAAAAAAGGGAGCTCATTAATTACCACTATACTCCACCTCTTGATTAATTAGTGGATGTGGTGGGCTTAAATGCCATTTAATGTTGGTTATACATCACCCAATGTGAACCTTCTCTCCCTGTTAACAACTAATGAATGGTTTTGCTTGAGAAAATACCCCACAGCCCTTGATGGCAGCGCTCTATACTGACCACAGAAACTCTTCCTTCTTCACCTATCCCCCCTAGCTTGCTGTATTGTTATTGTATCTTACTCTCCCTAAATGCAACTTACTTAAAGCATGCATTAACCCAACTTCTTACAGTGGAACTAAAATCCAAAGAGACAAACGATAGAACCCACCTGTTTTTTCCTCTCTTTCTCTGACGTACATCCAGACTGCACGCCCTGTCCTGTGTTTAAAAATACTAACAAGAGAAATGTAATAAAGTAACTAATAATAAGGTTATTATTAGTTATATGAAGGTGGTGACATTTTACCTATAAGCTGTCCCCCCCTCTCTTTGTCTGCCTCAGTGTGTGCTTTCTGGTTGTTCATCTTTGATAGTGTGAGAGATTTAATGCCTTTCTTTCTCTCTTTCTTTGTTTCTTGCTTGCTTCTCGTCTTTTTTTTTCTGCATATATGTTAACACTCATATATGCAAAACTATGTTCCTTTTTTTCTGATAATGTGCAATTTTTTAACACTGCTAATTTTCTTAGAAGTGCTAATGTTTTGATTGTTTCTTTCTTTTTGAAAGGGTTAGTTCAGGATTTTTTTAGGTGGGGTTTTGTTCAAATTTTGAGGATTTAATGTCTTTGCTGCAGTAGATGCACGTCTTCCCGTCTTAGCATGAGTCCAGATTAGTTTGTTCTGGAAGTCAAAGCTTATAGCTATTTCAAGAGGGGGCAAGACAAAAGAGGACTTCTAGTTTCTTACAGCTTCAATCTCAAAGGAAGATCATACTTAACTCTAAAGCAGGTATGCACCAATAGGAAAATCAGGACAAAATGCTATATTAATATTGCTGTCACAGTGACATTTCCTGATACGATGCATAAATATATATATTTCTATGATGAAAAGATAGCAGTCTGGCATTACTTTTCTGATACAGGTAAATATTTAATAGTCCCACCATGCATCAATGTCACAGTCAGATGCCTAAAGAAATAAAGATTGAAACTAGACATTAGTTATCAAAATTGGCCCAATTCCAGTATGTTAAACCATCCACTGACACAGATGTTGGTGCCGATATTGTGCATCCCTTCTTTAAATGTAAAGAAATTAAAATTTAATCTGTAAATTTTAAGATTAAGGAATGTTATAAAATAATGTTATAAACTAAAACTTAATTAGTTACTTCAAATAATGAAAGAGCTTGAATGCCTTTAATTGAGTGGAATAATTGCCTGTTTTAAACCTTATAATCACGTTATCTAACTACTGTCTTAGTGATAACATAGTGTCATGAATACAGAGACACTGTTAGCTTTTCTGTTTCTAAAAATACTTCTAAGGAAAGCGTAGAGGCATCCATGTTTTCATTGACTATCCCAAATGAGTCTCTGATTGGCCAACCAGGCATGTCCCTCCATGGAAGGTCTTACCTGTGAAAAGATGCAGATTTCCTGGACATAGAACCCACTAAGAAGCTATTTGATGGTTTCTGGAAGCATCTATCAGTCTCCTGTTTCCCCACAACTTAATCAACTATTCAGCAGAAATGGCATCATATGCTATGATAGTCTTTTTTGTTCAGTTGTGCAAAATTCCCTTCAATCTTCCTGAATATGGAATTGGTGTCACATGGTCAAGTTATTATGCGGCAGATTCTTAGTGCATTTTAAAACTTCCACTAACACAGCCATATGGAAAGGACTAAAATCTCTCTGTTAGACTTTGACAATATAATAATAAACTTAACTTTATTGTAGGCTATTGTAGGATCTCCTCAAACTCCATGCAACTAATGTCAGTTCAAAATGACGTCCAGTTGTGCCTATTTTTTACCAAAATATAACTATTCTATGTCTACTGTGATCTGCTGTTGAAGTTGAATGGTCTCACTGCTAAACAGATATGGCAATAGTATAAATGTAGATAAAAAGGCATTGCTGCAAACTGCTTTGAGTTTTTTCTTTTTAAATAAAAGTTGTTCAATTTTGGTGTCTGTTCCTCTCGGACTTGCCATGAATTTATCCAAAATACAAATGCCAAAATACGCATCTACTGCAGGTAAGATAATAATCCTTAGATCATTGAAACAAAAACCTCACTTTAAAAATCTTGAATTATCCCTTTTATAAGAAAGATGCTTCCTTTTTTCCCTATGAAGTATTTTTCCTATTTTAGAAGGTTTTTATCATTGAATTTCAAATTCTCGTGTTTGATTTTTTAAATTGGTGCCATCATAGAGAAAAAAGAGAAGCCACCTTAAGAGTAGACCCCCACTGCGATTATTGAAAGTTCTTCCAAACTGTTTCTATGCTTATCTTTATCTCACCTGTTTTTGAATAGCTATTTCTAATTTGAAATATTGGATCTAATCAATGAATGTTGAATTTTTTGTGCATGGCAAAGAAGTTGCAGCTTAGGGTTTGTAAAACTGTCAGTGTTGAGAGTGCTGTTCTCTTTTGTAGATGGGCATGTATATGCTCATTGTTTGTATATCCCCATCCCTTCCTTACAGCCAAAAGCTCTAATGCCGCCCGACCGCTTCGTGCCGCCTTTACATGGACATGGCAACTGATGTACACGTTCACCCCCATCTATGTCATTTCCTTCCTAGTATCTTCATAGGTCCCACCCCGTCTCACACTCCTTCTTCCCGAACCCTTAATATAGAGACTCTTAAGATATGTACAGTTCATTTTGTTCACGACTGATGAACAAGTTAATGTTGAGCAAAAAAAAAAGAAGAACAAAGCTACAGAGTCATCTAATCTGGCTGTAGATATTTACAGAGGTTTAATGATAAAAGTAGAAATCTTAAATGTACAGTTTTCTTTTTTTATAAAACAACATAACTTAAAAGTAGAAAAAAAAGACCTCCTGAGCAGAATGGCGAAGATTACTTTCATGTCATGTGTGTGGATGTATGTGTTGTTGCCTCCCTATACCATCATGTCTAAACAGAGAATAATATAACTACATATCCAGAAGATGTTAAAGAGAATCTAACCTGTCCAAAGGCATTCTTACACAACTTTTTTTTGTAAATTTTGTTTTCTTCCTGCCAAAATCATGCGGGCAATTTGTTGATGTAAGTTGAATAAAGCTGATGGTATGCTTTCTTCCTTTTTCTGTAGGCTTTTATGATTTTACAAGCTGACTTTGGTTTTCTTTACCTGTTTTTCTTACCTACTACTAATCCTTTTTCTGAATAGCTCTATCTGTGGCTTTACTTTGTGAATGTTTATTTTTATATTTTTCTTTTTTTTTACAATCTTTGCTTTAATTCCGACGTCTCTTTGCAATGCTTTAATTACTCTCATATTATTTCATTGTTTCTCTTTCGTTTCCTTTTTTGTTTTTCTTTATTGTTCCAAAAGGTTTGCATCTCTTTATAGTGCCGTTTGTGAGCCCTTGCAATGTACAAACAAGCCACTTTGGCAAGAGGAAACGCAGCTTCAACTGACATCTGAATGTTTCAGACTCTTTGTAGATGTGCTTTTGAGTAAATGGATTTATTAGCAACAGACAATTAAGGGAAATAAATTCCATGCTTTGCTTTAGATGCAAAAAAAAGGGAGTAAAAGCTGTTCCAGCAAGATTAAAGCCAGACATGTCAGCAAGCATTCAGGTGTCGCTGAACTGCCCGGTGCCATTGGGGTGACTGTAGGGTCAAAAGGCAAGAGGCTAGAACAATTAGGGGAGCCCACTGAAGGCAGCTAGATCAGATTAGAAACACATAGCATTTTTTAGTTGGTTTAAGTAATCAGTAGGGATTAAATTAACCCGTTCAGATACAGCAGAAGATGGCTGACGACCTGCAAACCTTATAAAAAGGCTCCATTGACATTGCACTGTATGAATACAGACCTACGCTGTAGATTTCTGCAAATATCAACAACAAAGACCATAAAGACACTTCACATACGCTCCAAAACTGTCCACTGTACAATCTCTTTACACTTTCAATCACTGCATAAATATGTGAAAGCATTTAATTAGCAAAACTAATCTAGTAGAGATTGTTAATTATAATGAAATCTGTATGAAGCCCTACCACTTGTCTATAGCGTGATGTGCAACATGTTAGAAAGTCCATTCCAGACACTAACACTTGATATTATTATTAAACCTGTGGTTTGTCGGTTATGGTTGTGGTTAGATTTAAAACTCATACAATTAACAAAGTAAATGGTCTTGATTTCTGTTGTCAACAAATTTTAGAACGGTTTCTTTTTATAATCCAGATTCAGTTTTGATCTTAACACTCAATAAAAAAATTATCTGCAATAGTTTTTATTTTATTTATGTAGTCGCAAAGTAATTAGGAATAGGCAGCAGGTATAGCTCACCGCATATAAAAATAATAAGTCAGGATGACATAGTGCTGTATGAAACGTAGGGGTTAATAGGAAGGATCAGTTTGCTGTGGCTCACCCTTGTGCATCCCTCAAAGCCTTTTGATGCAAAGTAAACCTGATTTATGGCTGTTTATTTTTCTTTTTTGTCTTTTAGTTTTGGTCTTGTTTGGTTCTGGGTTTCTTTGTTTTTGCACTGGTACAGTACTTTCTATTCTTTCTCCATTTCCTTTTCAGTTTATTTTTTCTCATATCGAGCTTTGCTTCTTGCATTTTTCCGTTCTGTTTTTCTGTGGACGTTTGACTGCTTCTTGCTCAGGTGGTGGGAACATTTCTATCCTTTGACTTCTTTCTTTCTGTTTCTGCTTGCAGGAGGGGAGCTAGTCGTCCCCGTGCTAGTCGAGGACCCCATAGACATTCCTTCTGTATCCACCCGTTCACCCTTCATCCCCCTTCCCCCTACCCTCCGCCCCGTCCTCACCATTATCGACACCACCAAAGAGTCCTTGGCCATGGCCACTGAGGCGGGGGTACCTTGCTTTTCGGATCGAGGCAGCGATGATTGTGATGGTGGTGATGATGATGATGATGATGGTGATGATGATGGCATGGTGATTTCGGGGTTTGGCTCTGGCGAAGCTTTCGACTCTAGCCTGCCCCCGACTGACGATGAAGATTTTTACACCACCTTCTCCCTGGTAACAGATAAGATCTTGACCACATCGGCTTATGAAGGCGGCTACAAAGCTCTCGTGCCCAAGTGGGAACCCAAGGACTTGAGGCCTAGCAAAGCCTCAGAGGCAGGTAGGACTACACCAACATTGCCTCTGCCTGACAATCGGGGCACACCGCCGGCGGCGGTCCCCTCGGATATACCACCCAAGCTGCCGGCGGGGAAAATGGACAACCGTGAGGTAAAACCTCCACAGCCAGACATGCCTGTCCTGCTGCCCCTACCGACATCCTTTGATGTGGATGGCACTAAGCCCAGGGGCCCTTTCATTACGTCACCCATGCTGCGCACAGTACCCGCCGCCTTGCCCACGGTGCCCGGCGTGGTGAGGCGTGTTCCACCCGGAGTGTCAGAAGTGATCCGTGAGTCCAGCAGTACTACAGGCATGGTGGTAGGCATTGTCTCAGCAGCCGCCCTTTGCATCCTCATTCTCCTCTACGCTATGTATAAGTACAGAAACAGGGACGAGGGTTCCTACCAGGTGGACGAAACGCGCAACTACATCAGCAACTCTGCGCAAACCAATGGCGCTGTAGTGAAGGATAAAATACCCAGCGGCAGCGCCAAAGGCAGCGCCGGTAGCAAGAGACCGAAAGACAAGGATAAGGAATATTATGTATAGAAATCCAATCATTTCACAACACACGAATAAACTGTTTGGAACAAAAGTAAAAAAAACATTTTGACAGTACCATATTGGCAACTGTAATTTAAATAGAACGAATTTTCTTGAGAACTCTAGACTCTCCGAGTCGCTTACAGATGAACTTCAGCTCACGGAAGCACACTTACTATTGTAAGCATTAAAAAGAGACAATGCAGTACAACTTCATCGGGACAATTTGAAAAGTCCTCGCTGGAGACTTTCGGCAGTGTGAATTTTCACTCAGACACCCCACACCACCCCAAGTGACTGTGAAGAGGTGTGTAATCCTTGGAGTTCTACTGATCCTGTCCATTGTAACGCTGTAAAATACGATCACTGTCATTTTGGCCATTCTGAGCATGCATGTGAGGTGTATGTGATGTGGTGCTGGCATCTGTGTAAGTGAGAGACCTTAAGAAATCATGATTGTTGGGGAAAGTTGGAAGTCAAAACACAATTTTTTTTTTCCTTGCTATTCAAACGGTTCTTTAAATGTAGCCGTCATGAATGCGACATGAGATAAAGTACGCATATGTTTAAAAGCGTCTTTTTATTTCTGGTTTGTTTGGTTTTCTTTCTCCCTTTATTTATTTATTTATTAAAATGAATAGTTTTCTGTTTGTTGTCAAAGAATATCAAGGCCTATCGGGGGTTGAAAAGACAGTGTTCAGTTGCTGCAGCAGCAGAATGAAGCTTCATGTATCTCTGTATTTTTCGCTCCTTTTGCATCCAAGTTCCAGATCTTGTTCAAGCTTGTAAGCTTTCAGAAAAGTTCATAGTTATTTCTCTAAATTGGAATCTCTTAGTAATAAAATCTCTGATGTGTTTTGTAGGAATGGACCGATATGAAATATGGATCGATATCCAATTGTTTTACTGCTGTTCTGGCCAATATTTACAGATATCAATATTTTATTCAATTCTACTACTGACTACTACTACTACCCGCACCGCATCACTACCACTGTAACATGTCCCCAAAAAACATATCATTGGTTTAATAATATTGGCCCAGTTTCACTTGGGACTTTTAAAAACAAGCCGTTGTTGATGCCCATATATCACACATTTTTAGTTTTCTTTATTTGACGTTTCAACTGACATGCTGTGTTCAGGTAAATCATGCTGTGTGTCTAAAAATAGTGTAATTGACACGTTTAAAGAAGAAAAAAATGGTTCGGTGAAAACGTACAATGTGACCAAGTTGGCTTCTTTCTTTTTTTCTTCAGTTCTCACTCAAAGCTGTGTCAAAACAAAAATGTTTACATAGTTTATTACAGCTCACCAGTGTGCTTGGTGACCTACTGTACAGAAGAAAAAAAATCTGGTTTCTGTGTTTTATTTATTTTTTTATCTTTAATTTTTTTAGATCCTCATCATATCCAGGCAGTTATGCATTGGATTAGCTTTTACTTTTTTTCTGCTGTAGCAACATGTTTGTCCGGGAGTGAATAATGGATGTCCACAGCAACAAGTCCAGAGAGACCGGAGGTCCAGTCTCTCAGGATGGCATTTATCTTCAGTCGCATGAAACCATCTGGCACTGTCTACACTTCCCTCAGATATTCTGTGAGGGTCTTTATCTAAAATTATGTTTTCATCATGTTATTTATTTTTTTATTGGAAATCTTTAAAAAAAAATCTAAAGGTATAAGATAATAAAGACTGATCATGGTGGATTTGGAGATCTTTGCTGGCACCTTACTGATTTACAGCTCCTGTTTCTTTGCTTTTAATTTCGTTTTTACTGTGACGTTACTGTCTTGTCTGCTCAACATGTCAATTAGCCTCTTTTTTTTCATATGTATTGTTAATTTCACGTCTCATTTATATGACATTATGTTCCGGGAATTCAATTGGTTTCTTTTCTTTTTTATGTCCTTATTTATTGCAGAAATTAGTTGTTTTCATTCATTTACATGCAAATCAGTCACTCAGTGTGTTTTTTTTTTTCCTTTTCTCATCTTTTAGTTGTGTGTGTGTGTGTTGGTTCCTGGCTTTTTAAACCAGTTAATTATTGTCTTCTGCTCCCTTGACTTCAAACAATTCCCAGAAATAAAAAGAAAATGTTCCCAAATGTTTTGGATGTTCAGCTGTGGGTGTCTGTCACTCATTCCATCACCTCACGGTATGAAAGCAGGAGGCAGCAGAACGAAAAAGATGGATGGCAAAGGCTTTTCACCGAGCAGTTTCTCTCCCCTTCACGATTACTTCACTGATTTCCTTTTACAGCTAAAAGTGCTATCATTTCTATTCAAATGAAGAAGGAGCAGCTCAGAACTCTCATTTACCTACAGATGATTATGTAAATTCCTATACACTTTTTAAGCAACAAGAGGAGCGTTCATTGAGGGTCCGAAGTCATCACAACATGGTAGGAATGGCTTTCAGCTGGAGCTGAGTCTTTGTGAGAGAGTGCACAGCCAAATGAGATTCTCCACCAGCATGCTGCTCAGTTATGAGCTGCTCAACGGCAGGAGCACCTGCTTTCCCTGCTCCTTTTTTACTCCGTCCATATTTCCTGCAAATGGGCCTTCACAGATCTGGTCATTAACTTGCAATAGCCTATTGATGTAGGATATCAGTGCACCATGTGTGAGTATATCCAGCTCACACAATGACTACATATTAACTCATTAATCCTGTCACTGGCGAGGGAGCAAGGGAGCCAGGCAGAGATCCATTCAACAGCCTGACTTTTTTCCCAGTCTGAGCCATTTACAATGAGAAATTGTATTTGCTCCTCCAAATACATGAGCTTTATAATGTTTGAGTCACTGCTGTGGAGGTTAATGTGCATTAATTTAAACAAGCAGTGGCATTCGTTCCAAAACGTACTTCTACAATAATTTCAAATGTATAATCAGCTAAATCGAAATGGGAGTTTGTCACTTATGTTAAAAAAGCATTTTCCTTTCAGTATTTTAATGCCTCTTATAAGACGCTATGTTTCAGCTCTACCATTGCTCCCACTGTATGCTCAGAGTGTGATGCTTCACTTCCAGGGCTACGCCATGGATGCTGTTCTTGATCTGTTTCAGTGAAACAGTTAAAAACTGTCTAGATTTTTACAGCCAGAGAAGCAGCATGGTGTCCCATCACTACGTCGCTAAAAGATAGTTTTGGGAGAGAACTATAGTGCACTAAAACAGTTTTAACTACACAAATCCAATCTAAGTATTCCTGCAAATACTGTTTTACAATATAGACGCGACAGCTACAGTTTAAAGCAACCTGGAGCCTTTGTTCAAGGTTTTTACAGTTTTAATCAGCAGCCATGGAAATGGGAATTACATAAAGCTTACCAAGCAGGACACCTGTTTATAGATTGAGATTTAAATGCCATTTGTTATTAATGGTTTTATGTGTCACAATTAACACTATAAACTTGAAATGTTAACCTTTTGCTAATTTTTGTTAAATTATTATTCCACCTTTCCATTTGTTTGATTATAGACTGACAATCTAGAATATGTTCATCTAGTCCAGATGAATGATCAGATACCTGTTTTTGGTCAAACTTCATAGATCTTGCCACAAATACAGAAGCGCCTGACATAATAAAATGGTTTTTGGGCCAGTCTGTGTTTCAAGCATTAACTGTTGAAATGACCATCAAATAGTTATGGATCCTGTAATCCAACAAAAGAAAAAATAGAAAGAAACTTAATTAGATCAAATCATTCAAATCATTCAAATCTTTTTTCCAAATTGACCAGCAGAATGTATTCTGCAAGATAACAATAACAATGTTTTTTTTTTAAATTATTGTTGTGCTTTTTATTCTCTTTATTTAAGCAAATAAACAAAGACTACATTTCCCCTTCATGTACTGCTCCATGGGGTAGAAATTGCACCAGATAAAAGCTGTTTGTTTTATAGGTCTATTTCAGGAGCAAACCTGCTTTTGTGTCAACTTTTGGACTACATCACTGCACAAAATCTGTTTTGCACACATATAGTACCAACAGATGGTTTTATGAAATCACCATTCATTGCTTAATTTGTTTTTGTCCTACATATGGCATAAAAAAGCTACACTACCCATGGCACCAACATCATTGTTTAACTAGTAACACAGTATTCTGGGTTTGAATCCCATCCTGGAGCATTGCCTTTTTATATTTTCTACATGGGTGGTCTGGCCTCCTTCCAACAGTCCAAAAACATGACTGTTGGGTTTATTGTTCTCTACAAACTAAACTTGGGTGTAAGTAAGCCCCTTGTAAGTCTGTCTATAAATGGTTATAGATAATGGATGGATAGATTAATGGTCTCTATTTTTGTCTCTATTAAAGCAGTTATTTCCTTTGGTCCAGCTAAAACTTGGCACTGAGGTAGCTCCAGCTTGCCTCCTTCAGTCACTACTTTTAGCTCTGGAAATAACCGGAATAAGAGCTAACAATAGCACTGTTTTAGCACTCATTCAGTTGAAAAATAATCAATTCAATTAAGTTCAGTTTAATTATATGGTGCCAATTCATAAGACATTTCATCTCAAGGCACTTTACAGAAACAATTCAACCAGATCATACAGTTAAACTGATTCACAGTTTTCTATCTAAGCAAAACCAGGTGATTGCATCGACTCATCGACTTGAAAGCAATCCCTCACACTAAGAATGCTAATAGCAACAGTGGAGAGCAAAAACTCCCTTGTAACAGGAAGAAATCTCTAGCAAAACAAGGCTCTGTGTGGCCGGTAATCCGCCGAGGCCGACTGGGGTTCAAGGAGACAGAAGCATGCATGACAGATACAAAAGGTAACTGTCAACCAGCTCCACAGGTGGCCATTACCAGGAAAACACACAGCCAGGCAGACGAGCTCCGAGCCAGCTCCCACGCCAGAAGATGAAAAGAGCACATACAGTGAGAAACAGGACTACACTGAAAAACAGGCCAAGCTCAACATTTAACCCAAGATGTTGATAGCAGCAGCGCAACTGATATTTCATTCCTGGATGGTGCCAAACATGAACAGACCAGATCAAGTTACCATGACAACGAGCAGAAGGAGCATAGCATTCAAATTCTGCAGAGTGGAAAAATAGAGATAGAATGAAGCAGAATTATGAAAAAGGCGTCCCTAAGTGCTCCAGCAGTCTAAGCCTATAGCAGCATAACTATAAGGATGTTCTGGAGCCACTACCTATAAGCTTTATCAAAAGGGAAAGTTTTAAGCCTACCCTTAAAAGTAGACAGGGTGTCTGCCTCACGGACTAAAACTGGTAGTTGGTTCCACATTAGAGGAGCCTGAAACTCAAAGATCTCCCTCCAATTCTACTTTTTGAAATTCTAAGAACCACTGATAAACTTTCAGATTGGGAGTTAAGTAATAAAACAGCCTTTACAATCAGCACCAGGAGTTAACACTGAAAAATTGTAAGGTTGATGCTGAGTTAGCAACACCTCTCTAAACACTGGCATACTTAACCTATTACATGTTGACCATCAAATAGCCAGCAAAAGATCATTGAATAATTACCTTTATTTACCAGCAGGCTTCAATAGGTAACTGAAAAAAACATTTCCACACCTCTAAAGGGATTAGTTTTGCTCCGATTTATTCTTTTTTTTTCTTATTTATTTTCTCCTGAGTTGATTGATATTGCACATTTCAGTGTTATAAAGACGAAATTAATCTAATTCTATCATGTATTTTACGCTGAACATGGACCTCAAACGAAAGATGTGACCTCATGTTCTGGGACAAAAGAAATAGGCTTTTTTTAAAGGTCCTTTATTATGTTTTCTTAAGATTTCCAAAGTCAACTGTAGATGCATGTAAGATGAAATATTGCCTTTGGGGGTAATTGTTGTGCAGCACAGTAGATATAAAACCCTGTCAGACCAACATAACACCATGAATGTCTTATACATACATATATAAGAAGGAAAACTTCAAAAATCATTATGACATTTTATATCTGCAGAAGGAAAAGATTGATTTAAATCTGTGTTTCTGACACATGTGAACAACATTCCATCAAGAAGGAAGAAACTGGAACTCATAAGCACCAGTAACTGCTTTACTTTAACATTAGATCCAGTCTTTTACAGGTTAGTGATGTTTATAAGGTGTATTCCAGCAGTCTTTGTCCATAATTTAGTGATAATCTGAAGAAACTGTACTGAATCAGTACTCCTATATTTGACAGTTAAATTTCAAACCATCAGACAATGTTAAAAATGAGAACACTTATTAAGACTCTGTCTTTCACATTGAAACAATACACTTGTAATTGCTTTTAACTTTGTTTTTGCATCAAAACTGATTATCAGCTTTGATACAATAAAGTTCCTCCTAAAGTCTATATCCAGCTTTTTTTTTTTATTTAGGAGACATTAATCCTTAAAAATGAGAACACACAGGAGTCCCTGATGCACGCTCCTGTTTTCAGGGTCACCACTGCTGATGAGGGATACAATAATTGTACCGTCAGCAACTTTAAAGATATTGTGAAGGATTTTTGCTAGTTTCTCCGCTATTAAAAAAAAGCACATGTATAACCCTGTACCTGCTCCTGAGAGGAAACGCCTATTAAACGCATGTGAGAGCATGCACAAGCTCATTCCTTCTCGTACACTCTGTTTAAAAGTTGCTGTTTGCATCGCTTATACAATCTTTCTTTCCTTCAAGTGAAAATGGGGACAAGCACGTAGGACAGCCTAACATTAACATATCACCACAATTATTGACAATTAGGAGAACCACTTTTTTTGATGATCCACCCAGATAAATAAGATCCTTCATTATAACTTTAATATACACTATAATGGTGTTAACTGTGACAATGCCATGCAGACACCCAGTGGAGGAACAAACAGTGTATCAGAAAGGACTCCATGCAGCTTCACCCGTTGAGACCCAATGTTAAGTCAATCAGTCAACAAATCAGGCCAGAATCAAGGTAAAGGTACTTTATCTTTTAGCTTGGAGGTGAGGGGGGAGTTTTTGTGATATAGATTTAGGGTCATATGTTATAGACTCTAAAATAACTTCATAGGAACGGCAGTCAACAGTAAGCAACAATCCTGTACTATCTCAGCTGTGCCTCGAACCAAGGTATTAAAGCCAAGAGGCCATTCTTCACAGGAGAATTCTCTCAAAATCGCTGCAACATGACGATACAACTTTATCTAAGATGACAGCTGCAAGGCTTTTTGAGGTATGTCTCTCCAAGCTTTTTACAACGAGGAGCCAAATTCTTTTTAAAATAGCTCATGGACAGTATGAGCAGATGGATAGCATCTCTCAGTATCAATCTATGGTGATTTGCACAAACATACGTATAATGGGTTTAGGTCCAACTGACGCCCCAGAGGCTCAGATTTCTCTCTTTTCTTTCTTTTATGCAGAGCTAAATGTTCCCTACAAATCAAAATCTTCCTAAAATGGAAAATGTTTAGAACAACTTCAAATAGTCATTATTTGATAAAGATCTTTGCTTTTTTTTATTTTATTATTTTGTTGTGTAAATTTCAACATCCTTTACTCAAAAGTACTCTGGTTCCAAATTTGCATTCAATTAATTTTATTAGTCTTAGTTAAATAAAAGAAACTTTTTCAATAGGAGAACAAAATCTGTTAAAATGACAAAGAAAATTGAAGCTTTTTTAATGAGAACGAAATTGTTTTTTTTATTATTATTTACTAATATGAAAGCAATCAGATTTGTTAAGCCTACAAGCATTTTTAACTCGACAATAAAAAGCCATGTGACAAACACTTTGGATGTCACTGATTTAGAAAATGTTCATTAAAACAAAGCCTGGTTTTATCCTACTGCATTTTCTTATATTAGTTCTCATCATTAGTTTCTCTATCCCTGCTTAAAAAAAATACACACCATGACACAGCCACCACCATGTCTGGCAATGATCTGTTTAATATATATGCAGTGTTTGTTGTCTATAGCCCACACAGCCTTGTAAACATTTATTTGATGTTTTTATGCTGTTTTCGTTCCCACTAAGGCAGAGGCATAGCCAGAACAAACTATACTTTCCTACAGCCGTTGCTAGCAAATAGACACATATATTAAACATCTGTACTTTCTGCATAAAAGGTATAGTGGATACAATTCTTTCAGGTTAGATTTCAGGGGTTAACATCTCTTCCAGTGCCATTATTCACCTACTTTTATCAATAATCATTCTGAATAAAATTAATATTTACAAGTACTTACACCTACATAAATAAATTATTTAATAAGTTTTATCAAAAATAGTTATTTATCTATGATTTCATTTCAGACTCCTAGATGACTTGAAATCTTTTATTTTTATCATTTTACTTATATTACACAAAATGTAGTTCTGAAAAGAGCCTGAATTCTTCACTTATCTTTAATGTTAGTATACTGATGGGCATAATTAACCACAAAAAATTTTAATGCTTTGAATATTCCACTTGAGAGTATTACTGCTGCCACCATCTGTATTATAGGGCATAAAATGGTTGGGGTGGCCACAGGGGTGGCCAATGATTGGCTTAGGGTGGCCATGGCCACCCCTGGCCCCCCATCTAGCTCTTCCCCTGCCCTAAGGTTCCCCTACAGAAAAGCTGCTGTATACCAGTGGTTTCCAAAGTCAGCCCTCAAGGGCCAGAATTCTGCATGATTTCAATCTATCTAGCTGTTCAATACTAGCATCAAATGATGGGATGTTGGAGCATAGAAAAAACTAAAAAACATAAAGGACGCTGTCACTTCATTACTGGAGTTGGAAACTCCTGGTTTACACTGAGATAGAATAAAAATGCATGATTTTTTCCCCCCCAGATGTTATTGCTGACAACCATGGATCATTTCCCTTCCATCATACACTTTGTGTTGGTCTTTTTTGTAAAATGTAACTAAATAGCATGGCAGGTTTTTTAGGTTGTTTTGTGACAAATTGTGCCTAAACTTACAAGCAAAAACAGTCACAGCAATTGTAATTAAAGCATTAATCACAGCTGTAGGAAACTAAATCAATAGAAAGCATGTTAGCTCAGTGATACATTTATTTTTTGTTTTCAAATAAAAAAGACTGTCTGCGAGTTCTTTTATGATCCTTATGAATTTTAGGGTTTGAAATAAGAAAGCTTGTCACCGACTCAATTTGTTCCAACTTCAGGATTTGCATCAGCAGGGTTCCAGCCCAGGAAACACATCCATCTGATAATAATGTGCTCACACGGCTGTTGGCAGACAAAGTTTATCGATTTGATTTTCGTGTAGTGACGAGTTTTCCTTTTAGTCGAATTAATAAAAGTGGATTACATCAGTCGCGCTGATGTCAGCTGGATAATTCATATCTTAATTGACAGAAAAACAATTTACATTTGCTAATGGCTTTTCCAAATGGCTTTCGTTGTGCGTTCGGCAGCATTAGCCGGGCCTTCTCCCTGTGGGCCTATAGGCTCCGTGGAGCAGAAACCAGGGGAGCAGCATGCATTAAACAGCTGACAGCTGACCTGTCATGAAATTTTACTCCAGCTAATGAACTGATTAATCCCATTTAAAGACTTTATGGGATGTTTTCCTTCATATAAACAGCAGTTTATAAGGCTGATACATCAGCTCTGTCACTGATTGCAGACCAAATCTGTTTCCGTTGCTTCGATGGAGGCAGGATGCTGTAAAGCACCTTCCTCACTGAGAACATCTGCAGCTGTAGCATTTTATGGATCTCCTGAATAGATTTTGGTATACAACCATTTTTTTTCCAGTAAGGATTTAGGAGGACAGCCGAATCCTCCCCAGACTGAAGCAAAGCAGCTGTGAAGGCGACGGTGATCACTCCTGACAGGTAGAATATGAGCCCGCTGACCTTAACACTGGCGTTATGAAGGGCATGCACATACAAACAGTCATGCGTGAACCTCAAAAAGAAGTGTCTGGCGGTGGAGGTGTGTGTACGTGTGTGGCATGGTTAAACCAAACCAAAGTTTTCTGCAGTAGAAATAAAACACTGCTCATGTGGGTTAAGCAATCATATGCATACATCTCAGTGGGCGTACTTTATGACACATTAGTGGAATAGTCAGGTATGCATATATGCACTTAATGCTCTTTTGTGTCTCACTGCTAGGGGTACACCTCCTCCTATTCCTCCGCTTCAGCGCTCTGCAGCCCAAGCTTTCAGTTAGCCCCTCAGCTCTAATTAACTGCCAAGATATGAATGCGCTAATCTGGGCTTTAAATCTTTAGTTCCACTGACAAAAGCTTTTACAGGCTGTCATAACTGCATGATAAACAGCAGAATGGCTTTCTGGTGCCTGGTGGGCACAGCGCCATCTAGGGACTGGAGCTGAAAGGTCAGGAAATCAAGACTTAGAAAACTTTTACAGTCATTTTGTATGTTTAGAGTGTATACAAAAATACATTTTGTTTTGTACAGCTTTCAGAACATTTCCATTCCATAAAGGGCAGCAGTGATCAAATGTTCCTCACTGAGAGTGGGAGAAAAAAATATGGTGCAAAAAAATGCATTGATATGGAAGTTCAGAGCATTAAATATATATGGTGCAAATATGCAGTATTTTGGTTAGGTGTTTTCAGTGTGATGCAGAGTCTGTGACATGATTTGGAGTTTTTCAACAAACTCTAAAGAGCTGGTGGTAGGGTGGGGGGGTTGCTGTAAAGCATGAAGCTACAGTATAACCACAAAACAGGTTACCGACGGCAACAAATCATGTTTGTCAAGAACTCAAAGGCATTTTTTATTCCTCAAATCTTTTCCGTTTTGCCCTCAACTGGCATGGTGCCCTACTGCGATCCACCCCCTCTGGATCAGGGACAAAAACTGTAACTCAAGAATAGTTGTTTAATGATTTGCAGACATTTATTTTAGATGTAGATGAAGGATGTTTCACAATTTCTTTATAAAAATATATAGTGCTTGTTTAGTTGTAATCAAAGTGAATTTATTGGGTGAGTTTATTACCATGGCAATGTTTTAGCAGCTTTTGAGGTTTTTATCTTATAAATTCTCACAATACCACCACAAATAAATGACTGACATTTTATATGATTGATCAATATGATGTATTATACCTATTCAGTGGAGTTACTACTACAGTTTGAGTTTATATGACTCCATCCAGAGATCCATATTTCCCTCAGATAGATAGATGGATTTGTATTGGATGCAAATACAGAAATCTCCTCCTAGGACTGGACTTTGACTAGACCATTCTAGACCATCCATAATTAAGGATTAAGGTGTCCCCCGCCCCCCCCTCTGACCAGCTTTACTGTCCCTGCTGAACAAAGAACGAGTCCTCACAGCATGATTCTGCCGCCACCAGGTTTTTACTCAAAGGGCATTTGTTTTTAGGAAGACATTGTTAGTCCTTCCATTTTCACCAATCCTACACAAAAATACAGATGTGGAAATTCCTTAACTACTGGCTGTCCTCCCCCAGAGTCAAAAATGAGCATCTTTAATATGCAACTGTTACATTTGTTTATCTCTGGATAGTGAGATGGGCAGTGATTTTTATACATAACATTGGAAGCTGGTTATTGAGCCTTAGCACATTTTTTCAAAACTTAATTTGAAAAAGAAAACAAAAAACAACAACTTGAAAATCATATCATATTGTTCCTTACAACTTAACTGTATCTTATGAGTCTCTAACATCAAACCTCCAAAACAGTTCCAAGGCTCTGCATATTCATTAACAGTAAGAAAACGTCAAATGATGCTAATGCTGCTACAGCCAGATATCAAAACATCTCCTTCATTGTTGCTCTCCTGTCATCTGTTGAGCATCAGCAGGCGTGATGCCCGTGGGAGCTTTTATGAGTACGTCAGCTTTAAGTCTTAGAGAGTGACGTTCAAAACTCAGCGTGCGGTTCACTGTGTAATTCATCTACCGCCTTGGGAGGACAGGCCTCCCATCCAAACTTGACAGTGTGATTGAACCCTGCACAAAAGAATAAAAAATATGAAGTAATAAGGATATCAAGCTCAGAGCTGCTCTACCCCCCCTGAGAGGAGGAGGAAGAGGGGCAGACCCCAACCTGGACCAGATGGGGAGCAGGGAAAGCACTGCAGTGTAGGAAAGCAACAAAGCTTAAAACAGGTGAAGGTGACTGCAGCATAAGCAGCAGGAAAACATGATAATTGATGCTGGCAGATAATTGGGGATGCTGTCTAAAGAGGAGGTTTTTTGTGTCACTCATAACGGTTCTGCTGGGCTTGAAAGTAGCACAGGCTTGACCTGGTGGGTAGAAACAGACATTCTCATCATGGCGGGAAAAAAAAAAAAACATCCTCTTTGCCTCATTTTTTAATTGACGCTTTTTGTTTGAACTTCACTAGATGCATATATAGAAATTCAGAAATTAAAAAATCAACAGTAATGTCCCAAAATATTTATTCTTTTCAATATTCATGGCAGATTTAGATTTGAAGTAATATTCCAACTTGATCTGTGAATTTATGTAATGTAGACGAATTGCTGATTGTTAAGACTGGATAAAAATTCTAAGTTTTTTACCTTTCTAAATAGTCAATGCAGTTTTAAAATATCCTGATCATCCTTATTATTAGGGAACAGGTGTCTGTGGAGGCTGCAGCGCCTCAGACTGAAAGAACGTAAGAGGAGTGAGAAGTGCAGAGAGGATCATTAGGACTCCTCTTCCCTCCATAAAATATATTTCATCCCAGCGCTACGTGTCCTGAGCCCGTAACATTATCAGTGACCCCTCATAACCCCGCCATTGACTGTTCTCCCTGCTTCCCTCTGGGAAGAGGCATCACAGTATTCGATGCAGGACCAGCAGGTTCTGTAACAGCTTTTACCCCACTGCCATCAGAATGCTGAACTGTTGAAAACTCTAAAGTCACAAATTGAGACTTACAACATCAAACTTGCACTACATGATGCAATAAAATAGAACTCAACTCAGTGTTTTCTTCTGCATTTTGCACCCCATCCATTTTTGCACTGCTCCGAACCTCCAACATCCATGCCTTTTGCAACATATCTCTTCACAGTTTACACGTTGATCACTGCTGCACTTTATAAATGGAAATGTTCATTTTCACTGCTAAGCTGCTGCTCATTCACTATCAGTAAGCTGTATGTAACAAAATTTCATTTTGTATACACTATGTGTACAAAATAACAATAAAGTTTAAGTGCATCAACTCAAAGGCCTCAGGAGTTAATTTAATGGCAAATCATAGCTAACAGACCATAGAGAGGACCAGCAGCTGCACATTAATGTGGGACAGATTTTAAGAAACTTCTACAGGGCCCTGTCTGAATTTCCAATGTTAACAGTACAAAGATTTCTTTTAAAATATGAGACTTTCCATATGTTTTAGATAACATGGTTGGAAGTCAGTAGTTAAACCTGAACACATTAAGCTGATGGTGCGACAGGTGAAAAAAATTAACAATTATGACAGAGGCAAATGTGAGCTACATAATACTGGAATCTAATGATGCAGACTAAGCAGGAGGACTTTGACGAAATAATAAAAAGTTTTTGCATAATCTCATCTGGGTAAAGAAGTAGACTCCTGCCCTTCTGCTTTGCCACACTAAACAAAACCAATGACTTTTTGGGCAGCAATGCTAAAGCCTTTATTTGGCTTGAAGAAAGTTCAATTTAAAACCAAGAGAACAACATCCACATAGTTAAGAACGATACTGAAAACAAGAAAAAAGCAGGACTATGTCAGGATTCAACAGGTCTAATGTAGAAAAGCTAGAAATAGGGAAACATTTGGACGTTTCAGCAAAACAGCAAAGGAAGTCAAGAAATGGCTTGATGAAAACAAATGGGACAATTTTAAAGTAGCCGTCTCTAACCTGATGGAAAACATGTGGAGGGAACTAAAGATCAGGGTTATGGTACGGAGGCTTTTTAAAGACATGGAGATCATCATTAAAGATGTTTGATGATACCAGAGAAAAGAAAAGAGCTTGTCAGCAGCTGTGAAAGCCTATAAAATGTGTTTTATTGATTATTAGGAGAGATATGAATAACTATGGACCAGCCACTGATCCATTGCAAAAAAAAAACAAAACAAATAAATTTTTCCACAATGGCCCTTCTTATACATTTCCTTTTTTTGGAGATGCCTGTTAATTCAATTAGAAAAGAGCTTGGTTGAGTAAATATGGCTGTCATTTTCATCTAAAATCTATACTTGCTGTTTCTCACAGGGAGCCAACTCCAAATATTCCTAAAATCAATGCGTCAATTTAAAGTTCAGGCATACTGGGAGTCTGCTGGTCATGTTGTTAACCAGCAACGTTTTTGTTCAGAATTACTGATTAATTTCATCCGTCCATCTATTAAACTTTGTAGCTCATTCCTAAGGCATTTTCAGGCTGTAGGGGGTAAATCTAATTCCTAAAGGACGTTCTGGGTGCGGACAGAAATCCCCAAAGATCAGCTTACAGGCAGCATCTTTGTTAAGATTCCTGAATCACCACCAGTGGCTCCTTTAATGCAGATTGATAGAGCTCCTCAGTCCATCTCTGTACATAGACCTTAATCAAAGCTAGAAGAAATAATTACATGTCAGATACCATGGTCATAGTCTGTCTTACTCTTTGCAGGGCAACAGAAAGCTGCTAGCATTTTCTACTCTGAATACAACCCTAAAGAATCACAGAAGTGTTTGTTTCTTATAGTTGTAGTTATCAAAGAAGAAATGAATCTGAGAAAATCTGAAGACTAAAAATATAAGATGGGAAAACATAAATATATATATATTATATTATTTCTGGAAATGCATCATAACAATCAAAACTACAAATCAATGACATTTATGCAATAACCTTACTGTAATGATTTAGATTAATTAGACGTAAACAGCCACTTTGAATTTATTAGCTAAACCAGTTCTTGGTTACATACAAGCAATAATTAAAACTCTAATTGACCCAACACATTAAAACTAATGTTTGAACTGCAACAATTTGTAATCTCAAGAAGTCATTTTTATTTAAAAAAAGAGCATTTTTTCTTGAACTGACAAGATGAGTGAGACACTTTCCCATGGAACAAGACAATTTACATTTAAAATAAGAAAAACAATTGCGTTGTCTTCTTTCAATTGCATATAATCTAATTATCTTATTTTAAGGGTAAAAATTCACATTCCATTGGCAAACTATATAATTTACCTGCTAAAATTAAGAATAAGTACATTTAATTTAAGGCATCTTTACTTGTTTTTAGATTGTCTTTGCAGTGTGCTGGGTTTAATATGGGTTAGGCTTTCAAATCCCAAAACTTATGAAAATGTCAAATAATTCAACATCTGCCCTGTACAGTGGATAAACCTGTTCATGATTTTTCCCTTGTTCTTTGTGTTTATTCCTTTCATACTGTTTGTACTTAGACTTAGAAAACTTTTGTCATACATAAAAATTTATACACACATTTCTGAACAGCTTTCATGACATTTCACTTTCTTAAAGTGCAACATGTAAACAGTGTGAACAAAAAAAACTTTTACTTTCATATTTTCAGACACCAGAGCGAATAAAAAAAAAACTAGAAACTTTAGAAAGTTGATTTTAGAAAAGTTTGTAGTTTTTTGTTAAAAAAAAAAAGGTGTAGGAACTCTCTATATATACTTCTTGAGCAATCATCCTCCCATAAGCTGTTCATATATCTGTTCACAAACAATTCCTGCTCGTTCTGGCTCGTCAAACACAATTCAGCAGCTGCAAAGACGGAGTTTATTCCGTTTGCTCTCTAAATTTCATCCATCCACCCTTTCAAAAGCAGAGCAGCATGAAATAAAAGTCTAATAAAGTAACTGCAGAACCGCACACGTGGAATACAGAGGTGGCCGCGAGCTCCCCTTTGCAGGCTTACTTCGTTTTCACAAGACAGAGTGAGCGATAAGTGATGACCTACAGTACCAACAATGAGTCTGTGGCTCAAGTCGTTTTGCAGCTTCATCCTAACAGTTGCCGTCGGGTCCCCATGAAACTGCATAGGTCTTTTCTTTGTGTGATTTAGAACAGGCACGGGTCCTCACAAGTAATCACAGTTGATGGTGGCATAAAAGATGTGATGATCCTCCCACTCAGAGCGCCAGGAGAGGTCATTCTGCCATAACGATTGGCAGACTGAACTGCTGCTCCTGCACCTGTCTGCAAATAAACATGAAATCATTCCCCCATCCTGTGACATTTACATATTTCAGTTCACAAAAAAAAACAGCCCCTGCATTATTCTATTTCAACAATGGTATATAAATACAAATTGATAGCAAACAATTGAGCAGAAACATATTCTCTTTAGGCTCAGGAGAAAATGAGCCTGATGTCGAGACTCAGCCGCAATAACCCATTCGCTTATTGAAAAGACAGCGGCTGGATACACACTCAGCCCTTCTGGCTTAAATGAAAGAGCAGAGCCCGGCTTGTCTGATTGAATGGGTTTGTAATGCAAGCCAAATAGATTTGTTCTAATGGGAATCAGTGGAGGTGACTGCTGCAGAGGCTTACACCGGCATTAGAACAGCAGTAAACAGAAATGGCAACCACCCCATCGTGTCCTGATTGCCTGCGAGCTGCAGAAGCAACACTAAGGAGTCGCTGTGTTTACTAATGGTCGTTTTAGTGGGATGGTACTCAGTGAGCCTTAAACCTGTGAATATTTGCTGGAAGGAGAGGTCTGCAATGAAGAGGATGATGTGATGTTGCAACTTTAGATCCTGAGTCACTTGATGGTGAAAGACTTTTGGTGAAGATTAGTTATTCTTTCACTGGTTCATTCAGACGTCCTCTTAATGATGAGTTGTTTCCTCTTTTGTTAAAGTCAAACAGTAATACTAATGCAATTAGACAAAAGCAGAGAGAAAACGAAAAACAAACTTTCTAACCATGCAATTTGTCAAATTAGAGCCAACTTTGTCGAGTAACTGACATCACAAACCCCATGTGTTTGAACAGAAATTACAGTAATCTGGTTAGTCATTCATTCTTTAGTTCCACCTTGATTTCTTACTCTATGGCCACAGTTTTCCAAGTTAATCGTTTCTACAGTAAAAAAAACATATTTTTTTCATTTATGATGTTCTTTCAGGCCTGTCCAGAACACTGTTTGACGCTGCTGCAGTGGTGTGATGCTGTGGGATCATTCTCTTTAGAAGACAGGGAAGAAATTCTACCCAAATAAAAAAACCTTGACAAGCAAAGTGTGCACAAAGTGGCAGAAATTGGCTCACACTGATCACAGCTAATCGCTGTTGTCGCACAGGGTGTAGAACAGATTGGGGAGGTCAGACCTGATGTCAGTGCAGGGCGAGGGGTTGTCTGTGTCCTAATTAGCTACGGATATGAGCTGGAAGGGAGCATGGGGGGGAGAAGCTGCAGGACATGAATCATGCAGGCCAGGAAAAGGCTGAAAGTGTCTTCACATGTTCTGGTAGAGTTGGAGTTTCATTGCTTGTTTGTTTTGATCAGCATCCCCTGAACAGTCCCGACGCAGCTTAGATCCTGATTGCTAAATATATTTGCATATAAGCTTGTGGCTGGTATAGAATATGCATGGCTAAATGGATGGTTGTGTGTGCGTGGGGAGAAAATGATTGTGAGCTCATGAATACGTCTAAGTGCTGAATTACTCCGACCATCATGAAGCAATCCATTTTGACAGATTTGTGTTCAGGTCGGAGGACAAACTCTCCTTAGTTGTTGTTTTTATGTAGACGGTGGATCTTCCTCTGCTGAGAAACACAAACACAAACATAGGTGAGGCAGGCAATTTATTCATCAGTCTTACCCGGATAAAGTGGAGTAAAGTTAGACTAATGGTGGGGCAGAATATAAATGCAGAGAGCAGTCTGCTGGGAGCCGCAGAGCTGATCCTGGAGTTTACACGTGTTTTACAAAGTAAGCCTGCTTTCCAAGGGATCTGCTTACTGTGTCACCAAGAGATGCGTCACAGAAAGAAGTTTGATTACTTGCTTCTGTGCATGAGTGACTCAGCCAGATTTTCTTTTTTATTGCTTGGAACAACATCTAAATATAAGTTCTACGAGGAGGTACTCTTCATCGCTTGAGTTTCTCACTTCTTTGGGAAAGAACTAACAGACGGGTGAGTCTGAAGAAGGAAACTTTTTTGGTTTAATCTGAAAAGTGTGGCATGTACTGTATATCAATTCAATTCACAACAAATTCAACATTTCAAGGCTCTTTACAATTCAACCAGATCATACAGTCAGGTTGGTTCAAAGTTTACTATCTAAGGAAAACTAGTTGATTGCATCAACTCATCGACTTTAAGGCAATCCCTCACACTAAGCATGCTTGTAGCGACAGTGGGGAGGAAAAACTCCCTTTTATCAGGAAGAATCCAGAAATGGGAAATCTGTAATCAAGTCATCCCCATGTCATGTATTTGTTCTACCCAGCCTATTAACCAGGTGAGTCCAATCTGCACAGGTTAATTCACTGTAATCCACCTGCTTCAGTGGTTGGGTAGAACAAATACATGACATGGAGATGACTTGTTGACTCCACATTTCCCATCTCTGGGAAATCTGCCAAGGCTGACTGGGGCTCAAGGAAACAGAAGCAGATACAGAATTATATTCAGCAACGATGTGCAGTGAGAGATTTCTGACACCATTTTGGATATAGTTTGGTCTTCCTCATGCTTTTACTAATGTTCTAAACATCAGAGATCATCTGGATTTCAACTGTACTGGTGCACTCTAAAGCATTTACTAATTAGATGACTTTTAAAGGCAAATTAGGCTTTATTTAGGAGCATTTCAGAACAAGAATAAATACTGAAGAGCACCAAATTTATATTTGTCTCTTAGTATGATTACTTAAGATAGGGTGACCATATTTTCATTTGGGAAAATCAGGACACCTTGGAGCGAGGGTACGGCGGCGGGGGGATCTCTGTTCCCATGCATAGAGATGTCTGTGGCATGCACTCACTTAACATAGACCTACGTAATCCTACAATAACATATTTACAGTTGGTTTATTAAAAATGCTTTTCAGTAAAAGTCAACGTCAATAACTCCAATAACAAATAATAATTTTATTCAAAATGTATTTATTAAAAAAATGCTTAACAATTCCTGTAATGAATGAAAAGCACAATGAAAGAAATAATGTCTCATATTAACATCCCTCACTTAACAATAAAAGTTAACAATAACTCTTAACTCCCAATAACAGATGATACTCAGCCTCAGCAATGAACGAAATAATGTCTGTTCTGTAGGCTATTGGAAAAAATAAATTAACAAATGAGCTAATTAACAAAAAATACCTCTTGTGTAGCAAACATTATTCAAAATGTACCAAAAACGAACAAACATATCAATAGACTATCTTTACTTCCGGTATCCAGGTGGCTTTTCAGATTCCTTGCACCTCCATTGGACACTGAGACATATGTGCCTGCTTTGCACACTGCACAAGGCCTTCAATGTGTCTCGACCCGGCCTGAAAGTGGGGAAACTCTTTTGTAAATCGTCGGTAAAAATACATTTGCACTCTTGCATGTTGTTGGCGTACTGACAGCCACGCTATCTATATTCTGATTAAGAACAGGGCTGCCCGCACTGACGCAGCTAAGGGATTACGTCACACGCAGCGTCGTGCGCAGTGCCCTAGTACCTGTAAATTTAATGGTCCAATTAAGGTAATTTAAAAAATCAGGACATTTCCTCACTTTCTAAAAAAATCCCGGGACAGGACATGAAATATGGATATGTCCTGGGAAATACGGACGTTTGGTCACCCTAACTTAAGAAGAATGTGCTTCTCATGCCAAGGAACAGTCCATTAAGTTTCTGCAATAATCCAGATTATGAGTTTAAGTTATAGATATACGTCACAATATACAGTAAAACCTGTTGCTTGTCTGAGGTTTGCGCTCTCTGATTGCTTTTCTATTGTCTTTGTTTTTCCTGTTATGTCGTTCTTGCTTCATTGTATTGTCCTTTGTTGCTGTAATTTAGCAGAATGTTAGAAACCTTCAGGGTTCAGAAGACTGACGCAGGGACGCATACCCTAACAGTGATTCTGATTTTCCACTGGACCTCTATGTTTGGTGTTCAGTCAGAAGGTTAGGGGAGAAAACATGAAGTGGAAGTTTAAATGCTAGCTTTGCAGCTTCAGACTTGGCTGACTTTGCCTCATAAAGCGAGGACACATAACATGGCCCCATAATTGCACAGCCTGTGCAGCAATTTGTTTCCTCTTTGTTATTAAGTCCTTTAAAAAATGAGACATTTCCATTTAGAAAATGTTTAGATAAGAGGGCTTTAGAACTGCAAAATGCCAAAGCTTTCATAAGCTTTGACTTTCAGAAGCAACCACTTAGCTGTTGTTAATTTTTTTTCCCTCTCATTCTCTGAATATTATATTGTCTGGCTCAAAAGACACCTGCAGCAGCTTCAAACAAGAGAACACAAAGCCCCGGTCCCTTTAAAGCTTCATGAAGCTATCTCTCTTAAGACATGGTAAATTTGTTTTTTCCCTCCTCAACAGATTAAAGTTAATACACTAAAGCAAATAACATACCATCAGGTACTGTAAGGGCTTTAGCCCCAAACTGAAAAAGTTTAAAATGGACAAACTTTTAACTTTCTCACATTACAACCACACATTTAAATGCATCTTATTGAGATTTCATAGCCAAGGGAACCACAAAACAACACAATCCAGAGCAACAAATTGCTTTATGAGCTTAATCTCAGCACAAATCCTGCTGTTCTGTGAGGGTTCTGGTTGGTGAGCATTAGAAAACAAACAGCATCATGACCAAGCAACACAGCAAAGGGTAAAGAGCAAAGAGTTAATTAACCTGAGAAGCAGCCAAGATGCTACAGCTATGCTGGAGGAGCTGCAGAGATCCTTATGACACACTGGAGAATCTGCTGACAGCGAAACTATCAGCTGTGCTCTGCACAAATCTGACCTTCATAGGACAGTGGTAAGAAAAAAAACATTGAACTATTTGCTTCAAGGTAATTTAGATACACAGCAAACAGGCTTCTGGACACACCAAATATGAGAGCCCTGAGTTTGAACTGATAGAGTGATACCCAACCATGCACACACATAAAGCTTCTGGTTTATTTTATTTTTTACCAGAGGGTGAGAAGATTTCTTCCAGTTTGAACTACGGCAAACAGATGTGCCTTATATTTATGCTGATGGTTGCCAGGTTTATTTTCCCCTTAAACAAGATTATCTCTACTCAATGCAGTTGTTGGAGTGCTCTATAGAATTAACTTTTTTAATTTTATTGCAAGTTTGTTTTCTTTTTGTCGTAGGGTGGACCAATCTAAGCTGACGGCCCCAGAACATGAATCCCACTAACCTTGGGGGGAAAAACTGTTTTAATTTTGCAAGGCAGATAAATCCACTTTTTATTTAACTGAGATAGCTGGCTAAAGGAAAAAAAATCTTCCTTTAAAATATAAACAGTAAGTAATGCATTTATCACCTAAAACACTGATTACTGTAACTCCCTATGTTATGGTGTCTTACAGGCATGCTTAGCTGGTGCAGAATGAAACCCTTTGACTTTCTCTGGAAAACCTTTCCTTTTCATTGGCCTTTGACCCACCATGAAAGACTTCGTTTTCCAGCTAGTCTGTCCTTTTCAGTCCTTGTGGATGCAATAAATAAAATCTTAAACTCATTCAAGGAAAAAGGTTGAAGAAGTGTGTCAGAAAAGACTTATTGTTTGACAATCTAAGATGGAAGATGAGAGCTCCACATGAAGTTCTATAGAAAATCTAGAGTTTGAGGAAAGGCATTAAATGTCTTTTACATTCTTATTTCCATACTGTTTTCTCTGCAAGCTGGTGGAAACAAACATACACTGAAAAATTGGATTTGAGATTAAATAGTTTAAGAGTAATAACATTTTCCCTTTAGTAATATTAAGAAAGAAGTTAAATGCTATAAATCTAGAAATGATAAAATCTAACTATACTCACTTGCTTTCTTCGGTCTCAAACACAGGAATGAAGTAGAGGTAGACTGACATCAGCAGGCCCACATATTTGGCTGATATTAGCGTTTGTTATTTTATTGACATTAGACGACGTGCATCTGTTCACAATGAGGAGTTCTTCATATTAAAATAAAGGAATAAGAGATTGGTTTCTTAACATTCATTTATTTCCAGTTTACTTTTGAAACAATTCATAAAAATAAACCTTTTCTTAATGTTTTCCATACAAATATATACTGCATTGCTAAAAAGTGATAAGACAGCTCATGATAGAAACGTTACAGGTTAGTAAAAAAAAGTAGTTTGTTTAAAGGCACCAGTGTTTTGCTAGTCAATATAACATCTTTCGCACATAGACATTGGCATTATCATAGAAGTGGCATTTTTTAAACAGCTTCTGGACGGATCATATGTAAAAAATAAAACAATTATAGTTTCAATCTTGATAAATATATTAAACACAGGCGCTTCTAGGTAAAAGTCCTCACAGTTGTTCCCCTCAGAGTGAACAGACCAGCAGTTCCTCCTTCAGCATGTTTATGAAATCTCTCTGACCCCTCTTCTCTCGAGCACCATCAGTGAGGATGTTCCTGTGCTACTTGAAGAGGATTAGTGTTGAACCCAGGGCTCCTGCTACAGCCACGCTTGTTGTGGGTGAGCACCAGGCTGGAAGAGACGCCGAGTGTCGAGGTTTGTAAAGGTCCGCATGGAGGGTTTTATCAACACTCAACTAATGCATGAGCAGTCGAGACCCCTCGTCTGTGGAGTCATCCAGGTCTGTAGTGGTCAGACGTCTGGGGGGGGCTGTGGCAGGAAGAAAACAAGGAGCCAAACATAACACAATCAATTCTATACATTAGTGTTGTAGTTATAAGCACACCAACCGAAAGCAAGGAGACGAGGCCAAGACCTTTAGAGGACAACAAGACAAGTCTTTGGTACAAGAAACGCTGTACTATTTGGTCTGGGTTGGTGTGGTCTTAACTACACCATATATATTTAGAATATTTCATAAAGGTCTTGTTTAAGTTTTCATACCTGTTGACCTACTTTCTATATTTTGTTACTCTAAAACCACAAAGTTCTGAATGTAATAGAGCCAGAGAGAGTAACCCATTGAGGAGGTAAATGACTAATATTAATCTGTGATATGTGTTATGAATATAAAGCAATACTTTGCAGACAATGCAGGTCCATTGTCTCTACCTGCTTAACACACACAGAGAATGCACAACAGATCCAGCTCAGACTGAAAGGTATAGCTAGGTGGATCATCAAAATAAGTGGTCCTCCTAATTGTCAATCATTCTGGTGATATGTTTACGTCTGACATAGTGGAAAATTGCAAATCTTCTTTTGGAAAGTAAGCTTGTATGAGTGATGCAAACAGAATTTTTAAACAGAGCGTACACGAGGAAAGATGGGTTCGTGCATGCTCTCACATGCGTTTAATAGGCGTTCCCTCTCATGAGCGAGTACAGGGTTGTGCATGTGCATTTTCAAAAGTTTTACCAAAGGCTCAAATGGATTAATGTCTAGGCCCAATCCTGCAGCTTTATGTTCAGGATCTCCTTCTGCAAAGGTGGACCTCAAACCCTTTTCTGCTTCTAACAGCCTTTTCTCTAGGATTTGTCTCATTTTAAGCTTCATGTAAATTTAACTCCAAATAGCTTAAAGCTATTTCCACAGCATGATGCTGCCACCACCATGCTTCATTTTAGGGAGAATCTAAAAGGTTTGCTACACCAACACGACTAATATGCATGTCTGCTGCAGCCAGGTGTTTTACTGAGATCAGAATACTAACAGGTGTTTGCTGCTCACCAAACCCTGGATTTATTCCAGGTTATCCAGTGGCAGCTCCAGAGATTTTTCTCTGCAGGTGCTAAAGGCGGGCTAAGCATTGAACTGAGGGCAATATGAAGGACACTTTGCTCCTATATTTTTTAAAATAATAATAATTGAACTTTATTGATCCCACATTGGAGAAATTTGCCTCTGCTTTTAACCCAGCCCCTTGGAGAGCAGTGGGCCGCCATAGTGTTGAGCCTGGGAGCAATCGGAGGTTAAGGGTCTTGCTCAGAGACCCAGAGTGGTAGTCTGTGGGACTGAGTTTCGAACTCACAACCTCAGGATTCCAAGGTCTAAGCCCTAACCACTAGGCCACCACTCCCAAAATCAACAATAAGGTGGATAATGCATATTTTAATTGGAAACTGTTTAGTTTTGTGAGGGAAATATCACAACAACCAGATGGTTAAGAATATTTACTTTGATTAAAGCAAGTTTTAATTGAAAATTTCCTTGGGGTAGCTGTAGCACCTCCTACTGTAGCACCACCACTGAGGTTATCGTGACAAATGGGCACATACAGTTATCTGATTTGAATTGACCAAACTAATCTTTAAAAACAACAAATCTCACTTTGCTTCCATCTTACAATTGTACTATGTGATGGTCTGCAACAATTCAATACATCAAGATTTATGGGGGTAAAGGGACAAAACGTAGTGGTTGGGGATTGGGGGGGTTGTCTAAGGTTCAGAGATTATAGAAGTCCAGGTTTGGCGTTGCTACAGATATTTCTCTGGGTTTTGTGATTAGTTCTTCCCCTTTTTGCTTCTCAGAGAACTACCTCTCATTGTACCCTCACTTGTTCAAACATGTAGATTATAATTAGCACTGTTCCTAGCATTTACCGGTTAGAAAAGTGGAATGAAACAGAGTATGACACACATTATGGTCATACTGCCTGTAATGATAGCTCAGGGTAAATGGGGGTCTCTGTTAACATTTTGCATATGTTAGAATAAAAAAATGTTCAGATTTCTGTTTGTAAAAAAAGCAATGAGCCACAGAAAGATTAGTTCTATGATAAATCTGCAAATGTTTCATTTTGAAAAAGGAAATCGTGTCCAGCTTAAAATTTACATGTTAACTATGTTTCAGAAGTTTCAGCAGAGAACCTTCTAGTTCTCAAACAGATTCCCTAAAAACCTGCTGCATTCAATCATCATAACACAGCTGCTGCCTCTGCTCCACTTGGCTTGGCTGAATAAATGTCCTTCTGAGGTCCGATAAAAATAAAAAAACGTGAGAATGAAATGTGTAGGTAGAAGATGTGGGTTAGACATTCTGATTAAAAAAGGAAAAGATTAAAACCAGAGAGAGGGCTTGGATCAAAGGATGAGTACTCACAGAGACAGTCAGACCTCAGAGTGCTGCTCAGGAAAGTGCTGGGGTCTTTGATGGAACAAGAAAAGGCAGCAAGTCTCAGACTCCTTGAGGTGGCATCCAACTTTTCATCCTGAAAATTCAGACAGATGGAAGAAAGAAGATTGTGTTGTTATGAAGTTTATATTGGTGTAGCAACAAAAGGAACGAGTGAAATATCTTTCTGAAGGACAAACTTCAGTCGCTTTCTCACAGCTTGGAATCAGAGCCAAGGCTAATACAGCTCTTATTGAAACTCCTTCACAAAGGTGTTGATTCAGCTGTGTCGGTCACGGAAGAGGCGCCACGTTTGTGCTGCTGTTGCATCTCTAAAAGTTCGGCCCAATAACACTCAAATACCCACTCTGCTTACCTTGGTTCTTTTGGCACGAGGTTTTGGCAAACTGAATGAACAAATTGTTAAAATGAAACAAAAATAAAATAATGCTCTAAACCTGCTGATCTGAGGTGATTCAGAGTCGGGGATAAACACATTTTGATCCAAGAAGTCATCATTTTAAATCCTGCTTTCTTCTAAATCAACAACCAACTCTACATAAGGCTTCTAACATACACTTAAAGTATTTATTCATATTAGAAAATAAATATGAAGACTTAAAATGTTGATGATATGATATTGATATTTTCTAGTATTTCTTGGAGACGAAAATGTTAATACTGATAATGAATATAATCATTTCAAGCGCATCCGCATAAACCGTTTAAATCCATAAACCTCTGCTCTTCTGAAGACTATAGTGCCACTCGTTTACTGAGGGAGAAAACGGGAGAGATGTTTACGGAAGAACGACAGAGTTGAAATAGTGGTTTTGTTATGAGAGCTGCTGAAGCTTCATGGGTTATGGCAACATATTCTCATTATCAGTTCGTATGAAATCGTACGAACTTATTCATGTCTCTAACTACGTTGCTTGCTGTTTTATATCTTAGGGTTAGGGTCCGGGTTAGGGCTAATTGTAATTTATATTCTATATTCGTGAATGGTGCGTCAGATGCGCATGCTCATACGACGAAAAAAACGTCCAAAACTTACGAAATTACGGTGCATAACTTTTCATACGATTTCATACGAACTCATAATGAGAATACACTGGTTATGGCTTTGCCTTGATTCGCAGCTTTGTGCTTCAGCCGGCTTCAGCTTATTTAAGTTTAAGGATCCTGAGCTGCTCTCAAAGTAAGTGAAGGTCAGATGAGATCGGGAAAAGGTGGAGGACTTCACAGCGTCTTTTCTGAGCTTGGAGCATTTTTAGATGGATGTTTATTTTTTTTTACCCTTATGAAAGAGTCAATTGGTTCTTTAGTACAAAAACTAGTGTCAGGATGTCTACCGTCACCCTCCAGCTCAGAGTCCGACTCTGTAGGCTAGAGGTCTGCTCAAGACAGTTCTGATCTGTAAGGTTTGATGCTCCATATTCCTCAGTATCACTACCCTCTCCTCAGCACAAACTGGCTGATGGTTCAACCACACAACTAATTCCTGACTACATGCTGTGAACAATCATCCATCTCCATTACAGAATGTGGAGCTCCAAAAGTGTTCCTCATCTGACATCACCACACAGAGATGGGCTATTGCTAGCATTTAATCAGAGGGCTGCTGTGGTTAGGGGAGTAAATCACACCCATCATGGCGATTCGATTCAGTATCGACTTCCTGACCCTACGATTCGATTAATTTAGATACTCAAGAATACACCCCGTAATACTTCCACACAATTGGCAATGAACTCTGTGTATTCTCAGTGACCCACACACCTGACCACCTGACTGATCTAAAGAAGATCTGTGTGGAGGAGTGGGCCAAAATCCCTCCTGCAGTGTGTGCGAACCTGTGAAAAACTACAGGAAACGTTTGACCTTTGGAATTTCAAACAAAGGCTACTGTACCAAATATTAACCTCAATTTTCTCAGGTGTTCAAATACTTATTTCTAGGTGTATCATACAAATATATTGTTAAAACATGTTACATTGTGATTTCTGGATTAGTTTTTTAGATAATGTCTCTCACAGTGGACATGCACCTACGATGAAGACCCTCCATGATTTCTAAGTGGGAGAACTGGCAAAATAGCAGGGTGTTTAAATACTTATTTTTCTCACTCTATATACATACTGCCGATGGAGCAGTAGATTAAACCAATGAGGAGGTTACAGGGAAACATCATATTTTCATAAAACACTTGGGTCACTTCAGTTGTATATTAATATTGCTTATACCTCAAATGGTGGAGCCTATTTTAACTGATTGGTTCCCAGGAAAAGACTTGACTTAAGTATATTTTGACTTTTAAGTTAAAAACCTCTTTTTAAAACCATCTTTGACTATAAAACTGATCCCTCAGTTAACAGTTAAAATTTGTGGTCCAACTGTGTAATTTATTTTATTACCTGCTTTTATCTTTCTTCTATCTCTATTTGCATTAATCCTGCTTTTACTTCCCTCCCATTTACTGCTTCTTTCATGTAAAGCACTTTTAATTGTCTTTATACTATCCTGTGCAACACAAACATGCCCTGCCTGGAGGCTGAAATTTGCTTTCATTCTAAAGAATGAGTTCTGAAGTGTGTTCTGGATCTTTGGTTTACAAAGATCTTGTTTTGTTTTTGTTTTTTGTAAGGGGTAGGTGAGCCTGAAGTTTAAGAAAATTGAGGATATGTTGTTTCTGAGCTAAAAAGGTCTCTCTGACCATAACATGTCAGCTTAGGATGCAGTAAAATCTAACTGAAATCTGAAACTGTGTTATTTGGAGCCTCTCAGTGCATCCCAATATTTAACTGTTTTTATACTCTAGTTCATCAGAATAATTTTTTGAACATGAGAACCATTAGGGGACAGTCTGGATGAGTAAAAAACAAACAAACAAACATCAAAATAGATAACAAATACTAACATCAGCCTTCTGGGATAACCATCAACCCAACCAATAATCTACTGCAGGTGACCAACCAATTTAAATGAGCTTCAGTGATTCTCTGACAAACATTCAAATGTTCAGACAGAATTAAATGCCTTTTGCTGGTAGCAAAGTCATATGGTTTTTCCTGCAGTATATTTCCTATCAGTAAGGGTGTATGTTTATTTATGGGCATCTAAAGAATGTAAATTATGGAATAAAATCTAAAATTCATTCAAATTAGTTAAACAATATCATGTTTTAGGAAAAACTCTCCAGATTTGTGACTGATTAGTCCATGTCAGCATAAAGCACTGTTTAAGTAATTAATAGACTCAATTAAATAACCCCCCTGCTGCAGAGGGGAGAATATGAACGTCCAACTTGTACTCCATGTATGGCCTATTGTTATAGATCTAAATGGGAATCTGTCAACATTTACTTTCATCTGTTTTCTTTAAACAAACCACAAGTGGGCAGCAGCCATTAGGCTGATGCAAATGTCACTTATCACTTATCATGGGAGTCATTTAGCAAAGTGAGAGGTAATCTAGAAGAGTAAAAAACCACTTAAAGAGTGACTGTAAGACTATTTAGAGGAGGTTGCAAACTGCTGATGGCAATCAGCTGTCAACAGTGATGTCTTAATGGCTCCCCCGACTGTTTTTCCAGCAAAGAACATGGACGGGGCAATTAAAGGAGACTGGTAATCTTCGGGTTTCATCTGATTGTCCACTTGCGCTGCTGCGGACTCCGAACCTCCATGAGACATTACTGGCACCTGGAATTATTCATTTATTCATAGAACTTGTAAATGAGGTGCGGTGAACGCATTAGCCTGTGTGTGGGCGACTTATTCATGAAAATGCTGTCAGAGTTAGAAAACCCTTATCCAAACAGCCGCTGTTTGAACAAAGCAGAGCTATTAGGTGGACCTGGATAAAGAGTGCTGGAAAGCCCAGGGTTTTTAAAGGAATTAAAACATTTTGCAGAGAAGAACGCTTTGTGTGTCTCCTAGTTTATTTCACCTTCCTACCTTTTTAAGAGCAATGGGCTTTATTTGGGCTAAAGCTTGGTTTCACTGACTAAATTGTGCAGCACTTTAATAAATAAAAAGAGAAGGAAGGCTGCTAATAAAAATACATTCATTCATAGCAAATTCATGTTCTTTAGCTAAGTGAATCATTAAAATATAAAAATGTAAAGGAGGAAGAAGGGTCACAAAAATACATTTACAAGTAAATTCACTGGGACTTTTTTTTTTTTTACATAAAATGTATTAAACATAAAATATTTTCATCAAGTGCTCAAGATGGTCCGATAGAGATGGGATCTCTACACCATGGCGATCCACGAAAGAAAAAAGGGTTTATTAAGAACAAAGAACAGCATATTGAAATAAAAACTTGAAGTTTTCTACTTTGCCTAAACTGTACTCAATTTAAAAGACAATGAGGGGAACCAAGGACAGGATGGAGGGACTATGTTTCTCGGTTGGGAGCGAAGGAAGGAAGGAAGGAAGGAAGGAAGGAAGGAAGGAAGGAAGGAAGGAAGGAAGGAAGGAAGGAAGGAAGGAAGGAAGGAAGGAAGGAAGGAAGGAAGGAAGGAAGGAAGGAAGGAAGGAAGGAAGGAAGGAAGGACTTAGTGTAATTACTAAGGACTAATTATTAAAATGTTGTCATACCAACAACTTCCAGTTCTAAACCAAGTTTTACTTTTCTGCAAAAATCTTGCTTTAAAAAAATCTCACAAGATGCCATCTGCATGAAACTCCCGCCACAAACGATCACACTTTCAACATCCTTAGTCTACAACATTGCACTGGAGAACTGGAATGGCCCAATAACCAGGTATGGACGAGAGAGCGGAGACACTAGACTTGTCCTCAATGAGGTTGTTAGGCTAATGACTATTGTGTCCCCAAAGGTGGTTCTCCCTGCCAGCTTTAGCAGATCATCGTGGAGGAATGGAGAAAGAGAAAGGAATCAACACATTGGAACGTTTTACACAACAGAGACGACAGAAACACAAACCCGAGGAGTCGCCAGGAGGCAGGCTGCCCTGGCAACAATGCAGAGCTCTAAGGGTAAGCATGCTTCATTGTTCGGTTATTGTTATGAGGAGATAGTTAGCAGCTGCTCCGCTGAATGGTTAACTGTTTGAGATGATCTCAGTCCAGATTCAAACTCTCTAAAGGTCCAGTCTTCCCAGGACAATGGTGGCAAACCTTATTTCTGATAAGAATTTCCTGTCAGCTTCGCTTCATGCACGTAAGCTATCAGGGCTGCTTTTTAGGAGCTATGTGATGCATTCAGCCTTCTGCTAGTTTTCAAATAACATATTTGGTAAAAAAAAAAAAAAAAAAAAACTTAAAGGAATAGTACACCCAAAACATGATTAGCCTTCATTTTCTACTCACCCCCATGCTGAACAAAACTCTGGAGTACTTTTTTGATATCTCAAATGCATCTGGAGATCTGGGAGGCTTCTTGCTGTCTGCTGACATTCAAATAATGGAGGTCTATGGCGCCCGAGACAGAAAGGTCCATAAAAGTCCATAAAAACGTGTCAATATTCCTCCATACTGCTCGTCCAATGTATTCCAAGTGTCCTGAGTGGGTAGCGTCCATAATTTACTCGAAACGAAGTCATTTAGAATGTTTTTAGAGCATAAACAGTAGTGTATAGGATTTCCTAATAGCGCCCCCATGCGCGCTCACGACGCTACGGAAGCCGGCAGACCAAACCAGCGCATTCAGCTCGGCAAAGAACTCATGCTCTTCCTCAACACTGAAGTCCTCAGACATTTTTCTTTCGTTGTTTCTTTCTTTGCACAGGTAAACAGCACATTTCTTCTTCTACGCTTGCATTATCGGCAGAGCAGACGCTGAATGCGCACTTCCTTCCGGTTTGGTCTGCCGGCTTCCGTAGAATCGTGAGCGCGCATGGGGGCGCTATTAGGAAATCCTATACACTACTGTTTAGGCTCTAAAACGTTCTAAATGACTTCGTTTCGAGTAAATTCTGGATGCTACCCACTCAGGACACTTGGATTACATTGGACGAGCAGTATGGAGGAATATTGACACGTTTTTGTGGACTTTTGTGGACCTTTCTGTCTCGGGCGCCATAGACCTCCATTATTTGAATGTCAGCAGACAGCAAGAAGCCTCCCAGATCTCCAGATGCATTTGAGATATCAAAAAAGTACTCCAGAGTGTTGTTCAGCATGGGGGTGAGTAGAAAATGAAGGCTAATCATGTTTTGGGTGTACTATTCCTTTAATGTTGAGTTATTGTAGAAGTTTATATTATTTTGCATTGGATTCATTACTTTTCTGTTCCTGACAGGTTTGCAGGCAAGTTATTAATTGTTTGACAACAAAAGATTCATAATATTACAGGTCTTTCATTGCATGTTTGAACATTTCTCTCAAAATAATACATGATGAAAAGATGATAACATTTTTATGTATATCTCAAGATTGTTGTTCCACCTTATCCTATATAGGCTGTTGATGGATACAAGTGACCAACATGAGGCTCCTCTGTAGGCTGGCTGGTCTCTGAGGAGTTTAAAGTAGAGCTGCTGCTTTCAACCAAAGAAGTTCCATCTGAATGCAACCTTTGGGAAGACCCAGAATTCATGGAGGGTTTATTTATTAAAAGTTCATCTTTATACACTCATCAGCCACTTTATTAGGTACCCCATGCTAGTAACGGGTTGGACCCCCTTTTGCCTTCAGAACTGCCTCAATTCTTCGTGGCATAGATTCAACAAGGTGCTGGAAGCATTCCTCAGGGAGTTTGGTCCATATTCACATGATGGCATCACACAGTTGCCGCAGATTTGACGGCTGCACATCCATGATGCGAATCTCCCGTTCCACCACATCCCAAAGATGCTCTATTGGATTTAGATCTGGTGACTGTGGAGGCCATTTGAGTAGTGAACTCATTGTCATGTTCAAGAAACCAGTCTGAATGATTCCAGCTTTATGACATGGCGCATTATCCTGCTGAAAGTAGCCATCAGAAGTTGGGTACATTGTGGTCATAAAGGGATGGACATGGTCAGCAACAATACTCAGGTAGGCTGTGGCGTTGCAACGATGCTCAATTGGTACCAAGGGGCCCAAAGAGTGCCAAGAAAATATTCCCCACACCATGACACCACCACCACCAGCCTGAACCGTTGATACAAGGCAGGATGGATCCATGCTTTCATGTTGTAGACGCCAAATTCTGACCCTACCATCCGAATGTCGCAGCAGAAATCGAGACTCATCAGACCAGGCAACGTTTTTCCAATCTTCTATTGTCTAATTTCGATGAGCTTGTGCAAATTGTAGCCTCAGTTTCCTGTTCTTAGCTGAAAGGAGTGGCACCCGGTGTGGTCTTCTGCTGCTGTAGCCCATCTGCCTCAAAGTTCGACATACTGTGCGTTCAGAGATGCTCTTCTGCCCACCTTGGTTGTAACGGGTGGTTATTTGAGTCACTGTTGCCCTTCTATCAGCTGGAACCAGTCTGGCCATTCTCCTTTGACCTCTGGCATCAACAAGGCATTTCCGCCCACAGAACTGCCGCTCACTGAATGTTTTTTCTTTTTCGGACCATTCTCTGTAAACCCTAGAGATGGTTGTGCGTGAAAATCCCAGTAGATCAGCAGTTTCTGAAATACTCAGACCAGCCCTTCTGGCACCAACAATCATGCCACGTTCAAAGTTACTCAAATCACCTTTCTTCCCCATACTGATGCTCGGTTTGAACTGCAGGAGATTGTCTTGACCATGTCTACATGCCTAAATGCACTGAGTTGCTGCCATGTGATTGGCTGCTTAGAAATTAAGTGTTAACGAGCAGTTGGACAGGTGTACCTAATAAAGTGGCCGGTGAGTGTATGTTGTAGAACAAAATATACATTTAGCTCTGTAATTATTTATTATATAAGAAGATGATTTTCTAAAACAGGGGTGTTCAATGTTTTCCAGGCCAAGGACCCCCAAACTGATGGGGGGATGGAGCGGGGACCCCCTAATTATGTATACTGTATGAAATTTTGTTATATCAAACTGGTCCTATAGTCACTCTGTTATATATGGATTAATTTAATGAAAGTAATTTTATTAAAGTATTTCTGATTCTGATTCCTGGTTGATAGGACAGGTGTTGTTAATGAAACGGTGCCCAGCTTGAAAGAGCTCCTGTGTGTCGCTGAATGTGAGCATTGATGATTGAAATACATCTTCTGCCTCCATTTATCTGTTTACTACAGTGTGTTAAATTCCTGTTAATGTGTATTTAAAGATATTTCAATTAGTGGAAAAAATTGCAGGGGGGAATATAAAAAAAAGTCTAATCAACCAAAACTTTCACAACCCCTATACAGTACCTCCGTGGACCCCTTAGGGGTCGCGGACCCCTGTTGAAGACCTCCATTCTAAAACATCTAGAAATTCATTTTGTCGACTACATTTAGTATAGATGAAGTATTAAATTAATATAGGAGTCTTTAATGTGACTAAAACCATAGATTTTAGTAAAAAAAAAAAAAAAAAAAAAAACAGTTTCAGATCAATCTAATGACAGGTTGAAGGCCTTTCGCATCAGGTAGGTTTAGGTAACTGTTAGGGCTGTGCGATATGGATTCATAATCTAATCTCCTATATATTTTCCAATCAAATCTGATTACGGTAACTGAATTTTTTACTTCTCTTATTCCCTCTGCAATGTGATCTTATTTCAAAGGGCAACAAAATTCAAGCAGTAAAAGAATCATATTTCAACAAACAAGGAGAATAAAGACAGTTGCAGTTCATGTAGTTACAGAGTGAGCTATTTTATCAGTATGAGTATACATCAATAGACAAAAAGTGATGAACTGATGTAAAGTGTGTAAGCTAAAGGATTCCTTAATGGAAAAAAAAAAAAATCTTAAGTTTTGCAAAAATTTAATTTTTATAAAAAGAAAATTGGATTAATCAACATGATCGATGAATCGCTCTGTCCTAGTCCTAGTTAACTATAAAGGATGCTGTTAGACAGAAAGGTTTGGTTTAAATGAATAGAAGTAGATGCATTTTAAAGACAGGAATGTAGACGTGTGTTTGAGGGTGTCTCACTCTATACTCTTGGATTCTGCGTTTGGACTCGTCCAGCTGGTGCTGCAGGTCCCGGACGATCTCTCTGTATTTAACGTAGCGCTGCTCTACAAACTCCTTCTGCTGCTGTGATTCCTAAACAAACCCAACAGAAGCCGTCATCTTAACCAAACAGACATGAGGCTTTGCTTCTTTTAAACACAGAATATAAAACAGATGATAAAGATGATCCATATGGATCTGATCTCAACATACTGTACCTCCAAATCTTTGAAGTCCTCCATTAGACATTTTTTCTCAGGAAGTGATTCCAGGTGTTCCAGCGCCACTCTTGTGCTCTGCTCAAACAGACACTCTAAATCAGTCTGATAGGAAGGGATTTCAAGGAAACAGAATCCATTCATTTTCACATATTTGTATCTGAATCGTGTAATTAAGAGATAAGAAATGCAAAGCTTTAGAAATCATCTGAAAACGATCCAGCTGTTATTCAACATACATCATAAGTTTAAGAAAAAAGATGATGGTTAATAATGGCTCTAAGGGTACCAAAGGAAATCTAAAAATCAGACACAAACACCTGGAAAGACGAGTGGAGAGGATGGAATAATCAAAGGCCGTGAAATGAGATTGTTCAAGGTTCACATTAAAATGAGATAACTTCTGACAGCTGCACGCTCCGATGAGATATTTATGGCTGTTGTTACTTTGCGGAGTCAACTGGCAGCTTAATAAAAGGACGTAAAGCTAAGAGTCCAAATCTGACTGTTGGCAGGACTGTTCTGTAGATTTTATACCTTCATATTTTACTGTTTCATATATTCCAGCCCAGGGGGTTTGCAACCTGAAAGAGCCATTTTGTCCTGAGTCCAGCTAAATTAAAAGTCATTTTGAGTGATAAAATACTGCATCATTTTTTGATACAAAGACAACTTATATTTTTGATAAACGTCTGTTATAGGAAATCAGTTGCGATCTCTAACAACCAACAGATTATTTGTATTGTTTTGCTCAGATTCATAAAACTGAAGCAGGGATTTTCTTCTATAGGATATTATTTTGTGTAATAAAATCAATAATAATAAACATAATTTCCAATCAAATTAAGATTGTGTAAGAAAAAAAATCTCTAGTGCTTTTAATATAAATTTTTATGTGAAAATTCAATTCAAATATCCTTTATAAAAGCCACTAAAGCTTCTAAGCCTGGTATTTGTTATAGTACATTAGTTAGTTCTTTATATCATTTTAGCCACTAATAAGAGCCATTGTAGAGGGCCCAGAGAGCCACATACGGCCCTGAAGCCACAGGTTGCAGACCCCTGAGCTGAGTGTTGTGGAAAGATCAGGTACTCTAACATTAAATGAAAAGCTTGTTTTTGTTGGACTGTGCGCTGGTTTTTATTTAACAGATATTTGGCAGTGATTTTAGCTTTAGAAAAAGTTTATAGTTTTGCTAAGAAATACTGCTTTACCTACACACATTCAGGGAACAACAATTATCTAGAACATCCATTGATAATTGAATACAGCTATTTTGTCTAAAGTGTTTAATATAATGTAAAAGTCTTGATTCAACTCTAATATCTTCCAATTCCTTCTCTTAGAAACCAGACTTAATTGGCTAGTTTTATATCTTATCTTAGCGACAAAACAATCTCACTACAAATTTGGAGGAAGGGTTGTAGCCCAGCAGAATGCAAGAGGGAAGGACTTGTAGGTACTGGTTGCTCAAATTTACAGGCAAAGTCAAAAGTTTTCTCAGAAGTTTTTACTGCAAGTGTTGTCGAGTCTTAATGCGGCTTGTCTTCAGGAGTCTATTATAAAAAAAAAAATTCTACTAATTTTAATGGCTTGATCTATAAAATAAAATAGATATAAATACAGGTAGCAGATCAGTAGCAATCAGATCTCAGCATCAGAAATTCTCAGTAAAGGTTGAAAAATTTATTTTTTGATTTCCTTTGTCAACTTACAGTAAAGAAATCTATCGAAAAGGTGTCAAAATCTCTGAGACCATAATTAAGATTTCTTCCTCACCAACTTAACTTTGGGGAAACGTGTGTAGAGATTCAAAAGACAGGTCCTGGAGGAAGAAGGCCTGAAGGTTGGTTGCCAGTAAACACTGTATGGCAGGATAGGAAGTACCTCTATCTTGGCTCAGATGGGGTTTACTTTTTTGGAACCAGCTCCTGCTTCTAATCCAGGTTCTCTCAGGGCTCGTCTCTGTTGGCCAGAAAAGTTTGCCAGCAGCTATTTATCCCGGAGCGCTTCAACCAGCGAGTTAACTCTGAGGCATAGGCCAAGTTTGTTTCTATTGAAATTGTAGGCAATCAATGAAACAATCATGCTTTATGCTTAAAGAAGATTTTAGTGAGTAAAACAATGTGATTCATTTTCTACTACCGTAAGTTGGTTCAGGCTAGGTTAGTCTGAACGAACACAAGGCCCTCTCTTATGCTGTTTGGTGAATCAATCATCCCTCCATCTCTTTGTTACACTAAACATAACAGAGTCTTCTCTAATAAGCAAACATTTCAGAGTTTTTGCCAACTCTACTTAGGAAAATATTCTCTAATATGTGTCCAGACCCTTTGTTCTGTTTTCCAGGGAACAGTCATTCGATAATATGTAAGAATATCACCATCTGCAGCCACTATATTACACAGGTGCCGAGATATCGTCAGTAGGGGAGGAAAAAGGCAACATTTATCATAAAGTCTGTAGTTAGAATAATGCAATCTTTAGATCTGTGCAGGATTAATTATTTTGAAGATCAGCTTCTGTTTACTTTAATTTTTTAAATGTCAGAAATCCATACTTGATAGTCTGGATTATTGGGGTTTCTCCAAGTTTATTCTTTTTGGAAGTTTGAATTTACAGCATTTGAAGTCTGTTTAAAACTTCAGTTTCCAGCCAAAATGCAGAGTCAAAAGAAAGGAAAGGTACTTTTTTGGCTTTTATTAAAAAAATAAAACAGAGAGAGAATAAGCCAATATCTGAGTCCTGTTACACTGCAGTGTTAAAAGGTCTGTCAATGTCTGTCAGGGCAGTAGTGCTTGTAACCTCAGCATACACAGAGGGAAAACCTGTTCTAAAAAGTTTGAAAACTTCTGACCCATAGTTTTAGCTTAGGAATGATGGATCTGTCAGACCTACTGTGGGGTCTGTCTCACAAAGACCCACTCCAAGGTCCGAGGATATGACCTTCACATAACAGTCTCTGCTGAAAACAATTTAGAAATCTTATTTTGTCTTTCAGTGTCCACCTTTGTTCATTTTCAGGCAGAGCCTTATTCAGGTATGCATTATTGACAAAAGGAATTATCTTGGAGAAAAACAAAAGTATTGTTGAAAGAAAAAGGTGCAGATTATACTAACAAATCAAAACTTGAACTATTTATGGTCTTTTGGTTCAGTTTATACAAATCACAAATATGAGTAGATTAAGTTCTTCTTTGGGATGGCTGAACAAAGATCGAAAAAAAAAAAAACAACTCCTCGACCACAACACTGGTTACAGAAAAAAGTTGCTTTCACTGCTGTTGTGTCACCACTTTTTTTTTTGGGAGAAAGTGGGAGTGTTAGTGGGCAGGAGCAGCACGGTGTACTTAGGTGCTTACTGGAAGGGGCTGGTAATCACCATTATAATGGCCACAAATTTTCCCCAGGCGGGGACTGACTGTTGCTAAGACAGCAGATTTTGAAGAAATTGCATTATAAAGTTGGCCTGATAAACCAGACTAAATGTGAGATTAAATGTGAAATTTAGTCTGGCCCTGATGAATGAGACATTTGAAGATTGTTGATGAGAACAACCCGTTGTTTTTCAAACCATGTCTGTGCCTATTGGCCAATGCTCTGACAAATGAGTGCAACTGACTGTGACGTAGTAAGCGTGACAGAAAGCTGGTGGGGGAGTGTAAACAAACAGGCTGTTGGTAAACAACGAATACTTCCTTCTTAAAATTGAATGAGCGTAGAGCCTCTTCCTGCTCACGTTTCAACGAAAACCCCAAGTCTAATCCTTCTAAAACTGATTCCAAAGCTGAGTCAAAAATCACCATCAGAGCCAGCGGTCATTCACACACGACTGTGCAGAGAGAGGGCCACTGTAGATTGGCTGTGGTTAGCCCTGGCTGCCGTCAGCCTCGGAGGTCCGCTGGTTGCCGCTGTCCTCTCAACTTCAGAAATTGTTTTTTAATTACTGGTACGCTTTAAATCGGTAAATGGACTGTATAGAGAGGCTTTAAAGTATAATATTCTCGCCTTAAATGATCTTAAAACTTACTTTTATTAAACAGCAGCAACAGAAAGAGAACTTTTAACTTTCAATGGAGCGCTCCATTGAAAGCTGCTGCTGCCGCAATGCATGCTACTGTTCAATAAATGTTGCCATCTTCCTTGTTGTGCTTTCTCCAGCGTCGTGCAGCTTTGTCGTCACGCCCTTAAAACCCCACCCCGCTTGGCATCCAAGAATTCATAAAACATCTCTGCGTTGTGATTGGCCTGTCAGTTCTGGGGCCTGGGGCACTGATCGAGGCTAGAGCAAACGCGCAGGCAAAAATGATTTTGGCCGCTGGCAGGAGGGGCTAGTTTACTAGGCTATTATAAAACAGTTAAAAGCTACAAAAATAATAATTTTGCATGATAAAGGCACTTTAAATTTCAAATAAAAGCCTCATGGGTAAGATATTCCTCTAAAACATTGGCGTCTGACTACTTCATATTCAGAGAAATATTTTTCCATAGCCATAATTTTTACCTTAAATGAAACTGCTGCAGAATATTTTCAATTTTTTTCAGAAACTCAGCCGTACACCAAACTTGCAGTAATAACTACATAGTGCGTTTGATAGAATGCACGCTGCCTGATCGATTCAAAATGCAATCAAGGATTTTGGTCTCAACTTACTCAGCACAAACTTATTTCTCCATCAGGAGAGTAATCTAGCTGCACTGTCATTCCCCGCAGTTAGTTTCAGAAGCTGTCCTGTCTCCACTCAGGGTTTGGAGTGATTACGCAGCAAAGGAGCTGGTTGTTAGGAGGCATCACTGACTGTCATGCTGAATGGCACGCTGACATATTAGTAAGATTTGCTGGGTGATCCTCGGCGCCGAGGCTGAGTGGGGAATGGGTCGATGTGCCCTGCTGATGGCAGAAAATGTGAGTGTATGGAGGTCCAAGACATCTCCTCTTTTTTGAAGCAGCTAACTAAAGGCGGAGGCTGACAAGCATGGCACACAACTATGACTGATGGTCAGTGAGTCATACACAGGTTCAGACATTTATTTAGTTATTTTTAGGGCAGTTAAAAGTGCATGAGTCAATGCAACCTTTAATTAGTGCAAATGAATTTCTGTCTGACGTCTAATTGCAGATTAAGGATGTTGGTGGTGGCCATTAATAGTGTGGATGGTGGGATCAATACCAAACTGTCAGCAAGGCTCAATTCTGGACACCATCAGCATGACTTGTAATGATTAACAGAGCCTCTGATCGTTGACTAAAACAATAATTTCAAACGGAGTGTCAGTCTCTATGGGTAGTGATACTAAATTATATTTATATATTTATGATATTCAAAATCAAACTCATGATTTCTGTTTTTTTATTGTGTTATTTACTATCGCTTTTGTCATTTTTGATTCATTTTACTGGCAGCTGATCTTTCTCTGCCTTTAAAGGAAGGTTATGTAAACTTTCAAACAGAACTCTATCTATTGATTAATGGATAGTTTGATCGTGCTCTGAAATGATAAAGTCCGGAAACCACGGCAAGATGGCTGTTCTGACTGAATTTTAAGTTTTTCCTCTGGACTCATGAGGAGAACATCCTCGCTGTCTGGCCACTGTCTGTCAAAAATCCTTATGTATGTTTGCCAATAAGTATCAAGCAGCCAGCTTCCCATAGACCCCCTCAAAGGTTGTGCCTTACTGGAAGTGACATATTTTGGCGGTTATCCAATCAGGGCTCTACTTTCTCACCTCTTATCTTAATAGACAAAGGTTCAAACTTCATTGGGGATTTCTCTTAGAGGCTTACAGGTAGCAGAGGGGAGACCGCGGTCAAGAGTGGGCTCCACAGCTGATTAATGCATAACATACTCATGAAATCAGGCTCATTTTAGTGCATATGTAATACACTAAACCTCTAGAAACCCTCCAGGTCACCAGCGACCCGTTTTAAAGAGTTTACAACTAATAACTCAGAATGCATGAAAATTACGCCGCTAAAATGTTTACCAATATAGACATGTTAGACATCATTGGAATGCTTAGATTCTCCGCAATCCACGCGCCAAGTTCATTTTATGGACATAGCGAGCGCCAAAGCACAATTAACACAGATATAGTACCATGTCAAAATGTAAACACGCAAAGCAGCGACAACAACATAGATTTGAAAGCATCCAGAAGCTGTTTTATAAATCCAATCTTCAATTGTTTATACTCCATTCGTCCATAAGGGTCCACAGATTAAAAGTAATCCAGCATATTTGTAATAAAAATATTATCATGAGAAAATCGCCCATAATCAGAAAAGTTAGCTGATCATAGCTAATGTTCAGTATCTTGCTAATATTTACTTTCTCATATTTATTCCCTCAGTTGTTAGCCAGTGATGTTTGGTATGCTTCTTTACAGCCAGATAAAGTAGCTGAAATCTCACTTCTGGTAATTTCCTGTTGGCCTGTGACGCATGATATTAAGCCTCATAGAGTCGTGCTGTTATTGGTTCAGACCATGTGGGCTGTTGGGCTTTGTAGCCAATGAAAAAGGTTTCAAACAAGCCTACACATAGCAAGGTTATATAAAGGGGATCCGTGTTACTGGCTCAGCTCCAAGCTAAGTAATAACAACAGTCCTATGTTTTTACATTTTGGACGCTGATTTTGTTTTATTACAATGCCTAAGGCTGAAAAAAATAAATAAATACAGTTCAGAAAAGGCACTGGCGCTTATTTTAGCTTAAAAGGCAGCAGTTTCACTATTTTTTTTATAGATTTTTATGTAATCGTAGCTGTAAAAATATAACATTTTGTTATATAGACTGATTCTGAGCAAAAGTGGAAAACACTTGCTTTATATTTTGTGGCCATCAAAATGCTTCAGTGTTATTATATGGGTCAAATAGTAAAGCAAAGCATAGTAAAAGCATTTGGCACATTTGGAGAGATATGGAGATGCTGGTGACACCAAAAGCGTTGGTATTCAGGGCACTGCACTGAAATGGTTTCGAATGGTACCTGTCAAGTAGAATTTTTCCTGTAATGATGGGTGATCTATCCTCCACTATTACCCCTCGATTATATGGAGTACCCCAAGGCTCCATCCAGGGTCCATTATTGTTCTTCCTTTACATGACGCTGTGCGATCTATTCCTGCAAAGCACAACCTAACCTTCCACTGCTATGCAGATGATCTCCAGATGGATCTCTCTGTTGTTAGAGATCAACTGTTAATGATGTAAACAAGCCTAAGCTATTAGGTCGAGACATGAACATGAATCGATACGTCTGCAAGAGTATCAATTCATGTTTTTTTTTCCTTCGTTCTATTTTTATCCATTTGCTCCTGGCCGTAATTCTCCCTCCCCTGCAGCAGTGGCGCTAAACCTATTTTGCCCTCCTACCTCGCTTCCTGGTTATACTCTTACAGCAGTGTGTCGCAGTAAGCTTGACACAGACATTTTTGATTATGCTCAATATTGAAGCATGGTCTGTGATACACACTGTGGAATACTGCAGAGGCGGCGAGGAAGTGGGGGCGAGTTAAGTCCAACGACGGAGGGACATGAGGGCCAAAAAGAGCGGAGATCCAGGTGGAAAAAGGGTCCCAGCGTTCTCGTGCACCTCGCTCTTCTAGCGGTTCAAACTTCACAAGTTGTTTTCCGCAATTTCAGTCATAAAAACAAAACAAGCCGGCCTCCTGTCTGCAGCACTGTTTGCGGTCAGCTACAATTTGCGAGAGGTGCAGCGGAGCGTCTTTGGAGGAGCCGGGGACGTCTAGAGCCGAGGTATTGAGTTGTATTCATTGCACTGATTATGTGCAGTATTTTTTGATGAAACTTTTCTACTTCTGTTATTTGCTGTTGTTCTCAAAAAAATGCATAACGATACTACAGCTTTCATTGATATATTTCAAATTTGAAACCTTGTCTAGCCTGTAAGGTGTTAAAAAAAAAAAACAATTTACCAATTAATCGAATCGTATCGTGTTGTATTCTTGAGTATCGAAAGTAATCGAATCGTTGGGTCAGGCAATCGATACTGAATCAAATCCCCATGATGGATGTGATTTACACCCCTATAAGCTATCCTGACATCATGTAAAACACATTAAAAAAGGAGGAGAAAAAGGAGGCTAAAACATCACTATCTCAAAAGTAAGGAGAAAAATAACCTAAGCCTAGTATCTAATGTTAGCAATATGATAAAACAAAATCAACTGTGATCCCAAATAGTGTCTATGAGATTTCATTTTAAGAAGAGAATTTTTTTTTTCTGATAAGAAAATTAGATAATAAAATCCCATTTCATTAAGAATAAAATACATTTGAAGAGCTTATAGTCTGCTCCATCTTTTTTTGGAACTTGAAACTTCCAAGTTGGAGCAACATTATCTCCCTGCTTGTGGACCCTTGTTTTCTCCATGGCCGCTACTGATTGTTAAAACCATAACAATGATAAAAAAACACTGTTTTAGGAAGTATTCTGCAAGAAGACAGCATTAAAATATATCGTCTAATAAAGTAGTACAACTTAACTTGAGACCAAACACATAATAACTGCTACAAACATTAAAGGTAAGACAGTTTAACTACTGTTAATGCGAGTAGCATTTGTACTGATTTTTTATATAATAATTCAGACTTGGAAGGGCGTTATGGTTGAAATATCTTACTGGAAAGTTGGTAATTGCAAATTCAAAGACAAATGGAACACAGCATTATGCTAAAATGAGATGATGCATTGGAAAAGTTAGGATGGAGATAGATCACAGGTATAAAGCTCAGGATTTCATGTAAGACGCACAGTAAGCTCACTGGAGTTGATACATTTCCATGAAAATGCAATAAAGGTATGCACATAAAGTGCAACTTTTGCATGTTCATAAAGCTCTATGGCGTTTCTATGTGACTTAATGCAGAGCTAAAACTGATTTTGTCTGCAGCATGAACCTACTTACTGGTGAAAGCACAGTGGTACCATGAAATCCCCTAAGAAATACACAACAGAACATCCTGTACGTTTATACATAAGCTTCAAAAACTGTCTGAAGATCCTCTGATTTAAAAAAAAAAATAAAAGGATAATTCTAGTATGGAAAAGTTTCATCTTTTCACCAGCTTAAATGATTTTATTTCAAAAAGATAATTTAATAAAAAACAAAATCCTCAACTGAACTTCCAAAGATACTATCCTACAATAGATCAAAGCTTACCATCTCCAGATCCAACACACGATCCTAAAAGAAGGATAAAACACAATAGATCAGGATTCAGGAGGAAACTAAACCTAAATGTGCATGAGTGGAGTTTAAAAAAAAAGAATTAAATTTGTGGGTCCAGGTAAAAGCTAAGGACGAGTTGGAAGATAGAAACTCAACTGATGCATGTGATGGTGAAAAAAAAAAAAAAAAAAAAACCCTGAAAGAAGAGAGGAATAGGGTGTTCTAACATAACAAGGAAAGTAAACGCCGTGCCTAGGGAGAGTCTGTAGCACACAACAGACTTCTTATCACGCTCACAAAGACAAAATGCTCCATCCTCTCCTCCAGCTCCTGACTGATGTTCCCTCGCTAACGATGCATAAGTGATGCTCTGCCTCTTATCTGCCACTCAACCGCACACCTGCTTCTCCCTGCAGCAGGCTGCCTCTCTCCCTCTGCCTGCAATGTGTTGATGGTTTATAACAAGGGTCCTTTTTTTCCCCCTCCCGTCCCTTTATCACCATCTTCTTTTTAACTCGTCCGTGTCCCTCGTGCTTTCCGTTTTCTGCCTCTTCACATGTAAATCATCCTTTCATCGTTTAGTGTGTTTATGTGCGTATACACATCTGCTTTGCATTTTAATAGGGTGTAAAAGCGCCTGTGAAGCACTGGGGGCCAGTCCACTCCGGCTTAGGTGAGTAGGTGGCCTGCCAAGTGGAAAAGAAAAAAAAAAAAATGACAAGGCCTTTAGTGACTTTTAAACTCCAAGGCCTTGTGTCTGCAGTAATTAGCTATTTGCTCAAGCAAGCCCTGGAGGACACTGCCAGCCACACAGCTGTGCAATAATGTCGGGAACAGCATCAGAGAAATCGGATTCTTCCAAAAACAAACAGCTGACATGCTGAAAAGACAAAGGGAAAATGTGTCGTCTCTCTCTTAAAGTAGAAAGAGGGTAAAACAAACAGATTAATGAAAATACACGGATCTGACCTGAAGGCTTCTCATTTCTTCCTCCTTCCTGCGACTTCTCTCCAGCAGCTCTGCAAACGAGGAGATTGCGTCAGATAAGATCCTGCTGTTGATAAGCAGAGCTGTCACATCCATGTTCGCTGTACCTCAAATCCAGGCTTTGCTTTATGAACTCAAGAGTACAGGCTGCTCATTTACTAGAGTTCTTTGCTTCCCCCACATCCAACCCTTCCATCACAGGTGACAGAAAGGTAACCGCATAGAGTTCATTTTGTTTCTTAAGCCATTAGGTTCGATTTGTATATCTAGACATAGCTAAACTATCTATATATGTTCCCATGGTAACGAAGCCTGATGGCCTCATGTTGTTGGTTCATGCGGCCAGATTTAGAGAAAAAAAAAATCATCACAGCCTTTTTCCTCTTTTCTTTTATTCGACCTAAACATCTCAGTGTTGTGAAAATAGAAGAGACCAGGTTGGTTTTTCTCTTTTCAGTGCGAACATTTCAACCTCTGGCATCTGATTTTCAATGTTTAAATCTGTTAACAATTCTTTTCATCCATTTCTTGAATTATTATCATTATTCTTTTTGACCTTGATCAGACTTTTCAACATGAGCTCAGAACCTAATTAGCAATAATTGCTAACTAAACTACAGCTAAATAATGGATTCACCAGGACACGATTTGTTCTTAAAGTAACATTTTATATTCAATGAAGCAAATATAAAAAAACACTAAAAACAACTGCAGAAGCCCTCCTTTTCTTTTAAAGGTAATTATGTGTTCTCTGTTTTTGAGAAGGTAGCACAGAGAATAATAACCACTGTTCTCTGGAGTCCAAATGTCTGTCTGTGATTTTCTAAAGGGAGCTGCATGTGAAATGTATTTTCCTAACAAAATATTGCATCCACATCAGTTTTAATATTACACACTTATATCGTAATGCTGGCATTTATTTTGCTAAGTTCGGATTCTATCTCTTTGAAAAAGAAGCAATATCTTCAGGTTATACATTTTCTTTTCATTTATTTTCAGACCAGTAAAATCATTAAGGCAATTTTTCAGAGGATAACTCAAAATATAGATGCACTCATCACTGCCTGGCTTCGAAAAGCGTTTTAGATATGCAAATGTTATTTTTTCATGTTTATATTATATTCAAAGTGAAAGGATAAAAAAATGGATCCAGGCACTGTAAAAAAAATTAAATCTACATAATTTCTTAATATCGGTGCATTTATTCTTGAATTGAGGAGGAAAGTGAGACATTTTGCCAATGGAACGAGACAAATCACATTTAAAATAAGGAAAAAACAATTTAATTGTCTTATTTCAAGGGCATATTATCTAATTATCTTATTCTAAGAGTGAAAATACTCATTTCATTGGCAAACTATCTGATTTACCTACTCAAAATAAGGGTAAACACACTTAATTTAAGACATTTTTACTTATTTCTAGATCATTTTTCCAGTGGGGAGCCGAGGGGTGTCCAGCCATTAGTAAGATCACCTCACTTTACGACATCTCCTAAAGTATCATGATGTCACCAGTGCGAGTTTTATGTCAGCATTAGAGGGTGTAAAGACTGTTTAGGCCAGAAGACCAGCAGAAAAGCCTCTCCTGTCCAACAAAAAAAATCCACCTGTAACTGACAGGAAGGGCAATAATGAGCAGCAACATACTGGTGTTAAGCTCTTGTTTCTGTTAAATGCTTCTTCGAGAACTTGTGCGAAACCATTGCAACCTGCAGATTTAAGCCCCAGAAATGGATGCAAACAAAGAAACTGTCTTAAAGATCAAATAATTGAAATTTGGGACATGTAAAAAGTGTTACATTGATTTATGAATAGGCATGGGTATTGTTGCCAAAGTCCTGAATCGATTCGATTTTGATTCATTCAGTTCTAAATCGACTAATTTCGTTTCGATCTGTTTTTACAATAATGAAAGTGGTTCAACTGTGTTTCAAAATACTCATGTATTTTATTTTTTCCTGTCACATTAAACACAAAGTACAAACTTGTAAATCAGACAGTTTAAACTTGAGATGTGAACAAAACCGCAAACTTGTTTGTGAAAAGTGAAAAAGTGAAGCCCCACTCGAGCAAGCAGACTTGACACAGCAGACATGCATGAACTGCATTATCTCCACTGCACAAACCATATTTGCAGCGTTGTCTGTAACAACTACAGGGTGTTTGCTGGTCAGCCCCCATTTGTTAATGTCTTCAGCCAACCTGTTGGCTATATTTGCAGCTCTGTGGCTTGAAGTAATCTTGAGTGCATCTTTCCTGCTCATTTAAAAATGAACGTCAGGAGTGTCACTATAAAATTAATTTATCTCATTCCCTAGACATCGATTTTGCAAAAATGTAAAGGAATCGATTCAAAATCGATTAAATCGATTTTTTTGCCCAGCCCTATTTATGAACATATTTATGTTTATTTATTTATTACAGTTTTATACCAAATGGTGTTAAACTTTCTTCCATTATGTCAATATGGTAAAACTCTTTTCAGCAGCAGTTACAGCCTCTTGTCCTTTAGACAATGATGCCACAGGCTTAGCACAGCGGTCTTTGGCTAGTTTGGCTCATTTCATTTGCAGTACATCTTAGCTCCATCAGATTGCACCGGAGAAACCCGTGCAATCATTTTCAGATCTCTCCAGTTTTAATCAGACTCTTAAAGCCACTCCTTTGAGGTCTAAGCTGTATGCTTTATGTAGATGCCCTAAAAAAATAACTATAGCCAGTCTGAGGTCAGGAGCGCTCTGGAGCAGGTTTTCCTCCAGGATGTCTCTGTGCATGCTGCATTTATCTTTCCCTCTACAATCCCTGTAGTGCTGTGAATGCATTCCCCGTGCAATGAATGTTTCAGCATGCTTATTCATGATAGCAGAAGGGCATGGAAGGGGAATAGTTTTAGCTTTGTAGCGATCAAACAGTATTTAAATTGTGCTTTGCAGAGAAATCATGTTAAACAGAGCATCTTTTAGCCCTTATTATTAGAAGCATATGTTTTGTGGGTGTAAACAGCAAGTGTTTAATTACCGGCTGTGAGAGAGAGCTATAAATGGGGACCAGGAATAGGATTTATTTGGAACGATTTGATTTTTATAACATCGCTACAAAACAGCATAAAAGTGAGTCAACTGCTTTAATAAAAGCTTTCCATCTTTACCTCGCTCTCACTGCGTCTTTTACCTCTTTTGTTAATCCAACAACCATTTTCCGTCGCTGTTTCGCAGAAAAGCAAATAGAGGCCTCAATGTCAGTTACAGCTCATTAGGAAAACAGTTAGAAATGGAACCGTTAGATAGAAAAACACGATTGTTTACTGAAGACGACTGCAGCAGAAAATGATTAGGATGCTTTCTCACACATTTATAATGGTGGAGAAACAGAAGTGTATACAAAGTGAGAAAATTAAAGTTTTAAGTTCATGGAGGGCACAGACAGGATTCTCTAAGTGCCAATGCAAACAAAACAGTGACAAAAGGCGTCCAATTAAAGGGATTATTGCTCATAGAGACGCTGTGACAAGATAAAGAGATGTGAGTCTGACTCAGCTGAGTCAAAGAGTTCAGCTGCTGGAGTCTGTGATTTAAAGCTGGCTGTGCAGGTTAAATAGTCGCCTCTTTCCCACTATCGCTAGCTCAGCAGACTGATTTATCGCTTAGCGCATCAAGTGAGAACAAAGTCATCATAAGGGTGTTTTTTTGTTTAATAAGGCACTACCTTTCTTCTCAGTGCTGAGGGAGAGCAGCAGCTTCTCCTGTTGATCCAGGCTCTGCCTGAGAGCCTTCAGCTGGTCTCTGGTTTGCTGGTGTTGCTTCCTAAGGCGGCGATCCTTCGTGTCGCGCTCTTGCACTTCCTCACACAGCCAGCGCAGTTTAATCTGGTTCGTTTCGGAAAGACACAGGAAAAATTAAAAGTAAGAGGACAGATTTAACAGTCCTGATATAACTGACGCAATATGGGGCTTTTAAGTCATATGTAATCTTTAGATGAGTAAACAAATGATCGGGCTGGTTTTAATTTCTTTGAAACACAAAATCTGGAGAATCCTAAACATCTTGTGCTTTAATGCAATATCACAAACTATGGCTTGAGACCTCAAATCGTTTGAGTTTGAATGACCAACAATCCAATATGCATGAACATAAATTAGATTGTTCCTGTAAAAAATATGATCAATTATACGTACACACTCCAGTGGGAAACCATCTTTAAATCTTTAAATGTCAATTAGAATGTTTTAAATCAAAATCCAATTCTGTGTTGAAATCAGATCGTCATCAGCCAGATGACAATCTGTAGGAAGACTTGAAGTTATCCCTCTTTTATACCCTATATCACCTCTAACTGGAGTCTGAGTTTTTTTTTTTTGCAAAGAATAATAGGCAAAGGCACCAGATACTCTATATAAACTGCTGCAAATAATCAGAGTAGAATGGACATTTTGGCATATAGTGTACATGGCCACACGAGCCAGGTACACAGTAGCATTGTGTTAATTGGACAAATGATCATACCATTTTTACGCCTGAAAATTCAACACTTCCTGATGGTTTTTCTTTTCTCTTTCTCCTGTTTTATCAGCCTAATTTTAAACCGACCTCTCGTAATTCTGCTTTGGGTAAAACTATGTAATGTACTCACCTAATTTTATATGAAAGGTTTATGAAAAACTATGATGTTCAATAAAAAATAAACATTTAAAAGCCTATGGGGAGGTTGAGGTGGGATTTAGCAGAGATTTTGGAGACAAAATTCAAAAAGTGTTTAATTTGTATTTATTTTTAGCAGCAGTAAAAGCAACACTATCACAGCTCTGAACCGAAGCCCTGATTGTTTGACCAGCTTAAACACTAACTTTAAATCAGCTTTTCAAACATCTGGTCTGGTTGACCAATGCAAAGTCAACAGGTCTAACTGAACTACTCACAAAGCCCTCATTAGGCTGTACCATTTTACTGAAACAAAGATTAAAGATCCAGTGTTAAATTTTAATGAGTTGATGAAAGACATTTGGAACAACAATTAAAACATCAACATCAAAATCCTTGGTGGTGTATGTTTATTACAATTTAATCTAAATGGGTTTCCTTAGATAGAAAACTTTGAACCAATCTGACTGAATTGTTTCTGGAAAGTACCTTAAGATGGCATGCGTTGGAAATTGGTACTATATAAATAAACTGAATTAAATGTGGACTATATTCAAATAAACAGTCTCTGCTTGATGAAGAATTAATTTGTAGCAAATAAAGAAAAAAATTAGCATTTTATAGTATTGAATGCATACCGACTCAGTACAGGCTTAATGGGATCAGGGGGTTTTCAGGATCACAGCTCAAAAGGCTAATTGATTAATATGTCTCAATCGATTCATTTTCTTGTCTTTTTTTAAAGATTTTATATATTAATAAACTTTATGAATACTTCATATTAAACTGTTTTCCCTTTTTCTTGTCCTGATATTGCTAAAGAGTAACTAAGCCCATGTTTTTTTTTTGCAGATGAATTGTATTAATCATACCTTAGGGGCGTTATCTTTATATAGCTGTGCAGAGTTCGATATCTTTATGGAGAAATTGTTTAATTCTGCAATAAGTGCCCTTATAGTGCGTTTGATTTACTTTGAAGCTCCTAACCGGGAAAGTGGAGTTACGTAATCTCCCAGGCGAAGCTCTCTTAGCCCAGTGGGAGGCAGATCTTTTAGTTATCAGGCTCCTCTCCTGTGGAACCAACTACTAGTTTTAGTCTGTGAGGCAGAAACCCTGTCTACTTTTTGGGTAAGGCTTAAAACTTTCCTTTTTGATAAAGCTTATAGTTAGAGTGGCTCAGGTTATCCTGAGCTATCTCTATAGCTTTGCTGCTATAGGCTTAGAATGCTGGAGGACATAGGGACCCCTTTTTCATCATTCAGCTTCATTCTATCTCTACTCTTCTATTTTGCAGTATTTGTTAGTTCAATCTCTAAGGTTCTGCTCTCTCTGCTGTTTTTCATAGTAGCTCCATCTGGTCTGTTCCTGTTTGGCTGTGACCCCATCCTGGAGAGAAATATCAGCTGCCATCAACATGTTTGTTTATAGATGATGGAGCTTTGCCTGTTTTTCAGTGTAATCCTGTTTCTCTGACTGTAACTTGCTGGATGTGCTCTCTTTCATCCTCACAGCTGCCTGGCTGTGTTTCCTGGACAGGGCCGCCTGTGGAGCTGGTCGACAGTTGCCTTTTGTATCTCTGTTTGTTTTCTGTATGTCTGCTTCTGTCTCATTGAACCCCAGCCAGCCTGCAATCAGCTGATTGATAGAAAACTTTGAACCAATCTGACTGTTACTCTAAGTCCTAATGGAAGGAGGATAGTCCATTTTTATAAGCACCATAACACATCTTTAAAAGGACATTCCATTGTGCAGCAACCCAGAACACTGATGGCATACTCCATATAATTTACATGAACTGTACCAGTTTGTAGCTTAATGTATTTTATTTGCTTATGTTTTTTATTTCATAAATGGTCATCAACGTTTTAGCCATCAGTCCACATTTCAATATTGGTGAATGCCTAATAAAGACTATTTGAGCACAGTTTTCATATTTGGTACTTTATTTAATTTGCAAACAAAATGAAAAATAGAGAGTATATTGAAATAAGAATGATAAAGAAGCATCTGCACTGCATGAGTGAGTACCTTTGTCTCAGAAAGCCAACGATGCGGATCCTTGACCAATCCAGGTCTCTGAGAGATCGCCTGTTAAACCAGAATCAGAAGAAATCCATGAATGTACTGCACCAACATTGTTAGTACACCCCACAGAACCCTGTTCCTCATTCTGAGGTTGATAAATAGAAGTTTCAACACTCGTTCAAAAGATATTTAAAAACGAATTTCAGCGTTTAGTTAAACGACGTGAAGAGAAAAATAGAATGTGGTCAGACAAACAGGATATGGAAGAGAGTAAAAGAGCCAGCTGTCAAAACCCTTAACCTCAGTCAGAAGCTCCTGCCAACTTAAATTGTGATGCATGTGTTTAACAGCGTATGACAATACACACACACACCTTTGCAAAGAAGTGGTGTGTGTCATAAAAATGAGCTCAGGGACTGTGTTCCAGCCATCGTGGACAAGGTTGACAGCATCAGCAATGCAAGCTGACTGCCAACTCTTAATGACTGCAGAAACACACACACACACAAAACGATACACAGATAAGCAAAACTATGGCGCTCATTTGAGAGCTTCCATCCGCCAATGATGATAAGGAAGCTTTTACAGGGGAATTTTAACTGAAGGTTACCAGTCCACTCAATAATTCATTACTTCTGTGGCACAAAAAAGGAACACATGCTCATTTTGATGAAAAAAGAAGTTATAGTTTTTTTGCTGTTTTGTATTTCTGCTGTTTAGCTTTTTTAAAGTGGGCAGAAAAAAGCAAATATTCCTATACTGCTGTATCATAAACCTAAACTAGAACGCTATAGAGAAACATGAAAATGACACTAAATCTATCGAAAATGTTATCTTAACCTTCCAGGCTTTTGTTTGGATTTTGTTTTTCTATTCTCCAAGCTACATGGGATCTGTAGTACCTAATAATTTTAATAACTAGAACCTGTAATGATACAACAAGTACTTTAACAAAAAAAAAAAAAAGATGTCCTTACATGAGAACAGTTATATTATGTTTGCATTAATCTTAGACACTGGGTCTATTTTCCCAGCTGACAGAATAAAGATAGGATTGACTGAAAAAATAAACTTTTCAGACATTGAGGACTAAGGCAAAGAAGTAGTAATAATGGAGTAATTCAGGCATTTAGGATGGCTACACAAACATTTGAAAGTAACAGAAACCTCTGCAAAATTCAGTCCGCTTATCCAGAACAGCCAAATTGTCCTTTGGGGAAGGTTTCAAATGTGCAAACAGGTGTGTATCTAAATAAATACATTATAAATCAGTTGCATTGCCTGCAGTGGATAGAATTGTGAGTTAATACTTCCAGCAGACGGCAATAGCAAATAAAGTTTATATCCGTTGATAATTTCTGGTGCAAAAATTCTTTTCAGGTTAAAAAAGAACTAAGTAAACACTAACAGGACGAATTGTTGGCAAACATTAGCTACGTTTACATGCGCAAAATTTCCCCGATCCGATCCAAACCTTGGTTGATCGGAAATTCAAAATCTCAGTTTACATGGACACTAAATGAAATGATCCGATCATGACGTGTGTATACATGTACCAAGCGTTGGATCAGATTAAATCTTTTAAGCATGCGCAAAACTTCCTGCCAAACTTGGCAGTTCTGTCTGCGTCTGGTTTTTGGGAGGCCTGACAAACGATGCGCTCGGAGCGAGCGGAAAGAAAAACGGAGAGAGGAGGAAAAAAGCGCTTGGCAGCGAAATGTCCGAGAGAAAATGCAGAGAATGAGCGATTGAACCGGCGTGGGAGAGCGAGTGGGCTGTGGAGAGAGAAAAGAGGAAGAGGAGGAGGATAAATTCCTGCTTCCTGCAGCTTTAAATTAACTTATAAGTCGGCGTTCCTAGACTCCCCCCGCCATGTTGTTCACAGCGAGAGCGACCGGTGGTTTCCTGTTGTTGACAAGGCGGAAAACGTCACGCTGACGTCGCACACATGCGCAGTGAAGATTATTTTACTCTTTAGATCCGAATGGGTGTTTACATGGATGCCAATCGGAATGGCGATCGGCAAAAACCACCTCTCTCATTCGGAATTAAATTTAGATCCGATCGGACCGAATCGGATTAGAATCTTCAGTCTGACATGTTTACATGAAACATTTTTGATCTGATCAGGCCTTCAATCCGATTAGTTGTGTCCATGTAAACGTAGCTAGTGTTTTATTTGAAAATATATATATGCGGTATTTTTTTCTAGGCATAGTATGTAACACAAATGCAAGCATTATAAGTCATACAGCAGAGATGGGGACTCGAGTTTGTGACTCGTACTCGAGTCGCACTTAAGTCGCATATTTAATGACTTCAGACTCGACTTAGACTTGCATTTAAAGGACTTCAGACTCGACTGAGACTCGTGATTTCCGACTTGTGAACAATATTTTATTCCAGTGTAAAAACACTTATTCAAGTGTTTTTTGTTTTACTAACTTGACTGATCGCCGCTTGCCTTACCCGCACACAGAAGAAAACTCAAAGACCCAAACCGTGAAGCACTCAAGTTCAAGTGTTTTATTTATACAAAAAGCCACAGCAAAAGTGGCATAATAAAACAGTCCTTTTCTTCTCCTGATAAAACCTAAAATTCAAGAGTTTTCCTTAAAAATCAGAGGCTGGAAGTTGGGCTCCGCTTGTTATGCTGCTTCAGGTGCAGGTGATCAACCTGCAGCACCCACTGGCTGATCCACAGACTCTGCGGCGCTCCAGCACTGTTCCACTCCCTGGCGTTCCACACCCCTTTCCAATCCGATCCAGCTAAAAAGAGAAGCAGGGAGAACGCCAGCAACCACGCGCAAAAACCCCGTCGGAAGATATATTCCTGTTTATGCTTTAAGCGAGGGGGAGCGCTACTTACAGGCGAGGTTCCTCCTCTGCCCTAATACTCCTTACTGGGCCATCTGTGCACCCGCCTGCCTCTCCCCCAGCAGCGCGTCCGTCTCTGTCACCTGCAGATTCCGTTCTCCTTCTCCTTTCCTTCAGACTCCTTTTATGTCGGCTTTAATCAGCCCTTGCTCACACCTGAGCGCAGCAATTACGCAGCGCAATTAATGCACTCCGCCTCCTCAGACAACTACTTCAGTCCAGTGCGCATGGATTGTCACAAGGGAAAAACAAACCAAAACAACCCAACATGCAGGAAAAATTCAAAAGTCTAAAATAAAGGAAAACAATCATATAAAAAAGAAACATCAAAACATGCAAAGCTTAAGAAGAAAATACAAAGAAAAACAAATCATATCTTCCTCTCCAAACATGCAAAGCATAAAACTAACATTAAAATGAAAGAAAACCATAAATCATATTTTTCCCTGTGCAACACACTGACGTCACTGACGCAACATTACGTGGACGGCAGGATTGTGATTGTTTTGTTTTTCCACAGTCCTCATTTTAATAAAAGAGCAGATATTTACTGCTAAAACTAGGAAAAGTTGTAACCACAAATGTCAGGAAATACTGTAAGAAAATGCAAAATTTATCTGGAAAAATTTTTTGCGTGTGCTTTTTTTAATTGTATTTTTCATTTAGCAGTTCAAGATAATGATAATTCCATAGATATAATAGCGACCTTTAAGCTATACCTTCTCAGTGACGGAGATGAAAACACAAGGAGAAACAAGCAAGCACAAAAATTATTGCACTTTTTTAAATTAATCAAGTGATTAGAATTTTTTGTGCGATTAATTGATTATTGCGACAGGCCTTCTCAAGACTTGAGACTTGACTTGGACTTGAGCTCTCAAGACTTGAGACTTGACTTGGACTTGAGCTCTCAAGACTTGAGACTTGACTTGGACTTGAGCTCTCAAGACTTGAGACTTGACTTGGACTTGCAAAAAATGACTTGTGAACATGTCTGTCATACACTGACAAAGGTTGCCCTCACCTCCATTATTTGAAACTGACCCTTCAGCAAACCTAAATCTACGCTTTCCTTCATCTCTGAATTCTCATGTCTCTTCTTTCCATACCTTAAATGAAACTTAGCTGGCAGTCCAGCTATAGTTCGTGATCCATTCACATTCAATTTGTAATTTTCCATCTACTCAAACTATAAAAGTTGAGTCTTTCTCTGCTGCGGGCAACATATTGATTCCCAACCCCTCCCTCTCTCCGGCACAAAAACACACTTGAATGTTGCATTGGCCCCATGTTAACCCAAAGACACTAAATCAATACGTGATCAGGAGCCAGAGGAAAACTTATTGGGTTACAACTTAGTGCCTCTGTCTTTAGATTTTAGCTACATTTTAGCCAATAAATCACTGTAAAAAAAAAGTAAGAAAAGGCAGCAGCATGTTTTGCCTGTCTGATTCTTCCCTGATACGCGGTGAAACAAACTGAATCCGAGAGCTACAGTGATAATCAAAACACAGCATGCATTCAAACATCTAAGGAGCCACACAGCAGCTCACAAAGACATGAGTGTGAGCAAGAGAGGTAAAGACACCATGTAGCTAGAATGTAATTATTGGTAGTGTAAGAAAACAGCTAAAAAAAAAAATCTCACACCACTATGTTGCTACATGTTACTTGTTTTCAATTGTTCTTCTAGCACTTTTACTTATAGCAACCAGGGTAGGAAATCTGAATAAGATGTAGAGAAATATTACAAGTATTACATTTGCAGTTATAATTTGACCTCTTCACACTTGGATAACCTCTGTCAAGAATTACTACGATACTATAATTATTTTGTGCACATTTAGGTCTCAATTAAAACAAGCTTTTACAATATTGTTAGCATCTGTAAGCATGCATTACTCCTTTCTCTGCACAGCGCTTTTGTGGCTTTTTCATACCACAGGATCTGATTCGAGTCGCTGAAGGATGTTTATTAATCAACTGACTATTTTCAGCAGGAGAGAAATGGACTGAAATCTAGGGCAGATAGATATTTGTGGACAGAAGCTAAGGCGGAAAATCCTGCTCTCAAATAATTGAATGTGGCAACAATGGCTAGGACACTAAAAGCTCTGCTGCTGATGGCAGAGAACACGCCTCTCACTTCCAAACACTGGGAGGGAAAACAACTGGATGTGTTTAATTTTTCTTTTTTTGTTGTTTATTTTACAGGTAACACAATAATAATAAACCCAAAGTGTAAGAATAGGTAATTAACTACATGTGTGTTTATTATTGTATCATTATTTGCAGCATATAATCATTTTGGAGAGGGATTGGGGCATAAACCTTGGAATCTTTAGGTTGTGAGTTCGAGCCCCACTCCCACAGACTGCCATTTTGGGTCTTTGAACAAGACCCTTATCCCCACACTGCTCCCCGGGAGCCCCACGAGGGCAGCCCACTGCTCCCCAAGAGGATGGATTAAATGCAGAGGTAGATTTCTCCAATGTGAGATCAATAAAAAAGTTCAATTATTATTAATTATTTAAATCAATGTTTTTAATTATGTCAACCTATATTCTAAAGCTTAGATCCAGATTTATGTAAGCTAGGATTGATCTGTAGGCTAGGGGTGTGCAAAATAATCGTCATGATGATGCATCGTGATTCTAATTTTCATGATCTACTGCATCGATTCTTGACGCCAAGTATCGATTATTTATTTAAAAAAATGAGTAAATAAAATTGCATGAATGGTTGGCGAACATCAGCCAAAAACAAGTGTAATACAACTTCCAGTCCAGTAGATGTCGCTGCGGATGTGTTAATGCACACTGCCTTGTGTCATAAGCATTTCTACTGCGCCGAGTCATTCAAAAACAAAACATGGAGGAGAAAATATTGCAATGCATCGCAATAATTCAAGTATCGTGATGCATCGCGATAGAATCGCATCGTGGCCTGTGAATCGTGATTCGAATCGAATCGTGACTTCTTTGGCAATACCCACCCCTACTGTAGGCTGTTCCTAGAAGCAAAACACATGCTTCTATAGCTTCATTTTAATAGAGTAATACATAATACAGGAGCATATTGATCTAAATATCTGAATACAACTTTGTGACAAGGTGTTTCTAAACCGTGAAGATAAAGTGCAGATTTTTTCTTGAGCCACTCTGTCCTGAGCTGTAGCAGACAACAATGCTGTTGCTCAGGATTAAAGAGCCTTTCTTCTACTGTCAATCGAAAACAGGCAGGATGAATTCCTCAAGGCTCTCTGCTTTGGTGCCTCAGACTGGCTCACTGCTGTGCAAAGGCCTCTATCTCTGGGAGAGAACAGCCATACATCAGAGCATGTGACCGCGTGGGAGGATGAGACATGTCGCAGCTTCTCGCACGCTCTCTTAACTTTTCCTCAAACCATCAAAGCCTGTTTGGCTCCGCGGCAGACAAACAGGAGGTGAAACCGCTGAGAAACGTAACAAGTAGGCAGGGAGTTAAAAGTGCTGTCTGAGGGCTTGAAAGTGGGGAAAAAAATATCACCACAATATTTTTATTCCTTTTTTTAAAGCAGAACTGCCATGAAATCTGAGGCTTCGCTACCTGTACTTTAAATATAACACCGCCTGGTTTTTGCTTCTTCTAGAGCGCGGGGGAATGTGGTGTTTTTTTTTTTTTTTTTTGGAAGCCATATGTTTGTTTCACCTCCCACTGGGAAAATGGAAAGAGATGGGGAACGTTGAGATGGAAACAGATGGGGGGAAACTGCTCAAACTAACAAGTGAGCAAGTGAAGATGTTAAAGAAGGAAATTATCCAAGAGATCTCCATATCTTCACTAATCATCTGACAAAAGAAGTCAGTAGAAATGAAAGAGAACACAGAGAAAGGAAGTAGATCCTGGAAAGAAAAAGGTGCATGAGGTAAAATGATGCAGAGAATTCACACCTTGTGTTATTTCTCTCATTCAGTCATGTTAGACCTGCACAATGGATGCATTCATTATGCGTTATTCCAGCTCTTGTTGTATTTTAAGGGATTTTGTCCTGATGAAAGGTGAACCCCTCACCTGTTTCATTCTTTTGCTGCTTCTATCAGGTTTTCTTTCAGAAATGCCCTTTTGCAGCCTTCTGAAGCAAAGTGTCCCCTCATCATGATGCTGCAAACGCCATACCTCCCTGTCAAAGTGGGGTGTTCAACCTGGAGTGTTTAGCATGAAGGCCAAATAGGACCTCTGTTTGGACCCTGCAGACCAGAGCAGCTTTTTCCACACCTCTCTTCTTGACATAATTCCATAAAAAGCCCAAATTTTTAGACTGCAGGACAAAAAGCTGCCCTGTCAATTTAATCTAACACCTGAGGTTCAGATCTCTGCAGCTCCACCAGAGTTCCCAAGTTTAATCAGCCTGTCAGTTTAACCAGACACCTTTAGTGTATTACAGACCTAAACTTCTTCACAATCCCATGTGAAACCTGTCATTTACTGATGAACTGTGAAGCTAGTGTAGAAAGAAGAAACGTGATTAGTTATTTAAAATAAACCCATCATTTTCATTGAATTGCAAGATGAAAGCATTAAGTATCTTTTCAAATAAGGTTCAATTTTGGAATATAAAGAGCCTGATAGTAGCTGTTTATCTTTTAGTGACTTTAAATCCTGAAATGCAAAAAGAATCAACGATCAGGATGCATGCCGCCACATTCTTTATGTAAAGTGTGATCTGTTATGGGCTGTCTGACTGTAGTACAGATTAGCTGGTCTAGCTAGAATCCAACTGACATAAATCCACACTAGAGGATAGATAAGGAGAAAACAAAAATAATGTGGAGGCTTCAGGATGATTGTATGTATAATCAGAAGTCTTTGACATAATATAATAATCGTGATTCTTAGGTAAAAAATATAATTCCACACCACTCAACTATATAACAACCTTTTTAATCAGAAAATATTTTTTCTGACACACAACCAATGTTCCCTCCATGTAACACTCCTTTTTCAAACTGCTTCTGCTTTCCCCCCCCCGGAATTTCATTACATTATATAGAAATAGACAACAGTTATTTTTGCTTGTCATACTAAATTAAATAAAGATATATAAAGAAAATGAATAGGAAATTAATTTATCTTATTTTTATTCAGTTTCCAATTCTTATAGCATCTCTTTAATATGTTAGTACCTCTTGGATGTGCAGCTGTCTGGCACACGATCTACTCCTCAATCCCAGTTTCAAATATTACTATCTAATCAGTGTTATAATCAATATGAATACATTTAAGAGTTGTATTTGGATGAATATGATTAAAAAAGGTAAATAAATGTCCTTATTCAGTGCATGAAAAACCACTCGGATGCATAAATAAATGATCCAGCAGGAAGAAGAATGTGTGGAGGCCCAAATTATTTATCATTCAAGGCTTCCAAAACAATGAAACTCAACGGTTTTTAACAGCTATCCAAAATCCACACAGATAAAGACATACCTGTTCACTGCACAGTGTAATGCTCTGCTTTTTTTTTTGTTTTGCTTTTTTTGCTCAATTCAAGTACATAATGAAGCAAAAACATAAATCAATCAATTAGCACATTCTCAGATACGGTGGCTGCAGCACTTAGATGTGAGGAGCTAAAGCGGATGTCACAGCTTCTAGATGTTTGTGCTCAAATAAACATGAAAAGTAGCACAAACATCCAGAAATCATCCTGAAGTGGCATATTTTGACAACCATATCAGAAGTGAGAAGAGAAAAATGTGAAAAACAGATGCAATGTAATGTATGGTGGTGATATTCATTATTTTCTTTACCCTTAGAGTTAGAATTCAACTTTATTTTCATTACACTGTCACAAATGGATGTTGAATAGAGAATGCAGGCATTTTTATCTTTGGATATTATTCATGAAATGCTTAAACCCTTATACAATTTAAAGCAGAAATGCTAAAAAAAAAACAATGTAATTAAAGACATAAAGACAAAGAGTAACAGGAATTTAAACTGTGTCACAGGCTACAGCACACATTTGCAGAATGTAAATGCTTTAATGTGAACTAAAACCTTTAAAGGGTGAAACATCTCTTTTGTTCCAGAGCAGGACTGCCATCCTGGGCAAAGCTGAACTCTTACATGTAACATAATACATCTCATGACGTTTTTTTGTTTTTCATTTTAAGTTGCCCCAATCACTTCAACTAAAGGTAGATTAATGGAAATGACTGTTGTAACCTCTTATTATTTTAATAAACGATGTAACTTGCTATGATCCCTGGTTTGTAACAAGTTTATTATTGTTATAAGCAGATTTTAAACTTGTAATAAACCCGGCCTCAGCGTGCACAGTTTACTGGGTGGGTTACATATATACCCATAAACATCAAACATTTGAGGAACATTGCACACAACTGCACTCATCAGCAACCATTTACTGTGTCCCCCATTTTTCTACGTTCAGTGTTTGGTGGTTTTCCTATAATTATCATCATGGTGCCCAACTGGAGGCTCTAAAGAGGAAACCTATTTCTTCTAAACCTCTTTTCTGTTATTATCCCTCATTAAGCCGATCACTTGTAGGTTTGACGTCTTGATGGATTAGAGACAAGGTAAGGTGTTGGCACGTGTCCGACTGCATCAGCACTGGACCAGAACGAGAAATCCATGAGGACAGATGAGAACAGGCAGGATTCATTAGTGTTTAGCAGGTTTGGAAGGCTAGGTGCAAGTATTTAAGACAAGGTGTATTTGAACCATGTACAGGTCCTTCTCAAAATATTAGCATATTGTGATAAAGTTCATTATTTTCCATAATGCAATGATAAAACTTGAACATTCATATATTTTAGATTCATTACACACTAACTGAAATATTTCAGGTCTTGTCTTGTCTTAATACGGATGATTTAGGCATACAGCTCATGAAAACCCAAAATTCCTATCTCGAAAATTAGCATACAATGAAAAAGGTCTCTAAACGAGCTATGCACCTGATCATCTGAATCAACAAAATAACTCTAAACACCTGCAAAAGATTCCTGAGGCCTTTAAAACTCCCAGCCTGGTTCATCACTTTAACCCCAATCATGGGTAACACTGCCGACCTGACTGCTGTCCAGAAGTCCATCACTGACACCCTAAAGCAAGAGGGTATGACACAGATATTTCTGAACCAATAGGCTGTTCCCAGAGTGCTGTATCAAGGCACTTCAGTGGGAAGTCTGTGGGAAGGAAAAAGTCTGGCAGAAAACGCTGCACAATGAGAAGAGGTGACCGGACCCTGAGGAAGATTATGGAGAAGGGCTGATTCCAGACCTTGGGGGAGCTGCGGAAGCAGTGGACTGAGTCTGGAGTAGAAACATCCAGAGCTACTGTGCACAGGTGTGTGCAGGAAGTGGGCTACAGGTGCTGCATTCCCCAGGTCAGGACACTTTTGAACCAGAAACAGCGGCAGAGGCGCCTGACCTGGGCTACAGAAAAGCATCACTAGACTGTTGCTCAGGTTTACATGTAATTTGGAAATCAAGGTACCAGAGTCTGGAGGAAGGCTGGGGAGAAGGAAATGCCAGAAGTCCAGTGTCAAGTACCCACAGTCAGTGATGGTCTGGGGTTCCATGTCAGCTGCTGCTGTTGGTCCACTGTGTTTTATCAAGAGCAGGGTCAATGCAGCTAGCTATCAGGAGATTTTGGAGCACTTCATGCTTCCATCTGCTGAAAAGCTGTATGGAAATGAAGATTTCATTTTTCAGCACGACCTGGCACCTGCTCACAGTGCCAAAACCCCTGGTAAATGGTTTACTGATCATGGTATCACTGTGATCAATTGGCCTGCCAACTCTCCTGACCTGAACCGCATAGAGAATCTGTGGGATATTGTGAAGAGAAAGTTGAGACGCAAGACCCAACACTCTGGATCAGCTAAAGGCTGCTATGGAAGCATCCTGGTCCTCCATAACACCTCAGCAGTGCCACAGGCTGAATGCCTCCATACCACGCCGCATTGAAGCAGTCATTTCTGCTAAAGGATTCCCCACTAAGTATTGAGTGCATAACTGTACATAATTATTTGAAGGTTGACTTTTTTGTATTAAGAACACTTTTCTTTTATTGGTCAAATGAAATATGCTAATTTTGTGAGATAGGAATTTTGGGTTTCATGAGCTGTATGCCAAAATCATGCCTATTAAGATAATAAAAGACCTGAAATATTTCAGTTTGTGTGCAATGGATCTTAAATATATGAATGTTCAAGTTTTATCATTGCATTATGGAAAATAATGAACTTTAACACAATATGCTAATATTTTAAGAAGGACCAGTATATGACCATAATTGTCTAATTTTGCAGGGCACCATTTGCCAAGTATTAAGAGCATTAGTTTCTTTAAAAGTTGAAAATAATAATCATGATTGTAAAATAGTATTGTTACTAACTTCAGCCACCACACTACTTTTAACTCTGTCTCGTCCTAATAAAACACGCTTATGATAAGCAGGCCAAACGATAACTTGAAACCCCACCTGGGAGTAATTAAACAGGCCAACATATTTCACAGTTACAGTTTTATGCATCCAACCAAAAATACACAAGAGGCATAATCAAACCATAACACAGGAATGCCTCTCATTAATGTCCATAGCAATCCCCTTCTAAATATTCCCTGGATTCTTAAACTGAAGGGCACCGTCTGGAGAAATCAAACGATCTATCACTACTGTAGAAGTGGATTCTGAATCTGCAGGCAAGAATATATTCAATTCTGCTATGGATATATATATAAAAATAAATAATTATACATATATATTATTATCAGATCTGTACAGCTTTAATTCTATCAAGCTAAACACTGAAAAGCAATAACTATAAGTTTGCTCTTTGTCTCTGGTTGATGGTATGTGGACTTCCATAATTTATCATACTCCAGTGGTGGATTATAGGAGCTGAAACAATCCTCTTCCAGGACGGTACAAGTGGTTAAGGACGGGTTGTAAACATGTAGTAATACCTGTAGTTTGTCTTCACCATTCCTCGCCAGGCTACGGCAGACTGCATCAAGCTCTTCCCCAAGAGAAGTAAGCACCGTTTCTTGGTCAGCTTCCATTGTCAAAACCTTCTTTTCCAGCCTAGCAAGCTCCGACTCAGAAACGCGTCTCCGCTCACCTAATCTCACCTGTAGAAGACAGCAGTCGATTGGTTGATGTAAAGCTGTGATAACTTTCCTAATTCTTATTATTAGCAACCAGCATTTTCCTTCCACGCAATACTAGAAATATTTTCACAATAAAACATAGAATTACGGTAGTCTCTACTAAATTAAACTGAAGCACACATACAGTGCGATCCAAAACTATTGATTTGATGTGTCTGATCAAAGAAAGAAAGAAAGAAAGAAATAGAAAAAGAAAGACAGAGAAAAAAATATGGACATAACAGCTAAAGAAAAGAAAAAGAGCAAAAGAGAGGAATAAAGACATAAAAATGTAAGAAAAGTCTACAGCAAAGAAAGACAGGAGAGAAAGAAAGAGCCTTCAATATTCTGATATAGTCGAGCACAACCAGTCCCATTCAGCAGCCCCTTATAGCCAGAGCCCACCTGTGTGTGATCTGGTCTCACAATAAATCAAACGGTTCATTGAAGGTCTCAGAGGTTTGTTATAGGATATTTATTGAAAAAAAACAGCAACATAGGGAAAAAAAGAGCAAAGGAGGCGGCAGAGGAAGAAAGTTTTGGAGTTGGGTTATAAGACAACATCTGAGCCTTTAAGCATCTTCCAGCGCAGTTAAAGGAACGCCATAAAATCACTATGGAGCGAAACACATGCTATTGCTAAAAGAAAAGAATTTAAAATCTGGTTGGTCTACATTAAACAGAGCAACAATAAAATGGTTTAACCTACTTTGGTAACAGTAGTCTCGGAGTCATACCTAAATGACTGAAGCTGTAGCTTCAAAAGAACGATTCAGGTGTGCTGAACGCAAACACCAATGGTCAAATATGTAAAAGCTACTTCAGCTAGGCGCTGTGCAGCACTGGTCTTTATTTTTGGTTAGTATCTGCAATATTTCAGGGTCTCTAACAGGACAAAGCCAATCAATATGTCAGAGGACAGAAACCTGGATGATCAGTGCTGCCTGGGGAATATGAATCATTATCTCCTGGCTGAGATAATAAACCTCTCATGTTCCATGAATAGGAACCTGATTTCTTAACCAATTTCAATTCGATACATGTCTGCCCTGAAAAAAAGCTGCATAGAACCTCTCAGGTCTGTGTGGAGGAGGTGAGCTGGCATCAATATTTCATTAGCTGCTTAAAACACCTGCGGTCGCACTGATGATGACGCTTTCTCAAATCATACTCAGGGAAATAAAGAAAGAAGGAAAGAAAAGTTCTTTATTTTTCTACATGTTTACTTCAATATGATGCTTCTGGATGGCCTCTATATACAAACACAAAGTACACACACAACCCAGCAGAGCCTGGCTTACTTTGTCTTCCAGATCCTGTTTGAGTTGCTGATATTTTCTTTGGAGAAGAGAGTGTGCTTCGTCTTTAGTGCCCAGCTGCGCCACCAGCTTATCACACTCATCCTTCATCCTGTCCAACTTGATGTTCAGTGCCGCACACAGCTCCTTGTCCGACGCCGCATCCGCCTGCGAGGGGAGGGATGTGTTTTCAGAGCTGTGATGCATAAACATGCAATCAGACGAGATCGCCCAGGCTGTTCAGCTTGAATTTAGGCAGCTTACAATTTGTGTGGAAGCGGTTAAAAGAAAAAAATATGCGTTCCGCAAAAGCAGTGGTGCATAATGAACTTCATCAGTCACAAAAAACAAACTTCTTTCAACTTTTACAGATAGACAAAGTAGTTCATCATTGTGAAGAAGGACTCATTTGATCTAACTGAATATAAGTCAGAGGTTTTTTAGTGTGCATTTGTTTTTAGCCCCATTTTTATAAGTTGCCCCTAAATTAATAATTAGAAGTGAGCAAAACTGACAGAGCACACTATGATGATCTCAGGGGTAGAGTATTGAGGTAGCAACATTGGCTGTATCTAAATATGTGTACTTATGCGTTCTCATGTGCTTGTGAACGTCATCAGCCTCAGTCCTAGTATTGTTCCAATTCAGCAGACCAAGAACGGACAAAGTCCCTGGATGTTGTTCTCCCCCCTCCCTCTTTAAAAGTTCAGATGTTGAGAAGACCGTAGCAACCAATGGACCTCCAAGGCTAACGGCAGCCAAGGCTAACGTTGCCAGTCTGCAGCAGCCCTCTTTCGGCATAGACGTGTGTGAAGTAGAGCTGGCTCTGATGGCGAGTTTTTTTTTTGTTTTATTTAACAAAATGTTCATTTGATTTGTGTTTATCTGACTGTGTTCAATATTATTCCCCCACTAAATAAAAAAGTTATTATCTAGAGACTATTAATAATAGGAGGTGAAATGCAGCTCCAGATGAGCCGAGCGTGTGGTGACGTCACAAGTACGTTTCTGTTCCAATTGACCCGTATTTATGCTGCATGCTCCCGTTCTCCCAGATTCCCTACTTTCCTGTGTTCTTATCAAGAACGTACTTTGCGAGAGCACGAGTCCGTACTCGCATTCTTGTGAATTTAAAAACAGCCAATGTGTTGAGGGAAGATTATCCATCTAAACACAACGGAACACCTTTGGGGTTGAACTAGAACTGACCTTCTAATCCAACATCAGTGTCTGACCTAAGAAATATATCTGGAAGAACAGATTAAAGTTGCAATTGTTGCAGCTGTTAATGGTAAAGAAAAAAACAAACAAACAAACTAAATGTAATTATTATGGGGTGTACCCTGAAGTTGTTCTCGTTCTCTAGGCTTTGTGCCTGTCCACTCATTTCTGAAAAGTTTGGTATGAAAACTCTTTACTTTAAAGCAAAGCGTTGTGAAAAACAGAAACAACGGACGGGAAGAGATAGGAGGGACATGAAACAAAGGAAGAAAAAAAAAATTGGAGCTGGAAGTGCGAAGTACCAAATTAGAATTGAAGGGGAGCAGAAAAAAGGATTAAGATAGAGGGAGGCAGCAAGAGGGAAGACAGAGTGGAGAGGAAATCAGACTTGAGAGGACAAGGAAATTAGAATATTTTAAGCTTTTTCAGGCAGTTGACTGTATCACAATTGCAATACAGGCTTCTGGCTGTGCTCTATTGGGTTATAGGGGTGTGTAAGGAGGGGGAGGGGGGGGTGGTTTGAGACATCTGGTGCACCCTCAGGCAAGTTTTTAAAAACATTTCAGCAAATGCCCTTGTCCTTCCTGCACTTGGAAATGACACCATTACAATGAGCTATGTCACATATTAATGCCATTCAGCAAAGCTAATGGGCTAAACTCAAGCATATCAGGGAGGACCATGCCCCTGAAGATACGCTCTACCCAGGAGGGCTCATCATTGGAGATATTGAACAGAGGGAGGGTGGCTGGATTCTGGGGAGTGAGTTAAGTAGAACAGTGCTATCGCCGCCACAGCCTTGATGAGACCACCGAGGTCTGATATGTGGGTTTTTAAATATTCACGCTCGGAGGTTTGGCGCGGCCCCCAAGATCCGCGGGGCACCACGAGCCATTAGGAAGCTCAGCAATCCTTGGTTGTATCAGAGGACAAAGCTCCAGCCGACGAAGGAAAATTAGTTTAGATGAGAATTTCTTCATTGTGTCACTGGGTCGGAAATATCCCAGATGTTTAGTGGGAGCCAATCATATTCCAAATGTTAATAAGCGTGCGGCACTTTGTCATCTATGCTTATCCTTGGTGGGAGGTGAAAAGAATGTCTTTCCTCGGTGAATGATTTCCGACATTTAAGAAGATTTATACAAATTCAGGACGTGCAACACCTGAAACATCATGCTGAGATATGAAAGGAGGCACAGGAGATTTAAAGAGGACCTGATCAGAATTTCAGAAGAAACACAAAATAATTTCCCTAACAAGACTCAGATTGAGAGATTACAACCACCTTTTGGAGTGTAGACTAAATATCTATCTTTAATAGGCGTAGCTTGGCATGTAGACATGAATCAATGAGAGAAAGATTACATCCTCCATCCAATAATGAAAACAGCTGAAATCCTGCTTTACAATGTACAGATTAACGAGCTACGGGGCCTTTAAAGTATTCATACTCTTAGAACTTACCGATATTCATGCCTAAAGAAGTGAACTTTAACTAGGCCATTCTAGCACATCCACTGAGCTGTGGATGATTTTCTGCAGGAAGATTAACCTGAACCTCACTATTAAACCTTTTAGTGGATTTCTTCCTGCACCTTCTTCAATATGTCTGTTCTTTTCTCCATAGAGTTATTGGCTATAAATGCCAGATTTGGAGAGTAAACCACTAATAGTACGCCTGTCAGCAGATCCTCGCATCTGAGTTCATGATAAGTGCAGCTCCTCCAGAGCTTCTTGATTGCTTCTATGATTTATGTTCCTGGATTCTTTTGTGGTTTATATCCTAATAAAAACACAGAAAAAAATGTTGTAATATTACTCAATAAAAAAAAAAGTTTATCTTCTTTGAATCCACATTTATAAGAAGAGATGCCTACAATACCTGGATCAGATATCATCTTCAATATTACCTAATTAGTCAGATCAGGTATGTGTTGTTTGATATTGGAGATCTAATCCTCTGCAATTTACATCAAGCTGTTATTTATTTCCTTTTTCTACTTATCTGTTAATAAATAGTATACAGATATCTGTGTTCATTTTTGATCTTTTTTAACAATGTTTATGTAAAATCTAAAGCCTTTCACTCACATGGCAGGATACAGTTTTATCGGATCGGTATCGGCCCATGCGCTCAGCCCAGGTATTGGTATCTGATTAGGATTACATACTTTGTTTTATTATTTCTCTACCTAACAGCTATCCATGATGAAACTGTTACTAGTTTAGATCATGTACTTGTATTTCTTTCAAAGCTGAATTGTTTTATGTGCATAAAAAGGATCCTACCTTAGCTTCTCTTAGCTGTGCCTTTATTTCATCCCTTTCCTGTTGGCAGAGTTTCAGCCTTTCCTGGACTTCCCAATCCTTCTTCATCCTGTCGTCTTTCATCGTGGCCTTCATGTTTTCCAGCTCCTTCTGATGGACCTCTCTCTCCAACTGCAGCTGCTGGCTCAGAGCAGAGCGTTCCTCTTGTAGCAACGTTAGCCTGGCCTGAAGTTCAGAGTTGTCTTTCTGAAGCTCCTTTCTGGCGTTATCCTCTTGGGACAACCGCTGGGATAGGTGAGCGTGTGCGTCAGTCATCTGCTTCAAGGCGGCCTGGAGTTCAGCCTGTGCGTCCTGGTCCCTCTGAAGACAACGGGCTTGACTGTCAGCTTGTTCCTCCAGCCTCTGCTTCTCTTCTCTTAGTCTCGCCTGGATGGAGGTTTGGAGCTGAGCCTCTTGTTCCAGGGCTGCTGAGGCCTCTCTTACCTTGGGTTAAGATGTTGTTAGTACTTTATCAGCTTAGGCTAAAGCTCTGCACTGTTTGCTATGAAAATCCAAGTTTTTAAATAGCAGTTTGGATCTGTACTTCAAATTTCACAATTAATGAAAAGAGCATCTAAAATTTCTCTATATTTTAATTTCTTAACGCCACATTGCTCTGTATGTTTAACCAATTTCTAAAGAGTGAAAACAGAATTATATTTAGATCATCAGGATTCATGGATGGAGACTGAGAAGATAACAGGCAGGAAAGGATGATGGATGGAGAAACAAAGGGATAGAAGGATGGACAGTCAGACCCACGGACGGGTTTTTAGACAACGTAACAGAATAGAATTCTAGAGAATATATTTAAAAGAAGTCTGAGAATATATATATATATATTATTCTGTTACCATATCCTGATGAGTAAAACCCTCCTATTAAAATCCAGGCTTTAAATGGGGCCGGAGCCTAAAATATGCACTGTCCAATTGAAAGGAAAAGTCCGGTCATATTCAGAATTCAAAATTCTAGAAGTGCTTTAAATAGGAAATTATTACATACTGTTCAATAAATGATAAGTATTTTAAATTAGGAGTAATTTTCATTTGAATGTGCTTACCGGAGGCATCATGTTTGTCAAAGAACATTATTGCCACCACCGATTTGTGAAGTCACAGTGAAGTCCCAAGTCATCTTGAAAACGAACGATTTTGCTTGTAAAGCGGGGAGAATGGCGCTAGGCTTACCCCACTGTGACATCACTGCCGGAAGATGATGATTAATATATTTGGGCAAAACTGGCCACTCCGAGACTCAGTGATTGCGACGAAAATTATAATTTTTTCTCTTCTTACTAATTAACCGTAAATTCATTAAATCCCCACGAACAGATTTGTTTTAGGTATAGATAATGATCCATTGATTATCCTTTGCTGACCGGACTTCTCCTTTAACAGTGACCTGGTGTATTCCCATCAGAAATATTTTCATACTTATGATAAATGTTGAGGAGTACAATAACTTTGCTATTCGTAGATGTTAAACCACACACCTCCTGGATCTCCTGCTGAAGCAGCACCTGGCGCTGCCGAGTCTCCGAAAGCTCCACGTCCTTGCGGTGGATCTCCTCTTCGCGCTGGGTCAGTCGACGTAGTATTTCACCCAGCTCCCTGCGGGCGGCCTCAGTCTGCTGGCTCAGTGCCTTCAGCTGGGCCTGGGAGCCCTCGTTTTCCCTGGAGGCCTGCAGGGAGAAAAACAGAGCAAAGGACTAAATGAGAGAGGAGAAGGAGACAGGTGGGGAAAAAAGGGAAACGAATAATGACAAATTAAGATGAAGGACAAGCCAGTGTATGCAGTGGAGCTCTAACAATAATGATGAGAGGAAGAAAAAGGGTGACAGCGAATAGGAAGAAGGGAAACATATGCCGTTCCAGCTCTTGGCTGATAGGAAAATGCTAACACTCAGCTTTCTGATAAAGGGACAATGGTCAGGTCTGTTCAAGGCAGATTGCTTCTAATGCTGTGGCTTTGACTGGAATTTGCAAAGACTTTGCAGCAGCTCAGAACCTAATCATTTAATTGAGCACTTGATTCTCTCCCCTAATTCATTAAGAGGGCAGAAATGATTTTGTAATTAATTCGCGTCACGTACAGTATGCCAGGTGGGATTCTGTCTGTCTGCTTTTCTGGTATAAGAAGCGTGACGGTGCTTACTGGGAGTTTGGAGGTGACTCCCTCAGTACAAATGGACTGGAAAACAGTGTGAGGTGACTTTTTAAGCTAATGAATACTGTCAGCTATTAATTATTCCACTACATCCAACCACTGGAACAAACCTAGCAACTGTACTGCTGTAATGAAGTACCTTTGGGTCTATAATCCAACATTCGGCTTTAAAGCTACTGTAATAAATGAAAGCATTGCTGCCCAGGTAAACGAGTCTTTATTGCTAATATACAGAATATTATGAAAAAAAAAACGTATGCAACTTAGAGTAGAATATTATCAAGATAAAATTTTGAAAGGACAATCTTACTTATAGAAAAAGAGCAACAAAATATCCGAATACATGAGATAATGACCTTTGAGCTTCATGGGAAAGACTTTCTCTGACCAAGCGAAGTAATACTGCAGAACAAGGAGCAGAAAGCAAGGAAGCCTTGTAACAGATTATTCGCCTTATGACATTAACAAAGATTTGATACATAAACAAAACATTTCCTGTTCTTTTTAAGATGCACAGTGCAGCTTTTTAAGGAGGCGTTTGGTGTAAGTCTACTGTTAAGGGAACTTGAACGGCGGTACTTTTGTGAAATACAATAATGCAGTCCAACAGTTGGAACAGTCGATGGAACGTCTATACTTCAATCAGACACAGTAAAGGATTATGTGTAGAAGCTATTATTTAAATATTGTGGTTTTGCCAAGGTCAAATATCAAGAAGGGCATGTGACTGTAACGAAGGATGGTCTACAAGACGGCGAGCCATTAGACGATCAGTTTTAGCTCGTAAAAAAGTAAGATTTTCATGAAGACTTTTTTCTGTTTTTGCCTTCATTTGAGATTTTTTAAGTTGAATTTTTTTTTGGGGGGGGGGACGTGGTCGGACCCAAACCCAAGGTCAGCCGCGTCGACGATCAAGGCCTCCGCACATGAGTCGTGCGCGCCAACCAATGCGCCATCGAGGCACGCCCATATAAGTTGAAATTTCAGTTGACTGAAGCATTTTCAGGACCAACGCTTTCTCACTAAGTTCTTATGGAATTGGCCTTCAGATGATGCATTTTGACAATGACCAAAGTTCAGGTTAATCACTTGCAAGCCGAAGAGGTGTATAAAAACTACAATTCAGTCAGTCAGAAATGTGGCAGAAGCTGAAGGAGATGTAGTTGAGACCAGATTATATCAAAACTAATTATGCTGCCAAAAGTGGAACTTTTGAAGGTGAACCCAGGCCCAGTCATACCCATAGCATGGGGCTACCACCGCCACGTTTTACTGTGCAAATGGTGTTCTTGAGGTGAGAGGTGCTGCTAGTTTTTAGTCAGACAGTGTTTTCTTTGGTGGCTGAACACTTAAATCTTATTCTCATCTGACCAGAGCACATTCCTTCATACACCTGCCAACATACATACCTTTAGGCCAACTCAAAACGTGCTGTCTAGACACTTTTTCATATAGCCCAGCTATAGCCCCTACAGTGTGTTTATTTGATTCCAGTGGAAAGATACTCCAGTCTCTGATCTTGAACTCTGCACTTCTGTGCTTCTTCTCTGATTAATTCTCTCCCTCCTTCTCAGGTCTATGAATTTTTGTAGGCTGCCTTCTTTTGGTACGTTTGTTATAGACATTCAGGTGTAATTTTCCATTTAAAGATGATGGTAAAACGACACAGGTAGTGGATTTTCCTTATATAACCCCAACCTGACTAGTCTGTAGAGCTTCTTGCTCTTCATGGTGCGCTGCCTCTTTGCCTAGTGAGCCTTTCAGAACAGGTGTGTTTATACTGACATAATCATGTCACACTTTTGCACACAGGGGGACTTAATTTCACTAATTATCTGACTTTGAAAAGGTAAATTCTCACTAGAACTTTTCAGGGGCTTCGTAGCAAAGAAGGTGGATGCATATGTTAGTGCCAGTTTTCTTTTTCTTTAGGGGGTTTTCATGCTGTATGCATTATTTTTTCGTTTTACTTCAATGTGTTTCTTGATCTCATAAGATAAAATGTAAAAAAAAAAAAAAAAAAATTATTTTAGGCTGGAACATAACAAAATAGGTGAAAATCCAAGAGGGGTTTATGCTTCACTAAAGACAAATACTGCATAATAATAATAAACTATATGGTTTTACACTTGTGTTATGGATTTTTTTTTTTTTATCATTTATCGAAGCTGTTTTTAAATCCCTTCACCCTGGAAACAGAATGAAAATGTAAAGAATTCATTAAAAGCCAAAAACCAATGTTAGATTGATGCTAATAAGTTTAAGTTAACTTTAGGAAACCTTATTTCAGTCAGACGTGCATCTCTGACTACTCTGTAGTAGGTCACAAGAATCTCTAGAGACTACGAGTCCTGAATGTTTAATGGACTTCTCTTGTTATACTCCAGATTTAACAACCAACAATAGGAGCTGTGTTGAATGTGTTGCCACTCAGGAGAACATGTATGAGCAGCGCAACCTAGAAAACTGACACAAGCGCATGACCTCCGTGGCTGGATGTGAGCATGTGCCAGGTTTTGTGTATTGGATGTCTGCTGCTTGGCAATTTATTAGGAATTTAAAGATAAAGGGAACCATGGCGAACCAAAAAAAAAAAAAAAGAAAATATAAAAGTTGGTTTCAGGGTTCTTATCTTTAACAAACTATGCAGCAAAAAGAAAACAAGGCCTACTTTACTTGTGATTTATCACCTTTACCGTTTCTTTCTCTTTAGCTTATCTTAATGCATTCCCTTTTTAGCCTTGGTTCTGAGAGATGTACAATGATCTCAGGTACGTTTTGTTATTCTTTTTATCTATTAGGAAATACAGTGTTATCACAACGAGAACTGTAAAAATGGAAAGACTGCCGTCTTGTTATGCCGATTAGCATGCTTTGGAAGATGTGGGTGTTGAAAGCACCTCATGTCTTCTTTACACATGTCTACGTTAGTTTCACTGAGACAGATGGAAGGATCAGAGTCAGGAAAGAAAAAAAAAACATCATGTTTTATAGAAGAGATGGGATGCTGTGCTAAAGTGAGCACTTCAGCCACACAAAGGAGCGCCAGCAGTGCAGGACCAGTGGAGAAACAGAGGGATGTACGAGGAATAAAGATTCACACTGAGCTGAATTTATGACTGGTCTGTTTCTGAAGAGTCACTCAACTGACTAAAGCATCACTCTGCCCTAAAAAAGTATCCACACTCCTAAACTTTACATTATTTTGTGAATTTTCAACAACAAACTGGAAAGAATTTGTTTGGGATTAACATGAGGTACCTCGTCAATCTAAACCAGTAGATAAACAATACATACTGTTATTTCAGGTTATTTTTGTTATTTTATTTTCTATTGTTATTTGTTTCTTCCCCACTAACTGCTGAATGTTTTGTAAAATGGGTTATTGTATTGTATTTTATTATATATATTTTTTTTTTACTATTTTTCAAGGATGCACTTTAAAAAACAGATGAAATTGTCCAGAGAGCTGTTCCAAACAAAATTTCTTTTTGTTTTACACTTGTTTAAACAAAATGACAAATAAAATCTAAGTCTCTAAGTCTAATTTTTCTATTTCTATCTACTCTCCGTTCAGTGAGAGTGGTAAACATCTCACAATATGGATCAACTTCAACCGAGACATGACTCTCCATAAAGTGGTTTAGATGGGAGGATGCAGGGAGGATGTTGAGGATGACTAGCTGTGTGCTACAACCCTCATCCAAACTGTTTCCATACGAGTCTCTCAATATGGCTTAACTAGAGATGAGGCTCCATATATCAATAAGGTCAAACATTTTGATATCCCTTGTGGTCAGAAAATTTAGATTTCTCTGGCCTCAAATATTTAGTTATGCTATTTATCCAGTGAAAATGTTTTTACTCCATTTGTTTCACCTGCAAGGCTGAGAAAATGTCTGAGTGAGGGGTGGTTTTAGACAAAACATACTTAATCAGATGACAAGCCAAATTGTTTGTCAAGGTTTGTTAAAGTGTGTGTAATTTGTTTTGAATGTGACACAACCTTCACAGTTTTTTTCATCAACATAAGTAAGGAAGAAACTGTGTCTAGTCAGAACACGCCTGAATACTGTGCCGTAAGGACTGTAGGATGAACTGTTCTCTCTTTGCGAAGATAAGAAAATAAAGTGCCGATTGAGTGAAATCCATTGATCTCCGTTTATGTAACTAGGGTGAATAGTTGAATACTTTTTCCCCACTATACCCTCCATTAAGCAGTGCTGTTAAAGCCTTTGTCCATAGTGAGAGCTGTTGCCATATCACTAATGCAAAGTTGTGATAAATGCCTAAAAACTAAAGTGACGTCACTCGATTCAAATCCAACTTCGTTGTCTTCTCAGGACAAACACACCAAATAAAAGAACTCCAACAAATATAAAGAAGTGGCTAAAATGTGGAATGAAAGGATCAGATTTGGGCCACATTAGCGGGGGTCTTAGTCTCGATATTTTAGCCACAGAGGTTTTTTTTTTCTTCCCAATCGTCTTTGCAGTAGTAGGAAGTATACTTTACTTCTAAAAGCTTTGGCTGCTAATGTAGTGGCTTTACGGTTTATAAAGTTCCTACAAAAAAAAAATTCTTGATGCTCTACAGGTAAAGGCAGGAAATACACAGCCTGCATCTTCCCCTGTGCTTTACATAGGACAGCTGCTTCATCACTGGGATATATAGAAATGGAATAGCGATGGTTTCCTGAGAGAAAACACTTCCACAGGTACAGCCTGCCTTTGATTCGCTTTCACCTACAGACAGCCCACTTTCTTCCATGTGACAGCAAAATCAAACTCAGCGGATTTTTTCAGCTACCTGTTGTGCTTCCATGTTAGATGAAGGTATAATTAGAAAAATCAGGCAGGTAAAATCTGGTACCATGAAACATAAATGAATGCCAAGTTTCTTAAATTGCGTTACAGACTCTACTACCAGGTTGGTCCTCACCTCTGCACCTCAATACAGGCTGGAGGTTGGCAGCTGCAGTAAACAGATACTGCTGTAAAACCTCAGCTGCTAAAGAAAGGTTCTGCTAATAGAAACATGTCAAACCAGCAACAGCCTAAAAGAGGGAGCCATATGTGGGACTCCACATCAATTCTCTTTCTCCCTGGTCCAGTCAAGGAACACTTGAACACATTAAATATTCTTACTCAAAGACTAACGCATTACACCTGAATCGCCTCTATGCAAATCATTAATTCAGGTTAAAATCCAAAGCTCCCATTTCCCTAAAAAGAACTCATTCCTGCACAATTTGGAAGCAGATCAACCAGAGGTGGTAAAATAAAAAAGTAAACGCAGAAAATTTTTTATATGCTTAAAGGTATAGTGGAGGATGTTCTTTTGCTGGGTCATCAAAGTACTGTAAGTGGTCCTCCTAATTGTCAATCTTTTTGGTGAAATGTTTATGTAAGGCAGTCCTACATGCTCATCTTTTTCTGTGCATGCGCATTTTCAGGCGTATATGTGTGGTGAGCAATGGTTTCAGCTATGAACAGGACATGGGCTCGTAGTCCATATCAGATCCTACAAGATTTTCCTCTAGAAAGCTCTAAATTCACAGGCAAAAAAAAAGAAAAATCTTCTTGTAGCTACAGAGACACACAAATATTTGCATTCACTATATCTGTATTACGATTAGCTTTACACATGTTTTTTTGACATGTTTGCTTGTCATAAATACATTTTCACTTACCGGTGGTGAGTATGACATAGTGGGAAAATTGCAAATCTTTTGGAAAGTACCGGTAAGCTTGTATGAGTGATGCAAACAGCAACTTTTAAACGGAGCGTGCAGGAAGTGAAATGGGCTTGTGCACAGTCTCGCCCATTTTTAACAGGCGTTCCGTCTCTGGAGCAGATACATTTTTTTGCATGTTTTTTTTAAGTGGAGAGGACACGTCTTTTAAAAAATTAGGGAAAATCCTTTAGCTTTCCAAAAAGACCAGTTTAGTGGTGTTCCACAAGGTCAGATTTAGCCCTGGTTACAAAAATAAACTAAAATAAATTCTACACATGAAATAAAACTCTAAATGTCTCAACTGTCCACTTTCTTCCATATCTGAGTTTCAGAACCAGTGAAAATCTAGTAGAGAATAATTTTTCCTTCTCACTGCCTAAAGGCGTCACTTTAAAATCTAAAAAGGACAAAAGCTTCACTGACCTCATTTCTTTTCAGAACATCGATGATATAGTAGTCACGTATGAGCCATACTTTCTCGCTACGATGATGCAAAAAAGAAAGTCATTGGCTCAGCTACAGCCAACAGACTCACATCATCACTGGTTCGGCTTTCATTCCTCCGCTACTGACAGCACTTGTTTAAATGTATCAGTTAATCAAGATTGTGTTTCTGTCTGCATAGTAAACACAAACAATATCTGGAGGCGAACAGAGTAGATTGTTTTAGGGTTTAATTGTCATTGCAATCTTAAAACGCTGAAACTCCAGCCTCAGTCACTCGCTCCTCTACTCTCTGATTAAAGTCATTATCTCTTTGTGAAGTAGCGACAGGCAGATTTAATGTTATGATTGTTGGACGGAAAGAAACTGTGATAATTGTGGTTTATTTTGATTACAATAAACACTGATTAAAGTTGGCAAAACCTAAACACTGATATTATAGCATTTTTTTCTCCTCTTGATTTCATGTCTTCAATCATATGGGTAAAAAACGTGATTGAAAAAAACTACTGCATGTGTGCTGTTTGCAGTACTACTTAAATCATTTAGTGTATTTCAGTGTGTCATGTAGGAGGACTCAGTCAGCCTTAAACTGTTAACACTGCTAATTTTAATAATTTAATAATAAGTAATAACTTTAATTGTGTTTACTTCTCCAAAACAGCTTAGTTACCACCTCTTGTGAACAGTGAGCTGCCGGGTGGGGCCTGGTGAGCACGCTCAGTGGGTCTACTTGGATGAAAGTCAGCACTTTTCCCAGCTCTTATGTGCTTCAGCTCTTCACACCCGACCCAGTCGGCTGGACAGCATTCAGTGATGCTGCAGTAAAGGAATCTTCTATCCTTTTTTTTTTTCTTTTCAATTAAAACCATACAGCTCAGACAATCTGGCTGAGAGATAGACTTAGTAATTGGATGGTATTCTACTGTGCATTGGCTGTGCTGAGGGACACTGTCCCAATCTGCTGCCTTTGGCTGATCTGACTGGGCAGCATTACACACTTTAAGACTCATCCAGCTGCTTCTGTCGCATTTCAGCCCACAGTAAAACAGCCCAGTTTATTTAGTCTCAATGGGAGCCCGCATGTCTTAATCAGGGCCTTAAAAAGGTTTGTTTGAAATCAAATTAGATCTCCAGCCTTGAATAGTTCAAGGCCAACATAAAGGGAAGTCAGCAAAGAACAGAACCCACTGCCCTTTTACCTAGTAGACACACTGAGTATTCATGATTTTGTGTTTTATATATATAAATATATACATACCTTTTCTACCAGCTCCACTTGGCCTGGCTCTATTCTACGCCGCCATTTCTATAACTGTTTCTTCAGAACCCGTAGTGGGGTTTTTTCCAGCTCTGCTCAAAGTACGAAGGATCAGGCGTGAAAAAAGCAGTAATGGAAACCTTTGGGATTTGGTTGTGTGGATTAGAGCTAGGCCAATTGGAACCGGAAGAAAGGGGGAATAAATGGACATTCTTGTTGTAGATCTCTCAGAAAGACAGTTAAAGCTACAGTGTGTTATTTTCAGCGACATCTAATGGTCAGACTGGTGCGACATGAACTGCTCCCCTCACCGCTTCTCCCCTTCGACTACATAACGGACGCCATTATGGTACAAAATGCATCACCTATCTTGTCAGGGGATAACGAGGTTGTTTTTTTACATAGATAACAACCTCGACCAAGGAGGTTATGATTTCATCGCCATTGGTTTGTCTGTTTGTTTTTCCTGTTTTTAAAATAACAAAAAAAAAATGCATGGACGGATCTTGCTGACATTTTGAGAGTAGGTACGTATTGTGACTGGTAAGAAATAATTAAATCTTGATAATCCGGATCATCGTCTAGATCTGAGAATGTTTATTGAAAGATTCTGTGAATACATGCTTGAAGTTAAACCAACACTAAGCAACTTTTCAACCTTCAAATATTTTCATAACTTTTGTGATTATTTGTCAATTTACAGCTAATTGAATGACCCCACAGTCATGGCTTCAGGGGGTCGGTACACAAAATGACTACAAATGTGCAGACGGCAGTGGTGCAGGAACATAGGACAAAACCAAAGTTGAATGAATATTTTTAACATTGTTATATGACATTGTTTCGCCACAATTAGATTCATTACGATCACTTCTCATCTTTCAGACAGACACTGGTATATGGTTGAATCCAACTGCAGGCGACAGGGAAACTAGGATTTTACCACGCTATGTGCTTTTCCTCATGAGAAATGCTATCTTCCTTCAGGCAAAACAATACAGCTTTTGTCCACTGGGGGGAGTCAATATCAACCAAATCTGAAAGTTCTGTAGAACTGCTTTAAGGTGAGAATCACAAAAAGTTGGGAGAAATGAGCTACTTGGCGAAGGTCTGTGCTCTCTCCTCATATAGCACTAACTTGCTAGAGTTACATTCGAGCCTACTGGCAATCTCTACACTCAATAGTTTGTCAGCTCTGTGTTGCCGTAGATCAAAGATGTCTGCTTCCATAAATGCAAAACCTGCTTCAGTGTAATTGTAAATAGCAATTTTAAAGGCAATGCAAACAAAAAGATTGAGTTTCTGTAGCGAACCCAACCAAACAACGGTGAAGCGTAATGATGTCCAAAAAATAACATTTATTCTCCTAGAGCCGTTTGTTTCTGCACAACAATCCCTCGTCAAAAACTGTAAGAGCAAAATCAGCTCTTACAAATAAAGTTTTATCCATTAAATAATTCATTAGATGCTTAAGTCTGAAATAAGGGCCGCTTTAATGTTAACATAGAAAATAAATAATCATTTAAGTCAGCAAAACACACATAACTCCACATGAAACATATTTTTGTAACATACCCTTTTCCCACTTTTAGCCAGGTGCTTAATAAGTGTATGGGTAAATCTTTAAAGTTGTGAAATACTTTTTGTATCCTTTGCATCCTTTGCACAGACCAGCCTATCTGCTTTGTGCAAAGTCTACCGTTTTGTTTTTTGTTTTTTTCGGCCCGGGAGCACAAAATAAAAGCATGTAACAACAAAAACAGAAATGCCAAAATAAAAGCAGACAGGCTGCCATGTCACCAAAACTCCTTTCTTAAGAGTTCCTTACACTTTCAGTTTGTAGATGATAATGAATAACATGCTTATATGTAATTTCTGTAAATAAATCCCTGTAATTATTACATACTGTAGCTTTAAAGAAGTCTCAACATATTTTTTTTCTAATTTGGCTCTAGAATTTAGGTCTGCTGAATTATTTTTTTTCTTTTCTTTTTCTTTCCTTAAGCCAACCTTTGGTTCATTTGAATGCACAGCTCATTTTCTTCTGTAGAAGAGTAACACAAGAGCATGACACTGCCACCACCGTGTTCACCTGTGGGTTATGTGCAGTATATAATAGTTTTCCCATCAAGCCATAAAACCTTTTCCTACAGGTTTATTTTTCAGATAACTTTTATAAAAAAAAAAAAAAAAAACTGGCAATCCAGGTAGTTAAAAGATAAGAGGCTTTTATTTAAAAAAATAGACTGGCTAAAGTCAATTTTGTTATTATAAAACAATAAGAACTAACATTTTTTTCTCTATGTTGAAAACTGACAATTTTATGGGCTGTAAAACACAGCATGACGGATGTTTGGACCAACCTTCTGGGCCTTGTCCTCTTGAAGCCGACCTTGAGCACGAGCATCCTCCAGCTCCTGCTGCAGCCTCCTGCACTTTGCCCTCCACTGGCGAACAGCTTCTTGAGCCCTGCTCTTCAGTTCATTTCTACTCCTTGTGCTCTCCAGCAGCAAGGCCTCCATCTCCCTCCTCTCTGTCTGCCCGCGGATCTGAAAAAAGTGATTCAATTTATCAACAGAGTCCATGTTCGTTCTTTATATTAACAGACCATGTTTTTGTCTTTGAACCACGAGGCACCCTTAAAGAATAGAGCAACGTGATTTATGGCGGTTTCATTACCTCCAAGGCTGCTGCATGTTGAACTCTTAATACTTTGGCTCAGAGGAAAGGTGCCAATCGTGGCACGTTTTTGATTTGAATAAGGAGAGAAAGCGTTTTATTTGATGAAAGTGCTTCTTTTAAAATACCTGTATGTCTTTGAGCTGCTCCAGAATTCGTAGCTGCTGCTGTTCCCGTCCTTCCAGGTCAGACGATAATTCCTGGTGGAACGAAAATAGGTGGAAAGACATAAAACACTTGGAGACGAGATAAAAAGAAATGGCAGGAGGGTGGAACGGCAATAGGGACAATAAGTCGCTAATCCTAACATTTGAATTCTTTACATTTAAGAGGTGAGAGGTGGTCCAAAGAAAATCTAAACCACTCAGGTTTAGGTATGAAGACGAAGCGAGAAGCAACCTGGATGTCATTTTGATGCTTTCCCTCTGTTAGTTAAAGGTAATTAGTCACAGACCGATTAGTCTTGGATATAAGAAAAAGCATTTAAATCCATCTGGCTCATTACCCTCATTATGCTTCGTTTAAGTCAAAAAACAAACATTTCTTTCATCTATTTGCTCCAAGTATAAAAACCATAAGAGAAGCCCCCAGGTGATGCATGCAAACACCCAGCGTATCTCTAAACACCTATTCTGTTTCGGGGCAGGTGTGGGAGGCAGTGAGATCAGTCGATGGTGCCAAATGCTTAAAATGCAGCCATATTTTGGCACAGTCCTATGACTGATACTCGAACCAATCAGGAACACCGACACTAATGTGTCAGAGCCTCTTTGGTTTCTGCTGATTTTTTTTTCATTTACTTAAGTCCAAATACATCAACATATATAAGGGTGACATATTTCCTGAAACACACCTTAACCTGTGAGTTCAGTCGTAGATTCTCTCTCTCTTTCCGATCCAGAAGCCTCTTCAGCTCCTCCACCTCGCCGCGGGCTGCAGCCTGGTTAAGCTGAGCCTGCAGCTCCGCCACCTCTTTTTCCAACTTGGAGTTATCTGTACAGACACAGACTCAAATACTGATACCATTCATGGCAGAGGAAACTGAGCAGAAAAGCAGAAGATTCAGCTTTAACAGGGACATAAACATAATCTGTGTTTGGCTTTGATACATTTCCTGTGGTACGCTGAAAACCATCTAAACGTTTTAAGGTTTTTATAATGAAAATCAAGACATTGATACTCCTAGTCAGTAATTAACACTAGCCCTTTCTGGAGCCGAATCCCGACTGAAGATCCATCAGCCTGGGTTAATGCACGGCTTATCAGTGTGGGACGGCTCAGACTCTCCAGCCTAAACCTGACCGCTCACAGTGTGGGAGTTTAGGCTTCCAGCTGAATTACCCATCATTCAACATATTCCAGCCAGAACAGAGAGATGTTTTAATGATCCTCTTTATTATGTGTTAGGATAATGATGAGATTTCAAATGAGATTTTTATATTTAAAATGTTAAAAACTCGCTGCTGGAAGAGTTTT